>NC_135076.1:8767500-9967500 GCF_051107435.1 Chaetodon auriga | reverse complement strand
TCCAGGGCCAACTTTTACACATAAAAATAATAATAATGATAATAATAATGATGAGATACAGTCAAAAAGAGAGATATATGTCAATCATAGCAATGCAATGCTGAGATGATTATTATGAGCTGCTTGTCTTGTACGACCTTTGACCTTTTTTTCTACCCTTGAGGCCACAATATCCCTGGAGTCTTCATTATGCTGTGGTGAAAGAGCAGAGTTGAGAATAATCGTCTACATTAAATGTGATCCAGCTTTCTAAGTGCATTGCTGTGTTTTATTCTTCACTCCCCCCTCTCTTACTGAGGAGAGGTGAGCACACCCTCATGCAGACCCCATTAGGCCTCAATTCAGTGTTCAAAAATATGAAATCATTTCATGAAAAGGTAGCTACTCTTCTAGATACACTTGAAATTCTGGGTGCTGTTTAAACATCAGTCATTGTGGAACTATTTGTGATCTGCAAACACACCATGGTAGAGATGATGGGTAATCTGAGTCTTGCAGCAGTGATGCTGTCGCTGCTAATGTTTCTCTAAATTGAGACCATATTTCCCCCCAAAACAGTAAACTTTAAATCTTTTGAACAGCAAGCAACATGTTCTCTCAATTGAGGTTGTTGCCTCTTCAGACAAACATTTTCTCTTCTACTTTACTGATGAGGACAAACAGCTTGAAAGTGGTTTTCCATCTGTCTTTCACTCCTCACACCATCTGCCTTTGTGAGAAACTCTTGAGCATGAGTTTTGTTTGTGCTGGAGGAACATTAGTCTCTTCCTGGTTTGTGTCACAAAGCAATCCAGTACATCTCTAGTCAAATTAGACTCTGTGGCACAAAACGTGGAATGAAGAGTTCGACGGAGGCTGCCAATCTTCTTGAACATTTTCTCATTCATTTACGGTAAATATCTCAGGTGGCCAGCCAGATTCAGACCATTTGCGGCTGAATGTTGGTGCACTCATCTGTGTTCTGGCATGGAGGACCAAATGTTAGCTAGCTCTGGCCCACATAAGGATGCCAGATTTGGCTAAGATGTTTGGGTGTAGAGATGGGCTGAGAAACAGCTCCAGTTAGCAGCAGTCTGGTGTCAACACCTGGAAGAGGACCAATGAACCTGGGATGTTTCTGGCATGTAATAGGTCTTGAGTCTGGCAACCAGGCGTACAGGATTGAAGCTGCTGCTGGACATTTTTGGCTACCTGGGTGTGCTATTGCAGCGACATGTGTTACAGTAGCTTTAACACTTTAAAGTCCAACTGAAATTCATTTGCATGTTTTTTCTCTTGCAACATCTGCTCTGGAAATCACATGAAAAGCATCCCCTATTTTTGCATTAATCAGTCAGAAAGCTGTTGGTTCTCCATCTACATAGATGAAAAATTTGTTTTCATACCAATCAAATAAGACTTTTTATATATTTATGAGGTCCTTATTCTTTAAACATGGGCTTTGTTTTTACACATTTTGGAATTTATGACTAATGGGTGCAAAAGTTTTGGAAGAGGTCTAGAAGATCAGCTCAACCTGCAGCCACAAAACAGGCTGACTGCAACATAATCCCTGGAGACAAATTTGCCTGTCAAAGTACGACCACTAAAAGTGTTGTTTTTTCCACTGGCAGGCTCTGATGGTTATTCTAAGTGTCTGGCAACACTATGGAAAGGACCCGTGCAGAGAGAGGCCTTTTTGTTGAAGAGAAAGATCCTTTTTGTTTGAACAGAAACAGTTATTACATGGCTCTTCTCAAAGACTCCAGACTCCATTGACAAAAACAGTGATTTTGCCTCTCAGAACAGGAGTTTCTGGTCTACAGTAGCTTCGATCAGGTAGTTTGTTTGTGTTACTGTGCGACTTGTTTTAAAGGGTTAGTTCCAAACTGAATGAATGTGTGAAAACAACTAAGTGCCCACCCCCACCCCCACTGCCCCTTATAGTAATAAAAACCTATTGACAGCACATTTGAAAATCACTTTGACATTATTCGTGACTCTTTTCGCAGTCAAGAATAGTAATGAATAATGGATGAAGGACTTTCTTCACTACAGTGCAGTGATGTCATTAGTTCAGTTTGTCTTGTTTCACATCTTTAGTTGGTGACTGATGATGTGATTTAATCAAAGTCTCTTTTACATTCTCTGTCACCGCTGAAACATCTGCGTGCTTCCAGACTTGTTAGTCATTAAACTATACTCATGCCGGCACTTTACAAGAGTTGTCAAACTGCTGCAACTTTTTAAAAAGTTCGTCTTGAGCAGAAAAAGCTATTCTTTTTTAACACAGAAGAGGACGTTCTGAAGAACAAAATGGAAGAAAAGTTCCATGATTAGACAGGGGCTGCATTTTGCAAGAGGCGAATGTAAATGATATTCAGGATTTCTACTTGTCACTTATTTTTTAGGGAAGCTACACCTAATTCATAATGTGTTGAACATAACTGAAACCTGAAACGTCACCGGCAGTTGAACAGACAGTCAAAGAGTGTTAAAGAGATGGATTCATGCATCTGTGCTCATCTTGCAGAAAAAAATAGTTCCTGTCAGGTTTTGTGTAGTTTAAGGTTGTGCTAATTTTAACTACTTCATATGCTGTTGGCTACTTTAATACAGCAATATTCTATAAGATCATCATCTGTTTTTTAAGAGCTTCTTTAGCTTGGGGATAACTTTCACTTAATCCTTCAGTTTATCAGAAAAAAATCCGATTTAACATCATCAAATCTGGAGATACATGGTTTTCACTGGACAGTAAATCATGTTGCGTGGCAATGAAGTGCAGCACAGAGCTGAAGAACAAAACTGAACAACAGGGGAGCCACGCTGGAACAATCACTGTGTCTCCAGTCAAGCCTTGGCTGGGCGGGTTGGTATAAGAGATTCGGTGCTGGAGGCTAAATGAGGAGAAAACTTCCCTTCTGGGAGAAAACCAGGCGTCTGCTCTGGCTTCTAACCATGTGAAATATTAACAAGGCCGGGGACTGTATACTGGCTGCACAGCCCTGGCCTCTGCATACTGGCAAGACACAGAGATGGCATAAAAAGAGACTTTGTTCTGAAGAAGGAGACAATAAAATAGAGGAGGGAGGCCAAGGATCATGGGACATTTTCTGAAACTCCGAAGGTTATTTTGAAAATAGTAAAATATCCTCGAAACTCAGGGAAAGAAAATCTGTGAATACTTGTTTGATGACTCATGCACATGGCTGACCCATGTGATTAAGTGTTAAGAAGGCAATCAATCAGTAATTTAAAACAGATTCTAAATTAAAGTAACCTTGTGAGCCCTGCTGCATGTGAGTCAGTGTGAGCTCAGCACTTAACTAACTCTAACATGATGCAACAGTCCTGCAACTGAGACACAGAGAGAAAAATATGCAGAACACCCTGCTACAATATGCATCTCTTCTATTTTTAATAATTTTCCTAAATCATATGTTGGTCGTATTAGTCTGATGTTAGGGCTTTTAGTAAAGCAGAGGCAGGCTCTCACTCCCTCCTGATGTTGCACAAAGGTTGCCCCTCGAGAAGCTATAATGATGCTCATATCAGCAAAATTGTAGGCTTTTTGAAGCGCTGCAAGCAGAGACCAGAATTCAGATTTGTACCACAACATGATTACTTGACATTTGTTTACTGTAGAATGAGAAACAGAGAGAATAAAAAAAGACGGAGATAAGGGGAGAAGAGGATATGAAATACAACAAAGCATGCAAATTGGATTTCAATCTGCCATATTTCAAGTTTAACTTTGCCGTGTATTTTGGTTTTGTTTTGTTTTGTTTTTAATCTTGACTTTTCACCAGCCGAGTTGCAACAAAGCATCCAACCACTTAAATATCTAATTTACCCTGTGTAGGAATCCCAGACGTCTTCGGGGAGCAGGCTTTGACTCGGGAGCTGAAGTATTCTCTGGCACGCGAGGAGACAGGGGCCAAACGAGGCGGGCTGATTGCTATTCTGAAACACGGTGTTGTGCAGAGAGGAAGACAGGGCCAGCGCAGGGAGAAAATCTGTACACTGACGGAAGAGAAAGAAGTGAAGAGTGTGCGTGTGCATATGTGTGCGTGCGTGTGTGTACGTGCATGTGTGCGTGTGTGTGAAGGTGAGGAGACGTAGGCCACAATTACTGTAGAGATTCATTCTCATACTGAGAGTATTTCACTCTCTCTCCCTGTTCCTCTCTCTCTCTCTCACACACACACACATTGTCACTGAGCCATCCCATCTTTTCAAAGATGATTTAAAAAGAGATTAAAAGAGAGAACCAGATTTCTCTGTAGTCCCCCGTTGCTATGGCGATACAAAATTGAGTCTCTCCCTCTTTCTTTTTCCCTCTCTCGCTCTCCCTCTCTCTCCTTCTTATGGTCACATCATCAAATCAGCATATAGGTGCAGTCCTGAACACAGAGGCAGGCTAACTACAGGGCGTGTGCGTGCATGTGTGTGCGTGCGTGTGTGTGTGTGTGTGTATGTGTGTGTGCGTGTGTGTGTGAGACACTCCTGTTATCTTGGCTCACTGCGCTGCCTCCCTCTTGCTGTTGTTGTCGCTTTTATGTGGTGACAATGAGGGGGCTTCCTTTCACCGCTGCTGCTGTAGTCTGAAAACCTTGTATCTCCAGAGGGCCTATTTTTGAAGTGACACTGATAAATGAATTCCAAAAACTTGAAGTCATGGATCGTATCATCGCATAAAATATATATATTTATATTGGCAACACAGAGCAACACGAGCTCACCCATCAGTTACCATCATGACCTGCGCTGTTCTGGCTTTTGATAAAGTTAAAGTATGGATTTATAGCCAGGAGGAGGTTATCTTAAAACTGGAAGCAGGGGGATCAGCTGGCCTGGTTCTGTCCAAAGTGAAGAAAAGCTTGTGTCTTTTCTGTTATTTCTGTTTGTGAACAGATTTAACAAATGAGATATAATGTGAGATATAAGGTGCTGTTGGCAGCTTGTGTTTACCTTTGGACTGAGCCCGGTGAGCTGCTCCTGTTTCTGCTCTTTATGCTAAGCTAAGATAATTGTCTGCTGGCCTTATCTTAACATTACAACCCTGATTCCAAACAAGCTAATTTTCTAATCCTTTTTTTGACATAGACTGAACTGAAAACAGCACAAAGACAAAATATTTAATGTTTAACTCATCAGCTTCATTGGTTATTGTAAATGCCTGCTTATTCTGAATTTGATGCAGCAACATGTTTCAAAGACTGGGAAAGATGTGGAATGTTCCAAAAACACCTGTTTGGAACATTCCACAGGTAAACAGGTTCATTGGTAACAGGTGATAGTATCATGATTGGGTATGAAAAGGGCATCCTGGAAAGGCTCAGTCGCTCACAAGCAAGGATGGAGGGAGGTTCACCACTTTGTGAACACATGACTGTATAAAGGATATGAATACATGAGTTCAGGAACGCTTCCTACGAGCATTGTATAGGTTTGTATCCTCATATTCTTTGTATTTATCATAAGGAGATTCGAGTGGTATAGATGTTCTCATCTACTTCTTTGCAGAAAAGCAGTTTTTCCCAAAGTGTTTAACCAGCTGACACCCCCACTTTTTGGAATGGTACTCGTGGAGGTCAGCATGACATGAATTATATCTCATAAAAAAATGAAATAAAATCTCCAGAAGAGCAGACTGTTAGTTTGAAATATTCGAATATTAAAAAAGAACCAACAAAGAAAACATAGTCCTGCGACATCAAGGTGTTTTCGAAAACATCGTCTTTCATCAGCTTTGTTGGTAATGTGCCAAAATGGAATGGACATCGTGTCCAGAGAGACACACTGCTGTTGATTTTTTCCTCTGCTTTGAGCATCACAAACAAATTCCACTCACATCATGTCCATTGTAATTCTGGTGCTGGCATAAGTCTCAGGATTTATTGTCTCAACAAATACAACTGAAATTGTGTGCAAGTGGGAAATACAGGATTTGGGTGAAATGACCTAATACTAAAAGGGTTGCACACTGAGTCAGGGAAATAAAAAACATACATAAGCAAAGAAGCTAAAGACACTCCTCACTGAGATGAAGTCATTGTGGAAACCAATGCAGATCAATATCTCTCTTCAAGTCAGTGTTTAACATTGCTGATCAGGTATCAGCTTGCTGGCATTTAAACCATCAGCCGGCCACACGGTTTCCTGTACTTGTACTGTATCAGTGTACAGCTTTGGTTTTAAAGCAAGTGTTTGCTTTCCTTGTGTTCGTACTTCAAAAATATTCCAGCCGAAGACTCACACCGTAAAAAATAAGATTAGACTGAACTACTTCCTCCAAACACTGAGGGCGTCCTCAGAAAGCAACACAAGAACTGATCCCTCCAGAAGAGTCACAAGCTAAATTTAAACTTCAGAGGCTTCAGGGCAGAAAAGAACAATGGGACGCAGGAAAGAGGGGGGGAGAGGAAGGTAAAGGGGGGATAAGGTTGGAAAAAGAAAGATGGAAAAGAGGGAAGAGGAAGAGAGAAGTGTGAACATGCAGACAGAGCACACGTAGCATGGAAGTATTTTGACCTGGGCAACTGAAAATGTATAAAAATTTGCAGATTATATGACGGATAAGGTCATCCTGAGTTTAAAAATTAAATCAAATCTTAATCTCTATACAGAAAAAGCTACAGCTCTAAAAGCTGGCAGGTCATTTGCCAGATCCAAGTTGAAGACAAAGTTATTGTCTTAGCTCTGAATCTACTTTGGTTGAGGGGGGATATTCAGTTCAGATGAAGTTTGAGGAGTTACGACTGACCCAAATTTCTCAAATTATGGTGCTCAGCACAATTCCCTGAAAAATGTGTTAATCTCATGAGGATCTGTTATCAGCAGTCAAAAGGCGAGACAATACCTCCTCAATTCATTAATAATCAACTGCAAAGCAAATTTCTCAGGACATTTGTTTGATTAAGTGTTCAGTCATGCTCTTTGAATGTTAATTATTTTTTCCAAGACAGGCTTTGGCTGGCACGAAACACTCTGCAGACCAGCCAAAAACACAAAAACAATATTTTTCTGGCTTTCAGTGGAACATTTTGTGTCCTCTTATGGTCCAAAAAGCCTTTTTTTTTTTAATCAACTTGACACTTCTGGACAAAACACTGCAGCATGAAAAACATTCAAATTCAAGATATTCAATAATAACAGCACAAAATAGCAGCTCAAACTCTGCCACATGCATGCTCAGTAAATGCATTGTGATGCGGTGTGACCCTGCTCTGAATCACAGGACTGACACTCTTAACGTACAGCTGAGACACGACGAGGTCAGGAGTGATGCAAGTCACATGTCGCTGTGGTTCAAAAAGGCAGGAATGCTATAAATCTTTTCTTTTTTTAAGAAAAAAACAAGGTGTTTACTCCCCACTGGGCTCAAGAGCCACTCAGACCACAAATTTAGAGCACTGTTGTTGTTGTCGCTTGTGGAATTTCCTCAACTGGTTTAAGACTCCACAGAGGTTCATACTGCAACTTGCAAATATACAGTAAGCATGAATGAGTTGCTTTAAACTATGTGAGGTTTGTTTAGAGGAGAGCTGGAGTGATGGTACATCTTTGCGTTGTTTTTCAGGTTTGAAAAACAGTAAACTAACAGGTCTGAGCAGGGGCTGCATATAAAGGGCAACATGTACAAGTCTGAGAGGCTCAAACTCCAAAACTGAGAGTCTGCTTGACATTAAACTTGCTGCACACATTCTGTATTCATTACAAATTACAGTGATTAGCCTAATGAAGTGTAAATATTAAAGGTCAACATCTTTACTTCGAACTCAAGACACTGCAGGTGACTCTGACTTTGACAAAGCTCACCGGGGTGATGAACGATGGCTCTGTGTTCAGGAATTTAAAAAGTTATTCTGCAATTAAAGGTCAAAATGTCTTCACTTTCAAAGGGAGCAACGGCTAGCCTGTAGCATCAGCCTGACTTTAATAAGACCATCTGAACTTAACTCTGCTCTGTCTTGGATTTGACTGAGGTGAGACGACAGCTTCTTTATTCCACACTTTCTTCGTCTTTGCCAAAACCTGGAGCCTACATTACCCACAGTGCAACTTGACCACCGACAGCTGGGTGAGAGATTTGTGTGTTATGCTAGTAGCTGCTAATGCAGCCTTGAGCTGATGATGAGGAGTGGGCTTCAGACCTCTGGTGAGCTCACTGCTTTCTGACTCCTCAGGCCCAGGGTTGTTTGTTTTTTTTAGTTTCAAACTTTCAAACTAAATTTCAGTGACTCAAGTGACATCACTTACCAGATTTTCAGCAGCTCCCTGTAGACCCACAAAAGGCTTTATGCCCCCTTTTTTTGCACACACACACACACACACACACACACACACACACACACACACACACACACACACACACACACAATCGTACTCCCAAGACCTGGACACAGCCTTTGATGTGTAAAAGCAGTTCCCCTTTACTGTAAGTTTATCCCTCAGCAGAGAAGTCTGTATCTTTGGATTTGGCCTTGTACTTTTGCCTCTGAGCCAACGCTGCATCGAGCTAATCTAACTACTGTACGTTAATGAAGTTCCTACTGCTCAACCTCACACACCAGCTCCAGCTTCTGATGCCCAGAGAGGTGACATTCAGTGTTGCAGGCTTTCCACTGCCAAGTCCCACAATGCCTGAATCTGTTCCTGATCCTGTCTCTGTACCTTGCAGATGGCAGCTCCACACGGCAGTGATCCTGCCTAGCTTTTCACCTGCAAGTAGCACCGCCAGACTTGGCTCTTGGACCTCGGTGTTCCCATTGTGAGCGAGGTTGTCTCATGAACCGGTCAGCGGTGTATTCATGAGGACCCAATGCAACAAAATCACCTTTTGTTTTGTCTTGTAGCACTCAAGCAATCAGGGAACAGAGCAGCAGAGGAGGCACGGTGGGGATAAACAGCGGTAAGGAAGCGGTCAAAAACAACAAAAGCAGGCGAAAGAAGAAGCAGAGGAAGGCTGGAAAGCTACAGCGAAGAGGCAACTCAGACAATCAGGAAGGAAGTGCTCACTGGAGAGTATGTACATACTGCTTTAATTAGAGTGAGTTTAACTAATAAGGGCCAGACGAGACTAATCAGGAGAGAACAGCGTCTGAAAAGACAGTGAATGGAGGATAAGACCAAGTCCAGTCCAAATGAAAAACTGGAGTGACATCTTAATCTAAAGAAAGGGAAGCAAAAGCACTTCAGCATTCAGTCACTCAGCAAGAGAGTTTTATCCAAAAAGTGTCTTTATTTTCTTCAATCATCGTGTTACTGCACAACAACAAAAAAGAACATCTTATTTACAACCGGCTTGCTCGGCTTTGCTTTTGCTTCGCTGGTAAAATCTGTAACTCCGAATGCTCCGAGCACGAGGTCTCAGTTCAGATCTGTGCAAATCTCTCCAGTGCTGTGTCATATTTATTTTAGCAGCCTAGTAGATAGAGATAGCTGCTGCTGACTGCTGCTCAATAATAGATAACACGTTCATTCCTTTAAAAAAAAAAAAAAAGAAAGAAACACTCACTATTCAGCGGTTCCTGCAGAGAGTTCTGCGGGGGGAAAGATACAGATGAATGAAAGAGAAAGAAAGAGAGCCGGAAAAAGGAAAGAATCACGTCGTCTCATCTCCAGGAACGAAGTCCAGAGAGCAAAATGCCTCACACCAGTGGACCAGTGCTGGAAAAGAGAGTCAATTATTTATCAGGGGGGTTGTTGGGGGAGGAGAGGAAAGACAGATTTGTGTTGGTGAGGTTGTGCGAAGATGACTCACTGTATGTGACACACACACGCACACACACACACACACACACACACACACACAGATGTGCTTATGAAGAATCTCTCCTTCCTTCCTCCATCTTCTCTCTCTTAACCTCCTTCTGTCAGTCACCGGTGATGAAGTCATGCCACCACACCCGGTGTTGTGCTCCTCGCTAACACGCCTGGCCAGGCTTTGGTCTGTTACCACTGAAAGCCATTAACCCTTGAAGCAGAGATTTGGGGCGACACGTATGATATCATCCATTAGATATGAGCTCCACTTACCCTCCTCCTCTGGCACGGCTTCTCTAAACTCTGAGGGTAATGACACAACACCTTAAACTAGTAAAGATGAGGACTTTTATCTGGTACACTAAAACCGGATGGGTATGGATGGGAATTGTGGAAGCTTTGGCCAGCAGTGGTGATTTGTACGAATGCTTAAAGCAATCTATGTTTTCATTTTCCTTCCTCCCTTCCTTTCTCTTGCTTTCATGCTCGAGCATCGTATGATCAGACCGAGGCATTTGTTTTCAGGAGAGCGTGTGTCTGTGTTCTCCTGGGCGGAGGCTCACGCTGTTCTCATTTGAACTTTTGACCTGTAATATGTGCATCCAGTGGCATTCTGGTGTGGACAGCAGCTGGAAGCTTTGAAGGCTCACAAGTGGAGACGAAGTTAATTGGGTTCTACTCTCTGATCCTAGGAGGACTTCAGCAAACAATCTCAGAATATATCAGAGAAGGTGGGAACACTGTATGATAAAACACATGTGATTGTAAGCTTCATCCTGTCTCCTAAAAACAGTAGACGTTGATTTATTGTAACCACAAAGCTGATCTGTCCTTAGTTTTAACCATAAGAACAACGTTTTAGCGGCCTAATCCAAACCAGATCTTAAAGGTGGTATAAAGTGTGGTGTTATTCATCATGTTTCTTTCTGTGTGAATGTATGAATATATAGTTTTCTTTCATTTTTAAAAAGTGCTCTGCACACTGTGGTCTTTAGCAAATGCTACTCAAATAGAAGTAAATAGCATACTTGTTGGGGACTATTTCCAGCGGCGGATTAGCAGGTTTGATGCTGTAGTGAGTATTCACAGCTGCAGGACGGCGCATGAGTGATTCAGAAGTGTCACCCAGTGCAACAGTGTGGCTGATTTATTGCCTTTTTAATAGTTTTTGGACACTGTTGAAAATATGAAGACGTAAAATATCACCGTCATTGTTTTCAAGTGGTCGTGTGTGTGTGGATTTAGAGTGAAGGAGCTGTTTATCTGTCGGGGTGTCTGACGTCTGAGAATGTATTTATTAGTGCTCACTCGCAGGCCACACTTGATTGTAATCAAATCTCATTCTCTGTCACTTAGCTACAGTTAACGGGTTTATGTCAATTACACTCCTAACGTGTATTCATGGCACTCATTAGCAATTTGCAATAATTCCTGCTGCTAATCTGTTTCATATGAATTGATGGGGCTCTCACTGCTCTGAATAATACGCTGCAGCGGACTCCACAGACTGTCAGGTAATGGATTTCTTTTATTAGTGAATCAAGCTTTAAATGTGATTCAATTTAGCCCGCCTCGTGGGTTTTTCAGCTTTTGTAAATTTTTTGTCAGCTCAGCGGCGTTAAATGCCTGTGAACGCTCTGAGGAGAACTAAACAGTATCATTCAAAGTCGTCCTCGCAGGTTGTAAACTTTGACATTTATCAACAAGGAGTTACAGTCGCAAACGTGAGTCACTCACACACTTTGAGAAACTGACTCTCACTCCCATGAATGATTAATTTAGGCTGCTGGCATTAAAGTGGAACTCATTATGGAGTTTTATTACCTTCTTTATCACTTTTCAGAATGCAGTTGTCTTCTGTAATCTACTATGGAATTTATTGTACAGTGGATCAGGGAAGGTTTAGGCTTAATGTTGCCTCCAGTAATGATCAAGCACAGCAATTCAGCAATTTGCTATAACCCAGTACATTACATCTTTCCTTCTTTTATGTAAGGTTAATGTTTTTTATGCACTGTCCCTGTTGAAATAGAGATATATGAAAGAATATTGAGCTTTCCTGTTATTATTATTATTCTTATTATTTTTATTAGAATTATGACCCACCCTGATATCTGCCTGTCCTGAGCCTGAGACTGCATTCCATGTATCTGACGTCTCATCTCTATGATGTCATTTTCCTTGTTTTTTGCCAATGTTGGCTATATTTCCTCATTGCTCGGGGTCGCACACATCGCATATGTGTAAAATATATAAATATTAATTGAAAAATCAACCACCTTTTTCCTTTAAATCTTCTTACAAATTCTAATATGTAGAAAAGTATTGAAGTGGTGACAAAATATGGAGATGAACATAAAGCTTTATTATCACACCAAATTAGGAAATCCTTCATATTTTATGTTACACTATGTGCATGAACATGTACATCTGTGTTTAATTTACCAAGCAGAAATCTGAAAAGACAGGAGGGCAGTATGCAGAATGCATTCAATCATATTTTACAGCTAACAAGCAGAAGAAAGTGCATGATTTTAAAACATGTCATCGGTGCCAAATCATTTATAAGAAATTAAAATACATTTTGAAAATGTATCAAGGTTATTAAACAATATTAAGCATGTTTTATGAGCTGATCAAGGAACAGTTTTGACGTTTTGGGGAATATGCTCATTCACTTTTTTGCCAAGAGTTAAATTACTGATATCACCTAATATCAGTGGTTAGCTACGGCTAGCAGCCTGTTAGCTTAGCTTAGCATAAACACTGGAAATAGGTTAAAAGTTGGCCTGAGTCAGTCTGAAGGTTACAAAATCCCCAAACAGCACATCTGAAGCTCAATAATTAACTCTCAGAATCACAGACGTTGGTGTTTACACTTCACTTTTTGTATGGATTACATGTTGAGTGACTGCTTGTCAATTGATTACCAGAGCTGATCAGTTTGATTGATTTGTCATCTTTATTGACAAACAGTGCATTGTAAATGTAAGACTCAGAAAGTTAACAGCTACAAACTCACACACGCACGATGTACAAACATTTCACTGTACACTGAACAGCACACACACATTATATTACACGCACGCACACACACGAAGATGCACAGGCGTGCACATACTCACGTTATATTACAGCATTATAATACATTACAGTGGGATGCTCCAACTATATGAGCAGTAACATCTATAACAGTTTTGTAGGTAAACAGAGAAAGGCAGACTACAGCTGATTACTGAGCTGTTTTTCTTTTTTAAAGAGAAACCATATACATTACATACATACTGAAAAGTATGGCAAGCAATAGGAAATAAAATAAATTAAAATTAAATTATTAAAAAGATGAGAACTGTCTGCATGTCCAGAGTTTTAGCTTATGTTAGTTTGATGAAACACCGTCAGTGACTGAACACATGGAACAAAAGTTACCGTCTGAAAAGAGATTATTTACGAGTAGAGGAGACCTGTACTTGCACAGTTTTGTGAGAAACACTCTCCTGAAAACACCACACTGCAGGTTCTTTTGTGTGAAAGTGATGGTTGCCAATACATCTTCAAGAGATGCGAGTTAAAGTGTTTGTGAGAACACTGCATCTAAGAATGAAATGAGTGCTTGACTGGCTTGCCTTTAAACTGTTCGTCAGTGGGAAAGCAGACAGGAAGCAGAGTGAGTTTTACAGAGAGGTTGTGGGCATCACGAGAAGAAAGAAGGCAGCCGGGTAGAGCATGGAGAGAGAGAGAGAGAGAGACAAAAAGAGAAAGAGTAATCTCTCCACACCCAGCCTCATTTTTATTCAAACATGAGAGTCGAGCTTTGCCTCCCGCGCCTCCACCCCTCTTTTTTCTCTCCTCTTCTCTTATCCTTCCCCTCTCCCGTTGCCCCTTCTATTACCTATTCCCTTTCACTTTTTCCGTCTCTTCATAACTCGCCTCCTCTCATCTCCAGCCTCACCCGCAGTATCTATTACACCAGAGCAACAGGAGAGGAGAAAAGCAGCCGAGTCAGTCCAGCTTCCAGAAAATAACTGCAATTAAAAGATAAATCCACCCTAAAGCCCATGGAGGAGCTTCTGGTGACTCATCTTTTATTCCAGGGCTTAGTCTGTCGTTGAGTGCTATATTTTTAATGAAGTGGTTAATTAACACGATGTGACACCTAGTTGATGTATATTTCCAGCGCAGTTACAGTGAAGTCTGAATGGAGATTTCTATCTAAAACATCTGTAGTAAATGTCAGATCCTGGTGTCAGTCCCTAAGAATCAAAGAGAAGAATCAAGACGGCCTTTGTGTGCAGCTGCCATTTGCACCGCCATTCAACAATGAACGGAGAGAAATTCATCATATCCATTGGCAGTAATCCCAGCAGACCAGAATGCACTGCAGCTGCAAAATGTTGAGTTTTAACAAAGGAGAGAGACTGTGGTCACAGTAGACCTTAATGTTCACAAACTGGTCAGGAACTGTTTATATGCTGACATGCCAGCCCTTTCCAGAGCGGCAGGTTTCCACACAACACTAATGTACCATGCAACAAAACAGTGTACAAAACAGTATTAAATATATTTAATAGTAAAAGGTATTACTGATAGAGAAAGCAAGTGGACCTTTCCTTTAAAGGGTAAATCCACCTTAAAACAGGAGCTGTGTCCAACATCATTACTGCACTGAGTTATGGGAGCAACATTACAGACATCCCCAGTTCTGCAAGTAAAAGTCCCCATTTATTTTTCCCATAAACAACGGCCCTTTTACACTCAGTCACTTCACGTATCAGCAGTACCAAATGATGGGCAACTGTGTTAGAAAATATCTGCTTTTGACAAAAAAAAAATCACAGCCTGTGTCCATATTAACTTTTGCAAAGAAGTTAACTTCAACTCCCAAGGTGCATTTTGCCAAGAATCATCCAATCACAGAGCTTAAAAGCCCGTCACGTGGGCCACTAACCGAGGACAGATGCTAAACGTTACAGTGTTGAGAAAACTTTCAACACAATCTCCAATTTAAACCAATTTACTTTTCATTTCTGGGTCACTCCTCCTGCACTGTGTGTCACTGTAACTGCAATGATGAAGCTGTTTTGCATTCGCACCCCCTGCTTCTTCTCATGAATATCGGAGTATTTAGACCCATCCACCATGTGAAACTGATGGATTTCTCGGAACCAAAGCTAAAATAATAAACTGGCGCTCATAGCATAAACCAATAAGGTCGTTACATTATTCAGGACAGCCCCGTGGATATTATGAGCAGTATTCAAGAAAACCAGTGTACTTTGTGTTTTTCTGACCCGTCTTTTTGTCCACAGGTGCGTGGGTGACGTGATTCACATTCCTGTTAATGGTGTCACATTATTACATAAGGAGTTTTGGTGAGTAACACTGAATGTAAACAGGAACCCTGTTCTCTCCAGAGGGCACCTTTAACAGGAAGTGATACCTGCGCCAGTTAAACCTTCAAATATCAAGTGTCCATCAACAGCAAGACTGCATCCTGACTCTCCAGCTGCACTCAAGGATGTAGGATGAAACTGGAACACTGCTTGTGTCTACAGTGGCTGACAGATTTTGCCAACAAAAAAAGAAAAAAAAAAGTCAAGCATAGACTGTTATTGGCTGGTGATTTGTAGTTTTCATCATGAGATCCTCCATAAAAGAGAAAAAAAAATGAGAACCGTTTAAAAACCTTCATGTGAAAACTCCCCACTTTCAATAAAACAGATTAAAAATGTAATTTAGCCTCAAACGAGAAGATGTGCCCAGACATTCAGCACTGATAAAATCACAAGAGTCTTGTTCACATTCACAAACAGAATTCTCAAGGGTTCCTGTAATGTGTTCCTCTCTGTTAGGGGCTGGATTCAGGGTGGATTTAACTTTTAATAAGCGCTTCAGAAAACTAAACATCAAAAACAGTTTCCTCCATGAACTCTTAAAGCACTTCATCTTGGATTAATCCTCTGAAAAAGTGCATGATTTACCAATAAATGATCCCATTTTATGCAGCAGTGTGGACAAAACTCACTTCTGTTGTGTTCCTGAGATATCCTCTCTGTGGTGTGTATTTGTGCTCAAACCAGGACGTGTCGAAGCATAAGTACAAGATGTGCTGGAGACCATTTACGCCTTCATTGTCAGCTCACAAACACTGACACGGGAACATGTGAAATGCCTCTGAAAGCTCACGTCTAACCTTGTTAAATAGCAGGAAAAAAGACATGAAGCGAAGGACAGACACATCGCGTTTAGCTGAGGATGTTACATAACGTATTAAGATGCCTGCCTGTGTTGATAGCTTTCATTTTTGCAATTTCTGCATGACATTTTTTTTTTTTGGTGGCGTTCGATATGAGCTTTTAGGCGCTCTTGACGTCTCACTCTTGGTTAAACACCTGAGCCAGCGTTGAGACTGTTTTCCTAGAGGCATCGATTTACAACGAATTACGCCTCTCCCAGTTGATCTCAATACTTCCTGATAAAATGTTCAATAAGCTATCGTTGCCAGGCAACAAATGCAATTCCGGCGACAAGTGGAAACTGAAATGTTTGGAGCTTTGAAACAGTCGTGGACATCTCGGTGTCACAACATTCATAAATAAAAGACTCTGGGCTGTCCCGGCAGTGGAGAGCGGTGGCGTGAGACGAACACGCGTCTGAGTCATGCAGCAGTAAAAAACGCGCTGAAAGCAAACAACTAAACGCTGTCACTTCTGTCAATGTTAGCAAGGCTCGTGGCGGGTGACAACTCAAATCATGACATCCAATCAGTGCAACAGACTGGTAATAGTTGGGATGTGGGTGCACACGCATGACCAGAGGTTCGGGGCTGAAGGCAGAGTGAGCCGTGCTGTTGTTTCACAGCTGGTGATCTGCTCGCTCTGAATTAAAAGACATCTCCCAGTGCTCCTCCACCAGCGTGCCCCACAGTGAGATCAGGCCTTCTTCACAGCATACGTTGTCACACTTCTGCACTAAAACATGATAAATACACCAGCGATTTGCTCACTTAGCCCCCAGTGTTTGGTATTGTACTGTGTGTTTCCTTGTAAGACGTCTCTCCCTGACATGTCTGAGAAATAAGTCTTGCTTGCTTGTAGGTGGATGTTGCCTGAGGCCCGGCATAGGTTGCTGTCCACACATGAGAACATGGATTGGTCACTTCATGCCATTTTCATCTGCAAACTGACACAACAGTATTAATCAGTTCTGTCAATTGTGAAATGTGGCTGTCAAAACAGACTTTGACAACAATGACATGTCCGGCAGCCAATGGATGAAAAACCGAGTTTATACAAAGGCTCCTGTCTGGCCGCCTGTTGCTGTGGAGTGATGATTACCACCTGGACGGCAGCCATACAGTTTTGACAGAAATGTTTGGTGGACGGTGCACGAGCGTCGGATCTCTGGTTTGCTCACGCGTTGTATTAACGCCTGACTGGCAAACAGCTTTAGGACTTGCAGCCAAATCACAAGAACATTGGATGAGAATACCTTTTTCTGTCTTTTGAGATTCTCTGGCCACTGCTGTGTGTTCACAACAGGTGCGTCTCAGCAGCTGGTAATGACTCAATACCCACAGTCTCTTAAGCAGTTTTTCCCTCTTCTTCTGTACTTTCAAGTATGCAGTTGCCTTGCTTCCTAGCGTGAGAAAAAGACTTGTAACACTGCTTTGGTTTAATATATCTTCATCTGATTTTGTTTAGGTTTTCTTGTTTGCTAATTGCCTTTACTTAGAGGGCATCTGTGCTGACTGTAAAACATCATCCATTATGAGTTCTCTCTGAATTAAGTATTCTAAGTGGGCCAGGCTTTACTAACTCTCTGCATGGAAGAGTTTATCTTTTCATTCCTGCATGGAAAGTAGAAAAAATAGAATTATGAAGCCTTTTTTTTTCCCCCCTCATTTTTTGTCTGCAGTCCACATCACTTCAAAGTTCGTTCCAGTGATGAATCAGGCAGAGGAAGATAATCACAGAGAGCTCACAAAATGCTCCAGTGACAAATTATTGTTTGATGCTGTTGGCAACAGTGAAAGCAAATGAGCAAATAGGAAATAAACATCCCATATCATAATATGTACAGACTCTTCAATATGAAGATAGATTCACAAAGTCCCATTTAACTGTTGGCTCTTGTCTGGATTCAAATGGGAGCAGTTTTCACTGACGCACCGATGTCGTCTCAACAGAACAAAGCCTGTTTCCAGACACTGTTTTAAAGACTTTTTGTCAGACTTTTGGTCCAGTTTGTGTGGCTTCATATAGATGTCTGTTCAGTCAGTTTTCTCTTCACAGTAGCATGTTTGTGTGATTTATCCTTACATAAAAACCAGGCCATGTCGTCCTTGAATCAGTCAAGCTGGTAAAAACGGGTCTGTAGATTTCAGTGGTGGAAGTCAAAGTTATCCTGCAGGCAGATTTTGGGGTGAGAGGGAATGGGGGTTTGTGATTGTACCCGATACAGTCGGACAGAAAAGGCTGGAAACTTGTTTTTTTTCAGTCACAAATCACACCTGCCTCCAAGAGGCATTGAGTTTAAATCAGTCTGGGAAGCTGAACGGTATGAGAGAAGTTCCATGGCTGAAGGAGGGACCTGTTGACTGTTGAGGCCACGCAGACACATAAACGGCCACAGTGACAGCAAACTGAAGTGAATGAGGGTAAAACAGAAGTGCAGAGACGACAGCCTGCTCGCTCAGACTGTACACTTGTCAAACATTTCATACTGTATCGCTCCCCTCGTGTGGTTACACAGACTCAGTAGGAGACTGGTCATCGACGTTGTGCCTCATTGACTGAACACTGGTCAGGATTTTCTTCTGGTGGCCGGCTAGAGACACGCCAATCCTCTGAAGGTCTCTGCCAAAACACAGACGTACATTATCAGAAAAACGGCATATTAACACAGCTCCTCTTAAAGGTGCAATGTGTAGGTATTTAACACCAATATATCATTACTACCATTAATCATGAGGGGAATAAAAAGGTGCCAAGTGCTCTAAATTAGCACAGCGTGAGCATGCAGCATATAAGGATAAGGGTTAGTTCTTACTGGTTTGATTAAATAATGATGACGTTCTATGTTTCATTTCCAGAGAAAAAAATGCTACATTTCACACGATTATGTCTCAGCTTTTTAACTCTATAGCTCCATGCTTTTTCTGTGAATTAACAGGAGAAATAAAAGTCTTATTTTTCCCCCTTTAAGTAGAAACCAGCTCTGTGTGGCCCAATCTTCTGTTTCCACACTGGCACCATGTTTAAGTATTCTTAATTAATCCCTGTGGGGACATTGACCTGCAGTGGACAGGGACCAACAACAAAATGCATACCTACAGTACATTACACATATGTAAGTAAAGAAAGCTAAAACTGCTAGAATTTCTTACAGTGGAAGATGGTGCAGGGAGAGAAATGTTGATCAAAAATCTCACTTTCAACATGTTCACTTGAAGACTGAGAACAAACCACGAGCAGAAACACCAGGTATGCCAGTTATGAGAAACAGCTACATGACAGCCAGAGTTTGTGTGAAATACAGGCTGAGTTCAAAGAACAGCATCACGAATACCACTTGACGGAAAGAGCTTTTTACTATTTTGACAGAGGTTCAAATTGTTTACAGCAATTACAGTTAGTCACAATTTATTAGACAGACATATACAAGAGTGAGTGTTCTGAAATAGAGCTCATAGCATTAAATAGAACAATAAAAAGAGGAAGAAAGGATGGAAGTAAGTAAGCCTGGGAGACGGCTCAGACAGAACACACGGACCAGCAGTCAGCCAACCGGCCGTCCTGCCAATTGTCCATCTAACGAGACACTGACTTGGCAGGTGAGCAGTGTGAGACGTAGGCAGGAGGAGACAGACAGACGAAATGAGAGAGGCAGTTAAATGGGTAGACTTACTCAGCTGTGATTTGTGTGACGAGTGGCAAAGAAGTGAAGCCCGAGCCCAGGAAAGAGTCTCGATACTGGGTCATCTTCAGTGCAGCCAGCCAGTCTTCCACGGAGCTCACCCTGCTGAGGTCAGGAGCTCCGCGGTCTAACAGGGGATGATGGGAAGGACTGCAGACAGTGGACACCACCGGAGAGACGGGGAGGTGTTAGGAAAAAGAAGCTGTGTTTCATTGATACAGATTGTCGAGACAGGGTGAGTGTGTTTGTGTATGTAAATGAGTTTGTATCTCTCCTCACCCAGGGGCGATATTGTTGGTGCCGGCTTTCAGAGATGCAGGGTTGCGTATCATTTTGTCCAGCATGCTGACAATATCGGGGAACTTTGGCCGTGCGTTCCTGTCTTTCTGCCAGCAGTCCAGCATCAGCTGGTGCAGCACTACTGGACAGTCCATGGGAGCAGGCAGCCTGAAGTCCTGCTCGATGGCATTTATCACCTGGGGCACGGTCAGAGAGGGAAGGAGGGGGACAAATGGACGCAAATGGTAAGAGACAGTGGAAGTTCACTGATCTATTGTACATAAGTGATTAAAGTTGATATAATCAATATCTTTATCTTAACACTGGGTGAAATGACTGTGTTTCTCTTGAAGTGATCTCTACAGAGGGGCACGGCGTCTTCCAGCTCGCTGTTATGGCCGACAACGTTACTGTTTTGGTTCGGTCGAGCTGGTGAATATAGTGGTTCATTTAGCTGCTGGAGCCAGACATTTCCCTCAGGAGTTGGTGGAGACCAAAATGGAGCTAAAAATAGAGCAACACTGAAAAGATAAATGACTCCAAATGAATGCTAATGTGTTATCTGATGTGTAAACTGTTTGCTAACACGTTCATTATATCAACTTTATGAGGTGATATTACTTTATGTCAATTTGTTCTGCTGCCCCCATGTGGCCAAAAAACTACTGCTTCACGTTATAATATTAAAAACACTGAAATGGCAGTTAAAGCATCTTAAAGCATCCATAATGTTCCAAGTGTAATGGAGCATGTGGGCAAGGTATAATTTGGAGATTTGATCAAATCAGTCATTTGATCGCTGGGAAGGGGTCCTGATTTAATGAGCACAGAGTCTCTGAGGAACGACTGCAGTTTGAAACCGGGTTCAATTATACAGGAGTGTCCGCCGCCACCCACACCACCATCACCCACATTTTTGATGGGGAAGCAGAGAAAGAGGAGACATATATACTGTAAATTTCAGCCACTTAGACTGCATCCATGACAGTTTTGGAAAGGTAAACACTCGTTTTGCATTCTAAATATTCACCTGGGCCTCATGATGTTGTTCCATGAGCTACTACGAATGACAAGTTAATGAGGGCAAGTGTAAAAGTGTGAAAATAAAAAGGGTTTGATTGGATGAATTTATGGAAATTTATGGAAATGGAAAATATGAGGATTTTAATATTAGAATTCTCCATAATATAATGATAGTAATAATAATTCATTTGTTAATTTTTATTTTTATTACATATATGTGACATGTAACAATAGACAGCACAACCACTAACATGGAAATGTGTTCTTTGTGTGTGTTTTTAAACCAGCCCACTTTTCTAGCAAGGGAAATGAGAGATATACATGACAGAAGGGAGAACCGATTTTGAAGGGAACATGTTACTGCGATGTGACATCAGTAAATTGCACTCAGCGTGGTGCTGGTCTGTGATGCTCAGGATATCAGAGGGATGAAAGAGGGAAAGTTGAGTCCAGCTCTCTCGCCGCTGTTTAAGGGACACTTCATATTTTGCCCTGGAGTTTTGATTTGTGCCTCCCTGTTGGCAGAGGAGGGTTCAGTGGGGAGGGGATAGTCTTCTCTACAGCTTCTTTGTGATTTTGGCTGATAAGACAGGTGTATTCTCACAGAAAAATCTTGCCTCATTCAGCTTTATTTAAAACCAGAGAGAGAGAGAGAGAAATAAAAAAGTTAGTTAAGAGGATTCAATTTCCATTTGAGAACTTTATCCTGACATAGCGTGCAGTCGCTCAGTACATCCAGATATTCATCACTAAGAAGCAGAGCCGCCTGCTGCAGTCTCTGATGTCAAGGCAGGTAGTTTTACAAGAGGAGCTTCTGATTTCATTATGCCGGTGCAGGTATTGAGAATGATAAGGACCTTTCGAGGTTTTCCTGTGAAAACTTTTAGGCAGGAATTTGGTATTGCGGAGAGGCTGTGCTAAATACGCCAGCACACCTTTGAGTGCAGATTGTAATTATCCTGAACATCACAGAATTCAAAATTTCTCTGAGTGAAAGGGTACCGAGCTGCCTTGCCACCCTAAAAAAAAAAAAAAAAAAAATCAAAGAAAGGAAATATCAGGTGCAGTGATCATTATCACAAATTATTCTGCCCCCTGTGCCAGGGATGTGAGAAGATTTTTTTAAAACGTCTCCCCAGCTGTAATTATGATGGCTGTCGTGTTTAAAACTCACATTGTTGTGTAACCTGCTGGCTCAAAGACGTGGCGCTGAACATGATCTGTATTTGTAAAGCCTTCAGAAAATATCTATTTTCGCACGTCACATATTCGGTCCACACTTTATTCTTTAGAGGCCCGGTGGGTATTTTTCATGGTTTCGAAAATTGCAGATACATTCTCGCATTATTCCAAAGTTTCTGTTGCAGATGACAAAAAAGCATGTTGTGTAAGTCATGAAAATGAAAATGACAAACTTGAAACATGTAAGCAAACCATCTGTCAGCATCAGTATGATTCATGAGATAAATGAGAAATATGGAAAAGTACTTGCCAAAGTACTATTGAAACTGTCCACTTATGTTTAAAGGAAATGTTTGACATTTTGGGCATCAGTCTCATTTGCATTCTTGGCTAGACTCAGATGAGTAGATCAATACCTCTCTCTCTGAACTGTAAATATGAAGCTATCACCAGCAGCCAATTAGCTTAATGTAGCACAAAGACTAGTGAAAAGAAAGAGTTCCGCACATAAATCCATTGTAAAACCTTGTTTTTATGCTTCAGTTTTTGGACATATTAAACAAACAAGATAAAACATATTGCTTTGTGAGCCTCAGAGGTGCTGGTAGACAGCTTTAGTTACCATCTAGTCTTTAACCTTTCTTTAGGGCTGCTGGTTGTAGTTACACTTGGATCTGCTCATCTAAATAAACTCCAAAGTGAATAAGCATATATCCCAGAGACTACTCCTTCTAATGAATATTGTTATTACAGTCAGTAAAGTCAGAAGTTAGAGGTATGTAAATTAGATGCCGCCTTTCTTGTTTCCACTGCATGGTGTCGCACAATTGACAGTTCTCTTTGACCAATCAGTTCTCTGCAGTATATTGTATTTTTTTGTCTCTACTTAAGGTCAATAAATTCTTTTTTTTGGATCTCTTTTCATGTTTTCTGTCTGCCGGTCACTAACTGTCTCTGTCTTTCATGTCCAGCCATTCCCCTTCTTGTCCCCACTGTGTTCCTACCATTCCCCATCGCATGACCTCCACATCCACCTGCACACCTGCTCCTCATTCCCTCATTATCTTCCCTCGTTTACCTGCCCGTAGCCTCAGCACTCTGCCAGATTTTTTTATTGTGCCTTCCTGCCAAAGCGTTCCAGTTCCTGCCAGCCTTATTTTATGACCTCTGCCTATTTCGGGGCTCTTGCCAGCCAGCTTTTGCCCTCTTGGACTTGTCCGCCTCTCCTTGCTTTGATCGTTGACCTAGTAAACACAGTTTTAACTCGACCTGTTCTGCCTCTAATTCAAGCTTTTGTCTGCAATGTGTCTCGAGTTCTGATGCTACTGCTACGTTTTTGCTTATATTTTAATGATGGATTGTTCCTTTACCAAAGCAGAGGCACCATAAAATTCCTTGAAATAATACTT
This sequence comes from Chaetodon auriga, assembly GCF_051107435.1. Taxonomy (NCBI): domain Eukaryota; kingdom Metazoa; phylum Chordata; class Actinopteri; order Chaetodontiformes; family Chaetodontidae; genus Chaetodon; species Chaetodon auriga. Next base: position 9,943,939 of record NC_135076.1, on the reverse strand, counting down.
AAACATGTTTTTTTTCAGTGCTTTCTGTAAATGTAAAGGTTACAAGCCTGTGTCAGTGCACTTGTAAGCCAAATGTAACGGTAAGCTGAGGGAATGCGGTGCTTCTACTACAGTAAATTCAGCGCTGGGGATTTGTCTGCTCGCTGAGTGAACTCTACTTGACCCCGACACACTTCTCAGGCTTTGTGCCGCATAAATTCTCTCTAAGCACCGCTGTCAATCAAAATAGCAGCGAGTGTAGTAAAACATCACAGGTCTCTTTCATGATTAATTCATGTCGAACACAGCACCTGTGGTGGCTCCGCTGACAATTTCACCGTTCCGTGTTCTTTGAAATCTTGTGTGTGTGTGCGCCTTTATGCACCTCTGCTGGCATGTGTGTGATGTAGTTGAGTGTGTGTGTAGTATGTGTGAGTTTAGGGTGCGAGGTTCATGCATAGTTAATGCCCCGGCAGACCCTCGTTAGCTATAGTGGTAACACACACTTTCCTCATCATTATACACTGTCTGCCATTTTAAACTGTCTCTGTCATTATACTGACTCTCCGTCATTACTGCACAGACTGATTCTGTTGCTCAGGAGCAACCATCGGGGAAGAGGGCTGAGGTTGGAAGGGAGGAGGTGAGGAGAGATGGGGGGGGTAACAGGCAGGGGGGAATGTGTGAAATAAGAGGAAAGCGATGGTTAAGCTGATCTAAATGAAACAAAATGACAAAAATGAGGAATGAGTTTCATCTGCTGAAAATGTTTATCTTACAGTTGGAAGGGGGTCTTCTCACTGATTAACCCTGCACGAGACAGCTAACCAAAACTGAACTCCAAGTTAATGAGGTCTAAAGCAGGTTAAACATTGCTGGAGAAGAGCTGAATGCTGTCTTACTTAAAAAAATAAGACAAAATATCTTATTAAGAATATTTTCCAGGTGATAAACACAACTGAAGCCAGTCAGCAATGTTTTGGAAGATTTCTCGCAGCAACAAAATTTATTTCAAAGTTTAAACTCAAGACAAACTGGAGGCTTGTAAAATTCCCAGGCTCCTCTGTGTCAAAGCCTTTACATATATAGTTTCAGAAAGCAGGAATTGGGATTTAGAGCATCAGTGCTTTGAAGTGGGTTTTAGTGCCAAAACTCGCTATAATCTGTGTATCGCATTTCTTCTCGGAATAGAAACCTAAAAATAAAAATGTCAGCAATCCGATCTTCTGGAACCTCCTTTTTCATGTACTGTACGTGATGCCCCTTAGGTTTAAACAGTAAAATTGAATACTCAGAGGGGATGAAGTAGTTGTTATGATACATCTTAATTCAACAACAGCAGAGAACTGTGCACTTCTTTTTCAGAAATTGGCAATTATTTCCAGCCTAAAAAACACAGGGCTGGCTGTTACATCAAAACACTTAATGACATAATTGTGATGCCAGCACAAGGAACAAAAAAAAAAAAAAACCCACAGGGTATAGAAATGCAGCAGCAAATCATACTGTGAAGGTAATTGGAATAAAGTTGTCAAGACAATGAAATATTCCCGAAAGAAAAGATCAGCTGGAAAACAAAATTCTCATGCCTTTTGGTCTGATGTTCCAGGGAACAAACATTTCTGTGACACTTAAATTGATGTCCTCATTTTCCATGTGTTTTCCTAGACATGCAGGCACCCTGCTGTGAGAGACGGCAAAGGAAACAAACAAGCACACCCCTCAACCCCCTGACTCACGTGCACGCACACACACACACACACACACACACACACACACACTCACTCACACACCCACACACACGCACGCATACGCAGTTACACACACAGACTCCAGAATGACAGCATGCAACAAAAAAATGGGTGAATGTACGGAATCTTAGACACTCGGTAATCAATGGGAACACAAAAGAACAAGACAAACACTCTCTCTTTCTCTCTCTCACACACACACACACACACACACACACACACACACACAAACAAGCATGCAGTGACTCACATCTTGGTTGCTCATGTCCCAGTAAGGCCTCTCTCCATATGACATCACCTCCCAGGTGACAATCCCATAACTCCAGACATCTGAAGCCGACGTAAACTTCCTGTAGGCGATCGCCTCCGGAGCCGTCCACCGCACCGGGATTTTACCACCCTGACAAAGAAAAGGGAAGAGGAGAGGGGAAAATAGATGATGGGAAAAAAATGAAGAAAACGATTTTCTTTATAGTTCCACTCTTAATGTGCTCGCTTATACATTCATCACACAGCACTAAACAGAGGCCACAGGCAGCCCATATATCTGCCATAGAACGTCATTAACATAAAGGTGAGGGCTGACTATTAATGTAAAGCTCACCACAATCCTAACCTGCACAGTGATGACAACTGTGTTAAATGGAGAAGATAGAATAAGTGCTGAAAGAAATCCCTAATAAAAAGGACTGGAGCACACTGACTGACTTGCAGTCGGACAAAAACATGAGGTAAACTACATACAGTGCAGTCAGCATAGAACAGGTGTACACATAAGTTCACTGTTACTGGATAGTTGGCTGAACAGGATTTCAAATCTATTGGATAATGGATCCACGGGTGGGAGTTTCCATAGTCAAGGTCAAAGTGCCACAACCCGTGCATGCTAATCACATCAGAAACAAAACATATCTTAAAGTTACAAAGGCAAAAGTACAAAAACACTGTTCACATGCTGACATGTCCCTGTTGTGTGGTTTATGGTGGACAAACTAAAAGAAAGTCAAAGATTTGCATATCTGAACACAAAACTGCAAACCGAGCACAAAACATGGATTATGCTATTGCTCTGAATAATGCACAGGCTAACCATGCTTCTGCAGCATCATTAAAGCTCTGGTGAATAGAAAAAATACCCCCCCTCTCCTGAAGGTGGAGAAATGATCAACTCACTGCTCTGCAGAGACATGTTTGATTCACACTCTTAACAGCCTCTGGCCCAAATGACAAACTCAATTTGTCATGTTTCTCTAGTTTATAACACTTGGTGGATGCAGCACCTGCACTTTTATCTTCATAACTTTAACGTATGTTTGTGTTCTTTCGTTTCTGATGTGATTATAGTGCATGGGTGCACTATTCATTATTGCATTATTCAATAATAATGCACTTGTGCGTACACCTGTTCTTGGTTCACTACATACAGTATGTTGTTAGCCTCCTCTCTGTCTATTTTGACCATGATGAAAGTTAGAGAAAGGTTGGACGTAGCCCCCTCAGCCTGACATCAGAAAGGCGCGGCGGTCTCCAACGCTCTTCAACCATCACACAAGTAGTTCTGATGGACTATACCGGCCCCTTGGAGACTGCAGTGATCTTGGCTTTTCATACAGTGGCAGCATAAGTTCAAAATGTCCGACGCTTAAATTTAAGGCAGGACACCTCGAAAATTAATGACTGAATTTCCATCAGCCTCTGGGTGAATATTCATTGAGTATGGGATCAAAAAGAGGAGGAGGAAAAGAGGAAGAGGAAAAAAACAAGGGGTCAAAATATGCACATTACCTCTGAGTAAATCATTCCCTTGCCAGTCATGCAAAGTGTAAGAGAACATAGTCGGTTGCAGACCATGTTCTCTAATGAGAGATCTAGTGGCTGGTTAGCGTTCTTGTTAGATCTACAGGCTAACTTGTGAGCATTTGGTTTCTTCCCGTGGGTCTTCACTGTCAGCTACATGTTAAGATTAACATGACTTAGCATGCATGTTTCCAACTGTACACGTTGTAACAGCATTAGCATTCAGCTTACAGTTGAGCTTAAGTACAGCTGAGGCTCATTATGAGTGGTTTAGACTGATGAAAAAAGTGTCTGACAAACTGAGTCTTAAGAGTCTTAAAATGGCCAATGCATGCGTTTTCTCTGGCAAAACCCTCAGGGCAAACTTTACATTTATTGTCCCACGAGTGGTAAAGATCTAAGGCTAGCAACGTTATCAAAAGCTCACTCATCCAACAAATCCATTTTTCTATGTCTTGTAGATATTAAAACTTCACAGGGCTGCTAGCTTGGTTATAAGCTTTAAGTGCTGTTTTTTTTTTCTTTTTTTCTTTTTATCAGTGTGTATGGAACAGTGCAACCTCTTACACCATTATTAACATTACCATGGCAACAAGCAGCATCTTTTGGCCACAGAATGCAGCATTAGTGTGTCCTCTTTTACATTAATTTGTGTTTGCATGTTGCCTGCGTGTGAGTGTGTGAGTCCTCACCAGGGAGCTGGTGTAGGTGGGGTCAGAGGTGTCCTCCTCCAGATATCGTGATAAGCCAAAGTCAGACACCTTACACACCAAATTACTGTTCACCAAGATGTTCCGAGCAGCCAGGTCCCGGTGAACATAACTCATTTCTGCCAGGTACCTGTAACACCAACAGGATTTATTATGTGAACGTGTGCTATCCATTGCCAGCTACCTGGGCTACTATAAAAAGGTAATGGGAACGTGTGCGTGTTGTCCCTGCCAGCTATCTTTGATAAAATAGGAATGGGATTTCATGTTTGTGTACAGATACATGTTTCTGTGTTATCTCCACCCAGATATGTGCAATAAAACAGACAGGATCTTGATTCTTGTGAGTGCACATGTGCGTGTGTGTGCGTGTGTGTGTGTGTGTGTGTGTGTGTGTGTGTGTGTGTGTGTAAAGAGTGTTTCAAGCTGCTAAGCCGACAAGTCATGGTGCTCTTAACTTGAAATAGAGTTGGTGGCTGTTCCTGTGTGTATGAGTGTGTGTGTGTGTGTGTGTGTGTGTGTGTGTGTGTGTGTGTGTGACAGAGGGAGTTTGCAGAATGTGGAGGCAGCACATCTCAAGCTGCTGATGTCTGATTGACAATAACACATGACCAGACAGCATTGAATATCACCCCATGAAACTTCACTGTGTTAGAATTGGTATTGTTATATAAAAAGTCATTTCACACAACAATTATTGGAAGGTCTGAAAAGGTTTCTTATTCATCCATTATTATGATAAAAATGGGTTTCTGCTGCAGGAGTGTGTGTGTGTGTGTGTGTGTGTGTGTGTGTGTGTACCTCATTCCAGATGCGATGCCCCTCAACATACCAACCAGCTGGATCACTGGGAACTGCCCATCATTTTGCTGCAAAACCATGAACCGTGACAGGATTACTTTTACATTCCATTATTGGGCTTTTTCACTTTAGTTATTTACAGAAAGTCTGGCAGGTGAAAAGATATGTCGGTATTTCACATAAAATGTCATGACAGGAGCTATAACGGAGATTTGAAGAAAACAATATGGCTGTAATGTGATCAAAAAGAAGCATGGGACCACGATCTGATCATGTTTTTTTTTTTATTACATTTTCTATCAATACTCCTAGGTGTCCTAGGTGTCCTAGGTGTTGGGTTAAAGGGTAAGGACGGTTCAGAGTGCTTGAAGGATCATTAAACAGTGAGCTGACAATTTTTGCTAAACCGACACTCCAACATTCACACTCAGTTCACACGGCGTTCGGCCAGGTGCGCAGAGGTGAGTGACATACAGCAGACACACGTTTGTCACGTGCTTCCTGCTGCATGCCGATAGTTCGTCCAGTACAACATGGGATGCTTCAGTTATTTTCACTTACAAGAGAATAAAGCAGGTTGAAAAATGCAATATACACAAGTGGCTTTAAAACAGGCTTGTAGTGTTAAGTAGGAGTCAATTATGCTGTTTTCCCCTCTGGAGAACAGTTCAGTTAACTAAGATGTTTTTAAGCTGGAAAAATCAAACAGGGACTGATTCTGCATCCTGGTCTTTGATAATTCGCTCCGATGGGCTTTTGCTTTCCCAAAGATGTACAGTATAGGATATGATGTAAAAATGGTTGATCCTATAATTCTAATTAGCTCCCAGTCAGATTATTAGATGGATACGTTTATAGAATAATTAAAAAAAAAATATGATACCATTGCTCATTGCTTTTTCTTTTAATATCTCCTAAATGTGTGCGAGCAAACACAAAATTCCTCGGCTGAATAGAAAAACCCAACAGAAAAAACATATATTTTGAGGAGCTGCAGGCTTGTTATGAGACCCAAAACATTCACCTTTCTGCTATTATGCTCTTTCACCTTTGGGCCAGACAGATTGTGTCTTTTCTAAACATCACTGACATCCCTGCTGACATAGGTGCAGTGGAAGGTGTCTGTGTGTCTTTTAATTCACTTAGTGCATCAAACTGCGCCTTTGATGCTCCTCTAGCCTAATCCTCTGCAGGCAAAACCTTCTCCTAGGTACACACACACACACATTGATCCTCTGGGTCTTGTGCCTGCAAGATGGTCACGCTAGGACAGCAACACCAGTGAGATCGATCATTGTGTGTGTGTGTGTGTGTGTGTGTGTGTGTGTGTGTGAGTCAGCGGATGATTTCTGAGTCAAAAGGGGTCACACTGTGAGAACCAAACATCAAAGAGTTTCTCTTTCTGTCTTTAGAGGCGCCTCGAAAGGAGGGCAGGATCAAAGAGGAGGACAGACTGACAGACAGACATGCTGGCAGGATGAGGAGGAAAGAGCACAGGAAGGAGAAGAGAGGAGAAAAGGAAGAGCAGGAGGTTGTTTCTGTCTTTGTGTCTCTTTTTCCAAAAGCTCCCAATCCTCCTCGCTCCATCTGTTTTTCTGTTTGGGTATTTGTGTTTGAACTGTGTGTGATTTTGGACTGAGGGACAATGTGCATGTAGATACTGCAGACACATACACTGACACATACAGCATGTGCAGTTTATGTATGTGTGTGCTTATATCTGCCACATTGATAAAAAAAATAACATAGACGATATTATTTTCCTTTGCTGTGTTAGGAGGCCATCTTTGAAAACAATTTAATAAGTTCCAAATTGTAAAGTGTAAAAGTGCTGCTCCATAAGGTGACAAAACACCTCAGCTCAGCTCATCCTGCTGCTTTCAAGTGTACCGTACCACTCAGTCTGTGGTGAGGACCATGGGATGAAAGGTCCATATAAGATCCAAATGAGAGTGTAAATTGCCCTTAAATGCCCTGAAAATATATGTTCTCAATCAGTGTCACATATTTTTTTGGCTAAATTAGAACAGTTCTGTATGGAGCCTGGGAGGCCAGTGTTACAGCTGATCAATTTGTCCTGTTTTGATTGTTAGAATTAAATTAGAAATGTATTATTTTCTTTTCTTCTCTGTGCTCTTCTCACTGGTTTGAGTTGGGCAGGGCTCACTTAGAAAAAGGCTATATCACACACTTCAGTACACAAATCAGGATTTAGCAACATCAGAATCTGATGACAGTGGGTGGCCTTTTTGGTCATGATCAATCTAACTGATCAAACCAAACCCCCATACCTCTTGATATTCTATTTTTACTGTAATTGTGTGATAATTGTCAGTAAGTATTTGTCACCTGCTTGTCACATTGCCTTCACTCTCTTACCTGCTGTCATTTCCTTTCATTTGTTCACCTGCTCAGCCAGTACTTTTCCACTCTCACTCCCCCTGCCAGCCACGCTCACCTGATCCTCACCTGACGCTCATTCCCAATCAGCCCAGTATTTAAGCTGCTCTCCCCCGACTCACTCAGTGCCACATTGTTCTTTCCTTCCATGCAAAACTCTCCAACATTTACTGTTGGACTGCTCTCTTTGACCTTGTCTGTTCTCCTGTTCCTCCAGTTTCCACTGCTTCTTTGGTGCTTGGCCACATCTAATATTGAGAAACTGTAGTTCTGAATTGAACTTTGAACTGCATTGCTGCTTATCTGTACTGACCAGGTACTGCATTTTGGTCCTAAACAGGCCTGTTGCACTGCTGTTTTGAAGGTAATGACTCAACTGTGAAACGCAATTTTTAGAAATAATGAGAAGTCAGAGGTACATATAATCATGGAGGGTTTTAACATCTGCATTTCCATGGCAACTGAGCAAACTCAATCTGTGATAAAGAAGAATGCTCCAGAATAACAAAGACCTTTTTGTCAAGTCCCATTCCCATGGTCAAGAATGGACTATCACTGTTCGATAGACTCTGTGACCCAGCCAAGATATTTCATTTCAAAAATACATTTAACCTGTAGAACACTAGTCACATCTGTATGTGTGCACAGTACGTGTGTGTGTTATTTACCCTGAGAAACGAGTCGAGAGCTCCGTTCTCCATGAACTCGGTGATGATCATTGTAGGCCTGCTCTTGGTGACCACGCCCTCCAGTCTGATGATGTTTGGTTGGTCAAACTGGCCCATGATTGACGCCTCAGACAGGAAGTCCCTCCTTTGCCTCTCAGAGTAGCCAACCTTCAGGGTCTTGATGGCCACGGGAATTTCTTTTTTACCGATAGGCTTCAGGCGACCTTTGTACACCTCCCCAAACTCACCTGCAAAAGGTAAAAAAGGAAAATAATTCAGGTTATGTGGTTTTAAAAAATACCCATACACATGTGGACTAGGCATAAGGCTCTTCAGACGACAGTATGTGACTCAGCGGGGAAAAGCAAGTGCATTGTTGATTTTAATGTTCCCTTGAGATCAGAGCCTGTAAATAAATGATGAAATAATAAAAAGAGCTAATAAATAATTGCATTTTAATCACATTTTATGATGTAAAATGGCTCACCTGTGAAATCAGATGGGCCGTAGTTCATACCATTTGGCCACCATTCATTATTAAAAATCCTCCATCAATCAAACAACAAGAGCATATTGTTCTTTGCAGCAGAGAGAGGGGCAGGGTGTGTTTAACACATAAACACTCTCTCAGTTGTGGGAGCTGCCCTCTGTATCCTCAGTCTCATACTGACTGCATTTCAGTGGCTCTGCTCCAGCAGATTGAGATTGAGGGCTTTGTTCAAGGGCACACTGATGGTATTTTTGCAGACTGAAAGAACAACAAAAATCGAATCCCCTCAATAGGTCCTCTCAGGGGTCAGAAAAGGTTTGTAGCAGAGGTGGCAAACAAGATAAAAGGGACAGTGACAGTATCATTGCTAAGTTACTTGGCTTTGCACACCACACCTCAACTCTCATCTTGTGGTTAAACAAAGGTAAGACAGGTGACCTCATGGATGAAGAGACTGTGCTGAAACACAAAGTTCACAGGTTCAATCCCTGCCTGCAACCTCTTACCATTCCTCTATATTAGCCTTAATGCAGATTCAAGGCATACCCAAAGGAAATTGAAAGCTGCTGTTGAACAATTCAGTGTAGGTGCATGTTTTGTTTTTTTTTTAAATAGAACACTCGCATGTTTTATCCTCAGTCAGAATCACTGTGCTTCTGGCACTGAGTTCAAAAACTTTGCAGGAGAAGTTTTGTTTTCTGCCTGACTTGTTTTTTGCAAATAGTGTCTGCAGATGACAATATCTGGGCCTTATTAGCTGGAAAACGCAATGGAATCACAGCATGAATGCTTTCAATAAAAACTGATAACAATACCACAGACAATGAATACTTAGCATTTGTTTTTCTGAAGCTATGTCAAGGCAAAAAAAAAAGGCCATTTACTTTACTAATCTAGATAAACATCTATATCTATATTTAGGCAATCTTTATTTAGGCCATCTATTTTTAGATTTTGGTCCCTGTTTTGACTTTATCTTTGTTTTGTTTGTTACCCGCTGAAGCTGCATGTCCTCATTTTTGGAAACTCACTGGCTATGAAACACCAGTCATCTGCACAATCGGTTACAGCAGGACTGAGCGTTAAATGAAAAGAGAGGACAGGCACTTAATGTCAGCGCGGAGATGGAAGATCCTATTTGGTCAAGCGAGGTTTAAAGGTGAGAGTGTAACGGCCATTTTGATACCAACTTATCACCTGCATGCACATACTGATTTGATTTATAACTAAGAAAACGTGGAAAATTAGCACGTCTGCTGGCTTTGATATGGTACAACAGCTTTCTGTGGGTTATTATAGAGTTTATCATAGCGTTAAGATCCATGGATTACCCTGAAATATAGCAGTTGTATACATAGACGGATGCAGTATTTAACAGTCTAAAAGCCCATGCTTTAAGAGGTTGGTCATGCAGGCTAAAGCATTTTCTAACTCTGTTTCTGTGGCCTGTAGCATCAATATATTGTGATGGGGTTTCTCTGGTCACACAGCTTTGGCTGGCTAGATACACCACTCAGCATTATCTACCTGACTAGATGTAAGGATGAGCAAGGTTGGACTACTTAGTACTTACTTTATGGTTGTCTAACATTTTATAATATGACATCATCAGGGTTATTTTAGGTTGAAAAGATGTTGACAGAGACGTTCAAACCCTGGCTCCTCTCTCACCTCTGCACAGCAGGCCAATCACAGTGTGTTTCCCTCTATCACATCTTATCTTAACCTGTAATTGTACATCATAGTTCATTTAGACTTTCTATTGTTAATCTGTATCTGCAAAGTGACTAGCAACTAAATTTAGTGAGTAAAAAGTGTAATGTTTGCCTCTGACTTGTAGCAGAGTAGAAGTGTAAAGTAGCAGAAAATGGAAAAATGGAACTGTAACTGTAAAGAACCTCGAAATTGTACTGACTGAAGTACAGTATTTGAGTGAATGTACTTTGTTACTTTCACCTCTGCTTTTGTAGCAGTTAAAACATTTGTAACGTGAAAACTCTGTGAGGTTTTCTAGTTCACATGTCTTTCTTTATGCATTGTCTATTGGTTTGATAGGCTACAATGTCAAGAATATGAACTGAGTATCGACAGTCTTGATCTTCAACATACAGAAAATTTTCCTTCCAGTGCTGCACAGACTATATAATGTCTTTTGTCAAAATAAATGCAGCCATATGCTTCTTGAGGACATGAAAATTGAATATCACTTCAAAATAAAAGTCCTCATCCCTGAGAAAAAAAATCAGTGTGTGAATAATGGATGAGTGATGGGAATTAGATGACAGGTTATGTCGTCCTGTCTCACTGTGATCTCTTCTCCACATCTCACTGCTCATTAAAAACTATCTACTGTCACCACTGTAAACCAGAAGAAGTAGGGATGGATGGAGGGCAAAATAGGAAGGAGAACGGAGAGAGGATGGGGGAAGGAAGGAGAGATGGGGGGGTAGGAATGAAAGAGTGAAGGATGGAAATGAGACAGTATTGATAATAAGAGAAAAGAGCGAATGAAGTATGGAAGGATGGAGAAGGATGAACACAATCATTTTTGCAAGGAGATGTGAGATCAGATGACATGTCACTTCCTCTTTTTCTAAAATAGAGGTCCTTGAGGAAACGATGGAACAGAAGAGAATGAATGGAAGTAAATTAACTGGCCTGTCAGATGAGATATTAGTGGTAGTTTCTATTCTAAGTGTTTCAGGACTTGTCTTCAGTCAAGTAAAGTGTTTTTTATGAATGGCACTTAGAGTGAGGGTGATAGTAACAAGGAAAGAGTGAAAGAGAGGGGTGTTATCACAGAGGAAGAGGAAGAGAGTGAGGTGAGATATTTTTACTATGTCCTTAGGGTGCTTTCGTTTTATCTTTGCTCCTCAATCTGTTGTTCTGCTTCTTCCCCCCTTGGTTCTTTGTTTTAGCATTTCTCTATGCACAAACAAACTCTACAACTCCAGAGGGGCTGAATCAGAGAGAGAGAGATGAAGATAGGGGAAAGTATAAAAGAAATACAGAGAGAAAAAACAAAAAGAGAGAAAGAGCTGTGGCTAAATTTTCACTTTCTATCGCCGCAGAGTGGGAGAGATTCAACCGTTTAAGGGCTCACAGCCTGGCCACATCTCAATCACCCAGGCTCATATTTTTCCCTCCTTCCCCGTCGTTTTCATCCCTCCTCTGTCACCTCTGGCTGAGGTGAGAAACCTTCCAGAGAGAAATAAAGCGAGAAACCGAGGGATTACGGAAAGCCTCTCAGAGTGGCTCAACAGACCAAAGCCGAAAGCACATACTCTCAGCGGTGAGGGGCTGAATCTGGTTCATGACCTTTATCACCCAGAGCTCCATGGCCATTTGGGTTTGATTGGTTTTGGTCCAAAGGGAAAAAAAAGTTAGTTTTCTGGGGGATAACATTTGGAGTATAAACATTGTTCCATCTACTTTGGTTTGCATTAGAAGACAAATAGCACTAATCAATTATCAAAGATTCAAATCTGGCCAATTAACACAGGGTTGTGTGATAATACACACCATGAGCCAATTTACATTTTACACCTTCATCCATCAACTGTTTCTCAATTGATTTTCCATATAATGTATTATAATGTGATCTAAAATCATTGTGTGTGCAGAGTGGTGTTTGGGGAGTTGAAGGCAAAGTGGAGGGACAGGGCTGCTGCGCCGAGAGGCTCTGGAGGAGAGAGCCAGGGGCAGAGCTCGAGCTTCTGGGGGAATAAACACCTGGAGTCACAGCGGATTCTGCTCTGGAGTCGTTTGCCAAACAGGCCGGGAGCTCTGAATTTCTTTCAGAAACTTTTGGGATTTAAAAAATGGATTTATCTTCACTTTCGCTTCTCAACCTGTGTGCAGCAGTGAGCCGCCTAGGTGCTGACCTCCACTGTCGGGTGTTTGTAATTCTCTCTGTCCCTGTTGACTGCTGGCCGGAGGGAAAATGTACTTTACTTCACGAATGGAGAGAGAGGAGAGCGAAGAAATGGGACTGGAGGGAAACAGAAAGGACAGGTGTCTCTGGTGAGTGCTGAGTTCAGTCAGAGGCTGAAGTGAACACGCAGTCAGTGCCTGCTGACGTTTGCTAATTTAAACGGCTGCAGTGTTGCGGCTGTTTGGGGCCAATAAACACGTGGCTTGATTATTTGTGTTTCATTGGCAGATACACACAAATGATCCCGTGTTTAAGGTCCGCAGGTTATGTAAAGTGACAATTTGAGCATGCCATTAGAACTAGATTTTGACACAGAGCCCCACTGTAAGACAGGGCCGAGATGAAGTAATAAAAATAATGCTTTGTTTCTGGCCCCGGGCAAGGCCAGATGAACCCATTAGGCTAGTACAGTGCACACTGAGACCAGACACCAACCGATACCTCCAGGCTGAAATGTCAACATGTGAGGTTTTTCTGTGTCAATTAGCAGGTGGTAATTTGATTAAACACAAATTCAATATGCGAGTGCAATATAAATCATAGTAATTGGTTAGAGTTTGACACAAGGGCTCAGACTGGGCTACACGATGAGTAAAATTTGGAACAAAAATAAAACAGTACCAAAAGACAACTCAACCTGAGGCTTGTCGGAGGCCTGGGGCAGGTCACAAATGTAACTTTGCCCCTAGCTGATGGCTTTCATGACCTTGAATAAGTTTTTTAGTCGTAAATTTGATGCAAAAATGTCTTAGTGCTTTTACACATGTAGCTCTGCAATTGATGACTGGGTTGAACGATGACGGCTCTCACTGAGGTATCTGTATTTTTTGAAGCTATTTATAACTGTGACAGAGTTTTATTATATGTTTTAATTTGTTATGTAATGTTGTTAATCTGTTTTATGCTCAAATGTGTGTGTTCTGTGTTTCACCTGACTTGGGTCCCCTTGGGGACAATAAAGCAAAAGTGAAAATCTTGAAGGTATTGCATAGTTTCAGTACTTAGGGATCAGTGGTAAAATAAGGCACTTGATCTTCACAAGTTTTTCCTTATTTTTTTGTTTCTTGTTTCCATCTTTTTTTCCTTTTTACATCCGACAGCTGAAATGCAAAAACTCTGCCCCCCCCAAAAAAAAATTTCAGAGGATGCTCTGGGACTCCATTTCACATCCAACTTTCTCTATTTGCCAAACATCACAGAGCATTTTTACAGTGAGCGCTCAGATAGCCAAAGAGAATGCATGAAGACAGTATTAATTTATTCCAGTGAAAGTTTTCGGCATGAATAAAACATCTCTCCTGACTTCAAAGGAAAAAAAATAAAGCAAAATAATGAATTGGTATTGCACGTTTCCAGATCTTTGTCATTGACACCAAAAGTGTGGCACAGTTGAAGAATTTGATTAATTTACTTCCGAGTTCAAGTGACAGATGGTCTCATCAAAGGAAACCAAGGTTTATTTTTCTAATGTTTACTTCTGAGGCAGTTTATAGTAGACATGAACAAGGACTGTGATTTTTTTTAAATTTTGTATGAATAGAATGAATTCACATTAGCACTTGACACATATTATAATAATCTTCAACATCTTTGAAACAACATGACAGAGAGAAGGAAAAGAGTCTAAGACACTAAATCTATGAAAATCCCTACCTGATCCGATGACTTCCTCTATTTTGACACAGGAGGGGTCGATTTCCTTGGCAAATTCCCGGACGGCCTCGTTGGGGTCCTCGTAGGTGAAGGGGTCAATGTAGATCTTGACCCCCGGTGAACTATGACCTTCAGACAGGGTGGGAAAGGTCACAGTGGGGGTGGGACCGCTGAACATGTCAGGCCTCAGAGTCACCTCTGGAGAGAAAATTAGAAGGTGCAGAAATCAACACTGTTGAAAGTTTGGTGTATGGAAAGGCAGAGCTTATTTAAAGTTCCAGTGGTGGTCGCACCTCCTCCGGTGTTGTACTGCTGCAGCTTGTCACCGTACACACTCTCCTTCAACTGCCGTCTTCTACAGGCACAAGCACAGAGATTTTTAGAGAAAAAGGAAAGCAGCCAGAAATGTTACACAAAGTTTGAGAAGTGGAAAAATGCTAATTGGTTGCCTTCCCTTCAGCTCAGTTAAAACAGTCTTACTGAATGTCAAAAAAAAATCGGTTTGAGACAAAGAAGAAGTCTCTCAGAAATTCATTAGTGTTGGCTGACTTGTTATTGTTCTGTGTCAGCTGTAGTTTCCTGCTTTCATCTGGGGATGGAAGCACAGAAATGCACTTTGTAATATTTTATTATGTCAAACGATCTTCATAATAGACACCTTATCCTGTACACAGGAGAGGCAGTCTGTCGCTTGCTAGGTCTGGGACGTCACAGAAACCTCAAGAAAGTCTACGTTAAAGCCAATCATTTTTAGGTCTGTATGTCATTATTGTTCCAGAACTGCACCTCCATTTCTAGTGAATACAACAATCAAATAAGCTTAGGAATAGTTTCTCATACAAAGGCCATTTTACATTCTAAATCCTTAAATCTAGTAGTTTATAGTTGATGCTAATTATTTTGGGGTTTTCCAAAACTTCTCCTGAAAATACCCAGATTTTTCAATTTTTTTTTTTCTAAAAAGTTTAATCTGATGTTCACATGGATTTTATGTCCAAATGCACGTTGATCACTGTAGCTAACAGTAATCATTGGTTCCTCTTGGTTAATGTGAATGTTTATTCCTGACTAGCAATTCTTAACTCAAGGTTCACTTACTGCCTTTCAACCACATCTTACAGTGTTCGTCAGCAGATACAGTTTGCTCAGTTGTTATGGAGACGGGGGGTGGGGGGGTGGGGGGATTGTAAAACCTGTTTTCACATGACGGAGATGACAGTGAGATGTGGTTGAAAGCTCTGTAAAAGACCTTTTTCACACATGACATCTTGACATGTCACAGGAAATTAAGAGGTGAAAATTTATGATGGCTCAATTCCATTTAGCTGCCTCACTTTCAGGTTCCTGGTGTTGTGCAAGCTGGCTCACTGTCACACAGTCAGGGCTTACTGGGACACTTGAACAGAGTGGAGCCATTGTTGATGTCATTGGTAACACCTGTGCTTTTCCTACCATGACAAGTCGAAACGTCAAATATAGACAAACATATTTGCAGATTAGAAAAAGGAGAATGATGAACCTTACTGAACATTATCAAGTCAGTACATGCGACACACATATCCAGATGGTGTGGGTGTGGGTGTGGGTGTGGGTGTGGGTGTGGGTGTGGGTGTGAGTGTAGGTGTGTGTGGGTGTGTGCGTGCATTACCTGGTACAGATGATGGCGATAGCTACCAATGAGACGATACACACTCCACCTACTAAAGAGCCTGCAATCAGGGAGAGCTGCTGTCCGAGCTCTGACTTATACTCGTCTGCAGAAAGACACACATACAAAAACACACAATCCAGCACACACATTGAAGAGAGGTATTTTTGGTATTTTTTGAGGCACTCTCTCATACACACACCTGAGCATTTCTGGAAGGGAAAATATACACCTGACAGTTTCTTTCTCTCAAATACATATAAAGTATCTTTTGTGAGGCTCCTTTTACATGACTGCAAGCACGCACGCACACATGCGCGCACACACACACACACACACACACACACACAAAGTAGGGTAGAATTTAATTACTTCACAGCCAGATTTTCACTCTTGCTCAACCTCTCAAATTCCCTCTCTCAGTCCTGCACTCTCTTTCCTCTTCACCACAAAACCTCCACCAACACACACACACCTCCACACACTCCAGCCAACCAACCACCCACTTACCGTCGGTGAGTGTTTGGAAGAGCATGTCCTTGCTGTAGGCTCCGAAGCCGGCCACAGTGCGGGCCCTCACCTGGACCACGTAGCCGGTCCCTGGTCTCAGACCTTCCAGAACAACATTGGGTGTCTCGCTCTGGATCACTGAACTGTTCAGCACTGACGACTGGGACTGAAGAGGAGGTTGAGAGAGAGAGATTAATATGTTTCACAGCCATGCAAGACAGACTGTAATATTTCTTCAGTCACAGACTACCAGAGACTAAATTTAGTACTCAGTTTTGGCCTTCAGCTAAGACAAGATTAATTCTTCCAAAGTTCCAGTTCAAACTGAGACATTTACCATTTTCAGACTGTGACACCACAGACACTCTGACCACAGATGGTGTAACTGCAACATCTTGACTTTGAATTCATTTGGGATCTTTGTCATGCTGTGCCAGTCTCTATCACATTTTTTGTCTTTTTCCATTTTTCTTCCAGCAGTAAAAAAAGAGCAGTTCAATTGTCTTCTACTACATTTTGTTTCTGTGCTCCACACACTCAGACAATCAGTTTCTATCTATCTGTTCACACCTTAAAGATCCAGTTCACCCAAACCACTGAAGACATTTTCTCACTTACCCCTGCTGGTACATTATGGAAAAAGAATTGTTTTAAGTGCCCGTACTAAGACATATGTCTCCACCCAATACAATGGAGGGGGATAAAATTTCATTAGCGGTCATCAAAGCATAGAAAATGACATGAAAATGTGTTTTTCCAGAAATGTTCTCCCAGTTAGTGAGACTAATCCACAGACCTCACTATGAACAGATTTTACTGGAACTACTTTCTACTGAAGGACAGTCACTATAAAAACTGTCCACAGAGGTGTGGAGATTGTCCAAAGTGACTGGGCTACAGTGCTTTTTCAGTGTTTTGAGCACCACAGAAATAAAAACCATTGTAATGGGTGGGGCAGAAGTTTGAAAAAATCTCGGCTCATAAACCAAAACACCAGGACTGAAATATATATATATATATTTTTACTGCTCTTTCTACATTAAAGTTTGAACTCTGTTGCACCTCTGGCCACATCCAGCATCACTGATGGACGACAGTGATGCCATGCTGTACTGACATAGCCAGGAGGGCACTTTTCTATGACAACAGCAAGGTGAGAAGTTCAGAATTTCAGCTGCTGTTAAGATGCTCTAAAAGTTGTACACAGCCATGCTTTAATAAGTAATTGATGGAATTATAACAGTGGAAATAGGTGGAAATCAGCTTGTTCTAATCAAAGCTTTGGAAAAAAAAAAAAAAAAAAAAAAACCTTTGCAGAAATCTGATCAGTTTTACTCTGGACATTCCACAGACTTCAGTGTGAACACTATCTATTAGAACTGCTGTTCACTGACTGAGCCGTCCCAATGAACACTGGTAAAAGTAAGCTCTGTAGAGATACTGGGTCATTCTTTCTGGGAAGGCACGTTGCAATTACATTTTGTAAATGTCATTTTCAGTGTTTGGTGCAACACAAACGGAATTCCATTTATTCCCGATATACTCCGGCGGTGACAGACAGAAAGCAAAAAGAGCAGAATTCAAAACCTCAGCACATAAAACCTAAACTATCAGCAATGCAAGACACAACTAGGGTTGGAAAAAAGTGTGTTTTCTGTAATTTCCAGTATCTTTATCATCCTTCTGTTTTCTGAGGCCCCCGTACTATCTTAGATTTCTCTATCTTATATCTCCCTCTGTCTCTCCTCCCATCTGCCTTCCAGTCATCATTCAATATATATACAAAAAAAATCCCATCATTTCCTCTCTCTTTGACTTCTTACTCTTTTTCCTGCCTCTTTGACCCATTCGTTACTCCATTTCCTGAAAATATAACAAAGCGATAATGCAGGTAATTAGCTATAGCCCACGGAGACAGATCTACCGGAGCATTTAGCCTTCTTTCCGCCCTGTCCTCCTCCTGAGGTGAATCAGGCATCAGACCAATCAGGTCTATCTCAAAAACCCAAGGCTACAACCTTTTACCTCTATCTCTCCATGCCCTCTTTGGATGCTTCCTCTCACCCATTTCTTTCAGATAAAAAGGTTTTACTGCAGCAAAATCGAAACGGTCCAGAGGGAATGACAGATATGGTGTGGTGATGGCATGAAGGGAGGGGGAGGGAATCATGCCGTGAGGATGAAGGAGGTGGAGGGGTCGACGGCAGAGCGAAGAGGAGAGGAAGAGAGATGATGATGGTGATGAGGAGGAGAGCTCAGGAGGGAAAAGAGTCGGCAGAAAGTGAGGGTTGGGGGTGCAAAGAAGATGGAGGGTTATGAAAAAAGGACATGCACATGAATAAAAAGGGGATAAAGATGATTGAATTACCACTATAATTCTTAATAACAAATACCCATTTCCCCCTAGAAGGTCTTAAATGCTTTTGTTACTGCTTGTGGGGATCTTTATTATTATGATATGAAATATCTTGTGCCATTTTCTTTTCTGTGTTAATCCTGTGTTAATCCACTACCTTGATACACTGCATTTAACACCATTATGCTCTAATTTCTTAGACGTTGATGTTGGGTACTATGACCAGCCAGACTCCTATTGTCATAATTAGGACGCGACACAAGGACAGCTAAAAGCTGGGAGAGAATACGATAGAGAGTTATATTTGGAAGTGGCCATAGAAATGGGGGTATTGTGTCAGGGTGGGGTTTGAATTTGGAGGTGTGTGTGGGGGGGGGGGGCTATGCTTGCCACAGTGAAAAGGTTAGGGGGCAACCCATCTGGGAAGGTCTGGTAGCAAGAGATAAGTAGTGGGTAAAAATCCTGCCTCCCTGTGCCATATCAAATTTACTACATTAAAACCTCATTATCTATAGAGTGGCTTTGACGGGAGGGGCGGGTGAGGGAGGGATGGAGGAGAAGATGGAGAGAATGAAGGTGGAGAAATGACAAAGTATCAGAAAAGGAGTTATAGTACAGCCGTCTGGTTAGAGAAACCTGTCCTCTCTCTCTCTCCAGGCTTATCAAATTGCTCCCTGGGGACTTCTTCACTTGAAGCTATGAGCTAAAATTAGTCACTTTATGTGGTTGGCTTCTATACAGTGTAAGATACAGTATTTATGCCTTCTTATGATGTGTATCAAGGAAGAATAAAACAATGAAAGAACACACTGTCAGCTTTTGATTCTGGGTCTTAATTGGCCTCCATGTTCAATAACGTTAAAGCAGAGGCAGCAGCCAATAAGGCCGACTTACATTTAAGTCGCTGCCCTGATTTTGACAAAGTGAGGGTTTTATCTGTGACTGTCAGATGGCAGCGACAGTACATCTCTCAGCGAGTGCAGTTCTTTTCACTCTGTCCTAAACTCCCTGTAATAACTGTCCGAGAGGTAAAATCTCAACTTCCTCTGTCTGCTATTCTCTAGTTTTCCCTAGAACTTCACTTTTACCAAAACCGTGGGAAGTAGGGGTGCTGAGGTGTGCTGCAGCGCTGCTCCTCTCTCATAGCACCCATGCCTCTTGAGATATATATTCGCATTGTTGCAGCATCTTGTTTTCTGTCACATTACGCCACATTTTGTACAGTGTCCTATGCCTTCAGACAGCCTATCCAGCATGAACAAAATATTAATGTTTAAATGAGGAGTGGTATTGTCATGAGTGGTGACTCTGTGCTGCTACTGAAGCTAACATTGCCATTTTCAGATTGACATATTGTTTGACGGACATAATGTCATATGATGCTGTCACCAAATGTGCTTACATTATTGTAAGGACCCCACACTGTGCCTTGGTTGTGCCTTGTTTTAAAGTGAAGTGATTTAGTGTCCCAGTGGAAATGGCTTTTACTGTACATGAGCATTCCAACAAGCCCTCCCACCACAACAACAGAACAGGTTATTTTTCAGTGCTATCCAAAATGGCCAAAATGACTGTTTCATATGAGCATTTCCTGACATGCCACCTCTACAGGTGAGGTTAGGGAAAGATAGTGATCAAGGTTGAAAGAAACCAGTGTTGACTGTTGACTGTAGGATGGCTGGTTTCTGATGACAAAATCAGGCACTTGGTAGAGCCAAAGTTGAACCTGGACTGTTGTTTGCAAAGAGGTTTTGCAGCACTAAAACAGTGTCATACCTCTGCCTTTGCTTCTAGGAGAGGACAGTCACTATTTTCATGATCACACGAGTTTAGAAAATTTAAACATTAGAGTGTAGACGGGCACATCGACAAACAACAGTGCTGTTTTTCTGCTTAAGCCAGTTAATATTTGAACTCAAGTCAGCTCTGCTCAGCAGATCCTGCACATGTTTCTTCTTTGATCAGCAGATGAAATGCTTTCAGGTGCCACATTCTGATAATGGCATAAATGCATTTCAAAGAGGAATTATATTTCATGAGCTCTGAAGGATCTCCTTGAATCTTATTTCAAGATAGAAAATCAGTTACAAGGATAGGTACATTATATCAGACATTAGACACTGGATCTGCATGTGTGGACCATTTTAGTAACAATGGAAAATGTGAGAGTAAGACAGGAAAGAACATGGTTTGAATATAAAATGTAAAAAACAAAACAAAACTGTGTAATCTGATTAAAAGTATAGTTTCGTCATTGTATGCCAAGATAACACATACTTAAATCACACACCAGCATAAATAAATTATTACCACACATAAAGGCAACGTAGCAATAGCATCATAACTTATATAACGATGGCCAGTTGTGTCAGTGCTGTATTTAGTTTAGTTATAGGATTTAAATATTAGCACATAACATACACTGATCCTAGAGAAGCACTAATGCCCCTAACAATAAAAATGACACACAAACACACTCTCTCTCTCTTCCCCTTCCCTTATGCAGCACTGTAAAATTATAGCCATATACTATGTTGTGCTGGGAAATTGGAATCTGTGAGCGAGCCCTCTGGAGTCATGGACTTTAGGATTGTGCTTCAGTGTTTTTATCAAAGAGAATAGATAAGAAAAAGAAGTGGCAAGAGTCTTGAGTATTTAAAGGTTGTAGTTCTGTTTGTATCTGAGAGTTTTAGTGAGTTATGGAAGCACCAACTCAATGACAGTATGTATTAAAAAGACAAAATGATCGCAGAGGCTGGAAGTGGTATCCCAAAAAAAGGCAAAAACAATTTTCTTCGGTTTTGTGAAAAGGACTGGAAGATGGCATTGAATCAAATGTGGGCTATGGATGAGGAGGCATATTGTTCTTTTTGGTGTATCTCGCACAATCCCTTGTAGGTGCTTTGCTCTTTGTTTTTAATCTGTCTGCAGTGAAAGTCTATCTATTTTTGCAGCTGTTGGCTCAGCTTCAGAAAAGATGAGGATATTCTTATGTTTAGCTTTGGGTAATAGATATGCTTTTAATTCAACTTTTAGTTTCCAAAGGCACTGTGCTTCCCACTGACTGAATTACAAAGAAGACAAGATATGCAGCCATGGCTTGTCCTTTCTTTGGAGTTTTTTCTTTCCTAGAGCAACAATCGTTGATGGGGAAGCAATCAGATCCTGCATGTTTCACTGCTGAATCAGAGGCCCTTGTTGGTGCCCCGGGTTTGATGTCTTTTATGCAGGCTAGTTTGATCACTGGACTCAGGCAGTGAAGTGTTTTACGCCTTAGTCTACGGTTTAGGAACTTGTCCACTACAGGACAGCTGGAGATGTGATTACTTGAGTCAGACAGGACAGCCTCACAGAGTAGAGTGATAGGATAGGAGTTTTGATTTCAACAGTATCCACTTGTGGATAAATAGGTGATTGACATACACAGCAAAAAGCACTGCAGTGACATTTTATTTCATCAGATTCACACTATATCCTTTGTTGCAAAACACTGAAAACAAGTAAAACGGCACTTTGACAGGAGTCGAGAATATTGTTTCTGTTGAGGAAACAATTTAATTTCCATTTTTCTTCAAATCTAAAAAGGAGCTTCAGTAGTTGAGAATCAAAATATGGTGAACTGCAGTTGACTTATGACTTAAACCCTGTCTCTCCTATTGGAAGGCAGGTTCATCCACAACTTCTCTACATCATCCTAAGTGCTGCGCCATCCTCCTTATGCTCCTGTAAGGAAAACCTTTTGACCTCAGACACAGGCATCATGGGTTCGTTATGGTTGTTTCTGTAATAATTGTTATACGCTGAGCGAGGTATTGGCTCACCCAGCTTTACCAGAGCCCCACTGGCCAGCGTGTTTCCAGGTTGTTGCATAAAAGGCCATCATGGCAACTGTAATTGCTATGTCAAAAAACTGCCCTTCATAAATCACCCTGTTTGGTAATCCTGTACTTTTCCTTTTTCTATCTCCCCTGGCGAGAAAGGGGGGGGTTGGTCACAAGCTGTGGGTAGTGACCAAAAGAAGAAAGAATGAAGCTTCCTCTGTAGGGTTACTGAGCTCACCTTTAGAGATAGCGTCTGAAGCTCAGACTTCAGGAGGGAGCTTAAAGAAGAGCTGCTGCTCATTTGCATTGAAAGGAGCTCGTTTAGGTGTTTTGGGTGTCCGATAAGGATGCCTCCTGGGTGCCTCCCTTTTGGAAGCCTTCTGGGCATATCCAACTGATACAAGACCACAGGGTAGATCCAGAACATGCTGGGGGGATTATATATCTTATCTGGCTTGGGAACACCTTGGAATCCTCTTGGAAGAGCTGAAAGATGCTGCTAGGGAGAGGGACATCTGGACTACTTTGACCTGGTCATGGATAAACAAAACAATTGATTCATGGATGAATGGAGAATGTGGAAGAACATGTTGCACAGTGCTCGTCTCCATAAATTCAGATGTTTTCTTTCTTACCACAGTGGTCCAGGGTGGGAAGGGAAAAGCCAACTTCTACAGAGTTTGGCACTTGCTGATCACTTGCAACAGCAAAGACAATAAAAAAAATCATTTGGCATGTCTTGCTTCCCTTCAACCTTAACTGCTTGATACATACAGATCACCAACATCCAACCCTGGATGAATGGATGGTTTCCTGCATGTTCTATTCTCTGTGGTGGTGAGTCTCTCTGGGAGTAGTGACTCTGCCCTTCATAGATAAAGGTATCTATGTGAAACCAGTGGTCTTTTGGCACATACTGAGACCCAGAGGCCCACCAAGAGACTTGAAGGCCACTTCAACTGTGATCGAATGAATCTAAGAAACAATCTCACTCAACAAACAATACTGTAATATCAGCGGCTGCAGTCCGCAAACACTACAGCATTCTTTCTCACGGACTATGGAATATGTGCAACCATCACCCAAGGAGCCTATTAGTGGAAAACTGCAACTGAGCTGTAAAAACATGTCATGATATTATTGAGAAAATTACTAAGACTGCTGATATGATTCTATTCATATAAAATATGTGTTTCATCTTGTGGACTGCATCATCAAAATATTTACTGATCAATTAAGATAGCAACCTAAGGACATTTTTTTGGTCTAGAGATTCCTTCTCATGGTCTAGACACACAAGATGTGCATGATTCTTTCTTAAACAAAAAAAAAAAAAAAATTAATTGGATCTCCAGAGCTCACAGATCTGAACTAGATTCCATATTGTGTGTTACATGAAACTGTGGCAACTCAAACCACTTCATCAGTTGCCCATGGAAGAAACATGCACAGCTTTGTTTGATCAATCAATAACTTCATTAATAAATTAACATTTCTTTTACAATTTAGATGAAGCTATGTTGTCTTACAGTTTGACAAGATCCCACTGTAGTCACTTGTTAATGAATGAATACTCATTTTTGCTGCACGGCTACAATCAACAATTGATGAGTGCTGGAATAAAGAGAGACTCTTCCATCACTGTACAACCCTGTCAGTATGACAACAAGCTCCATGAAATATGTATTGTGGCTCTAAGATCAATCCAGACTTATTTGGAAGTAATATTGTAGAAAAAAAATGCTTTAATAGATACTGAACACAAGTGAATTACAAATCCAAAAAACATGTTGACATGTTTCTGCCTTCAGCTGTCCTTCATTAATCATTATGTCATGTCTATGGTGAGCATCAGCCTCTGAACTAATAGTAATAACTACATTTCATCGACCATTAGTACTTTAGGTAAGTGACTGGAAATAAGCAATAATAACAGTATAAGTATTACAACAACTCTACATCATTGATTGATTATTGTTATTTTGAGTGGTATATTGTGGTGTGTGGTTGGGAACTTGTGCCATCAGGTAAAAAAAAAACATTTACAATTTGTTCTTCCATGCTTTTGAATTATTATTATGCCCAAATGTACTTATTGTTTAGAGTTTGAGTTATTTCATGGATTTTTTTTCCCCCAACAGTTTAACTTTTGGATGGTCTGGGATTGTTATGTTGTTGTATTTTTTCCCGCTGTTAGCTTTTTGTCCTTTTCAAAACTTTTGACAATATTTTGACACATTTGTAAAGGAATAGTTTGCCAAATTGGAAAATGCAGATTTGCTTCCTTTGAGTTTTAGAGGTGACAGTTTTTCTTACCCTTGCACTGAGCCAAGCTAGCTGCTCCCCCTTAGATCCAGTATTGATGCTAAGATAAGGTAAAATAAGCTAAGCTAAGCATATATTATATTTAAGGGACAGATATAAGATTAGTGTTGCTCTCCTTATCTCTCAGCTGTGAAGCTAATATGCTTTTTTCCCCCTCGAAATGCTGAGCTCTTCCTTTAAGTAAAAATAACCTCTTAATGTAATTACCTGGATACTAATGTGAAAGTTTTCTCAAGGTGTTTCATTCATCGCCTGACAAAATTTCTTGTGGTCCTTTGATATCTAATATCTCGGTAGCTGTGTACATAAAAAGGGGCATTTGTCCATACACCAGATGAAGATGGTGTTGACTGACACGTAAATAAACATACCAGCAATAGTTTTTTCACTTTCATTCAAGTTATTGTGAGATTATTATGAGCTGAAGTATTTGAGAAGTAGAGACACTGTCGCTGCTTCTCCATAACAGTCCTGATAATAGATGAGTTAGATGAAGTTGATATTGATTCGCCTGTTTTATCAACTCTAATGGATTACTGGCTGTGGCCATAACACCAAAAAAGCACACGGTCACACACACAAACACTCACAGACATTCATCATCCTACTCTACCTTGTCATAGTATCGTATCTCGTAGTCGAGGATAATTCCGTTGGGCTGTTCAGGCGGTGGCCATGACAACGAAAAACTGCGGCTGGTTGAGCTCACTTGATGCATTATGGGAACTACTGAGGGAGCTGTTAAAAACACACACACACACACAAATACACACAATCAATTAGGCATTTAAAAGATTCGCTAGCATGCTTAAACACCATAAATATGGAAATGTAGTGTGTAATGTAATGACATATTGCCAAGGATTATTTACACCCAAAGGAGAAAAATGTTTCCTTATCCAGGCTCATGAAAACAAATTACTGCACTTGGCACTGATGGGGAAACAAGAGTTATGTCTGTAATGCATTTTTACCCATAATTTTAGGAACCAGAAGCTGTTGGCTATAATGTATTTCATGGGTTTGCCTCTGGGATCTTTTTCTAAGATAGTTTTCATCAAATTTGTGCTATATGTGATGGCATAAAGTGGCAAGAGGAGGGAATCAAGACATGGAGATTGATACTACACCAGTAACAAGCATCAAATTGATGTAGGTTATATAGAGATAGAGAATGTATGCATCTCACACAGCAGAGTCACAGGGAATATCATGGGACTGCCATAATGCTCAGTAAACGCTGTGATACCTCATGAGCCACATGAGTCTACTGTAGTCATAATTTGACAGCGTGAGCGAGCTGCCGCCTGAAAACCCCACAGTCTTTTTTTAATATTGCCACAATTGACATTTTACAGGGTTCTCTATATGTCGAGTGAGTTTCATATCCTAAGGGCCCACGAAATACACTAAAAGCCTATCGCATAATTTAAACCCCCCCCCCAGTGCAGTCAACCTGAAAATAAATCAGTTTTGGTTGAGTCCTAAAAGATTTCAAGGATAAGAGAGTTTTTCATCCAGCAGCAGTAACAAATGTGTTCAGAAAGCAGCAGGGTGACAATGGATCATGTTTCGATTAGGAATGAGCCTGGGATGCCGTAGATGAGGTAAATGATGTGTTTTCCATCAGAGCAAAGCAGCTTTTAAATCTAAATTTGGGTAGCGGTAGAAATATCACTTGTGTCTGTCTCCATAAAGTATTGATGGAGCAGTAACTCAGTTCACTTTATAGTCTCTAAGAATTACACTGTCAGAGACCGAGAGGGGGGAGGCAGAGGGAAGAGGGCAGGGAGAGGGGATAAAGGCGAGAAAAGAGAACTGTGGCAGAGGCAGGGGGAAAGAGGAAAACAGGATAAAAGCTGTGGATGTGCAGAAAAGACAGAAAAAGGGGGAGAGAAACGGAGACAGAGGGAGAGAGATGACAAGCTTATAACATGTTTTATGAATTAAAAGGCTGTAGCTCAATTTCCTTTATCCCCCTAGCCAGCATAATCCACTGTGCCCCAGGGTATGCTTACACACACAGACACAGATGCTTGCACACATACACACACACAGCTTTTGTACTCCCCACTCACCAGCCTGATTGGTTGTAATGTTGATTGACAGTTGCTGGGCGGGATAAGGGCTCTTGTTGGAGACTCCATTGACTGCCTGTGGAGTATGAAGTGTAATGGTCAGCTGCTCCCCCTTACGTACATTAGTTACTGTTTCTTAAGCAGTTGAGCTTTCTGATTGATACAGAATACAATGTCAAAGGGTTTGGAAAACATAATAACATCTGCTGGAGGGTTAAGAGCAAGACAGTGTTGCCAACTTTGCATAACACTCTGATATTGTAGCATCCAGGGCATGCATTATTACTCAGGTGCTGTTGTGAATGCCAGTGGTTTTCATTTCAGTGTAGAAGCACTGCCAATGTCTTCTTAAAACTCTAAAGTCTTTCTCATCTCACCAGCACAAAGACACAATTAACAGGATCTCAATGCGTTTCAGAAAACACCTAATTAGCTGTCACCTGTTGTTTGTCATGGACTCAGTTAATCATTTTGACAGCCGAAACAATGTCTTCAGTCATAGCAAATCATTAAACAAAGGTGTTGTAATTAGTGATGCTAGCTTAATGGCTTACTCCACGCTCTAATTTTATATTGTTTTGTCTGTTTCATTATCATTTCACATTTGATTTTGTGTTTTCCTTTTCTTGAGTTCCACATTTCACCTGTGAATATTTCAAAGAAAAACAGGATAATTCTACTATCAAAAACAAATCCTGAAAGTTAAGGTCTTCAAATGACACCTAACTTTGATGCCGCTGTTTATTTTGTTTCACTCAGTGGATCATTTCATTTACAAAACATGGCAACAAATCACGGATATCTCAATGGATATTCAGCTCTGTGATTAAATGTGGCTGTCTTCGGTAAACACATCAAATTACAATTGATACTTCCATCAACATCAACACTTTCATAATCAGGTCAATGTTTGAGTAATTCATTCATACATCATTATTGATCTGCCCATCCCACAACAGACTGCTTTCGAAATGGATAAACTCACACCTCCAGGCCACTCTA
Organism: Chaetodon auriga; assembly: GCF_051107435.1. NCBI lineage: Eukaryota > Metazoa > Chordata > Actinopteri > Chaetodontiformes > Chaetodontidae > Chaetodon > Chaetodon auriga. The sequence goes on along the minus strand of NC_135076.1, from coordinate 9,916,016 downwards.
CTGAGTCGATCCAGAATAGAATAACGTGCTATATTGTAATCCTGCGAAAATCAAATGGCTTATTAATAGGTCCACTGGACCACTTAGACATTAACCTACAGTAGAGTTACGGTCAAAAGACTAAGATTTGGCCACATTTCGATTAGAGGAGTAGATGAGATTTCACGATCCAAGACTGAATGGGGAAAGTGAAGTGACACGCTCCCTTTCCTTAACAATTACAACACAGGTCACCTTGATTTAAACACCCAGCCTTGATGGTAAAGGCTGCCGATGGCAGAAGACTGCAGGTTCACCAACGTGCTGAATTTATAGGTATCACAGTGGCCTTGTGGTTTGAAACAACATGATATAACTGTCACACTCTGCCTCCCTGTCCCTCCATCCAGCCAAATTTCCACCTCCTCAAACCACTGCAATTGTCTTGTCCACCAGATGTCCCTGGACTTTCCCTCCTTTCCCCATCACTTAACGTTCTGTTCCTATCTGCTCACCTGTTCCCACTTTCCTCATCAGTCCTCCAGATATTTAAGTTTCCAGTCAGCCTTTGTCAGTTCATTCTACTTGCAATTTTACTTCCTTGCCACCTCTTTTTGCTTAAGAGCTTCTGCACCTGAACCTTAACGGGAACATGCCTGCCTGCCTACCAACACCTGCCTGTTATCTCTTTTTAATAAATCTCTGAAATCCTCATGCCTGCTTGTCTGCAGTTGGGTCCAATACTATATTTCCTGAGTCATGACAATAACCAAATTGTGCATAAAGCCCTCAACGTGGCCTCAAAGTGTCGACAACACACTTTGCACCAAGGTTATTTTAGTACAGTTTTTACTGTTTTAGTATAAAGTAAAACTACCTTGTTGAACAGCAACTTTGAAATGTAACTTTTATAAAGCTGCAGAATTCTTTAAAAATAAAAAGCAACTTTCTTAAACATGGTGAAACTAGTGGTGTGAAAAAATTAAAAGAATTCCTCCCTGAAAATGTAACTTTTGAGCATACTCTCTAGCTGTGGGCTTGAAAGGTGGCTTTGTAAAGTTTGTGACTTGCTTCTTTGTGGAGCTGTAAATATCCTCGATTCATGGCAGTTACACTGGATTCCACAGACAACACTGCACCAGGGCAGAGTCACTGTGCAATACTGTGCCATGAAGAGGCAACGGTATCAAAAACAACTGTGCATGTAACTGTATGTCGTGAGGAAACTATAAACTTGGAGATCGACAGAGGGAGTGAATTCTACTGCAGGAAGGATTAGAGAGGTTCCTTAATGGTCTCTGAAGCACTGTGATGACACTGTGATCCTGGGTAGCTATCGGTGGCCATTACAATGGTTGTAAATTCAGACCTAACTTCAGTTGGCATCGTCCATGAAGAGACAGGTTAATTTCTCAGATACACTTCTCAAGCCTGGAGGCAGTAAATGTGTGACACTCAAAATAAAGACTTTCATTGGAGAACTCCTTTAACAATGCTGAACAAAAAGCATGGATGCTGCTCGGTTAGCCTCTCTCTGCTTCGTAGACAAACCTGTATGTCGAAGGTGTACGACGTGTGGGCCCGCAGCTTGCTGATCTCCACTATCGTTTCCTTCAACCCTCGCTTGCCTGGAACGAACACCACGCTGTCGTCACACGGCTGACACGCCCGGCGCTCGCTGCTGTGGCACCGGCGGCACAAGACATTGTATGACAGGTCGTCACGGTGCCCTGTGTCACGCGGTGGGTTCCACTCCAGCAGCAGCGATGTCTGGTTGACGACTGAGACCACGTTGCGAGGAGCTGAAGGGACACCTAGAGAAAAAGTGGATTGGAGGTAGACTGAAGGACTGACACAGAAAATAAATGTTTCCATTGTCTGTCTCAGTGTACCTTTAAGCAATTCTGGACATACTGCAGATATCAACCAGGTAAATTCAAAGTCTGTCAGTAGCAAATCACTCGTCCACACCTGGATGCAATCAAACGTCATTATGGAGAGCACTTAAGAATTTTTTTATTTCTTTTCATGAAGCAGTGCCTACTAATGGCTTGCATATGCACAAATGTTTTACTATCACATGATGTCTGGCATTTTATAGCTACACAAGCTGTTGTATGAGCAGGGCATCACTGTGTGTATGCAAAAGCTATGTTTGGAAATGCTTAACTTCATATGATATTACAGTAACTAGATGCCACTCACATTGAGGTAAATCTGTGATGGGAGTGTACCATAATGATTTACTGATCTATTTGTGCAGAAGCTGGAATATCACTGTCCTGTTATCCATGAGCACATCTGACCCATTACCCAGATCAAGTGAAAAATTCAGATACAGTTTGTGCCCCAAATAAATATTTAAATTAGAGCTGACAAAGAAGGAAAATAACATTAACTTAAGTACAGATGCCCCAATCACGTTTCTTGGCTGCCGATACTGATTGCTGATCATCCCTGAGCCATATATGCTGATACATGGCCCTTACCAGTCTTATAGGTCAGTTTGACTGCTTTGTAATGTGTTGGGATCTGCAGGAGCAGGAGTTCAGTTGTTGTGAGGCATTAGACAGTAATAAACAGATTAGACAGACTATGTACTGTCCCCAGTGCTCCCCCAATTTCCCCTATTTCTACTCAATATCGCTCAATAACGGTTGCCGGCTGATGGATCTGGACATTCTTAAACTTAAATACCAGTGTGTACTTCAGAAATATTTGAGCTATTTTAACTTGAATATTTCAATTTGGTACCATTTTGTACCTGTACTTTGTGATATTTTAAGGGTAATATCTATCTAATCTCAATGATTACTGCCCTTTTTAGATAAAGATTTTACATTAGAGCAAAAACCATAAATTGATTTGCCAGTCAACAGAAAACTTAACTTGATTTATTATTATTATTATTATTATTATTATTATTATTATTATTATTATTATTATTATTATTATTATTATTTGTCTAAGTTAGTGTTATGATTTTAAAATGGGTATGAACTGTTTCAAGCATTTGAATGTATTAACTTGAGTGTTTGGGAAAATCTGATGTACATTTTCCACATTATTCAAACATTTTACTGATCAAATGATCAGTAAGCGAATAAGACGATAATTACTTTTATTTTATTGACATCAATTTGTCCATGTTTACACACTTGTTTCTCTCATTTCTAGGCTGCCTGCATGCAAAGTTACCACGTGCAGTTTCCAACCAGTATTGCTGGTACAGATGTAGGGAGTTTGGGCTTCAGCCAGCACTGTCTCTAACAGACAGAAGGTGACCTAACAGCTCACCACCAGCCAGAGAATCTCTTTTGTCTGTCACTCTTCAGTCAGTCAGTCAGTCAGTTTCTCTCTTGCTGGTTCTGTCTCTTTTCTGTCAGCTCATGTCTTTGATCTGAGGAGAAACTCTAGTTTTCCAGGGTGTCTTAAATGCACACCCAGAGTTTTCACAAGGTTAAACCTAGCGGGTTCACTTCTCCTTGACTGTTCACACACATCACAAGACCCGCGACACACACAGACACACCCGTACAACATGCTGGAACCAAAGCAGATGAAATGAAATGGATATTCAACCTTGGCATGTTAAATCACAGAGTCGTAAAAGATGGCCCTGTGGAATATGTGTATGTGTGTATTTGTCAAACAGACACTCAGAGAAACCCACGCTGCAGAATCAAAGTGCTAACAATCAGTAGGGGGTTGAAAATCTAAGTCGCACCATCTTATAAACATTCTTACTGAGAGAGAGGACCCATCACAAACTGTGCATGCATAATGACACACACACACACACACACACACACACAGGCACATGCAGTCTGTTAACACAGATATTCACTCAAACTTACTTTTGATCTGAATAACACAAATACAAATTGTTTTAGACTGTCAGACACTTGCAGAAAAGATGATATAATTTTAAATTGACCACTTTGCTGCACAACACAGAAACCATTTAAAGCACTTCAAACTTCGTCTGTACTGCAGTCTGCAACCACATTCTGCACTTCTTCACCTTTCTGTAAGTGGCTTATGCAGTAACAATCTGACCTGTGCACAAAAACACATCTCCAAAAAAACCCAATCATGCACACAGTACACAGCCAAACACACACACACACACACACACACACACACACACACACACACACACACACACACACACGCACCTCCTCTGTATCTATTCAGCCCATGAGGCATGCTGAGGGAATGATTTTCAGTCAGGCTACTATCCACACACTGCATGCTCACTCTTTCATTTCACTGATCTGATTTTATATGTGATTGTGTTTATACCAAATAAAAATACACTGAAGTTTCTTCCTATACTGAAGTCCCATGATTTTCAGAGTTTCCACTCTTTTTCATTGTTGTGTTTGACAAAAACACACATTTGTGACTCCATTTGTTTTTGCCCTTGAATTGAGAGTACCAAGGTAATTCGCAAAGCTGTATAGGCTGAGTAGGTTGACACCTGACACCTTTTCACTGGGGAAGTTGATTTTTCTTCTGTCAGCATCAATTTGAGAGTTTGCTGCCACTGTTTGAGATGAGGCTTTTTATGTGCCTTCTCTGTTGTCAGAATAAGTTAACCCCTTAAACTGTTGCACAACCAGTGTGGCAAAATCATTTTTTCCTCTGTAATATACTGCAATAGATAATGAGTAGTGAGATGGTTTGATTGCAATACCAGTGAAGGAATAAAAAGAATTCCAAGTATTGCAGCATGTAACCCCAACAATATGCATATATTTAGTTGAAAGCATCATCTTTAATCCTGGATTGAACCTATGGGTGACATCACTTCATTTGTTGCCTGTATAGATGTTTTAATGGATCACAATGTGAATATTTTACAACAACCCTGATTATGCATCTGCGGCTTCTTTCGCACCTAACTGGCTTAATTAAAACAAACTCTATTGCATCTGACCTTTTAGTTGGCTTTATGCAGACTGAGTGTTTGCGGTGTTAAAGCAAGTCAAACCAGTACAGGACTGTGTGATAGTAGATAAGATTTTAGCATAAAATCAAAATATAAACTACTATTAAATCTGTCTGCAATACCAGTGGTGGAATGTACATGTACTGAAGTAGCCTTGTTGAGTACAAATTTGAGGTACTCCGCTATATTTGTAGTATCTATATATTTGTCTGACAGCTATAGTTACTAGTGACACACTTCAATTTTTCGTACCCTTCCTGTCAAGAGAAAACTTCCAATTTCCAATGTTTCTGATAGACTGAGGGGAAATTCTCTTGCTTCTTAAACTAAATAAACAAATTAAATCCTCCCTGGATTAAATGTACTGTCACAAAGCTGAAAACGATGCTGTTTTTCTGAGCTCATGAAAAGTTGACATTTTAGAGATACATGGTTCAGCGACACTAAAAACTTAATGAAAATGATGATTTGATACAATATGACGCACGGCTGTAGATTAAAGCACCCAACAGTATGTAAAGTACTTAAAAGTAGATCAACCTTGAACATCTACAGCAATAAAATGCAAAATATGCATTAATGCAGCAGTAATATTGATCTAAAAACATCACATTTAACAGAAAAACACTGACAGAAAACATTATTCAGCTAAAGAAGTATTTTTACTTACAATGCAGTAGTGAAAACCCCCACGCTGACAGAGGTCAAGAGCAGTTCTTAAAGAGGTAAAACTGGGCTACAAGTAGGACTCGTAAAATGGTCACTGTGTCATGATTCACACAACACCTGAGGGAAAATTCAACTGTTTTTGAGCTACCTTCTATTTATTTTTCTGGCAGAATGATGCAAATCCATTCATTAATGTTTAACAGACAAATAAAGACCCGTCTATAAATGAGGCAGAGCTAATGAACCCCCCCACCCCCCCCCAAAAAAAAAAAAAAAGACATGAAGATGTATCCAGGTCACCAGGACGTGCACACACACACACGTACCAACACACACGTTCCACACAGACATATACCCACATTTTCACAGTTTGAGACTTGCTGCAGAGACAGTCCAAATGATTCATGTCTCAACCTACTTACACCATCTCTCTGTGGAACTGAGAGGCAGCATTTTTCAAACTCTGTGCCTCGTCTTGCATAGTAATATAGCCTCTTCAACACACTAAACACATATTCACTCCAATGGAAAGCCTGAGGAATGTGGCAGTGTTATTACTTACTGCTCCCCAAATCCCCAAACAAGGATGGGAACATTGCGGCACACTCGCTTTGAATGAGGTGCATAAAATTAAGGTTTAGAATGAGAACTCAAAGCAGCTGTTGGCCTTTAATTCAATGATGAGATATTGGACTGTCAGCGATGTCAACCGCTGATATGATGTAATATGTCAGCTAATGGTAAATTCAGTTCAAAAATCTGCCTTCTTGGCCTCGGATTATGTCTCAATCACCCTGAGGCGTAATCACACCGAGCTACGCCACTGAAAGGTTTCTGGAGTATGCGTGTATTTTTATTTTGTCTGTGTTTGTTTGACAGTGGGAGACTGACTCACTGGTGCAAACGTCCTCCGGTTTGTCCATGTCTCCACGGTAATAGCCGTTCCGACAACCGCAGAGGGTGGCGGCCTCGATGGTGGAGCGGCTGTTGAGCGGACATTGCTGACATAATCCTGCCCCCTGGGAAGACTTAAAGGTGCCCTGAGGGCAAGCTGAAGAGAAAAAGAGGGAGAGAGGGGAAAAACACGTAAGAAAAGAAGAATTCACAACTCTGCCTCCTGAACATGAGGGAAACACAACAAATAAGCTGTGTTTGTCCGCCTTTTGTTTGTCTTGATTGCTCGGCATTTGGCAAACTTTGCTCTAGAAAGGCGCTGCACCAGTAGAGTTATTACTGGTAGTATGAGGTTGACAAAGCACAGAGGGGGATTTCTGGAGATAGCGGCACATTATCTTGTTCAGACAAGATGCAAAAAAACGTTTTTCTCCATCTACAAACTCACAGTGATTATCTGTGGTGTAGATTACGGTTCCATTTCTCCAGTTCCTTTATCTGGGTCAGAGATGTCTCTGTCCATAAATATTAACTGAATTATCCTTCAGGACATGAAACACATATATGAATTCTTAAAGATGATGTTCCCCCTTTATCCAACTTTTATTCATCCAGGGACGGCTTGTGCTGAACATACGGTACATCCTTGTTATTCAGCTTGTATAAAACAGCATGGAGTTCCATCATTTGCACTGCAGTCTGGTTGGAATGAGACAAGCCCGGTGATGGAGATGGGAGGTCTGCGCATACTGGAGGCTTCTGGAGCTCTTACAGAAGTTTTGAGTTGCATCTGTTGTGATCGTGTGTCTCTGTGTCTCAACCACGGCGTTCAGAAGGCCCCCCCTTTCATTTAATTAAAAGCGAACGCCACAGCAGGTCTTGTATGTGTCCCTCTGCAGCCTTAAATTTGAGGAAGTACAGCATAATGTGCATTTAATAACCATCTGTTACGAAATAACCTTGCATACTTTTGAAGCTTTTGAACACATCAAACTAGTCACTTATAACTGCGTGTTGTGGCATACAGCATTTCACCAGTTCATCCAAAGGGGATCTTCAGGAAATGTTGATGCAGTTGCACAAAAACAGTAATTAAACATTCTCACTTGACACTGAACAGCCCATTCACACCAACCCACACTCTATATTCCTATCCAAAAACACTACGTTTCTGGGATGCCACAGTTGTATCTATGCATAATCCCCTTTTTTTCCTGGCAAAAGTAGTGTTGCATTTTTTATTTCTGGCATGCATTTTGAATAGCTATAGAGCTAGACCTTTGCCTGAACATCATGTCTTGTACCAACATCATGGCTTCTACTGCTCTGGTTAAATGTACAATCAGTATATACAGTACTTCAAATCTGATATCTGAGTCGTTTCCTCAAGCTCTGTGGTCCATGTACAGTGTAATACGCAGTAAAACACGGGGGTGAAGAACAGCATCCTCTACTGTAAGTCATGTAAGATCAAACTCAGCAGCAAAACCAAGATATGGCAATCTAACATTTCAGGGGAGTGAACACAATACAACAGAAGTGCAGAAATGGTGATTTGAGAGGGAAGAATGAAAACAGCAGCTTCATTGTGTTCCTCTTTTTCTTCTTCTCTCCTCCATTTCATCCTCTTTCTCTTGTGCCTTTCAGGATTTGCTTCCTTTGTGTTTTCTTTTTTCTCTTGAACAAATTCTTCCTGACCTGTAGAACCTTTAACGTTTCATTAAGTAACACTGCTGCTCTTAACTTGCTGTCACTTTCTCTCATTTACTTCTCTCACTCAGTTCATGTTATCATTTAGACTCTCCTCTCTCTGACACCATAAATCTGTGTAACATTTGCATTTTGGTCGTACAGCAGCTCCGAGATGAAGTGAACATTCATTACAGCGGAGGAGGGAAAACAAAGTGCTAAAGATAAATCAAAACTGTAAGAAAGTAACATTAAAAAACCTCATTTGATTTTTTCTCAGCCTTTTGGCAGAGCTTTCATTTCAGCCTAATTTCTCATTTCACACCTCTCTGTTTCCCTGTTCGCTTTTTTTTTTTAACTTACAGTCATAATTCAGAACATGTTTGCCCTCACCAGAAAGGCTCTTATGAATCCGATGTATGAATTTGGGACACAAAGTGATCTGACTTGTGATGAACATGTGATGTGTTTTCCTTCAGATGTTTGACCATGTCATGATGCTGCCCTTTAGTGACTCGAAACTTCTTCTTCACGTTTAAACTACATATAATTCCCTTTCTTAAGCTTGGCTGTCACCTACTCTCACTACCGTTTCTGCACAAACTGGAGCTTTGAAGTGTTCAGTTACAGACCAGTTTGGAAACGTTTAATGGCTAACCTGAGCTACTATCAAAACGCCTTGAACAAGGCACATAATGTGTACTTAACCAGCAAAAAACTGACAAGCACTCTCGCCTGAAACACAAGAACCCTTCTGCTCCTGATTAGATGAACAGTTTTTGAGTTGTTCTTCGGTGTTACTTGAGATTTTAAAGCTAGAAAATGATTGCAGCTGCTTTGAAAGCTTTTTTCACCTGCCGCTGTGCTGTTTATTATCTGCGAAGTGTGCGACCATTTTGCCGTGGACCTCCCTGGAAAAATGTTATTGATCAATGGCATATATATAGTATATACATGTATGTGAAACAGTAGAATAATAAACTTGTCAACCGACAAAAATTGGTCAGATGGTCGATTAATCTGCAGCTTTAAGAGTAAAAGGCTGTGGGGTTACAATGCTGAGCATGAACTGCATCGTCGCTGTTTAACTGCAAAAAAGCTGTAAAAAAAGCTCCCCTCCTTACAGTCCTGAACCCTTTAAACCTGTTGCAAAGTCCTGTGTTCATACTACCTGAAATGTGCTATCTGAAACTGCCACTGTGCTTCCTCACACATTCAAACTGTCTTCAGCTACAGTTTTGCCAGTGTTGCCTTCAGTCTCCATTTCCAGATGCCCTGCTCCTTCATGTCAGTCAGTTAGTTTCTTTATAATCAGACATCTACCTTTTCTCCTCTCTTCAGGAGAGTCAATGGATTAGGCCTCTTTTATGTGTGTGTGTGTGTGTGTGGCTTGAATAGGCAGATAGACATCTGGCTTGTCAAGGTCATTTATTCAACAACCTTGCTCATACACATGGGGCGTGTCACCATGGCAACAAGTCTTGCTCCCTCTCTCGATTATCTCTAGATACCTCTGTATAGTTCTCTCTCTCTCTCTCTCTCTCTCTCTCTCTCTCTCTCTCTTTCTTTGTCATCTGTCTCAGGGTTTCAAACTAGTAACACTACATATGCATGTGTATGTTGGTTGTGTGTACGCTTGCAGAGTCATGCACTGTATGTGTAACATATAGACCACAATGTTGTCTTGACAACAGTGGGCTTTTCTTTTAATTTGGTTATGTGTTGTAATCTGCTTCCAATATGATACACAGTAATTGATTCATGTAAGATAATTTTATTATATATTGTCACTTTGATCCACCTTACATGGACATGAATGGATTAACATTATCTTTATTGGTGTCACTGGACACTAATAGACTGAAGCATCAGTAGAAAGACTGAGACTGTAGAGAGTGAAGAGACTGAATATCAGTGAATGGAAAAAGCTGCGATAGGTAGTACAGATGTATTTACTGTGATGTTCATAATGTTATGTACCTACTTTGGTGTCGTTGCAATGGGCAAAAGTGAAAATGGCTTTGAGGATGAACTGACACAGCTCACAGGTCAGAAAATCCATCATGGAAATGGAGCAAATCTCAGAACCAACGAGGAGACAAAAAGAGAAGGAACATGCAAAGGATAGGAGAGATAAGAGCTATAGAGAAGAGAGAAAGAAAGAAAGAAAGAAAGAAAGAAAGATTATTCCTCTGTTTCCCTCACTGCCTTTATCCAGCTGTGTGGAGTCACACAGCGACCGTGCAGATGACAATTGTCTAAAGTAGGAATACAGGCTCACTGATCAATTATTAAAAATTTGCATGGCTGTGAGTGTCCGTGTGTGTGTGTGTGTGTGTGTGTGTGTGTGTGAGTGTGTGTGTGTGTGTGTGTGTGTGTGTGTGTGTGTGTGAGTGTGTGTGTGTGTGTGTGTGTGTGTGTGTGTGTGTGTGTGTTAAAAGCCTGGTTTTTGAAACTCTTAGAGCATTGCTGGGGTCCACAGCAGGGGTGGTTTGTGTATATTCAGTGGTGGTGCTTACATTTGTAGTGTGGTGCATTTGAAGTAAGGGTCCATTTGAATATTTGTTTAATTTCCAAACACACACACACACACACACACACACACACACACACACACACACAGACACACACACAGTACTTTGATGTTGATCCAGTTTTGCCGGATGGTTTGCACAATATGCTGATTTGGTGCAAAATAAACACAATCTCTGTGCCCTGACACACACATACTAACATAAATACATGCACACACACACACACACACACACACACACACACACACACAAAGACAACCATCTGTTCTAATAGTGAGTCCAGTTCCTTGCCAAGTCGTTATCAGCTGATTGGCAGAAGAGCACACCAAAAAGACTCCAGCTCAGTGGAGACAGACGGGACCTGCTCTGTCCCATGAACTCTTAAATCACAGGTTAGGTGCAAAAGCCCTGAATGCAACACAAGAGGCAGGTGTACAAAGATGTGGCATCACAGAGTTTGTCTTTGGTTTGCATCCAGTCACACTTTCTACTTGGGCTGGACAATATAAATGATACAAACACTGACTGTGAAATATCTCATTCAGAAAATTAGAAACTTCAATATGTCCATACTATTAAACCAAACACTGGAACCAAATAGGCCCCAGAGGCACAGCAGCATTGGTTGAGTTAGCTAAAAAAAACTCCAAAAACTGTCAAACAGTTGAACAGTTGGGTGGGACAGAAAAGTGCTCCCTTTGAGAAAATGATTTGCTTAATGTCTGACACGAAACAGATGATCTTATGATGAACAGATCGAAGTTAATCACCTGAAGCACCCCATTTAATAATGCACAATGAGTGCAAGCGCAGTCTCACCAGTAATTAGACCCATCCCCAGGAATGAGTAGCCAGGCTCTCAGAGAAACACCTCCACAACAAACTGCGACATTAGAGCGAATGTCCAGCTCTTAATACATCACATATGCTGGCAAACGACAATCAATGTAAAGGACAGTCATTTATGCTGACAAGGTTTCTGCTGACAGGATTGTAGATTTTTGTTTATTTTTGCATCATTTATTTATTTAAATAGATATTCTATTTGCAGCTCATACCATTCTTTCATTTTTCAGGCTGTGAAACTCCTACTAGAGAATTTCAATTTTAAAGACACGTTAAACTGAAGAGAAATGGTGACTTAATTATCATTGAAAAATACTTAAATGTTTTCCCGCATCACACAGATCTACTTTCTGCTTTTGTTTTAAGGGGAGTATGATATTCTTTTAGAGATCCTCAGCAATGGGCTGGGAATATGATAATTCCAAACTGCACCTTAATTCCTTCTGCAATGGCAGCCAAGATTACTGCAGTATTGTCAGACTTAATCACTGTCTCCCATGAGTCGTGTCTGGCTTACCTTCGACCCACTCAAGTATTATATGAAGAAAAAGTATTTCTGTGCAAAGGAGACACTGACACCAAAGCCTAAGCTGATTTCAGTCAGTGCATTTAATGTATTTCACAGGAGACAGATAGAATACTATTCATCAGTCCCGTCTTTGCTCTCTATCTCTTTTATCTGTCACAGTTTTTAACTTTCTGTCCTTGGATTGTCCTTTTATTAACTTTTACCTTTTTTTTGCTTCCTGCCAGTCCATCTCTCCAGAGGGCTCTCCTGTCTTTCTTTCTTCCTTCCCTCCTTCCTTCCTTCTTTCCCTCCCTCCTTTCAGATACCCCTCTATCTCTCTGAGACACTGACAGTTCAGGACTAATTTTCAGGAGGCTAATCTGGCTGGAACACACTAAACTAATTAACACAGGATGAAGCGGCCTCACTTATCATTTCACCATATGTACATACATCACACGCTCACATTCACCCACCCCACCACACACACATATACACACGAAATGGACAAGACTCTCCAGGGAGAATACAAAATGATGGGTACTACTTTGGAGAGGAAATGGGGAAGGAGGCCAGATATAAAAAGGAAGGGAAAGAGCTGGCGATATATGGAACATTGAGGGAAGAGGAGCTATTTCTGTGCCAGGCTCACCCAAGTCTGTTTCTACTAATATTAACATTTGGAACATCGTGAGCTGCACCCTAGGGCAAAAATACACCAGAAAATGTATACATGCATGTGATTATTCAGCTAGGACTGCCAGAATTGACATACTTTCCTCTCTTGCACGCAATAATTTACATTTTCTACAGAATTGAGTCAGCATACAGCTATGGTGCCATTTTGCAGCCCAAGCAAGGACATAAATATGGCACATTTCTCAGAGTGAAAAACAAAGAGCATTGATATGCACATATTTTGTTCAAAACATGCCTTCAATGCCATACTTGTAGCATGCACACTGTTAAAAACTAACGTTGCAACGTTTGATTGTAGCATGCTTGGTGCTACCTTTTTGCTGTATGCTTCTCTCCTGCTGCAATAGTATGGTTGCTATGCTTGATTATTAGGAGCGTGATTGCTGGATATTGATTTGCTGTCATGCTGGCTTGATAGCTTTTGCTACAAAACAATGTGAAATGTGTGCACAGCATGCAACAGTGCTGTAGCAAGGTCAGCAGATGTTGTTTAAAAAGAAAAATTCATTCAGCCTACATGATGTTATCTCTCATATATCTCTGTTGTGATGCATTGCAGTACTTGTGGCGGCTCTCATTTTTTTCTTCAGTTTTTACGAGCACAGTTTGAACTAGCAAGCCTCATTAATGCACAGATTTACCTCGACACACGTTGCCATTGTCTGGTTCATAACCCGCCTTGCAGCTGCAGCTGCCGATGGGTACCATCCACTCTCCATCTCCGTTACAGTAGAGCTTTATAGGCACGTCTACTTCCTCAGCATTGGGGATACAACTTCCCCTAGCAATGACTAATGAGGTGGACTCTGCTCCAGTCAGTGTCTGCACAGAATCAGAATCATAAAAATTTACATGTTAGACAACAGCTGCACCAAAGTCTGATGAAAAAAGCGCCACAGTTTTCAGTTAGTTTTGCTCCATACCTCTGGGAAAAATGCAAAGTTCTGCACAATGCTGGGACATTTCTTGTAGAATACTCTGACAGCCAGAAGGGACATGCAAGCTCCCAGATCCTGGAAGGCTAAATGGAACCCTCTGCCTTTGGACAGTGGCCCAAAACTCCGAACTTCTGTGTTCACCTTCATTAGCCTTCCCCCAAAATCGACCTGGGAGAAACTCTCATCTGCAGCGATGGTGTCCACCTTACAGTGAGGTACAGAGAGAGAGGTGGATAGGAAAGAAGAAAGAAGAGAGAAAGAAAGAACTTAATACATGAATTAATTGACATGTACTTTTAGGTTGTCCCTGTTCTTTATGGAATGGAAAAATGTGGTTCTTATTTTAGATTCACTCAGTAACGTTTGAATCTGCTGTGTAATACTGAATAAATGCACTTGACCACATACCATATCATTTTATTATGTTATTATTTGTTATTTCCCCAATGAACCTCAATGGTGGCACCAGAGGCGACTGCTGGGACATTTCCAACACTCGGATGGTTTCCAGCACTCTGATTCATCAACATAAACACTGTGAAGCTACACTGAAAAAATGTTAATTGAAAAACTGTAACCATGTACGACTGTGACATCGTCAAGAGAGAAGTCAAGAAGCACCACAGAAAACATTCAATCAGTAAGAGTTAAATTCTAATAGATCAAGGAATTCGGAACTTTTTTTTTCATTTTTCAGATAATCTAATACAGGAGACATGATTTTCACTGGATAGTGATGATGAATGAATGAATGTGTACCAATGTCAGATTTCCAGACTCTGGTCTGCATTTTCCCCAGGGCAGTAAACTGAATCAACTCATTTGTACTGCAGCACTTAGCACTCACATTTATCATGCCTAATGACATCAAATATCAGAAATGGTGTCTTTGTGTTGAGAAACATGAGAAACATGTGTTGAGATTATCATCAAATTTTACCTTTGAAATGCTAAGCTACACTGTGACGACACTCCCAGAACCAGCAGCTCTTCACACTTTCCTCCTTTATTCAAAGGCTCTCATGTCTGGATTCGTTACCTTAAGAAAAGGAGCATTGGCCCAGTATTCCACCCCTTTGATGCCCTCTGACACGGTCCTGTCAGTCTCCAGGTAGTAGAGGTTGAACGTCTCTTTGCAGGAGCCGAGGACGCTGGGGATGGACGCACAGTCACGTACGGTGAAGCGGATCTCTACGTAGATACGCTGTGCCGCCCGCCTGTCGATGTAAGTGGTGAGGAGCCAGTTGTTCTGGCTGGGCTCAAACACATTGCACACCTGGTACGTCCTGATGGTGTTGAGGTTCTCATCATAGCCACTCACCTCCTCCCACTGTGGGATGTGTGTGTGTGTGTGTGTGTGTGTGTGTGTGTGTGTGTGTGTGTTTGTGTGTGTGTGATGAAGGGGCAGGGGGTATGGGTGAGAGGGGAGGAAGCAGAGGAAGAGGGAGAAAGAGAGGCTGAAATGATTAATGGGTTTACCAAGACTTGACACAAATTAAACTTTCTCTTCCCCTCCCTTCCATTTTAACTCTCTCTCTCTTTTCCTACCTCCCACTCCCCTCCCTCATTCGCTTTTTCCTCTCCTCTACCTTGTTCTTTTGTGAACAGGGACAATCATTCATCACAATTAGAGCCACTCACCTCAAACACACACAAGCAGACACACACAGCAGACCATTGTGACCAGCTAGTAGCCAAGCCAGCATTTAAAAAAAATCCAAGGAGTTCAAAAATGAGAGTGGAAGACCTTATTCTATTTTGAAATAGAAAATAGAAAATAGAATTCTATTCTATTCATTGGTCCGTTGTGAAGTCTTGTGTGATACACCTCTCCGATGTATTGGAATCCATTCTATTCTGCATCAGTAGCGGTTAATTGGTGTCACCTTGCAACTGTAATTAAGATTTTGACAGACTTGTTAATGGAGCTCTGTAAAGTGTACTCAAACTGCTTTCCCCAAGGGTACACACACATACATACACACACACACACACACACACACACACGCACGCACACACACAGGCAGTACACCTTTGCACATTGTTCTTACTCCATTGGCAGGGAACGATATCCAGCCAAGCTCAGCTGTCGCTGTCCTTGTATCCATCACTGTCTCTGTCGGACAAAAAGAGAGAGAGACAGAGGGACAGGTGAAAAGATGGAGCTGCAGGAGGAGGACAGGTATGAGTTTAATTAATAGTCAGGTCAGACGACTTTGGTACTGCATAGCGATGCGTGTCATTCATATTCATAAAATCACACTTTACACCTTTTCTGCTTTTCCCTCTTTTCTTTCCACCCCCATGAGGAAAGAGACAATAACCACTAACCAACCAGACCTCTGGCTACACTCACACTGTATAAACAAGAGTCACAATGATATGACATGATGAAATCAAAGGTAATCCAGTTTAAAATAATTTAAGTCATCGTTGGCTTCTTTTCCTTTACATAACAGATAACAGCTATGTTCAAAGGAGATTTCCTGCCTAGTTAGCACTCATCTCAAATTTGACAGCAACAATGCATAACACTACCATTCAGTGTTATCTGTGCACATAGAGTGTGACCATATCACATACTACAGAATATAATGAAATAGTATGCTGAAATCCTGTTATATTCTAGAAATAGCAATAATATTATTAATAGGGAAAAGGAATACTGTCTGTCACCATCACTTGTAAATTCTCATCTGTCAATTGTTCATCATCAAAAATGTATACAGTAAGCATGAGAGACAAAAAAATGTAAGTCCATATAAAGAGAAGGTCTCGACAGAGACAAAAAAATGTGTAACAAAACTAAAGTTAGTTAATGATAGGTTTAGGCTCATCAAATAAGACTGTATGGCTTCTGCTCTGTAAATATCAGTTAATAACTACAATATCACTTAGCAACAGAAAGCAGCTGGCATCATTTGAAGTTAGTAGCATTAGCAGTTAGCAACAGAAAACAGTTAGCCGCAGCATTAGCAGTTGGCAGAAGCATTAGCAGTTAACCACAGAAAACAGCTGCATTAGCAGGTAGCACAGGTATTAACAGGTAGCAGCAGCATTAGCAGTTGGCAAGATTAATATCAGTTAGCAACAGAAAACAGTTAGCAGCAGCATTAGCAGTTAGCAGAAGCCTTAGCAGTTAGACACAGAAAACAGTTTGCAGCAGCATTAGCTTTTGCAAACAGAACACATTTAGCAAGGGTAATATCAGCTAGCCCAGAAACCAATTGAAAGTTAGCTTAGCAACAGCTGTAACAGTTAGCAACAGATGGCAGTTAGCAGCAGCATTAACAGTTAGCAGAAGCATCAACAGATTGCCACAGAAAACAGTTAGCAGCAGCATTAGCGGTTAGCAGAACCATTAGCAGTTAGCCACAGAAAAACATTTGCAACAGCAGAGATATTATAAATGAGTCACCTTCCTGTATTTCCTGTCTGGTTATTTTATACATAAACAATCTCTCAGTTGATTTTACAGCAATTGCAGTAGGCATGTATTTGCGATAAAATCAATAGTGTGCTATAAAATGTAAACATATTGGCCACCTTGATAAAGGCTTTTAAAAATAGGGACTGCCCATTCCTAAATGTACATTCTAAATTTGAAATTGTAATCCCTCAAGCACAGACAAATCATTACTGAATTATAATTATAATAATATATATAATAATTGCATACAGGTGAAATCAGTCAGTTATTAAATAGACACTCCATTGTGTGAATGTGTGTTGGTAGCACTCAGCTATCTGGGTACCATCAATGATTTCATATACCTACCTGAACCTACACTGTCAGTTACAGTTACCTCACAAACTAAGCTGACACATTCATTAAACCACAGCTGGGTTACACACTGACACAGTACTGCACATCATAAAGAAAATTGTTCTGCTCTCTTTGATGGCAACAAAGACGTGTGAAAGACAAAAATACATATATGACAACTGAACAGCAAAGCTACTTGATAACCAAAGCCCAGATGGCAACATCCATTCTAAAAATATTTCACTAGATATTATAGATCCACTGTGTTAATAGTGAAAAATTACCATGTGAGCAGCCCTAAGAACTATTTTAAGCGTCTTTCTGTCTGGTATGTCCAAATGCCAGGCAGGCTGGGAGAAAAAAAATGCATTAACATGTCCATGCATGTTAATGTTAGTACAGTAGAGTGACTGGAAAGAAAAGCTATCAATAATTTAGGATGACAGAGTTATGGAACAGTGGACAGTTTTCATTGCCTATTGCTGGTAGTAGGAGTGCAGACAGTGGAGCAAGCATTCATTTAGATGAAGATCTTAACATTTGCATGACATGCTACTTCCATGTAACTAAAGACTGAAACAGAAATATATTTGGCCATATATTTGACCACCACCTTGTGAAGCAAACTGAGCAAATAATTAAAAAGCTCATTGAAACAATAGCTCAGCATTGCTCTCAGAAGTCAGAAAAATTCAGGAAAAAGTAATGTTTGAACCATGCATAGGTTTAAGAAATATTATTTCCCCCTTGTTGTTCCAGGTTCAGGTTCTTCATGACTGCTTGTGCAGTTCTTCATAATAAAATGATGCCTTTACTCCCATTAATGTCTTTTTAAATATAATTTTTGCTCAGGCGGTTTACTAGCTCTCCTTCGTTTCTTGAACGTGACTGCTGTTTAACAGCCACACAGTGCAGCGAGTGGACACGCTGAGACACTCGAGCTGACATAGGTTAGTTGGCATGCTGACAACACAGACCCTACCACAGAGTCCTTTGTAATAAAACATGGTGAGAAGATTCGACGACATCGCACCATGAGGCAGCCGCGGGCAAACAACTCCCCTTGATTCTTGACATGCTCTCCTCCTCTTGCACTCCTTCATTCTGTCACCCTGCCTCTCATTATCTCCTCTCCTCCTCCTCACACCCTCCCCACCTTCATCCTCTCCTCCACTCTACCTCCCTGTCTTTTATCTCCCCCTCTACCTTGGGTGCTTCTTTTTTTGTCAGCGAGCTAGCCTAATTACAGCAGAACCCAGCATTTCAGCTCTCCCTTGGGAGTGAAGGTCGTTTGGGAAAATGAAATGCTTGTCACGGGAAAATGTACTCGACTATCAAAATCTTGGACCAAAGCTTATTCAAACGGTGACAATTGTCACTATCTAATTTGTAGCTTCAGTGCGTTTAGTGGCATGTTGTCAACAAAGATTTTCAAAAAAACGATCCACTGCAGAATATAGACCCAGTTTATTTCTGCCTTGCATATTTTGCCTGTTCAGATGTCTTTGAAGTTTGGGTAAAAAAAAAATGAGGCTAAAAAGAAAAATGGTAATATAGAGAGAAATCCACAATGTTGACAGAAGAGATGTTGGAATAGCTCATGTAGTCTTACAAGCTCTACCTTCCAGCAAAGTCTTGCAAGAAGGGATTTGATTCAGGGCTTTGCTTAAAGAACAGAACAATGGCTGCGCACTGTCATACTCCACCATACCACCATATTTCTGCTTCAAAACAGGGTGTTAAAGGCATATTCTCGGGCAATTTTAGCATACAATACACAAACTTTGCTGGTAATACATTTTTGGAAAATTGATTACACCATCGTACCAGGAACTCTTGGAGGACCTCTATGATTCATCATTTCATGTTATTGCATCCTGCTCACAGCTTGAGCATTATGAGCAAGTGCCGGGAGAGTAATGTGGCACAGGCAAATATTTTTTATATTGAACTTGTTATTTTACATGGAATAAATATAAATAAAGCAAAAATTAAATTCTTCCACACGTCTAATCATCTTTCTCGCTTCATTAGGACTGCAGCTAATGATCATTTTCATCATTGATTAACCTGCCAAGCTTTTTCTCAATTAATTTTATTTAACCAGGAAAGGGTCTCAATGAGATTAGAATCTCTGAAGTGTCCTTGCCATCACAGCAGAGCTATATAAAACATAAAATCTAGAGGTTTCAAACACATGGACATAAAGGTGAAATGTTGTTCTAGAAAAAAAAAAAAAAAAATACTGAAAATGCTCATCACAATTACCCAAAGTGCAAGGTAACATTCTCCCATCCAAAACCCAAAGGTATTTCATTTTCTATCATATCTGACAAAGAAAAGCATCAAATCCTGACATTTGTGAAGCTTGACTCAGCAAATGTTTAACATGTTTGCCCAAAAATCCCCACTGATTATTAAAACTATTATTGTCATTATGCCTAACTATTTAAATACTCATCCTATCTTTGTACAGTTACAAACTTCTTGTCCCGGAGTAGAGGAACAGCATAACCAAATTATAACAGCAAAGGTGCCTTGTGGATTCTCAGTTTTAAAGAGAAGAAATCTGTGCTGGGCTTATTAGAGTGCATCTACCCATCAGTCTAATTAACAGCACACAGCACACACCTCTCTGTGCATAATATGGTATATTCTCTGATCAGCCTAATTACTTTTGACATATTGGAGGCTGTGATCACATTGCACCCACCTCCCCCCGCAGTGGCGCACCTCCTCAACCAACACACACCAACCACACCACTGAATGGAACCACACTCATTTTATGGCAGAGGAAACAGCAGGTAAATCTGTGCGATATTGTAGCCATCACAGAGGCTGTTAAATCCTTGTTGTGGCCAATGAGGGAGAAATAAAAGTATTTCTATCACAGATGCTGAATTAGATGTAATTTTACTGTTTTTCTGCCTCCTTGTTTTTCTCTCTGTGTGTGTGTGTGTGTGTGTGTGTGTGTGTGTGTGTGTGTGTGTGATGTAAAAGTGCAAGTGGTCAAATGGCAAGTGAGGTTGGTTCATTTTACACTAATTAGCCAAGTGTGTTCTAACCAGATAAGTCAACTGTTCAAAGGCACAAATTGTGTGATTTATATGCCTCTGAATGTGTGTGTTTGTGTGTTTGTGTGTGTGTGTATTGTATATACTGAATGTGTGTTTGCCTCAGAGAGAAAGAAGAAAGTACGCCTTGGAGCATCAGGCTCGTGGTTAAGGGAGCAGACCGAAATAACACACAGGCGTGCACACACACAAGCCAAACACACGCTAAAAGCCCTCCTGGAGTGAAAGACGTCATACTGCCTGCGGAGACAGTCGTTGACCAATCAGGCGTTGAAGTGGAATGACACAGTGTCACGGAAGGACAACTAAGTCAAGAGCAGACACATTCAGATGCAGATGTGCACTTGTATATATCAAATATATATCGGCTGTACAGATACATGTGAACACTCTCATAAACACACATACATAAACTCTGTAGGAGAGCAGCTTTTCTTTGAATCCAACCTCACAGGCCCCCGAAATCAATTATGAAGACAATTATGAGACAGGGCACACAGCTCTGAAAAATCCAAAAAGCCGTCCCCACACGTAACCTGGATGATCATTTAACTCTCCGCAGGAAATTCTGTAATTAGACTTAAACACGAGGATGAGCAGCTAAGCAAAAAGCAAAAAGCTGGCTTGAACCATAAGAAAAAAGAAAGCATGTCATTAGTCTTACCAAATTTTAGCTCCCGTCAAAAATGCTTTCCTGTATCAGCCCCACAGGAGCTCCACTTTAGTGTCTCCAAACTGCTCTTATCTGCATGCACTTCCCTGCAGCTACACTTTGGCCTGTACACAGCCTGCAAAGTCTCACCCAATAATTTACACATTCAACATCAATCTGAAGTAGTGGCTAATGGGCTGACCCTGTTGTCTCAAAAGAGTCTGCTCAGCAGTTCAAAAACACATTGTATCAGCAACAAATAGACATAAGTATGCAACAACAGTAGATTTACACGAGGAGCCGCGGATGTTGTGGACAAAATTACAATTCTGCTACAATAGCATGACACCATCATGTCATAAATTAAAGAGAGTTTGGGTTGGGGGCAATTACTGGATGTCTATGGGATCAAAAGCAGCTTCACTCCAAAGGTGGGGAAATACACCCACAGGACTTTACTGCACATACAGTCTAATTAAAATACATTTTGTACTTCACATAGTTTTACAGGTAGTCTTTTGGCAGACGCTTTTATCCAATGTGAGGTACATATGAATTCACACACTGATGGCGCAGCGTCGGGGGCAGTTTTGGGGTTCAGTATCTTGCCCAAGGATACTTGAACGTGAACTGCCGAGGCCAGGGATCGAACCACCGACCTCCTGATTGGCAGACAACCGCTCTACCTCCTGTTTCAGTTTATTGGATTAAATCAAACATTCAACTTTTTTGTTAATGCATCCTTGGTGAGACCCTCTCTGGCTGGTAATGCCTGTGTCTTTCAAACTCCACACCTCCACTTCATACAGCAGGCTTTGTGCTATAAATATGTGTTTGAGCTCAAATAACTACAGCCCCAGAAGACATCATGCAGCTGTTTTCACAGGCTGAAAAAATCCCCCAATGACCTCAATGTGTCAAATTGGTGGAATGCCCCTTTAAGACCTATCAATAAAGTGCACCTTTATACCCAATGTCCTGATGCAAGTTTATCTGGTGTTCATTAAACTTCAGTAGAAATTGTCTAAAAATAAAACACAAACAATGTCCAACTAACCAGTGTCCACATGTAAGCCATGTCTTGGGATTCTGCTCACAGTATCTGAAAGAACTATAGGTTCACATTTATCAGCCCCTCATCCTCTGCTAAGCTGTCCTGCTAATACTGGTATTAATGTCCTTCTTGATTTTTCCTCCTCTGTGTGCAGCACGAAACAAATTAGACACATGGGGCTCTTCGTCCTAGTGTATTAATAGCTAATCTCTGTTTATTTGCTTTCACACACAGCAGGGATTTCAGTACTTGGGCATGCCACCATATGTAGCAGTTCCGGGAAAGGCCAACCTGCAACCTGTCAGTGTATTAATGTTGATGATGAACTGGAAAGGGGGCTCCAAGAAATTAGTTGAACTAATTTCAAAGAGCACAGTTCTTTCCAGTCTTGTCTCCCTCAATACTTTTATTTGATTACTTTAAGGGCCTGTGTTAACAAATCTCGCAGCTTCGTCATGGCAGTCTACTGGCTTTGTTCCCATTTTCCTTTTTACTAGTTGATGCTTTTTTCAATAAAGGCGTGTTTTTGTCAAGAGCACAATCTTGGTGATAAAATATCCCTATGTGAAAGTTCCACTTTAGGTTGCTGAATTACTCTTTGTGGTGTTCAGCTTCTCCCCAGTTCCTTGCTGCTGAATTAGGTGCTACGCCTCTTAAAGTATTTTTGGTTTCAGCCACCGTCAGCTCCACTCTTCTTTATGCAAATTTTAACACCTTTCACCAAGAGAGGTAAGTCATGAACCTCCATCGCTGCTCAGATAGTAGACTGTGGTACACAGATGGTTGTGAGTAGAGCTGTTTAGATGAACAATAAGCTAAATCTTACAAAGTTTGTTGTTGAATTGTTCAAATCATATAACTAGGCATACTGTGTTATATATGTATAATAACATAAGTAATATTACTGCTAATTTATCATGAATAAGTACTGCCTGAGTTCTCTGAATAACAACATACTAACTAAGATCCACAGAAAGTTGCTAACACATGTTGGATAGCTCATATAACAAAGGCTGCAGCAGTGGATTATAAAATGGAAGTCTAATACAAATGTTTTTGTAGACTAACTCCTCTAAGCTCTTCTGATCTCACATGCATGACAGCAACATGTGCCAGTGCACCATGTCAGTACTGTTGTGCTTGTGTGACATGTTGTATGACACATGATGATGATACGTGTGTGCGTGATATATTGTCATTTATCAGTGTGACACTGTTATTGAAACTGTACAGTTACATACTTTATTTTAACAAATTCCACTTTGGGTTTAATTGGATTGAACTGAGCTGAATTTGACTGAATTAAAGCTGCATTCATCAATATTTTATTTTACTGTAACAATGAGTAAATCACTATGGAAATGGTGACAAACACAAAGGCAATTATCGGCCGACTCAGCCGTACCCCTCACCTCTGTGGAGCATTTTAGCATCTTTGGGCTCATTTGTTTTGGTTTTATGGCCAGCGACTTTATTATTTATAATTTTTTCCAGCTGCAACAGACAGATGTTTGCAGCAAAAAAAAAGCTTGAATAATCCCACTGTGCACTACCAGTGCTGTTTGCTGTTTGGTTCCCAGACTATCTGGTGAACATAGTGGAGCATTCAGCAGCTAGAGAGACAGATGTTTTCCTCAAGAGTTGGTGAAGACTAGACAGAGCTAAAGGGAGAGTGAAGAACCACTGCTCTGAATGAATGTTAATGCTGCTCAGCATCTGCTAGATGTGTAAATAAGGAGCTGTTTCGCGAACACACTCAGCATATCAACTTCAAGAGGTGATGTCAATGATGTGTTTACAGCTTGTCCAGCTCGCTCCAAGTGGCTAAAACATTAATTAGCGATGCTTTTGTTTTTGGAGACAAACAATTATTTACATATCTTCAAAAGATGGAAAACCTTTGAGCCTTCCATCGCACCAACCCAAAGCACCGGCAGCTGGGATGAACAACACGCTACCTGACAACAGGTAAACAGAAAATAAATGAGCTGCATGGTCAGATTTAAAGACTTCCATCCATCCCTCAATGGGAAACACAGCGCAGACGTTTTCAGGCCAAGTGTGCCCACAAAGCAGTGTGGCATCACAGCAGCACGTCTTCAGTCCTGGATGTGTGCAGGGTGTAACCGATGCCTTGTGGTATCAGGTTGCTTTTCTCACTGCTGACACGTCGCTGTGGTTGTGAATGGTGAGAGGCGCAGGGCGGCCGCGTTAAAACGAACAACCAAGCTGTCACACACGAGCACTTATCTGTGTCACGGTTTCTTATTGAACAAGCATCCCACACAAAACACACACGCACGCACTTTCGGTCCCCAGACTTGTTTTTTTTTTTTTTTTTTTTCTTCCCTTACGTTTCTCCCTGATCCTCTGACTTCACCTCTCCTCTCATCCCGCTCTCGCATCTGTCGTTAACAGCCTTGACCTAGAAAATTTGTGGTGTCATGATTTCACTTGATGAAAGAGGACATGCTCATCACTGTTGGGAGAAATAGCATATCAGTGCTGTCCTGCAGAAACCTTCTATCTCAGCTTTTCAGACACAGAAAAAAGGCCTGTAAATCCTCCCTGATACCTGCACATTTGAACAATTTACAGCTCGCTCCATTGCTCGTGTTGTTGCCAAAAAATCAAGGCTGAGAAATTCTGATAAATAGCTCCTGCAAACTTGGATTTCTTTACAATACAATAGTTTGATGACTTGTCACTAAGACATATTATATGTTAGATTATTCAATACAACACAGTAAAACCTGTCAACAAAATACATTGTCTTTAAAGAAGCAGGGCAGGTTTCTGGCTTTAAAACTCAAAAGATGTATCGTGCTTCTCCAGAATATGATTGCTTGTCACAGTAGAGGCTTGTCACTATAAATATAGCTGAAACATATTGAGTTTTTAGACAACAGGGTGTGCTAGTCACTGTAAAATAAATATATAACTAACTTATTGTCTTTTAGAAAATAGGAACGGAACAACAATAAAACGAGAACATATTGGGTTCGTATTTTTAGAACTGAGCAGTGATGAAGCCTGTCTCTCTCTCTCTCTCTCTCTCTGGAAGAAAACTTAACATGAAACTGCCACTACCACAAAAAGGAACGTGCACACACACACTCACACGCGAGCACGCGCTCACTCAGAGACACAAGCGCTGTGTGAAGCATCCAGTCTGTCACTGTGGCAGAATCCTTTGTGCCTTTGTGAGTAACACAAGGGGGAACAGGCCTCTAACTGACATGCTCTGTTTTTAAGGAGAGTGACGCCTGCAGACGCCACATTAGACATCGTCACACGCCGGATCGTTTGTTAAAGTGGATGTTCAGAGCTTTGATAGGGTGGGTAATTCAGAGGGCTACGTGAGTGGGCACGGGCGAGGATAATATAGCTTCTGTAAGCACAAATGAAAAGTTATGTGCTCAGTGTGGAACATATGGTGAATGGGACGGGCAGCCATTTGTCACTTCTTGTTAAAATGGGAATCTAAGCAAATAAATCAAAATCCAGAGAGGAGTGTATGATGGGGTTGAAGGACAATGGGTACACATTTTGTTGGTGTGTTAAGTCTCAATAGAGTGTTTTTCATGTGCATGAAGACTTTTAGTAAGATGTCAGCAGGATGTGACTGATACATATGTAGATGGATTTTTACGACACTCAGTTTGAAGCATGTCGGTGTGTTCCTGGAGGCTCAGTGAATGAAAACCAGGTGAGAGATGAAACAGCTGTTGAACTGATCACAGAGGATCATTTAATCAAGCAGGAGATGCACCAGGCCCAAAACTGGCCATATTTAGCAGATTGGGTATCGGCCAGTTGAGCTGGAAGAAGTCCTCAGATCCTTTACTTAAGTAAAAGAACACATACTGCGCTGTAAAAGTACTCCTTTCCAAGTAAAAGTAAGCCACTCAATTTTTTTTACTTAAGCAAAAGTATTCTGATCAAAATTTACTTCACTATCAAAAGTAAAAAGTAGAACCGAGCATTTTAATGTTCTCATAGTCAGTGTTTTAGAGGCGAACTATTACACCACAAAGGAACTAGGAGCTAAAGCTGTACCATAAATGTAGTGGAGTGAAAAGTCCAATATTGCTCTAAGTACAGTCCCCACACCAGGGTATGATAAAAATGTAATTTAGGTTGATGCATTATAATAATATAATAAAAAGGAGAAGTTACAGCATGTGTAACGGTTTCTTTTAATGTTCCTGACTGATCCAAATGTACTCCATGCAACAAGGACGCCTCATAAAGATCTGGGAAACAAAAACAGCAGTGGTAAGAATTGGTCCTGCATATCAGCAGAGACCAGGAGATCAGGTATCTAAATTAGTATCAGGAAACAAAACGTCAGATCAGTGCATCCGCAGCTGAAGCTAATTGTTTGATGTTTATCTGTGTAATAATATTTGACTCTTGCGTTGCATTGTAACAGTGAGTAATGCACCCCAGCTGCAGGGGATACAGTGGGGTTATGTTTAAGGTCAAATAAAAAGTGAAATGGGTACCTCTGGCTCACAATCTCAGTCTTGATCTCCCATGAAGCATTGTTTGAGCTACCGCTGAAGAAAGTGGATGTGAATGTCTGCTGGATGCTATTCAATATATTGTTTTATCACAAAATATATTCCAAACCAAGCCATGTCAACAGTAAATCATTATTTTGTGTCTGAAATCTACCAGCCATTTTTATATTTTTACCAGCATTTGGCTGGTTTCTGGTGTTAATTTCCCGCCCTGGCACAGTTAACTGATTACATTACGTTATTCTATTTTTTATGTTAATGAATTGTATTTCAAAGTTTAACTAATGGACCCTCTTGTTCTTCCAGGCTTCATTATCAGGATACTCTTCACACCGGCAGCCTTACATTATGATTAAATATTGATACTGATCAACAAGGAAAAAAGTATCCTAATCATACATTTTTGTGCTGCAGCAAAACACAGAATTCCTGACCCTGTCTTCATCATTCTCCCCGTCATCTACAGCTATTCATTGTGGTATCTGTGTAGCCCCTCCTCACATGAGGGCTCTGTATATTCAGTTTTCATTTCCAACCCATTCCAACATCCCCGCTTCAATGATTTAATATTGGGGAACTAACAAGAGACAGATTAAAAAAGAATGGTCAATACTGAAGGAACTGAGGCTGTTATCCTGAGTTTTAGTCCCCAGAGTGGGTCAAGCTACAAAAATGCTCGATCCTCCATTCCCCATAATACAGCCAATATCATCTCCCCCTTCCTGCTCTGAGCACCCACTTCTTTTTCCATTTTCACCTGTTTGTAACACAGTGTTTCTGTTTAAAATGTGAGCTCTCCAAACCCAAGGCCCAATTATACTTGACGAGACATTATGGGTATAAATACTTCTGTAGGCTGAACAGTGCTAATCGTGGCAGGGAAAACCAAAGGAGTTCCCCTTAAGAAGATATCACTAAATGTAAGTAATTATCCCGTCTGGCTGATATTGTTCTAGATATTAGCTTGTAATATGACTATAGTGCAGTACTGCACTTCAAATGAACTTGTATGAGCATCTGTTTGATAGTCGGTAACTGTCACTTTTAATATGACATCTGCACTACGCTGTAAATAAGACAACTTCAACTCTCATAAAACTCACAAACTCAAAACTAAGCAACAAAATCCAGCAGAGCTTTAAGAGTATCAGGAGATTTCCAATGTTTTCACTGTGTACGTCTCAGAACTGCCAGTCAGAAATGAAAGATGAGTGGGACACGAAATCAGACGAGGCAGAACTGAGAGCTACACACTGAAGCATTACAGCCGCAAACGCCAACATTTAATCTCCAAGCCCCAACATCAAAGACAAATCCCCCACATTTTTCATCAAATCAATCTTAAGCAAATATCCTTACATTTTATATTTCTTTTGCATTTTGACATGTAAACTGACAATAATTGAGAAGCCCACAGGAGTCCATCAAAGTGGGGCGTCAAAATAATTTTAGATGCGACTCGTGATCAGAAAGTAGCTGAGTAGCTGAATAGAAGTCAGCTGAAAGGAAATGGGCCACAGTGTGCATTGTGTGTCTAAGTACATCTACACTGCATCTCAAACAGTGACAAGCTCATCACATTCACAAAGAGCACACCCACAGCAGCATTACAGCTTCTTAAGTTTATATAAGTACGTTGCGAAGGCAGTGTGGAGTCTGAAAAACACACATCTCCAGCATACTGAAGACTGCAACGAGCCAACATTTTCATCCGAGCCTACAATTACATATCTTTGTGTGAAGAAACAGATCATTCAAGATGTTCTGAATGTGGTCCAGTTCATCATATACATTCTGTTTTTAATAGCAAACTAAGTAAACAAAATAATGCATTAGAAAATCTACAGCTGCAAGTCGTGTTTTTACTGCTGATTATTTTCTTAATGAACTGATGAATCATTTCTATTATAAAATGTCAGAAAATAGTGGAAAAAAGTTACAGATGACATATTGCTTTTGAACAACTAATGGCCCAAACAAAATATTGAGGTTATTTTAATATAAGTCAGAAAGAAAACTGACAAACTGATATTTGAGAAGCTGATTTTTTGGCAATTTTCCTATTTTTAAAATTGCTACTAATTAATTTTCTTTTCATCAGATGATCAATTAACCAACTAATAACTAGCTAAAAACCTCAGCTGTATAAAAGACTAAACAGAGCTTTGATGCACATACTCTGCATCTATTTTAATGTTCCTCTACAGTATGTGTTTGTTGAGTCCACTACATTAATGGCACTGAGCTGAAAATCATGCGTTTTTATGCTGACAGCAGGCAAGGATCTCCTTCTTTCTTCTCTTCTTCTGTTCCTTTTCAATGCTTTCTGGGTTATCCTTCAGGGTTCTTTTGATCTACATAGGTTTGCCAAAAGAAACAAAAAGCCGATACTGTAATTCCAAGAAAAGGTTTACTGTCATACGCGACCTGACAAGCCAATCAATATTTCCCAAAATCAAAGCATACCACAAAGGCAGTGTACCAGCTTTAACCATACACCGTCTCCTACCAAACAGATGGGATATAATACTGTACATATAATTAAACAGCAGCAGACTCTAGCTTTAGGCATTATTTTGTGAAGGAGGCTGTCTAATCATCTCATTTGTATTCTATTAAAGCAGACCATTAGTCACAGATCTGTTTATCACATGTCAGCATGTGTCTCCACTTGTCCCCCCGGAGACAGCCACAGAAAGACAGAAATGAGCCCAGAGAGAAAGACAGAGATATCAGCTGACCACATGCCACCAAGTCTCTGCTGCATCTCCCCTGACAGCCTCAGTCTATCAGCAGGTCAATCTGTTGACAGATGTTCAAGCCTGGAAGACATCCGCTAGCTCAGTGAGACACCTTATGCTAACTCAGAATGTGCAATATGGTTAAGAGACACATGCTCGCACAGTATGAAGCTTGGTCATGTCAGCGTGGAGCCGCACGCTACCAGGCTCACTGTAGACCACAATGTGAAGGTAGCATGGCTGCTGGCACGACCTGTGAGAGGAGGGAACCTTTGCAGAGCAAGAGGCAGCGCTGGGTTGGTGTTTTTCGAGTACTGCATCTTAAATTAGTAGTTCCTTTTCAAATTAAGATTTAGGATCAGTTTATAAATTATGATCCATTGTTAGAGATTAAAGTAACAAAAATGTATGAATCAGTTAAAAGCACAACATTAAAGTACCACTTATTCATCATCTTTAGAAATGTAGTCTTTATCAACAGAAAAAAGAGGTACCGGAGCAAACTGTTTGATTACCAATGAATGTCTGAATGGTGCAACCATGTCACTATGCCATACATTTTTAGAAATACCAGTAATAAGCATTTAACACCAGAGATAGCCAGAGAATTCAAGAAGGGACACACTGACTGCCGTTAATGATCTAAATCAACTTGTAAATCAAATTGAACAGGCTGAATGAAACTGTAGTTTAACTGTAGCAAACAATTCCAAATCAAAGTTCATTCCACATGGTAAAATGGATGTTTTTGATTGTTACATGAAGTGTTTTAAAAGGTACCATTTCATATCTCATGTTCCTCAATTAAAATGCTGAGAGGCCACTTTTGCACAATTTGGAGAGGTGCTGTGAAATCCTGCAAGCACTGAACAGACATAAAAATAAATAAATTAAAAAAATCTCTTAAAAATCCACTTCTCTGTTTGGAAACTCATCAGATTTGAGCCACAGAGGTGAAGAGACCACAACGAGATTCGAGGTGTAAGTGCAGTGCACCAAAAGGTCACCTGCACCGTGACCTGCCACAGCTATTTTCTGAGTCAGTGACGATGATTATGTACATTCTGCATGCAAGGTAAGGTAAACCAAGCATGTGTAAACAATTTCAGCAATGTGAGAGCTATGTTTGGCCCTGAGAGGGGACCTCTGTGCTCCTTGAGGTAGAAACCTGAGGAGGATCAGTTGCAGAGGAGTTTGAGGAATGGGGGACGGAAGAAGAGGCTGGGGTCAAATTTGGGTTCAGCTAAACTCAAGGAAAAGATGGAAAGAGAAATTTGTAGCATACAGCTTCACAAGTGACTTCCAGCTTACCTTGTTGTCTTTTTTCCTCTCTGTTTTTCACTCAGCCATCAGCAGTTTCATCCATGTCACTTTGATGGGTACAAAGCTCATCATGTGCACTCTGGAGATGCTGTCTTTGTGTGTGTAAGTGCAAAGTGTATGCTTTTGTGTGTGTGTGAGGGTCATCAAAGTCAAGTGATGTGTACTCAACCGCATTGCATTGACTGAGTGCATTTATAAATGCACATACACAGCTTGACCCGCTGTCATGGAGATGTGCAGTGTCTCCTCCTTGACTGACCCCGAGGACTGCGGCACAACGGCTGCGTCCAGCTCCACTTTTCCTCTGTGGATCTCCACTTCCCTCCTCCCCATCTTGACCTCTGCCCCCTTCACTGCTGTCTTTTACTGTCTGTGGCTCTTGAAGTACAGTTTGTCAGTGTTCAAGTAAAAACTGGGTCCCCAACTGACTGTTACTCTTTGCTGCGGCCCACCTAAGTCCCTTAAATAGATACAGTTCACTCAGAGGAGCAGGGTGAGTGACTGATGTACACGCTGGACTCTCATCTAACTGGTGTCATGTTTGACTATTGAGAGAAAAATCCTGCCAAAATACCTATTAAATATTTCATCAATGTCACCAGCAAGGGCAGGATTATGTTTGTCAGTCCGATTGCTTGCTTTTTGACAGAATACATATTTGACTTTGTTTACAGCTTCTTTATAGCTGCATGGTCACTCCTGCAGCTTCCACATCAGGTCCCTGAACTGTCGTTTTCTTTTTTGGCTGCAGTTTTTTTCTCAGATGTGGCCACAAAATAACTATTCCCATTCGTTTTACACTTGCCTGGACAGCAGGGTGGTTCTGCATCTGGGCAAAAATGACACTGGAAACAATGTCACATTCATCTTGAGTAAAATAATATTTGTTAACCTAAATGAGTGTTTCATCAAAACTACTTGAGAGTTTTAATAAACACGAAGTATGAGCTGAGTGACATAGTGTGAAAAACAGCCCTGCAATGCAATTTGTCAGGAAATGTTAAGTGTTTGTCGAGAACACTTCTTCAGCCCTCACTGTGTGTGGAGGTGCACAGCTATGCAGCAAATCAAACAGAGGCTACTTCCAATAAGGGCTGAAGACAAGAGATGGCTTTTAGACTTTTTACTGGAAGCAATTTTAAATCAGTACTGGTAATTCAGGACAGTAATTCAGTGATATATAAATTATAGTTTTAGAAAAAGATGTAAGACATTCAGCAGGACATTCATCATGTACTGTCCAACCAATTATTTCCTAACCCAATATAAAAATATAAGAAATACACCAAACATCTGAATCGAACAGGAATTTGTCTGCATGTGTGTCAATTAATCAATGTGTTGTTGTCAAGGCTGTTGTGAGCCAATGAGTCACAGACTATGACCATAGAAAGAAGATGGACACAGTCTCCTCAGCCAAAGGGCAAGAACCGCTGTGAAGCTCAGTGACAATGACTCTGGGTGTCGCCATTGTGGCAGTGCCTGACTCCACAAAGAGGTGGTGCAAGGGTGGAGCTGAGGTGGCTGAGTGAATGCTAATTGCTGAAACCTAGTGCTGGGTGACTATGCCCATAATTATGTATAACTTTAAGCCTTAATATGAGTAACAATTCACCCATCGTACAGTTGTTATGAGTGGGGGAATTAGCTATAGAGACCACAACTGTTTTTCATACCAGGATGTAAACATGTTTATTTCTACTGTACAGTTAGGCATTTTAAATCATTATTAAATCAAAAATCACACAACTAAAATAATTTAACAGGAGGACAGTGGGAGAGGAGGGTAAAATACGGGAGAATCCCAGATGAAATGGTCGGGACGACAGGTCTCCATGCTTGATGCTACGTAGCGATACGCTCACTGAGGTGCATCAGTCTGCCTTCATGGCTCCTACGGGAGATGAATCTCAAAGTGAACATGATTTCAATTTGTGCCTGACTGATTTCTTGTGTTCATTTGGACATAAGAAAAGAGAATCAAATTCCCTTCCTAACTTCCCTAACAAGGAATGTGCAGCGTAGTAATCACTTGGCCATACTCTGCTCAAAACCACACCGACAAGTGTTCCAGTGAGGGAGATTTCCTACAAGCCTGGAGTACACTGCACGGTGGTGTGTGTACTCTGGATAATGCAGTGGGGGTTCAAGCCAGGATCCAAATAAAAAATTCATTTTCTCACTCTGGGATGAAAAATATGTCAAAGCTCAGGAAGTGTCCGGGCAGACCAGTGGCTTAAAGCACACAGTGCATTGTGTGCTTGCACTGTGAATATTGATTCAGGCTCGTGACCAACAGGGTGTTGCGTGCCATCCCTGGAGTTCCCATGACTTCTCTCTCTTTTCAGAAGATCGAAGTCATACCTTAGAAAAATAATAATCAGACAAAAGAATTAGTACTTCGGTGGACGAATCAAAAGTTTAAGACAGAGGGCTCGCACATGCATAGATGCTGATAGAAAGAGCTTGCTGTGTTTCGCTTGCTCGTGCATGCCTTTGTATGTGTTCTCCTCTTTAGAATTTAAATTCCACAGCAGTCAGAAATTTCCAAGCTAGATTATATGTCTGCTAACAGCCACTCAAATTCTGAGAGCTTGTTAAAATGGCTCCCTGGTGGGAGGGACCTGACACTTATTGGCTCTCTGCTCCATATATCAAACTGCAGAAGACTAACCACCGGGTTCATTGTCTCTCTCTTTATGTCTTTTCCTTGCTTTGACTCTTTCTCTATCCTCATTCATCCCTCTTTTGCTCTCACCAGCTCTCAGGAGATTTGCTATCAAAACTGCTGTCACGCAGAGTAAAACTGTCAAACTAAAATTGCCCCCGTCGCTCTCCTGCCTGTCTGCTTTGCCCTGGTTTTTGCTTTGCCCCCGTTGTGTTGAATTTATTAAGGAGAACAAGAGGGGAAAAATGCAACCACAAAAAAAAAGCTTGAAATGTGGGGTCATGCTACGTGCACAGTTCAAGTGTGTGACATTTTGCCAGACAAAAGTCGGCACTCGGAGTACACGTGTCAGACCTGAACAATAATCTTTCTTTTTCCTGCGGTCAGTTTCCTTCTGTTCCTGAGCTGAATGCCCCGCTGCTCCAGCCGAGCAGCTTAGCGGCCAACAGAACAGAAGCCTGTGGCTGTAAAAGGCAGGTGTGGATGAAACCGAGCAAGTGTGAAGCCGAGTATAAAAGAACATGGACACTTGCTCAACCTACCGTGAGTTGATAAAGTTTAAACTGAAATAGAAGCACAGGACTGTGCAGGTAGAGAATTGTAATAAAATAATGAATAAGAGGGAAAGTGTTTTTTTTTGGACGTTCAGAAACAATTCTTGGTCTTGTCAAAAAGGTTTTGATAACCGGTTGAAAAATAGTCAGATGGCCACATGAACACTGAAACAGGTTTGGTTGCTGCATTGTTCTTCATGTTCAGACCAGCCATTAAAAGATCCCCTCCCAGTGCTCACACCACTGCCAGTGTTGGCGAGCTAAATACAGTGCTCGTTCAAAAATGTCCATACAACTTCATCCAAAGCTGATGTGAGGGTTCAGCCGTGCAAATTCAGACAAATCAAGTGGCAATCTTCCGAAGTCACAGCCTTCTTAGTTATCTCTTTTTGTTCCTATCTTGCAGGCTTTTAAGTAGCTCCAGTGTAAACACATGCACGGGAATATTAGACACTCAGAGCAAGGTGACAAAGTATAAAGAGCAAAAAAGTCCTTAGAGGGGTGTAGAGATGACTTTCATCCAGGAGACTGAGGTTCATGTCTTGTGACAAACCCAAAATGCACACTCTTTTCTAAACCTAACCAAACTGCTTTCACGTCATTAATCTCGTGTCAGAGAGGTTTTCTCAGAGAAAGGCTTTTTGCATCAGTAGGATGAGAACGTGTTGAATGTTCAGAGCAGTTAGTCTGGGCTCTTTTTTCCTGCATTTTTCCCTCCATATGTCTGTGTTTCTGCAGGGCGTGGCCAACAGGTGGAGCCCAGCCTCCTCGCCTCCTGAGCACAGCTGCACTCAATCAAGCAATCAAGACTGACCTGCCCACACAGTATTTAAGCAGCAGGGTTACAACCAGTATTCATTGAATCATGGTGGCTATTCCTCATCTGTTGTTGTCCAACTTTCATTTGCCTCCTGTCTCCTCTGTTCAAACCTGGTATGTTGGGTCCTAGAAACTCTGCTGAAGCATAACAGGGTGGCTAACATTACTGCAAATGGGTTTACATTCGAGTTAGTTGAGAGTCCGATGTGTCTCATACAGATACAAAAGCGTACCTTGAATGGGATGGCAAGGGGTGTGACAAAGCTTTGGTATGTGACACTCTGGGAATATGAATGGGCTTCCTTGTTCATTTGGACACCTGACTAATGCTTCAAGGCATACTTGAAAACTTGTGAATCAATCCTTTAATCCATTTATTGAGACATTAATTAAGAATGGAAAAAAAAAAGTTATTTCAGCCTTGATTTGTTTGCACTTAAATCTGTATCATTCCTCCCTGATGAGGGACCCCCCCACCCCCCTGCCAAACACACACAACCTTTCCAAGGTGAGGCAAAATCAGTGATGTTGGTGGCCTCACCCATTATGTCCTTTTCCCTCTTTTCTTTTGCTCCAACTGTGACACAGTCCTTAATATCCAGCATGGCTATCTGTGAGACCATATGCCCACGGCAGGAACCCTGAAGAGGCTGGCAGAGGGCCCACTCTCAACCAGCAAATAAATAATGGGCCATTATGTTCAATCATATGCTGAGCTATAAAGGTCTAAAGCTCAGAGCCGCAGTATGCAGCATGCGGTGTGGACGAACAGAACAGAACAGAATAGAGTAACAGAGTGTACTTTTAATCAGATACATCACGCCCATTCAAGCTGAAAATGAAATTTAATTACTCATACACACTTAATTACATTTGAGAAATATAGCCATAGTTTTCTTTCAAGATATTAGCTGAGGCAGAGAGGAGAGAGAGGACTTGCAGGCAGATGCAATAGTAGGCATGCAACTTCTCCACTTCTATGACTGTGCAGAGGTGAAAATAGGTTACCGCTGCTCATTCGGAGCTCTCATTGGCTGTGGAGCAGACACTGCTGTGTGATGTCAGTCTCATCTGTGCTCATGTTGCTTCCTGTGCATTGTGGCATTGTGTTTGAAAATGCAGTTATTTCCATGTTGGCAGGTTCCTTTCATCTGCAGCTTGTTCTCTTTCTATCAATTTGCATTGTGGATATGGTCTTTTTATGTGAATTTGTGTCCCCTGAAAGTAAAATTAAAAGTAAAATAAAGTCTCTGAATAAACATACAGTATTTACCCAAATATAAAGTGAGAGATCATGAAAATACAAAAAACTGATTTAATGAAGTTTCAACATAATCCCCATAAATATCTTTGAATATATGTGTCAAATTGCAGGAAATTGCATCATTTTTTTCTTCTGGGGAAGCGTCCTTATGCCCCCTGCCGATTGTGTGCTCACCCCCCGAATTCTGGCTTACATACAATAAGACAAGATAAGATAAGATATAACTTAATTGATCCCACGTCGGGGAAATTAAGATGTAATAGATAGCATTAACAGCAAGCAAAAAGAGGAGACGTAGACAAAGAGCAAATAGACACATGACACCCCTGCTTTTAATACTAATACTACAATTATCACTCAACAGCAAAGTAATTGGTTACATTACTCGATCAAAGCTGCTTCAAAGCCTCCTCTCCCACACGTCACGTCTGTGTTTAACACGTATGAAAAGTGAAACAGACATTGCGGTTTGGCTATTTGTCTTGTCTGCGGTTCGGAAGCATTACTATTTAATAAGCATCAACAGCTAGCTTGTGTCACGGTCACAGGACACTTCACATTAGCACCAGTGACTGCACACAGAAGGCCTGTCCCTGCAGTGAAGCTCGGGGGCTTCAGCGCCTTCCAGCTCGGATCAAAACCTGTGACACCTGGCTGCAGGTTCACCAGTGGCTAGCTAGCTGTCCATCAACAAACAACAACAAAACCCATGTCAAGCCGCCATCAAACTCCCAGGAAGACATCAAGCAAGCCGATCCTCAAAAATTTCAAAGTTTGAGAGAATTACTGGATTTAGTAACTGTTAAATACTGTTCCTGAATATGCTTTATTCTGTATTATTATTCTGTAATATGTTAGATAGTAATTAACTGATGTAGTTTATTGATTTCTAAACTGTAATTTGAGAGTACTGAATGGAAACACTCCACATACATTTAATGAAAATTAGTGTTGAAATTATTATAGTTGATTAATTAGTATGTTCAACAGAATCAATTCATGTTTTAAGTGATTTACCAAGCAGTCACTAATTCCAGTTGTGCAGATGCGACAATTTTCATCTCCTTGCCATTTTAAATGATTGTAAAATGAACGTTGCTCAGATCAGACCGTGGGATGGTGTCACACTGGACTCTGGGAACAAGAAGTAAGTAATTAAACAATACTGAAAAGAACAGCTGCAATTCTAAACTGTTTTTTTTTTTCAGTCAATTCTGACTTGTCTTCATTATAATGGACATAATTGTGCTATTGATATACAAAAAAGTTACGTACGACTCCATAATCTGTATATTGGGTGCCAGCACTGCACTGTAATATGCACGTAACACCATATTTGTGAAGAGGAATAATGTCGTTGTGCCATCACTACAGGAAACTAAGTGAGCACAATCTGGAGCAATCTCTGCTTCCCTTTATGACCCATCTGCATTTAAAAGCACTGGTTGCATATTTCGGATTCTCACATTTCTCCTGTCTTTCTTCTCTACGGCCGCTAGGTAAAGAAGTCTGCGAGAGGCCTGGGGTCAAGATAAATTAAGGTGTTTTTTATTTTACCATGAGAGTGTCGAGAAATTATTTTGCCATTGCCTGAAACAAAGGGTAATTGATGCTATTGCTTACCTTGCCTGTTGAAAAGGAGAAGGCAGAGCAACTCAAAGAGCATGCCATTGACGTCTGTCTAACATAGCGGTGTATTGATGTGACTCTTTGAGCTGCAAATTAGTTGAAGTGACAGTATAATGGACCCAAGTGAAAGGAAGGGGAGAATTCTAGGTGAAAACAAAGGGTTCTTTCATTCCTTTTATGCCCACCAGTGCTCTGTTCTCTAACGGTATCAATTATCGTTTCATATCAGGGAAATATAATCTATTTAGACTGGTTTGTTATGCAAATAACCTGAAGAGTTCGGATGGTGAAGTGTTTTATAATGTGCAAGCCTTCTGCATCTCTGCAGTTAAAATCAATTTATGCTTTTAAACATGTCAGCCATGGCAGCTGTGGAGGAGAAATAGTGATTGTAGTTAAATGTTTGTAATGAAGGTGGTTTAGACGCTGACTGACTGTTGTTGATATGAACAATATACTCACTTGGCAGGTTTTATGCAGCAGCGTTATTCACGGCTCTTTCTAGATGCCTGCACATTGTAAGCTTATAGTCCCCCTCTCAGAAACCAGCACGGATTTTGCATGTCAAGCTTAAGGCTGCTATAGTCAACAGAGAATTATCACAGGCTCTGCAGTTCCCCTCGGCTCTGCTGAGAATTTTAATGTCTTTTAGCTCATTATTTTGGTTTTGTTTTGGTTCAGTCTCAAAGCTTTCCACCTCATTTGCAGCAAACAGCTGTTTTCAGCATAAAGGCCCCGATAAACCAACTCTAAACTACCGGCTAAGCACCAACTGCCAGACAAAGTTAGCAACTTTCTGGTGGACATAGTGGAGCATTTAGCAGCTAAAGGGCCAGATATTTCCTTGAGGAGTTGGTGGAGGCCAAAAACAGAGCAAAAAGAAGAGTGAGATTCATCATATGGCAGACATGCAACTTTAATTGAATCCTAATGTTGCTGTTTGTCATCAGATCAGCTTTATTAGGTGGTAATTTGTAGGTTTAATGCAAAGACTGGGCTTCAGCTGCCATCTCATGGATTTTTTCAATCCTCGTGTCCTGGACTGCACGCACAAAATGCCGAATAAGGTCTCGCTCTCTCTCCCTCACTCCAAAAAATATGTGTGTGTGTGTGTTTGTGTGATTTTGCTACAAATATAGAGACATGAGACTTGATTTGGGCTTGAATTGGACAAAGGGACGGAAATGAGGACTTGCCAAAGCATGTTTAATTTTCAGCTCTCACACTTTGAGCAGTAAAATTCTGGAACAATAAAAAATAAATAAGGCTGAGTCAGGCAGGCCCCACATAGCCAGACAGCATGAATATTTAATCATTTGGCCTATGCATCGAAGGGGGTCTAACTCGTATTAATACAGCTTTGAACGGACAATGTTGACATGTTGTGTAATTCAACTGGACAGTATTCAGAGACTTAAACAACTTGGGACATAAAAAATGCTGGCTTCAACTGCAGACACAGAATGCAGAATTTTAGAACATGTTGTTCAGATCTAATCCACAAAAATCAGAAGTGCATTGGGTTGAACGGCAACATTTGGTAAAGAAATGCTGCCAAAGGTATGCATTAAAAATCCTACTTTTCCCAACAGACGTGACTCATCACAGACCTCGTGGACAAACAAGTTCTCCCTTGAATATAAGAAAGGGGTTGTTGAATTGTGTGAAAAATCACAGCCAATGTGTGAAGATTCATGATTAGGGATATATTTTCACACTACCAGAACTTATTCATCGCATCTCAGTAAACACTGAGCATGTTTTGCTAGAAATGACTTCCTGAACCACTGAAACTGTGATGCTGAAGTCTGATAACTTGTGGGTATAGAGATGCATAGTGTCTAATACCAGACTGACTGATATGAAATTGCCTCTTGACGCCCAGTTCTCTGTGGGAAATACCACACCAAAAGCCCGGGACTCTGAGGTAAATATTCCCACAAGTTCCCACCAAATGTATTCTGAAACAATTTGAATGCTATGTCGAAATAAATATTTAATGCTGGAGGGAGGCCCTAAGGAAAAATAGAGTGGGAAAAAATGGAGTAAAAGCCTCAGGACTGGTGTGAAGGATCTTCTCCCAAGCTCCTACTTTTCCCCAGTTCAACTATCTGTCTGTCACATTGATAACCTGTCACCAGATGAATATAGAAACCACATCTTTAAAACATGAGCTGGCAGAGCATGGCGCAGGGTACAGTGTGTGTGTGTGTGTGTGTGTGTGTGTGTGTGTGTGTGGCAGCAGCGCAGTGTGTCATCTGCATATCTCTTCGCAATAAGTGTGTGATGGGTTTCCCTGAGTAGATCATTTGTTCATCATTTGTAGCACACACACGCACAAACACACTCGTACTGAATAAAGTTACAAATTACAGCTTGTCATGTTAATACCAGCGTCTAAAACAGGATCTACGATGTTTAACCTTTAGCATTCCCACAAGATGACAGATGGGACACGGCATGTATGTGTTCGGGCTCCAGGGAGAAGGACAGGAATAGTTTATGTGCGGGAGCAGAAATAATATGTGCAGAGTAATCATATATACAGCGCACAATTTCCATGCAGCCGAGCTTCTGTAGACGGGCAAAATCAGCGGCACACAAATTCAGGATTCCTAAATTAGGCTCAAACTACAGCAGCGGCTCCTGCGTGAGAAAGTCGAAGGAAATTAACTCCTCGACCCCTCGACACTCAACACTGACACAAATCAGCAATTTCGGCGGCAGAGCCTGCTGCTGACTGGACATTTGGGTCAGACACAGATGACTTTGCCACCCCTCCCAAGGCCTGTTTGCGGGATATGTAGCACTTAAATCCACCGATATCCGCTGGGTCAGGGTTTGCATTGACTTTCAAAATTGCAGGGTCAAATGCTGGGTTACTGTGCTACATTTTGGGGCTCTCTGAAAAGGCGTGAATCCTGAGGGGGTGTGCAGGTCATTGTGTTAGTGCAGCAATTTCAGGCTACACAGATGACAGCAAATAGCTTTAGCCAGAATGATGTATTCCTCATATTTTTTTCATGATAGCAAACTTTTCCAGTATTTTTGGCCCACATTTCTGCATCCTCACTCTTTCCCGAAT
This sequence comes from Chaetodon auriga, assembly GCF_051107435.1. Lineage (NCBI taxonomy): Eukaryota > Metazoa > Chordata > Actinopteri > Chaetodontiformes > Chaetodontidae > Chaetodon > Chaetodon auriga. The sequence continues at coordinate 9,875,150 of NC_135076.1, read as the reverse complement.
CTGAAACGACTGCGTGACTTCACACTTTCAAAAAGCTGCTGGTACTTTAGTAAACAACAGAAATGATGGAGACAAAATTTCAAATCTGGCACAGCTCTTACTTCATACAAAGCAATCAGCCGGGCTGGGGTGAAAAGACATTTCAAGAGAAACAGAACAACACAGCAGCAGGAGGAGGAAACACTACAGCCTGACTGAGAACAGATTTTTGAATCAGATGCTATTATCAATAGTTGAGATTAATACATTAATATAAACTGAATTTCACTGGAAATGAACTTGTATATAATAAAAGTAGATGTAACATGTGGGATGGATTTGTTTTACATGTCAGTCTCATCAAACCTAAATAACTCATAATAAAATACACTGAAGTAGAGCTGAGGTGATTCATTGATTTACTTTTTTTTTCTTTTTGCTATTATGTGATAATTAATTCATTAACAATTGATTAATCATTTCAGTCATTTTTCCATGCTAAATATTCTGTGAGTACAGCTTTTCATACATGAGGATTTGTTGCTTTACTTACTTCACTGACACATATGGCAGGGGATGGGATGAAAACAAGGAACATAAAGACGCCTTCTTCTGACATCTTATAGAAAAATCCTTAATTACTTAAAAAAAAAAAATCCTAGGAGCCCAACACATTCCAAACTATAATCAACATAACACAACAGTTGTATGTTTTAGTTAAACCTGCTTTATGAACAAATCATGATTTCCTCATTGCAATTTAAACAGCCTGTCATGACTCTTCATTATCGATTAATTTATACTTGATTTAAGTGTGTTTTGTTTCTTTCCATGCAATCAAAGCTACAGGGAACCCTTTTCCAACCATTATACACTGTGAAACAATTAGCTGATTAATTGATTAATAGGTGGAAAGAAAATTAATCAGCAACAATATTTAGCATCCTCCAAGCAAAACCAAGACAACTCTGGTGGTTCTTGCTTCTCGAATCCAAATTAGTCTGACAAAAAGCTATCTATGTTAGCTTGCACTGTGGGAAACTGTAATAGGACACAGTCTGTTATTTTCCTGATTGATCGATTAATGGATTAATCGGTTTGGTCTAAGCTCAGCTAAGATAAACCAATAAATTAAGTCCAGTGCATGTTATCGTCAGACTCGCGAATAAAAAGTCTGGAAGTTTGGGAGAAGTAATAAAGTGTAAACAGAGCAGAGGTAACAGCAGTGACTGTGTCAGCAGTGGGTCTATTTTACACCAACAGACTCAGATCAGCTTATACACCAGTTCATTAGGCAGCTACTTACCATGAAAAGGCCACCGTGACCACAAAACAACCCACCACCCACACAGTACCTATTTGTCTCTCCTCTCTATCTTAACCTCCTACCTCTCTCCCACACACACACACACACACACACACACACACACACACATAAACACACACACACAAACACAGCTTTCTGTTTAATCAAAATAGACCTGCCCTTCAACACATTTACATGTCTCATAATGGGGGAGACTCACTATGGAGCCCATCATTACGCGCACCATTAAAACACAGCAGCAGACTAATCCAGAACTTCCATAAGGGACAGCAGCAGGAGGAGGAGCAGGAGGAGAAGTCGGAGAGGACATGGGAGTGGAGGCTGATAGAGGATGCTGCAGGAGGAGCAGGAAAGGAAGCAAAAGGGAGGTGAAGAGGAACAAACTGGGGAGGAGGAGGACCTGTCTAAAGACTGGTAAAGAAGATGAAGGAAAAGAAGATGAGGGAGAGGAGGGAAGGGGGTATTGAAGAAGTGGCAAAGGGAGGAGGAGATGCTGGGGAGGAGTGGCAAGAAGAACAGAAAGGAGGTAGCATTGGTACCTTAGAGATGGAGCAACGAGCAAAGGATGCAGCAGGAGCAGAAGGCGAAAGAAAGAGCAGCGGGTGGAGCAAGAAGTGATGCTTGAGGAGGAGCAAAGGGACAGACAGTAGGTGATGCTTGGGGAGGAGAAGAAAATGGAGCAGGTCATGCCTGGGGAGGAAGAGGAGTAAGTGGTGCTTGAGGAGGAGCAGCAAGAGTGGAAACTGAATCTGCAGCTGGAGACGAAGCTCTGAAAGGTGCATTACGTGCAGAGGGAGCAGGAGCAACAACAAGTGAAGCTTTAGAAGGAACAGAGGGATCAATAGGTAATGCACAGGGAGGAGCATCAACATGAAGAGATGCTCAAAGAGGAGCAGCAGGAGGTAATACATGTGCATGAACAAGGAGAGGCAGTGAGTAATGCTTGGGAAGGAGTAGAAGAAGGGGCAGGGTGTCATGGTTGATGAGGAGGAGTAGAGGAGCAGGAGTAGATGCTTGGAGAGGCACAGCGGGAGGAGTCGTAGGTGATGCTTAGACGGAAGAAGCAGCAGCAACAACTCAGTGATGCTTGGGGAGAAATGTCAGATGGAGCCATAATGCTTGTAGCTGTAGCAGACGCTGCTACAGCCATCCGAAAAGGAGCAGCAGGAGGTGATGTTTGTGGAGGAGCATGGGCTGAATCAGCAGGAGCATCAGAAGGAGGTCATAATTTGTGGGGTACAACAAGAGAAGCAGGATGTGATGTTTAAAGAGAAGGAAGGGGGATGCGGCAGGAGATGCTTGGGGAAGAGTAGGAGAAGGAGCAGGGAGCAGCAGGAGTCAAATTTGATGCTCTGAGAGGAGGAGCAGCAGGCGGCGCTTTGGGAGAAGTAGCAGGAGAGATGGGACAAAAGAAGCAGAAGGTGATATCCAGAAAGGAGGAAACAGGAGGAGGAGGAGCGAGTGGGGATGTTGAATGGGAGGAGGAGAAGTTGGGGAGGTGGCAGCAGCGACATGGAGTAACTGAGCACCTGTGAGCTACAAATGTGCTTCACTTCAGCGCTCCAGGTGAGCAGCAGCATGTTAATGGAGCCACAACAGTGCGCTCAGGAGGGAGCACAGTGATGTTTCTCCATGCTCCAGTGTTCATGTCATAGAACATTACAGGTTACCTGAGCCTTTAATGTCACACCAGTCCAACGCTTCTCACTAAAACCTGCGCTTGGAGGAAACATTATGATGTTATTTCATGCTCGGGAATAATTTGCATGTATTTTATGTGCTTTAAGAGGGATTATAGATTGTATAAATGTGGAATAAAGCACATTTTTACAAGCTGGAGGAGTGGCACACAAAGCCTGCGGGTTACTTTTCATACATGGACTGTGACACACGGGCAGCGGCAGTGTCTTTAACCTCCGATGGGACATGGTTGCATTCCAGCACTGTCCAAAATCCCAGTGCTGACAGGCAGTTCATCCATATCAAAGCCCAAACACACCCTGCCGAACCGGAAAACTTCCTGCGATAGACCTGAAAGGAATGCCACTTAATTATCGCAATAAGAGACAGACGACGCGAAGTTAACCTGGATGTGTCTTTACATAGATTATGACTGTAAAAACATGTGAGTTGACAGGGCAGCTTTGCTCAACCACAGTTAGTGCATAAATTAATTCAAGCCTACACCCTGCATCATCTGAACACTGTCAAATGTCCCCTCTTTGCACACCTACCTTCCACTGCGCACACCCAAGTCACCACACAGAGAAGAACCGCAACCCAAGTGACCGGCATGGCCAGAATGAGTCCCCGCCTGTCCTCTCCCATTATCCGATTGACAGAAAAAAAAATCCCACAGAAACACGTTGTATTCCTCCGGTTAACAGTCACATCCCAGCCTTCAGTGTGTGTGCGTGTGTGTGAGTGTGTGCGTGCGTGCTGCACCGGCAGACTGCGCGAGGACTGAAGCGGACAGACAGCTGCTGGATCTCCGCTCTCTCTACTCTCAACCTCTTCTCTCTCTCACCTTTTCTGTCCAATCAGGAGAGAGTATGGCGGATCGCAAACCAATCACCCGTTCTTTCCCACCTGACCCGAAGCTGAATGCCCAATGGTCAGGGCTCCCCCACCCCGGCATGTAGGCTGTGCGACGTGACAGCGACCCCCAGCGGTCAATCTGCTGCACGGCGGTTAAACTGATGTTTAAAGAGAGGCTGATCCCCTCAGGGACATGCACAGGTGTGAAGGCTCGTGCTTCGTTGTGATAGGATGGGATGGATGCTCTGGTCTTTTTTTTTTTTTTTTTTTTTTTTGTACGCTGCAATAAAAGAATTTCTATCAGGTGAAACAGGTAAGCCAATAATGTCTCCTGATGTCCAGCCCAGTCCTAAACACAAACAGCAGACTCACAAGTTAAAGAGTGATTCAGGACTTTTATCATATTTCAACAGTTTTAACTTTTTTATTTTGATCAAAATAAAAGCAAATAGCACCACTCGTCTTATTCCAGCTGTCTTGCCTTCGTCATGATTGCTTCCAGTTTCCTTATATAAAGGTCATGGCAATTAATCTGTCACGTGATTTATTGATCACCACTAAAAACAACATTCGCAGCAAATGTTGTATTTTGTCAGTCTATTGGTAATTTTGTGATCTGTGACACTGGGCTATAAATAAAAAATGACTGATCTATAAGGCTGATCTGTAAGTCACATCATTAATCAATAGACTCCATAAGGAACCCAGCAACCAGACACCATGACACCACCCTGATGAAGGAGAGATAGCCAAACATGAAAGTACCATAATGGAAATGCTTGAAAATACCTGAATCAACAGTTGCTATTAGAGGCACGTTGGTCCAGTTGATTAATATTATGGTCCATCAAATGACTCTTTATTTTGCAAAGTGCTTTTTTTTTTTTTTTTTTTTTTTTGCTGATTAGAGATCTGATCTGATTGAATGAATGATGATAAAGTGCCGAGCATGTCAGGATTACATTCTCTGCATTATTAAAATTCATTCTCTGCATTCTGACGTTTAGCTGCAAAAGTTCAACACTTAAAATTCAAGCTCTACGATATTGTTCATGTTCACCATCACATCCCTTACACACCTACGGTTCAGATGTTTTGTTCAGATGGTATCAGTTGAACCTGTGCTTGTTTGGCTGTGACAGACTGTGTTCGAAATTGCATACTGATATACAGCCAACTACATACTCAATCAGCATGGACTGCTTGCTGCCTACTAAGCGAACGATTACACATGCCATTACCAGAAGACTGTTCACACTGAAGTATACTCAAGCAATACATCTTCCCTGCATCACACCGCTGCATCGATCACAGCATTACTGTCTGAGCTGCCACTGAATGGAAATTGTTCAACACAAATGTAAATCAATATTACCTCTTCCACTCAATGTAATATTTTCCAGGCAATTAAAAAAAAAAGGCCTGGCAAAGATTGTTTGTGGGTCACGTTTGATTTAAAGAAGAATAAAGAATTTATGTCAAACATGGGTCTTAATGTTATCTTAATGTCTCTGGCTATGTATGTTGCAGCCACCTGCTTTAGCCCCTGGCTGCATGTTATCCTACAGTGAAAACAGTGGGAGTGAGGTACACAGATTTTAATTTGGGAAACGAGAGCACCAGTAATGGACTGGTAGTTGGTACGTGCAGATAGTCTGAGTTCAGGTTTTGCAATTGTTACCAGGAGAGAAAAAGTTGGATTGGTGCACCCCTAGTGGCAATACGATGGAGCAATGACTGGATGGCAGCTACTTAAAAGTTTGCTGGCCCTCGGCAACAGCTGTAACAACAATCTAAAAGTTTTAATGACAACTGCAGAATGAAATCTGAAGACTTCACTCAGATACATTTCAGCCCCTGATGGCTTTGGATCAATTCACTCTTGAAGTTTCTGTCCTGTCTCTCGTCTCCTTCATCTCCTGCAGCTTCCTGTCTCTTACACTGTCTGTACGAAGGGAAAAAGCTGCTAAACAACACGACAGGGCAGATCATTGCTGTGACATTGCATTTTGCAGCCCAGACAGTCCATTTGCAGTCTCTCAACATGATTTTTCAGTTGTCCACAGCTTTTATGACACTGCACCATGTAGCACGACAACAATTGCTTTTATTCAATGGCTATCGCATCCTGTACACGTCGACCAGTATCTCAAAGAGTCATGTACATGTCTGTGTGGAGGTGAGAGGCAGACAAAGAGAGGGAGATTCATCTTATCTCAAAGCCAGCAGTTGGAAGCATTTCAAATCGTTTAGAAAACACATCAACACTGATCCTGTTTCATTTCAAACCACAGGTGGAGACCCAAAAATCGATTATAGACCCGCCAGCTGCCACATGAGCAGACCAATTATGTTTTACTGTATCTCGAGTTAAGTTGCATCACTTAAATTTGTGCAGCAAGAGCTGTGGAGCTGTTTGTTTTGAAGTAACTCTCACCTGGGGGAGTAAAAACGGTGAGTAAACTTTGATCACGGACAGACAGGGAGGGTGCTGAGCGTCGATAAATCATGTCTAGACACAGCCAAGTAGAGCCAACAGTTTGGTAGACTGCGACTACACGTGTCCTCCCACATCTCAGTGAAATTCAGCTCAGATTCTTCCTTTACTTCCATTGTTCACAAGTACAGGACAAGACACGTTTCAGGAGAGACACGTGATGCAGAAAAAGGGTAAATGTTCAGATGGGGTTTGCTCTGTCAGTCACAGATAAGGTACTGATGTTGAGAAATGAAATATGAGCCATGCACATTTAAGACTTTTCCATCATTTAAAAATAGATTCTTTGTGCCTGTGCATGTGCCTGCTGCTCTGTTTCCTTCTACCGTACTATATGCATCAGGAAAATAAATCATTTATGAACCCCGAACCCCTGACTGGTGCAGGATTGTCATCCCCACAGACAGCATGTGGTCCCGTTGTTCTCCTGCAGGGCCACATGAGGCTTGTCAGTGGCTGCTATAAAGAGCTATGTGTTTGTAGCTGTAGTGCAGCTGGTACGTTGATCACTGAGTGACTAAATGTGGTGGCCACAGAGCATCCAGTACAGGCAGCTTGATGACCAAAGTAACTCGTGCTTGGTCATATCTCTGCACCTAATGGGTGGATTCCTAGATACTTGTATGAAAAGCTGTATCAGATGACTCCAAAAATGAAGCAAGCATTACACCTGCTATAATGCTTACCATGTTTACCATTTTAGTAGCGAATATTGACATGCTAGCTAGCAAATGTGCAAAGCAGCACAAAACACAGAGTACAGCTGTGGCTGAATGACTTTATAAAGTATTGAAGGAATTTAAATTTTAGCCTGATGACCATCAAAACGATTAGAATTTCATGTCAGTCCATCTAGTAACTGTTGAGGCATTTCATTTAAAAGCACATACCAAACTCATTGCAGTGCTAAAGGAAAAACCAGAGGATCACCAAAATCATCGGGATCCCTCCTCTGGGGAACTTGAACGTCTGTACCAAATTTCCTGGACATCCTGCAGTGGTTGAGATATTTCAAATCAGTGGAGTGCCCCTTTAAATAAAGGCGTAGCTCATCAATAATAATCCAATCAAAATGTACATGGCAAAATCCACTGCCACAATCAAACAGTTTAATGAATGAAAGGTGTGATTAAATACACGGATGAATAAAAAAAAAATCAGTTCAATACACAACCCCAGTGTGTGTCAATGTGTGTGTGTGTGTGTGTGTGTGCAAGACTTGTGTGAATCAGGAGTCTCACATGTACCAGTATAGTTGAGACTGAAAGAAAGGCATGCCGAGTAAATGACACATCACCAGGCACATGTATACATGTTGTCAATACTGTACTGTATGTACAAAAACTGAACTGCAAACCTCTGTTTTCTTTTAACACTGTGCAGTTACAAACCTGGTGAAAATGTTGCCGCTAATGCTCAACGTACTCGGGGCAATGTCTGCTGTCAAAAAATGTAAAAAAAGTGTACAGTGTCACAAGTGCTTTGGTTTGACCTACTGTATGTCAGCCACTGTGTTGCTTCTAAGACTTCATTTCAATCAGTTACTTAACGCAGGTGTGCGTTCAACAAGGAGTCCTCTCTAGCACCGCTGCATCATGAAATGTTCTCCGGGGAGATTTTTGTGGTTATTGCAACCACAAGCGTCAGAATAACGTGCAGTTTTCTGTCTTCATTGCAGCAGAAGTGACAGAACTTAAGGGAACTGCTTGTCTGTGCTTTGATGAGACTGCTTATTTCTTCACAAAGGTGATGAGTTGTTAAAAAAGTGATCATTTCCCTTTCTTTTGAAATGGCTGGGTATACAGTAAAAGTGAGGTAAAATCTTGCAATCACGACATCTCTTACACTTCAGGAGTGTGATAATTTATCTGCAATATTCCAAAGAAATCCTACTGAGTGTATCTGTTTATGCCAACACACACCAAAACGTCTGAACGATCACATCACAGATTATGGGGGATTCATTGCCAATATAGTATTATACTGTACATTCATGGCTCAATATGGTGCCAGTCTTTTAGCTAATGTACACAAACATTTACAACTTACACAATGTTTGTTAAGGTGGACAACCTCGACTCTAGTTAGAAAATGAAATGAAACAAAAAAGCCTTGTTGAACGCACCACAAATCAGGGCACTACACCTTTTTTCACTGAGCTCTGCCCCCTGCTGACTGGAGACTGGACCTAAATGGACCTGATAGTCAATATGATCAATAACCCCATCATTATCTTCATCATTCTCTTCTTTGTCTTCATCGTCTTCCTCGTCTCCATCTTCTTCCAACCATCCTCATCACAAGAATCCATTGAAACCAGCTCAACAAATCACCACATCAACGAATCACACCCAAACTACGACAAATTGGAACCGAGCAAAACAAAATAAAGAATATTGTCACTGTCAATTTTTGCTCATCTTGGTCAAAGAAAATGTTCATTCATTCCCCAAGATGTCTTTTTCATTTTTTGGCAAAGTTAAGTTCCAATCTTTTCCCCCACCAAACCCCCTTTTTGTCCGTCCTATGGTCCCGCCCTACCCTCGACTTCAGAGTCTGATTGGAGGCAGTGGCGGTCCATCATCGCTGAAGCAGTAGGACGGCCAGTGGGAGCAGGATTAGGAGGCTACGGAGGCGGCTCTGAGACGTGGCTGCGCCTCTGACTCGGTTGTTGTCTGGCGGGTAGGCGTACAATCCTGGTCTGCTCCGAGAACACTGACCGCCTACGCACGTGCCGCTTCCTGAGCCGCTGATGTCATCACCTGAAGGTCATGACAGAGACAGAAAACGTGTTTCTAATGAGAAATTATTTATTGTGGTATAAAAAGAGGGAGATGAATTTTTCTCTTTTTTTGGCATGAAAGACATCATCTTCAGTCACGCCTGATAAGCTCCCACGTTTCAGGTTTGAAGTGTTAATTGCTGAGTGGGGACCATTTGACCTTCGTGAATGGAATCAATGTTTTAATTAAGTTTATTCGTCATTAGCTGGGGGTATTTACTCCGCAGGCCCCAGATGTCATCAACAAGGGATCCAGACCTTTAAATACCTTCATGCAGTGGCACATGTGTATGTACTGTATGTATAAAATATCAACAGTGGAAACTACTTTTTAGAGCACAAACATCAGAAAGGGACCCACTTGCGTCCTGGAAGTCCACGTCGTTGCCATCCAGTGCGTTTTTCAGTCTGTTGCTCATGATTTTGAGTTGCATGATCTGCTGCCGGATGGTCATGTCTGGCTTCGTGATGTCAAGCTCCACTTCTGGGTTGTTGATCTGATTGGCCAAGCCGTCACCCATCATCTCAGGAAGATACCTGATTGGACGAGAGAAGGGGCAGGGGAAGAAGATGTGGCTACATCGTTAGGGAAGTTCAGCTTAAAACAAACGCACAAACATCTGGTTGGTGAAATGTTAGTTTAAAGCATGGCTTGATTGGAATATCTTGTTTGCTTGTAAACACATGCATGCAGTCAGTCAGTAAATGTGCACAGCTGTGCTCAATCTTGTAAATTAGATGTGGCACTTTGTGCTGACAGCGCCTGGTCAGCAGATAGACAGAAGTGCAGGAATGCAACTCACACAAGCAAACAAATACACACACACACACACACACACACACACACACACACACACACACAGGCTTGTACCTCTGCACTTATGGGGACCATCAATGACAAGAGAACTCCACCAATTCAGCATTGTACTCCTATAACATTGGTGGCAATGTACACTGATGCATTAGAACTGGGGATATGTTTTTCATTCTGTCCGTTCGTCTTTCTCGTCAAAACCTTACCCACAATTCAACTCGACCGTTGACAGTTTGATTGTATATCCAGGTGTCTTATGCCAATGAAATATATTGCTAATATATTATATAAAATATTAATACAATTGTGCCGCTAGCCTCAATCAGACAGGAGGTGCAGGCTAACGGAGGCCTGGTAAGCTCACCTCCACACACCAACATTTTTTTGTAGGCTTTGATTCTCTAATTTAAGCAAAACAATAATTTACAATTACAATCTAATACAACAGAACTTTGTAAAACAAGAGCATGCCATCACCTAAAACCAAGTCTTAAAGATAAGTTCACTTCTTTTCAAGTCGAGTCAGTGGACCACGTGAATTCTCAAACCCTTCCCAAGGTGCTTTCAATGGAGGAGATGGGGAATAAAACCCACACGCACACAAATATTAAGGCTCAGCAGTCTGAGTTAGATAAATCACGAGGATCTCTTCCAAAGTTAATGTTTCTTTAGTGTGAAATTCCCCTTGAGCAAGACTGTGGACTTTGTCACTCATGTCCTCCATTGGAAATGTATTTGGAGATGTCTTCATGGTCAGTATGAACAGGAGGAATGATTCCATCCCGAATGACCTGTTTCAGTGTTCATATGAGTGTATGAGAGAGACGAGAACCTTTCCTTTAACTCCCAAATGTCCCTTTAAAGAAGTGTCCTCACTTTCAAAAAGCTCCTCAACTTCAAGTTTAAAACTCTTTGTCCTCATAAAGATAGAGGTACAAAAAGACACACACACACACACACACACACACACACACACACACACACACCATGTGCTTAGTGGTGGGATTTAATTTATGTTCTTGAAGCAGCTTACACTTTTAAATAACCCTATTTAAAGTCCATACTCCAAACCCATATTCCATCTTCCACTCAGAGGATTTATTGGAGTTGTAATTTTTGTGTGACATTTATTGAGCTCTCAAGAAATAACCACAAGATGTCGCTGTAGAGTTTCAAACAGTTCCATCATATTTCTAATTCACTCTCTGCCACACTGACACACACACAAATTCCACATTTCCTTAATCTGTCACACACAGTCAGCGATTCATCTATATTTCATGGCCTTTCTCACCTTTTTATCTCTCTCTCACACACATCTTCACACATCTGCACGTTCTGCTCGGCGCGGTGAGAACATGTAGACATGGATTAAAGGGGGCTGAACATCATGTAGGGTTGTGTCAGTGTGTGGCCATGAATGCTAGTGCTGCAGGGTGTGAATCCCCAGAGGCTTTTGAATCGAAGAAATGTCAGTTCAGAAACACCTTAGAATAAATTTCCATACACTGCTGTTTCCAGTTTGTCTGCGGAGAAATAGCTTGTTGCCTCTTTTGTTATGACACAAAGGATGCAAATGGCTTCAACCGGAAGAGAACTGGCCTGTTCCATAGCAACTTTATGGAAACCTAGCTGTCTCCTCTCCGTGCTTTATTCTCCTCTCTTTCAGCTTTTAAGTGCTGAAGAACATGTGTTTCCTTTTCGTGATGCATCTTCTTTCCATGCTACATGGATAAAATTTGTGTGGATTTTTCAGACCTTGAAAGTGTTTTATTCAACACTCTATAATCCAGTTTTCTGTCGGGGGATGGAGGAGTGGTTGGTTTAAAAGCTTGGCTGCAGGAACATCAACATGGCTGCAATGACTGAGATCAGAAATGTATTAAACCCAGGAATGAATGCACACATGATGCATTAAGGATCCAGGCTCACAAAGCTCTTTTGAAGAGGTCAGAAGTGTAACAAGAAAATAAACATGTGAACTAAATGGGAATAAACTTGAGTGAGAGCAAATCTTTTTTGATGTTGAGGTTAAATGATATCTTGTCAGACAGGTAGGGTGGATTTAGTTAAATTTAAACCTTAAACAAGCTTGTGATGGTCAGTGACAGGCAGCGTTTTACTGGTTTCTTCCTCACCTGGCTTTGGTAATTCCATTCCAGCATTTATCCTGACTGGCGCCCCCAGGTGCCAGTTTGCTGCAAAGTGCCAAGGGAAGCTGGACCCAGTACTGCCGCATCTCCCTCAGCTTACTGGACAGATCTGACACCTGAGGACAGGGACACTTTGTTTTGTTTTGCAAGTCACAGGTGAGTCACATTCTGAATCTTCTAAGTCAGGAATAGACTGTAAAACAAGCCATAATGGGTTTTTTTTAACTCACTTTTAGCTGCAACAGAATACGTGGTACATGCAATTGATGTAAATCATGACTTTTTTAAACATATCCGTTGTAATACATGGATAGAGTTGACAAAAGGTACCAAAAATACAACACATGCAAACAAGGGACGTAGGTGCAAACATGGCCAGAAATTCATCCATGAAATAACACATCTGTTCATGCACAAGCAATCCATGCTGCAACTACTCCCATAATAACCCTCTCCTCTCATTTATATGTGTGTCTGTGTGTGTCTGTGCGTATACATGCGCACACCTGCATCTCCAGTCTGAGTCCAGCGGTTGGAGAGGGTTTGTACTCTGATGCGGTCAGGGAGCCACTCTTCTTCCTCTGCTCTTGAGGGGTGGGACTTCCTGTTCCTGGTTCACCTGGGGTTCCACATGTCTGGTACACCTACACACACACACAAACACAAAGATACACAGATCAACTTAAGGAGTACCGGAAGCTGTGAACTTTGAAGTTTAAGGCAAGGCAAGGCAAATTTATTTGTACAGCACAATTCATACACCAGGCAATTCAAAGTGCTTTACAGAGGCATAAAAGTACATTAGAATCATACATTTCAAAGAAAGAAAGAAAGAGATTAGAAGAGAATAAAAAAAAATAAAAATAAAATACAGTTAAAGGAAAATTAAAAACAGAAGCCAGTCAAAGACAATAATTTAGCATTAAGAATGATTAAAGTCAGTGAGCAAATATATTTACTTTAAGTAAAAGCTGTAGCAAATAATAATGTTTTCAACCCTGATTTAAATGAGCTGACAGTTGGTGCAGACCTCAGGTGTGCAGGGAGAGTGTTCCACAGGTGAGGAGCATAATAACTGAAAGCTGCTTCACTTTGTTTGGTTCTCATTCTGGGAACACACAATAGACCTGTCCCTGATGACCTGAGAGGTCTGGATACTTCATATGGAGTTAATAAATCTACAATATATTTCGGTCCTAGACCATTTAATGCTTTGTAGACCAACAGTAAGATTTTAAAGTCTATTCTTTGACTCACAGGAAGCCAATGTAGCGATCTGAGGACTGGTGTGATATGGTCCATTTTTCTGGTGTTTGTAAGGACTCGTGCAGCAGCATTTTTTAACACTTAAAATCAGTAATTAATAGTTAGTCTGTATTTCAACAGTTGTGAGAACACAAACAATTCCACTAGATGTCGCCATCGAAGCGTTTCGAACTGTGATTCATTTTTCCATCCATGGCCAATGTGTTCAAGAACAATGTTAAGTACTGAGGAGACAGATACACACGGAAATATTGCACTTGATTGTATATACATTTATATGTTAAAGTCAATAGACATAAACAGAGCTGGACAATAAAGTAAAGTTTAAGTGTTGGAATAGAACAGCTTGGCTTTAAAGGCAAGGCCAAGGCTGTTAAAGCTGCACTCACTGCTTTCCCACTAAACAGACACTGATTTATACATCAGCAGAAATGTTACAGGAGCCGAGCTGCTCAGTAATGCCACCCAGCCTTATTTGAAGGACACATCTATTAAACCAGTAAAACATAGTGGTGAGAAATGGAGGCCATTACCACTGAAGGCGTACTCAAGGTAAGCTCCTTGAGAATAATAATTCTCTGTGTGATTTTGCATATTTCGTAATGCTTAATGATCGAATTCAGCCAACAACCTCATGAAGAGGGTTTGACAAATAATTCTGCGGATGCACAAGCTGGATGAAACGCTCCCAGGGAAATTCAATGAGTGATGAGACAAAGTGAGTCATCTTACTTTTGCTGTGAACGTGTCCATGTTTTCCTGCAGGAAGCGAACAGCCTCGTAGATCCGAGCAGGGATGGAGGAGAGAACCACATCGAGACTGGGCTCAGTGCTGAAGCTAGAGGCCACCTGGATCATGGTGTCTGAATGGAGGAAGGAGAGCAAGAGAAGTTAACCTCAGAGCCAGTTTTTTTTATTTGATTTGTTTCCCAAGCCACAACATCACAGTTTTACAGGACGTAAACTGGTCACACAGGAGTCTGAATCGCTAATTTGTGTTCTTTAATATCGTCATAAGTAATACTGAAAATCAATATGAGTGGTATTTGTGATTTTAGAGCTTTTAAAAGGCCTTGAGGTGGCAAAGAAGTTACTTCAGTCCGAACAGACATAATCATTGTTATACATTAGAAACAGACTATTTATCACATTAAGTTTGGACATTATGTTTAAATGCATGTTTGTTTATTCACGCCTACACATTTTCATATTGTTATCCTAAACCTCTGTCGAATCGGACTCACTTCACTCTATTAACTGAACAAACTTGTTGTAAATTGTCTGTTTTTTAGCTTCATAAATGGCATCTGTTCATGAGAAGTTGTTCATTTGTAGGATCTGAGAGGCTTTTCCTAGCAACTACTGCAAGTTGCTGTGTCGAAATTCCCCTTATGACAAATGCAGTATGAGTACATGAGTCATGAGTCAGTCTGGACCACTCATATATTTCATAATACCTCAAACTCTAAGTAAAACCAGTACATGACGCAAATTCTCTGAAATCATTCATCTGTACCAAATAAGAATAAATCACTTTGACTGGTTCTTGCATAAAGACCTCTGAACATCTGGATTATTTCCAGCATTACACTGCAATGTCTTTCACTGCAGTCTGAATCTTACCTATGAGGTTCTGCCACTCGGGGTCCAGGTCAGCTTGGTTGGCCAGGCAGCCCTTCATGACGTTGGAACAGTAGTTGGAGCAGGGTTTGACGGAGGCCAGGCCGCGACAGTGGGGGCAGTAAACCAGCTTCATCAAGGCCTTCATACACTCTGTACTCAGAGAAACCTGGGAAGGTTTTACAGGAGATATAGATAAATATATATACATATATATATAAAAGCTTTTACCATACAGCAGGATTTCTCAGGTGCAGTGAAGTAATTGTGGCATTAGTGGTAGCATTGATTTTTTTGTGCATGAGTAGATATCCAGATGGATTCCTGGCAATGTTTGCACCACTCATCTTTTATAATCCCAGGTTGTTATTGTATATATCAGCATCACAAACCTCAGAGCCGCCAGCATTGAAAGATGGACTTCTATATCCAGAGTCACTTAGTGAATGATGATTATATAAATGCTAGGTGCCGCCTCTTGTGGGAAATGTCTCATTTCAAAAACAAGTAGCTGTTCAGCTCTTCCCCTCTCATTTTCAACAGGGACTTCACTCCAGGATGACCATGCACAACAAACAGCTGAAGGAAAATTGTGAACAGTAGATGGCAGTATTGCAACATTTTAAAGAACACAGACTGACACGGCCAGCAATGATGGCTCTCTTTGTCTGCCTTTATGTCTTGCTGGCATCAAATTCAGAATAAGTATATATTAGCAAAGATCAATGCATTGAGATAAAACATTAAATATATTGTCTTTGTACTGCTGTCAGCTGAGGACATGGATTATAAAAAGGATGATCAAATTACCACATTCTGCTTTACTTCCGTCTAACGCAGCATCCCAACTTTTTGGGGGTTGCATGAAAATCAGTCCACAGACTCTTGAAAGCGGCTTGTTGTATAATCCATCACTGTCAACATCAAGTCTGCATGAATTTGTGTCAACATTACATTATCGTTGTGTGGTAATGTGGTTTAGGTGCTGACTGATTTAAAAAGTCTGCACTGATTACGATAACGCAGCTCTGACGAACATTAATGCAGACACAAGGTTCGCTGTGATTGATTAGGGAACTCAAGTTGGCTTCAAGAATGTGCTTTGACTGGAGATGAACAGAAGTGAATGGATGCCTCGAACTGTGAGGAAAATACATTCAAACGTCTAAATCACAGCAGAATAATTGCAAAATGATTAGCGGTGATGTAAAGTGCTGAATATGTGAGTTGGGGGAAATAGCTTGAAACATGAAAAATCTGTGATGTGGTTCTTTAACTTGCAGGTTTGGGGTGAAGTCAGCACAGTTAATTCAGCAGACTTACTTATAGGGCACGGATGATGAAAGAACGGGGGAAAAAGTCTCACTATGACCATAAAAGCTTGGTCAGACAGCCTACACAATACACATAGAAGGAAACAATCGCACATCAGACAGTGTGTTGTGATGGGAAAAACTGCATCATCACACCCATAATTTGACAACAGTGTTGTCATCCCTCCAAATAAGAGCTTTGTTGTGATGGCAGAGTCTGACACTTAATTTCTGATGATCTTTGTTTTTCATTTATAGGGTGGAGCCATTTTCTCTGACAGTTAGGGTGTGACGACCAGGCATCCATCATATCTGCTTCTCTGGAGCTCAGCCCAGCACGCACACACACACGCACACACACACACACACGCACATCTCTCTCTCACTAACACACAAACACTAACTCTCAGTTTTGTCTCACACCAACTCATCCTGTCTCTCTATGTCTGCCTCACACATGTGTCTCTCTGTACGTCTCATTCACACACACACACACACACACACACACACACACACACACACACTCACTCACCTGCGAGACCCTCCTGACCACCTCTCCACTCACGATCAGCCCCTGGACAAACGACCTGGCTGTGACAAAAGCCCGGATCACCTTCGCCTTCATGTCCCGTGGGATGTCTCCGAATGGCCGCAGCGTCTCCTGTTGCTTAGCAACACATTCAAGGTAGTCCTCTGACAGGTTGACCTGCCAGACAAGTGATGACAGGGGAACACATAGGAGAGGTACGTTATTGTTTTTTGGCCTTTTTTTCCTTTATTAGATCGCATGCATTATAGAGCGGGCAGTAAACGGGGGGAGACAGATGGAGGGTGACATGCAGCAAAAGTCCCAGTCCAGACTCTAGTCCAAGACATTGTGATTACATGATCAGCCTCTTAAAGAGAAGTATGTCATTAGATATTTAAAAAATGCTGGACACAAATGAGCTCTGGTTATGCATTTAAGTGTAATAATAGATGAAAAAGTGGTGGAAAAGTGGTGCATCTAAAAATGGCAATTTTAGCAACTTGTCACATCGTGCAAATATGTATCACATTCTCTTTGTAATTCAGAACAGAAACAGGGCCTGAAGATCATGATCAGAAATGTGAATCAACACAGTCCGTCATTCAAAATGTGACAAGGTTTTCGAGCTGAACTGGTGGGTTTACTCACGTCTGTGGGAGCGAAGGTTTTAAAGGTGCGCTCCAGAAGGCGGGACCAGAACTCAGACAGGGTCTCGTCCAGGTTGAGCGCGGAGCCCCGGTAGTACTGTCGCAGGTCGGTATACAGCTCTCCATAGAAACGGGTGTTCTGGGAGTACAGAGGGCCGAGAGGAGACAGCGCCTCCTGGAGGGAGCGCTCAGAACGACTGTGCAGGTCAGTGAAATACGCTGAAGGAGACAAAGGAAAGACGAGTTGACAGTCAGAGAAATAAGAGACGGAGGACAGAAAAAGAACAGCAGAACGGAAGCTGCAATATTTGAACTCTAACCCATTTTTATTATTTTTTTTTTTTTGCCACTTGGAGGAAGAACTCCACAACAAGTGTACTGCACATCATGATCCCCCAAAAACTAACCCATTGTATGTTGCATGGCATTAGAATAGTGCCACATGCATCTATTTGTTATCAAGATGGGCACTCATTTACTCTCCTTTCATTATAAGTGACTAGCACATATCATTTACATTTATTTAACATTTTTCAAGGTTTCTTTGCATTTTCTTTGCAGCCAGATGGATACAAAGTGACAGAGAGGTCAAACAGAAAGAATAAGAGAGTCAGCTTGCTGTCTCTGCTGCAAACTGGTCTGGGCTTTTCCCCCGTGCTTCAAAGGCTGTGTACCAGTGCCAGCCTGTTCTAACCACAACCAGATGGGCGACCACATTACTGCTACTGAGGTGGCCTGCTGCTTTGAGACTAATAATAATGTCCTCCTCCTCCTCTGACTGGTCTTCCTTCTGCTCTCGGTTTCTTTTCATTCTTTTTCTTCTTTTTTTCTATTTTGACTGTTTGTATTCAGTGCTAATGTCACATTTCTCACTTACTACGTTTGTCTAACTCCGGATTGTTAGCGGTGGCACTTCTCAGTCTTTCTTTCTTTTCTTCCTCCCTCCATCCCTCTCTTTCTCTGATGTGCAGTGATCTGCAGACTCGGCTCCTCAGTGGGTCAACTGCTCATTAGCTGAACCAGCCACTGCCCCAGGGGACATCCCCCTGTTTGTGTGTGTGTGTGTGTGTGTGTGTGTGTGTGTGTGTGTGTGTGTGTGTGTGTGTGTGCGTGTGTGCATGCGCGCCCCTTTCAGATCAGGGGATCGGCTTATCACATTTCATTGTGTCTGGCTGACTCTGCTCTCATTATAACACCCAGTCAGGGGTCCCCTTGATGCACAGGACACAAATATATCCAACCTCTCTCACACACACACACACACACACATACACACACAGGCGCATGCACACACACGCATTGTCACTACTGAAGCTGCAGGATTGAGCGTTGAGCACAGTCAGAGCTTGTACCAAACACAAATTCACAAATACACAAACTACTAATGTCACACTCCTCTGGACCCACTGCTGAAGCTTTGGTATTGAGCTCAGCCAGTAATGAGTGTCTATCCTGCAAACGCACACACGCACTACTTACTGTCAAAGCTCCTGTGGAGAGCGTTGAAGGCAGCCTGCAGTGACCTGCCGGCTTCTCTGATCAGTCCCTCTGTCTCTCGGGTGCTCAGGCCGGCCAGGTTCTCCTCCATGATGCTGGTACAACAGGTCGGGCCCTGGGGACACATCCTCAGATGTTCACCTGGCAAAGCGGAGAAGACCCAGAGTTCATTAATTTAATTATTTTATTCAATCAATTTACAAAATATGTCAGCGCTTTAAATTGCAGCAAATGTTAGCATGCTAACGTTAAGCACAGATGGTGAACATGTTGTACCTGCTTAGCTTCAGCATGGTAACATTCTCAAAGCCTATAAGAGGCAATGTGTGACAATGGAAAACATCAAAAGCTACCTGGGCGTACAGGTCATTGTATATTCCACACAGCTTTGGTGTACTTGGCATACTACTAAAAGCATAAAATTGGGAGATTTGTTTTGTTTGGACAATTACACTATGACACATCACCAGGGTTTAACACTGAAATAATCCCACAGTTTTACAGTGTAAATCTAATGTGTTAATCCATCAATACTTTGGAGCTTTGAAAGGAAGCAGCATTCATTATGAGTACTTTAACTATGGACATAGTGTATATTATTCGGTTCTTTGATGCTGGACTGGAGTGTTTTTCCAATGTGGTTCTGTTACTTTTTCTACAGCAAAGGATTTGAGTACCCCTCACACCACTGCATGAATCATTTATTGCACTCCTGGAATCCTTTTATATCTAGTTACCAACCTGAAAAGCACTCTGTACATTATATACACTATTCTTGATTTATACATAGCAACCAGGTTCACTGAATTAATAAACTTTACGTACAACAAAAGCATGTCGGGGTTTTAAGGACGTCACTGGTTTGAATTGAGCAGGGGACTTTTGTTGCATGTTATGCCTCTTTTCCTGTGTCCTCTCCAGTGATGGTAAAAGTTAGATTCATGTATAAGCAGCAACACTACATACTCCATTACAACTCAAAGTTTAGAGGGCATTTAATGTTCATTGATTATTAGAATTTTATTGTTGGTGAAATAACATGTAAGAAGCAATTCAATGTTGTGAACGTGGACCTTATTGTGACATCTTTTTATATGTTGGACAGTTTTTCTATAACAATGCATCATATTTTATAAACTAATCTTAAAAAGTACAATGTTTCCCTCTGAAATATGTTGGAGTAGAAGTACAAGGTAGCATAAAATCAACCCAAACCTGCTTTTTTTTCCTATTCTTTGGGGATTGTCCCACGAGGGAGAGCAAAAATAAAGATATTTTTCACACACACACACACACACACACACACACACATGCACACAAATAGACATGCACACACACTGACTCTGCCAGACAGCCTAGAAAGCAGTCTGCAGCATCAGTCTCTTGACAGCCTGTGTGTGTGTGTGTGTGTGTGTGTGTGTGTGTGTGTGTGTGTGTCTGTGTCTGTGTGTGTCTGTGTGTGTGGGTGCGTGGGTGTGTGTCTGTGTGTGTGTGCCAATGTCTGGGAAGGTTAAGGGTGACTAAGTACCCCACAGCTGTGTGCATCAGTGCTCTCTTTCTTCTTAACAGGTCCTGTGTTTGAGTATGTGTGTGTGGTGTGTGGTGTGTGTGTGTGTGTGTGTGTGTGGGTGGGTGGGTGGGTGGGTGGGTGTGTGTGTGTGTGTGTGTATGTGTGTGGGTGGGTGGGTGGATTGCGGGGTAGAATTTGTTCACGAGGGTAAGTGGAGCAGAAGAGGAGACGCCTTCATCATCACTGCACCATGAATCTTTCATCGGCACAGGCTGGTGTGTGTGTGTGTGTGTGTGTGTGTGTGTGTGTTTGCGTCAGAGAAACAGAGAGACAGACAGCCATAGTACAGGAAATAGCACCTTATGCACCACCTTACTTCCTTTCTCACATCCCTTTTGGCCTGTTTTAAGATGAGACAGGAATACCAGTGTGGAGCTGGAGCTGAACCTTCACACACAAACTCATCCACAGATCAACCAGGACTCTCGTTAATCTCCTCATCTCTTCAGTGGCCCTCATATGTCAAGTGCAGGTCAGTCAGTCTGAGATGAGACGCTCCACTCCTCTGAACACCATCAATCAAAATCACTTGCCGCTAATCACACCTGCTTTTTTCACTGAGCTGCGAGTCTGAGCGTTCAAAGTTGGAAAAAGCTTTCAGAAATGTACGTGCATCCTCACACTTCAACTGTGAATTTTCTCACAACTCCCACAATCCTGTCAATCTCGTTTCAAGACAGAACTACTGCATCAGCTCTCTGCATCTAACAGGGACTGCTCATGTCAACATGAGGGAAATGAGGGAGTCCCCAGCATTAAAATTCAAACTGAAATTTAAAAATCATTTTTAAAAAGAATTAAAGAATCGGTAAATATATCTTAACTATTTGTTTTGACTTACTGGTCAAAATTATAATTATCAAGAAGACATCTGTGTGTGATAGTCCCCCTACATTCGTGTTCTGCAGGGCCGTGAAATTCTGGTACTGACTAAGACTCAAACAGGCAGATAAGAAATAAGCACTAAAAAACAAAAACACAAAAATGAATGTTTCTCCATGCAACGGCAGCCCTAAAATGTTGAGGAAAAAAAAGGCCACCCAGAGGGTTGAGGGTTAGATTCTGTTTCCAGGAATATGCCAAAAAATGTCTGCAATAGCACAGTATCATTATAGATTATATTTCATAGTTCAGCTTGACTTAAAATCAACTCCTCTGACACATTCTCCTCAAAAACTGATCATTAGAAGCTAAAGAAGAGAGGGCAGGTGTGACACACAGGTGCATCAACCAGCATCAGAGTCAGCATTTTATTTAAAAATGTTCTAAAAACGTCTGAAGGGCTTGAGGATAAAGACAGCTTCCTCTGCTGAGGTTTAAAACCACACCATCAGTGTTACACATGTGGTTCAGAGACAGCACACGCCATCGTTGGGTGCTCATGCGCTGCAGTTAATGTTGGCATTTTGTTGTTGGTCTGCTTACCAACCTAGAGGGCGTTTACCACAGACACATATGCTTTAGTGCATTCCTGGGTTGCTGGGTAATGGAAGCAGCTGGCATCCTGCTATAAAAACTTAATTTACTTGAAAAGACAGAAGTGAGCACAGCCATGACACATGAACACATGTACAAAAAGCAAGCTTGCAAACATGCTAATACATGCAGACGGATGCGTTACAGCAGGCGAAAAGTGTAGGTGCCTTGCTCAAGGGACTTGTGATGGGAAATGGAAAGTCACTGTGCAATCACATGCACACAGTGAAAGAGTGAGATTATCAAAATGGTAGAAACTCCTTTTAAAAGAAACGCCTTAAAGAGAAATAAAGCTTTTTAGTGCTGCCGGGAAAAGGAGAGTAAACAAGGAGAAGAGAGGAAAGGAGAGGAGAGGAGAGGAGAGGAGAGGAGAGGAGGAGAGGAGTCAAATAAAATCAGTTTCTATAGGTTATTTGGTTGCTCACGCTGTTTTTGCCCTCAAGCTTCAGCATATATTTAGATAAATCCACATCCTGTGGGGGACATGCACACACGCACGCACGCACACACACACACACACACACACACACACACACACACACACACACATTCAAATGAGAAAAGTAAGATGCTAGAGGGGGATAGAGGGTGAGAGACAGAGAGCCAGGAGCTGTGACCAACCACTAAAAAAAGGAAGCTAGAATATAAATTGGTTTTACAGAATTTTTTGTCACTCTGTTTTGCTTATTTCACTTCACCTTTCAAAGTACGGCTCTCCCACCGCAAGCCTAAAGGAGGCCAGAAGATGCTTAAAACAAACTTGTTCATACTCAAGTACTGAACAACCACATCTGAAGGCTACGTGTTCGTAGCTGTGCAGAATCGACACACTCCACAGCAATACGAAAATGTTATCATCATATGGGGGAGACTCAATGAATCGTTCAAACATGGATGATAACACATGTTTGGAAAGTTTCCCCTGGAAGGCGTTCAGGGTGTTGCACTTTATGGTCCACATGAAAGGTGGAAAACTCACGTAGTTTTATGAGGGCTGGAAAAGACAGCTTGAGAGAGGATTTCAAATCTGCTTACTTTCTTCACCTAAACGAAAGCTGCCGAGGTGGAAGAGTTTGTTGTTTTATTGGTTTTGGAAAGGTGCAAAAAGGTCAGATGCAACCCCTCCCAATAACCAGATCAGCAAGTAGTGAGGTGGGGGGGACGCAGTCTGATGGTCTGACATGCAGTTGTTTTGTACCAGACTGCACCCCTGCTAAGTCCAACCATAAAACCTGGAGCTTCTCTAACTCTTGGGCATCCAACCAAAGTCTTGCCCTGACTTCAAACCACTTGGACATCCAAAGCCCAAACATCTATGTGGAGCATCTCTTGATCTCTTGATCAACTGCCCTCATCTCACCCATCACATCCCTGACGCCTGATCCCATTTTGTAGCACCTAGTGATCAGCTGCATGGATGGGAAAGTTTTGAGTGACATACAGGACAAAAACCTGAACACTGCCTGATTCCAAACTGATGGATGATATTGGGGAAGCAGAGAGAAACCATAACTTAACCCAGGCCTAAATCTAATGCTGACATTAAACCAAGAGTTAAGCTTCAAACCAGCCTTCAAAGAAGTGAGGACCAGAGAAACAACTGCTGTAAAAACGGATCACTGAACACAAAGAATTAAATAAGAAAACTAGAATTACCCCCTCATGCATGCTTCTACCAATTGATTGAGATGCATGAAAAAATTCCAGTGAGAAACATGCTGTCTTCACTTCGAGACACAGGACTGATAGAGAGCTTCATCACATGGTGCAGCAACAATCACCTGAAGCTCCATATCAGCAGAACCAATGAGCTTGTGGTCGACTACAATGCTTCAAATATGGATGTTGCTGTAAAATGTGGATGCTTCACACACCCAGCAGCACAGAAGATCTACACAATCAGCACAGTTTGAAGGTGTCATCATTAACATAAGAATTCTTGAGTTAAGGACAGAAATGTGCTGTTTGAAGTCACAGTGACCTTTGAAATTTGACCACTTCTTTCAGATCATCCTCGAGTCCAAGTGGACATTTGTGTAAAGCTCCCTGAAGGCGTTTCTGAGATATCATGTTCACGAGAATGGGACAGAAGGACAACCCGAAAATATAATGCCTGCAGTCATGACTGTCGCCGAGGCATAAAGAAAAAAATGCACGAGCACAGAGACACACACACACACACACACACACACACACACACACACACACACAGTCATAAATATGCAGAGCATTAGTTTCTGCCCAGCAGTGATAAGATAAACTCCCTGTGGAGTCCTCAAGAAGAGGGGCGATAGTGTGGGTCTGGTTTGATTTTCGTTTCATTTCTACAGTTTCAAATGACCAGAAAAACGAGCCGAAGAGAAAAAAGTCACATTGACAGCTGAATCCGACACAGCCTTGGCTCTTCATGTGTGTCCCCTCCCTTCCATTTGTCAGATGCTCATAGTGATGAACACTCCTGATGAGCTCCACTTGGCTGCATGCATGCGTAATCCAAAGTTGTTAGCAAAAAGATCCTGGGAGCACACAGCATATCTTTTCCTGGATATGAAGAGCTCAGTGGCTAACAAGGTGTGCTGCTTCCTAGAGGGGACCTGATCAGCAGAAAGTGATTTCATGCAGCTCTGCAAAAGAGCGGGCTGCAGTGGAAGAGGCAGTGTATCACCTGGTACGGATGTGACACTGGTGTTGTGTGGAGGATAAAACAAAAGAAGTAACCTAAAGAACAACTCCAACACAAAAACCTCTTGTGTAATCACTGCCCACTCAGATTTTAAACATTTATGTACCCAGGAAGGGACACTTGGGCCTGCTTGCTCCTGTCCAGTAAAATTCTACTTCACCGTATCATAATCATCATCACAATCAACCCTGAGTGCTCCTTCACCAGTTCAATCACTGCCTTCTATTTCAGGCCACCTCTCACCCACTTTGTCCTCTTACACTTTACCAACAGCTCAAACTCAAGCCGTCAGCCTTATGGCCTCAGTCTGGTTCCTGTTAACTCTGAATCAGGGATGTAGTCAAGGCAAAATCTATTTAAACTCACACTGCCCTGCTTATTATTAGGAGGAATCATTTATTCACCACATTAGACTGGCATGAATCCTGATGAGGTAAATTCTTAAGTATTGATTACGTGGAAACGTCTGATGTAATATTTATGGGGATTCGTTCATTTAACGGTGGGTATTAAGCCAAGCAGACATCACAGCTTCTCACAGCCCTCCTGGAGCGAAGTGCTGCATGAGAGGAACTGCAGAACCTTGGTCTGCTGCAGGGTATTTTGCACTTAATCATTAGTGAATCCATTCAATTTCAAACTTGTTTTTGGTTTTGCCTGCAGACATATAACAGCTTACACTTGTCGCCATGGAGACCACATCAAGACAACTTTGCTTAGCCATTCATTTCCTTTTCCCATCAAACGCATCTGGCTCTCACTTTCTTCTCTCTGCCACGCCCTCCCCTTTTTCCCCCCCGCATTCCTTGTGGCTGCCTAGACATACCTGAGCCCGTCTCAACAAGTAAGAGCCAACCTCGGCACGTGTGCCAAGCAGTTGAACAGGCATCCCGCACAACACTGCAGGCTGACAGGAAGCCACCCAGGCGGGCAGAGCAGAGCTGCATCAAAACCAGTCAGTGAGGAAGTGACCTGCTTTCTTCCTGTTGCTGCGAGGAAACACATATACTCTCGAACCTACGCTCAGTCACGACTAAAGTGAAACTCAATTTAAACTCACATCAAGAAAAACTCATTAATCAAGTCAAATACTAGTTCTGGCAACACCCAGATTTAATCAAAGACAGCATGTTGCTGATGCAGCAGTTTATTTAAACGCTTGACAGCAGCTGTCTGTTCATCTCTGTTTGACACTAAGAATTAATGACTTTCTCTCGACTGTTATTCTTTTCAATTGTTATGGTGCCATGCTGCTGGCTTGCATGTCAGACGTGGGAATAGTTATTGCTTTGGCTTATGGCTACAGACAGATAATTGGTATTTCCCCTCTGGTAAAATGCATTTTTAATGTTCATGAGAAAATGTTCTGCTCACAGTTTGTTTATTTCTATGACACGGCAACCTAATTATACTGATTTTGATCCAGCATTTATCAGTGACTGGAATTTGTTTGCAAATATATCACACATTTTCTCAAGAGAATGTGAGATGAGCTATTAGTTGCAGTGCCTACGTGAGGCTAATTTGAGCTGGGCCTACTGTAGTTGAGCTCAAGTGGAGAGTGCAATCAGCTGACCTGATGGGTATTAGATATTAGATTAATGGTGGTGAGTTTCCTGATTTAAATCAACGTCCAGATCAAACAAGATTATTACTACTAATATCCCGTACTTGTGTTAATCAGGAAAAGGGTGTTGGAAGACAGACCAGGCTAGCTGTTTCCCCTTATTTTCAGCCTTTATGCTAAGCTAAGCTAATTACATCCTGGTTCCATAGTTAATGCACAGACATAAGAGTGGTATTGATCTTATCTCGCTCTTGGAATGAGTGAATAAAAGTATAATTCCCAAATCATTGAACTGTTTCTTTGAAATCAAACAAGAATCAGTCAGATCAGTCCTACTTTTTTAGTGACAAATATTAATTGTACAGACTTTTTTTTCCTGATTAGCTCACTGTGCTCATTGACCAAGTACCTTTATACTTTTGTTTGAGTACGCTTGTCAGATGGTTATTTTTACTTTTAAGTAAATACTTTGAGCACTCACTACTCAGGACACCTCAAACATGAGTACATATAGTGTTGGCATATTACAGGATATTGCAGGCAAGCAGAGCATTAATACACTTCACGCTTCATCCTTGTCACTCCTGTTTTAATCACTTTAATGACACTGCAGTTTTTAGTTTAGTTAGCCTCAATTTCTTACAGTGGTTGACTTCAGTCAGATTATCTCTTAATTGAATCATTAACCGATATATATATATATATACAGAATAACAATGCATGTGAGCAGAGTTACTATGCAAAAGGCCAGGCTTCCATCACTGTATGGGAGCTACACACACACACACACACACACACACACACACACACACACACACACACACACACACACACACACACACACACGCACACAAACAGACACCTCCCCTTGTGGCCTTGATTAGATGAATCAGGGTCACCAGACATACAATTAAGAAGATCAGGTCAATGTATTTCATAACACACGCACACCAGCTACTAAAATTGTATGTATAAGCTTTTATCCATCTACACACCCAGATAGACACACACACACACACACACACACCATCAAACACACACACACAAAGGTATAAGCATTTAATGTTACTTCCACAGACATAATACCCTCAGGCTCTAGGTTACGCTAAATGGAATTTACACACAAGATAATCTCTTATCTTTCCAGTGCACTTACACATCATCAGACTACCTCACACACGCACACACACACTACAGCCTTCAATATGTGTGCTAAAGAGATGGACACGTGTGGTAGCAGCTCCGTTTTTGTTGGTTCAGAAACTGTGGAAATTGCTGCTAAACCAAGTGAGCGTCCTAACTCATGCAAAGTGTTTTGAATCAATATGAAAAACTCCAAAACAGTTAAACTTTGCAATTATAACTTTAATCATAATTAAGTATCTAAATGTTTGAGCTTTGCTGAATTGGTTAAAAGTTGTTTTGGTTGCACTTTCTTTAATTGTAAGTAATTAAAGACAACTTCTGTACCATGAAAAATACAAGATCAATTTTGTTTTACTTGAGAAACTCAAGTGATGTTTCCAATATCTGAGATTGTTGAGGCATCTAGCAGGTCAAATGAGACGTGTAAATCCAATTACACTCCCAGCCACAGTAGAAGCTCCATCATGCATCTAACCTGCACCAACACTGCAGACTAATCTTTCTCAGAGGTCGGGCAATGTACGCTGGAGCTGAATCAGCACACTGTAAAGCATAACTGAAGTCTCTCAAATGACTACTTTCCAGATGTTGGACCGTTGCTCAACCTGCTTTAGCTGCTGACAACGGAAAATTGGAGTTTGACAAACAGCTCTCTTGTTGGGTGGAGCATCGCTGTTGTCCATTTAAAAGAATGAAACGATTACCCCGAAACTACCAGTAGCTGTTTTATGTACTTAATAATCACTTCCCAGCATTTGAAAAGACAATTCCAGTTTATTAGGACATGGAAGACATTTTCTTGGTTTTTGCCATCATTTCCACCAGAAATATGTACAATGTGTTCATGTACTGCAAGAGTCAAGATGTTGTAACAATTAAAAAAAAAATCTCCATTAGCTACTGTGGTGGTTTGGAAAGCTCTAGTGTTTTCTTGTGTGCTGTGCAGAGGTGTGGGGCTTTGTTTCCTGTGTGTCCTTTCTTGGCAGAGGCTGGGCGTGGTTCTCCAGGTGGCTTGGACGCTCCAACACAGCTGGGACTCATCACAATCAAGCACAGCATAAAGACTGTGGACTGCAGAGGACTCATCAGTCCTCTGCCATTTAGTGGTAGAGTCAGCTGTATATTTAGTTTTGTTTCTCTTGTATGAACCACCAGTGCCTGAGCTCCTCTGTCTTCTTCCTTTGTGCTCAGTGAGTTCCCCTGCACTGATCTCCAGCTCCAATGTTTCTGCCACCACCTGCCTAAAGCCTCCAGTCCACAACCATCACCACTTATCCACCACCCTCAGTGCTGTACTCACACCACCTGAGCTCTGTGCGCTCCAGCCTATCCCTGAGCTGCTCTCCACCTCAGTTCCTCGTGCCTCACCAGCTATTCCCAGGATTCCCCAGCTACTAGTTTCCTGCATACCTGGAGTCTCCTTTCATTATCCATTCAATAAATTCCTATTATACCCTTGCTTCCCTGTCTGCGTGTCTGCTGCTGAGTCCAAGTCCTACAGAAATGTAACAGCCAGATTGACCCAAAGAGAAAACAAACTGTATTTGTCACATCCAATTTACACAAGAACTGCCTGATTCAACTTTGACCAACAGTACTTGCTATAGTTGTACAGCCACAGTTTTTCTTAATGAGGAAATGATGAAATATTGCAGCCACATTTTTAGTTTGCCTGCAGACAAAGTGGTTTAGATCACCTGGTTAAAGGGTAGGCTGGTCTACAGCCACTTTCTCATCTTTTGGACTACAATGTACTAATGTTGCAGCTTTCTCAGATCTCAGCAATTACTTTGGTGTGTACAATGTCATCATAATTGATAGAAACCATGACCAAAACAACAAAAATAGGACCAAAATTGTTACAATCAGCAATTATCTGAGTATATTAAGAGCGTTAATTCATGTCATCATCGCGTATGTGCTTAGCTAACATGCTAAAGGGCAGGGGATCACAAAGTTACTCGAAAGTTTCCTTTTCCAAAGTTATTAGAATTCATCCTGAATTGATATCGACACCAAATTCAGTCGAGAATCAGACCAATAGATGTTGACATTTCACTGACAACCAAAAATGTCAACCTGCTGATAGCACAAGAAAAAAAATCAGAGGGATTCATCCCCCGGGGATCATGAACGTCTGTACAAAATGTCATGGCAGTCCATCCAGTAATTGTTGAGATGTTTCAGTCTTGGGCAATGTGGTGGATCAATCAATGAACCAACTCTGCCCTCATACAGTCACACTGCCACCTGGTTATGACTCTTACAATGGAATTGAATCTGAAACACATTGTTATATAATCCATAAAGCTGTCCATCAGTGTTGTTCCACAGCCTACAACTATATGACAGAATATATTTGACAGACTCACAGACAGACCACCACCACCACAACAAGGCTCTTTTGCACTTTCTTTCCATTTTTGATCCTGTCTTTGACCCTTAAACATCCCCTTGACCTGCCATCCATTCTGCCTTTCTTTTAATTCTTCTCCTCACATCAGTTTTAACACCTCTTCTTCCACCCCTCCACTTCCTCTAATGCCACAGCCTCCTTTATTTTCATCCACACATCCCCCCTTTTCTTTTTTCTTCTCTCTCCTGCTGAGATGAAAGTTTGTCATAGGAAGTGACCTTTCACTGTGTTACTACGGTTACAGCCTGTCTAATAGTAACTGATCTGACCTCTAACCCTTGAAGCTGTATTAGACATATACATACAGTGCACAAATACATGTAACATGCGGAGCAAAAATCACACATTAAACAGTGACCACATTGTAAATAAAATGTAAAATCAGTGTTACAGGACATAACTACCACTCTGACACACACGCTCACACGCCCTCAGTCTGCCCCAGTGCTGCCATCACACACCACATCAAAGCGGCTTATTGCTGAGCAGTAAAAATGGCGCAGTGGTTTGAATTTATTCCCTTCAGTCAGACGTTTATTCGCTGCTTCCCTTTCTTAATGAGCGTCTTACAATAACCCTGTCACTTACTGCGGCAAATTACTGCTACCTAAATGAGGGGCTGGTGGTACGCCTGTGCACACGGGTGTGTGTATGAGTGTATGTTTCCATCTAACACTCTCTTCACCATTTAAGGGCACCTGTATGTGATTTAACATTCCACATGGCCTTCCTACCAAAGCACACTTTTACCTTTTTACTATCCACCGAAAAGCGAAGGGGGGTGATGGAGCACAGAGCTATAATGATGAAAGAGGAGAGAGATGGAGGGATGAGAAGGCAGTAAAATGGGAGGGAGAGGTGGTGGTGGGTTTGAGAGGAGTGAAAGATCATCAGTGGAGACAGAGGTGAGAAAAAAAGAGAGAAAAAAGTAAAAATGGAGCAAATTATACAGCCGTAATCTTCTTCTAAGAGTCTAATAAATTTCCAGCTTACATCTTTTGTCTGTGATTTTTTGATTTAAAGTCACACTGCTCTTTTTTTTGCTGGTGTGTTTGCAGTTTCTCACAAATGACTGCATGACTGATCGACACAAAAATGACTTCCACTGCAGTTTTGTTACAGGTCATCACAATTTTTCCACAGCGAGCAGAGCTATTCAAAGCTCTGGTCAACATGCAAATCAATGAGGCTTCTTGTCTTGCAGCTTATATCAATATGTGCACACTGACTGCAAGTGTGAGGACTGGTGCAAAATCCTGCAGACTGCACTGAGAGTAAAGGCGAGATGACTAACTGATTAATCATTTAGCTGATATTTTGATGACTGATTCATGTTAAGTCTGTTTCAAGCAAAAACTGAAATGTTCCACAACAGACCTGCTTCCAGTTTCTCCATTGTGAGTATTTGTTGCTTTTCTTTATCACATGTGACCATAAACTGAATATTTTGTGGTTTTTTACATTTTGTCTGTATACAAGGTCTTTCAGCCACATTTTGACAGAGCTGACATGCTTCTATTTTACTCAATACAGCTGTCTACACAGACCATGTAACCCTTGCACCTGTGCTAAATGCAAATGATTTTGCATTTTATAAACTCTGATAAATGACTGATTGAGAAAACACTTGTCAGATGAATCAATTCTTTAAATAATTGTTAGTTGCAGCCTTAATTCCACAGGACTAAGAGTCAACAGTCATGCCAGCAGCTCTCTCAGGCTATACTTAGGCACAGTGGTGTTTGAGCTAATTGCTAACATCAGCACGCTAACAGTGAAAATATTAGCATGCTGATGTTTAGCAGGTATAATGTTCAGCATATTGAGTTAGTTTAGCATCTAAGCATGCTAACATTTTCTAATTACCAGAGTATATCTTGGGCTGATGGGCATGCTATTAGTCTCTGCAGCTATTTTGTCAAAAAGCAAATAATGGGCAGTCAAAATTTTGACCTAATGGTGGCACTAGAGGAGAAGTCAGGAGATATTATCAAAATTCATCCTGACATGACGGTAAGCACCAAATTTCATGGCAATCCATTTAATAGTTGTTTAGATATTTCAGTCATCACCAAAGTGGTGGACCACCTGACCAACATTGCCATTGTGTGGCTAAAAATCAAGTTATTTCAGACTTTACTTTTGTATAAAATGCCACTGCTTACATTCATCTATGTTGAATACTTTTTATATAACACATTAACCATAGCTATAACTTAAAAAATACTGTATTTGTTGTTCCCAATATGGGAAATCTAAGTGGCAAAAACAAACATGTAACACTGAGGAAGGAAGTAAATTAAAGAATGTGACATTTAAAAAAGACCTAGTAAAGAAGCAGAGAACAGGGGAGGGAGCTGAAGGCAAACAGTGTTTTGGGTGAACCCTTCTTTATTTTATACTATTACTGAACCAAAAATACCCCACCACCCCACGGTCCAGCCCTGTCTGCTGCCCAGCGAGTGCGTATGTGTGTGTGTGCGTGTGTTCACATGGCACCAGCTTCACCGTATAATACCATAATTCTATGTCATTTCTGGGAGCAGTTAAAGGCTCTTAAACTAACTACTACTTTTACTCCCTTTCACTCAGTCTGTAAAAAAGCACAGCGCGTGCCCACGAGTGTGTGCCACGCTGAGGAGAGTGACTGCCTGACTGTGCACATTTGTGCAACTATGTGGATAATTCTGGTGAAGGCAAAGGTCATGGCAGCTATCTTTGACTGCTGGGATCAGCGCTTATTACAGTTGACTGTAAACAAGGGATTGTGTTGCACTGTGACAAATCAAAAGGAGATTAAAAGGAGGTTTAAGTATCCTGACAAAGACTAAGTTTTGACACGTTGAATGAGAACAAGGGTCAAACATACAGAAAAAAATACGGAATAATTCTGTGAGAGTGTGTGTTATTGCCTCCGTGGCAAGGTCATTGCATAGCTGTCTGTGAGCTAAGAAGTGCTCGCACGTAGATTAACAGGGCAGGATTATCATGAGATTAGACATCAGTCCATAATCCAACAGTGCAGTGGTGGTAGTGATGGGAAGGTGGCAAATGGGGGGGGGGGATTCTCAATCACTGCTCTTTCTCAGCAGGGAGCATCAAATCCCTGTGGTTGGGGGAACATTAGGTCACAGCCTGAGGTCAGCCTTTTCCAGGTCAAATCTTGAATGTCAAAACAGTGAAGAATCTGAGTGAATGTGGCAATGAGTGCTTGATCAGAGCATAGATGCACAGCCGTGTGCGGAAGCATCGATGGAGGTGGACGTTTGACTAAAGCGGCAACGGTCTTCTGCACAGTCACATACAGCAAGTCTTAAAAAGATGCAAAAATGGGTTACTTTTTCTCTTCCATTCTCAAAAAATCCCATCCACAGCAGTACTGTTTAAAAAAAAATCTCTGTCCACATGAACGTACAAAAACACAACTGAAGCACTATCAAGAGGGTGCCAACCCAACAGGCAGCGATATAACCCGAACCCTGAAGCAAGAAAAAAACCTGCATCGACGAGGTCTTGTCCAAAACCAGCGACGTTGGCAGCAGGGTCTTTGTCGTAGGAGTGTTGGATTATGTAACGGTGACCTCCATAGTGCATTCTGATCCCTCCCTCAATATAGTGGAGGATAAACTGTATATTTATGTGTAAACATGTAAAAAGTTGTTAGCAAGTTTAGCACCAGAATGTCCACCCGCTGAACAAAATCACCTCATGTAAACAAAGTGCACACTGCCTTCACAAGCCAAATCTTCATTTCCCCTGTTGACATGTCCACACTGTCTTCAGGCTGGAAGGTCCATTTTCAGTCATTTAAAACTGCATTTGTGTGTGGACGAAAGGCCAAAACTCATAGAAAAAGCTAAATACTTCTGTATGTGTAAACTAGGCCTCAGTATCTAACTTTTCTATTTCAGGGTCTTAATCACGTTTGTGAGCTGCTAGATGTGATCTGTTGATGTGGTCTATCAAGGGAAACAGCAGGACCACCAATCAGAGTTATGACGCATGCTATCGGTATGTTATGGCTTGACTCCACTGGGTATGGCTGCATCGTATTCTGGCTGCAGTTTTATTCTCTCCTCCACAGGCCTTCATAGCTCACTGGGAGCATTTCAAAAGGGGAGCATCTTTCCATTCCAATGTTGTTGTCTGCACTGGGTGTTTTATTTTGAAAATTGCCAGATTCTCCCTGCCGTTCCTGTGTCTGACTTCCTGCCCGGCTCAATCTGCTCTGTGCAGTTTGTTGCACCTTCTGTCAAAAATAAACTAGGTGTGTTTTTACAGTGGATCAGAGCGAGAGCTGCTTCTGAACCACTTCTGAAATACTCTGCGGCGCTTCTGGTAGAATCATAAGCATCGTCTCGAATGGTCGGCATCATCTCCGGCAGTCACATCACAGCCAGAAGGCGACACAGCTACGCCTGGAGTTGCTGCTATGTTACTGTACCCCAAACAGCCTGTTTCATTAGTGGAGCTTTGAAAACCAAATAACTTTTTGTGAAACTGAGCAACTTCTGTTGAAAAAGCATCACCAATGCAATCTGTCACAGGCATTGGATTTCTCAAAGCCAGGGAAGAATCAAAATGTTAATCAATGTTTGCTCAACTGCTGTACAACATGAGTGGTAAATCTTTCGCAGTGACTATTTTCTGACAAGATTCAAACGAAAAGTCAGGAAAATGCAAAGCAGCTATTTAAATTTCATAGGGAGCGCTTCTTCTTCTGCTTGGAAGTCTATTCACAGAAATTCATTATTATGTCTCCCACGGTGCCTTTGGGCAAGGACCTGCACTGTGCAGGAGCCACTGCACAAAGTGTGGAACATTTCGTAAACTCATATGGATACCCTGGTGTATCGTCAGGATATGACGCACGCTGTGTCTTCAAAATGTTATGAGCCAAGAAGCAGTTTTTATGCAGTTCGTCACCTCTATCAAATAAACTTCTGTGGCATTCCCGACGGCAAACTATCTAATAAAACAGAAATGCCATAAAAATAACAATAAAAAAATAACATGAAATAGCGTCTGAGCTGACACTCGGGAGGTTAAAATGATAAAAAGAACAAGGAAGAGTGGCTGTATGGAGCACAGTAAGGCTCATAGAAACACAAGCACAGCACGCATGGAGTTTTCACAGCAATATGTCTAATTATAGACTTCTATCTGAGCCTCGCATACAAAAACACATTCAAACACACACTGTGACGGATTCTTTTCTTCAGATGCAGCATTTGGTCTTTGGACTAACCACACCTCTCATGACATCCCAGGGGGTGTGCGCACGTGTGTTAAATGTCAACAAATCAACAGCTTGCTCTTTCCATGAAACACAGCTAATGCTTGGATCAGGTGAAAGTCACAGCATGATCCCTTAATGATCAGGCCTTTTCAACACGTTCCTCAACATTAAAATCAATCATCTTTTCACCCCGCTAACATGTAATGTATCAAAGATGATCACTGTGGTTGCTATTGGAAACTGGTGCCAAGTTTGTTTTGCAGCGAAGAGCTGTGACAGATTCACCTGCCACAGTCATCCCGTCACACTCAATGAGATCTGCCTGTGATAATACTCTCCACTGGTGATCCTATCAGTGCTCTGGGTGTGCAGCTGTGACCTCTCAGTTAGGACACTGAGTGGCTTTTACACTAAGAAAAACATCATCTGTCCTATAAAAGCACTGAGTTGCGTCACATTTCCTTCTAAAGAGACCATTCAAGCTATAAAACGGATAAAAACCCTGCTGGGGTTTGAGGAAAATACTTACAAACTATGTGATTAGCTGTAATTATGTAATGTCTCCCCTGGTAACTGTTCAGTACATTGAACAATTGTACAGCCACTCATTCAACATGCTGAGTCTAACACGACAGTAAAATATTTTTGGGCTGCAAACTAGATTCCATCTGCAGAAGACAAATTCTCGG
Source organism: Chaetodon auriga (assembly GCF_051107435.1). Classification (NCBI taxonomy): domain Eukaryota; kingdom Metazoa; phylum Chordata; class Actinopteri; order Chaetodontiformes; family Chaetodontidae; genus Chaetodon; species Chaetodon auriga. Next base: position 9,839,402 of record NC_135076.1, on the reverse strand, counting down.
GGGAATACGTTATGCTTTTGGTAATGTTTCATGATTTTTCTTGACAAATATATCATTTTCCTTTATTGATTGGAAGCAGCCCATCAAAAGTCTTGCTCCAGATCGATAAATTTCTCAGCATTGGGAGACACATGTCCACATTTATGAGGACGTCACGTGTCCTGACACCACCACATCCACTGCAGACGATGGATTAAAAAGAAGGCTGTGAACTAGCTGACCTTTGCTTCGTTGATCTAGAAGCTGATTTATAAACGTAACTTTTCATCCAATTATGTGATACATCACATACACGTAGTTGCCAGTTTATTAGGTACAGCAAGTTAAACTAATGCAGCCCAATATAATAGCGCAATAAATCCTTCATGGAGAGAATGAGGGCACTGTGAGGGTGGACTAAATAACAGAAACACCACCCGTCACGCCCTCATGAAAGCAGGCTTTATTGCAGGACTGTTGTATCAGCCTGCATTAGTTTTAGACAGGTGTACCAAATACACTGGCAAATAAGTGTGTGTGTTATATGTCTTATATTAAGAGTGAGAATATTAACTTAAGCGTATCATATCTTGCAGTACAGACGTGAATTACAACAATCCAATTAATCCTTGTAATAACCAATTAATAGAAATTAGACATTTAGAGTCCTTGTAATGCCTCGCTGCAAATTCTCTAATACGTCTGCCTGTAGATAACCCACGGAGGACACTGCACTTGCGTCCTCCCCTGAAATTACAAACCACAATGCATGACAGTTAATATGCAGAGCTGGGAGCTGGGAGCTGAAACGCAGGGTGAGCGCTGTAAGCCGACACATCTCATCCACTCCTGTCGTCTTTATCATGGTCACAAGAAGTTATTAAAAATGCTTCCACTTCAGCTGAAGTGCAAGTGAAGGCTGCACAGTATGTTACTACACGTCTACATGGAGTGTTGTACTATGTTACTTCAGGGCCCTCAGTTCATTAATCTTCGATATCACATGAGGGAAATGACAACACTGCCCTGTTTTAACTCTTTGCTGAACATGAATTAATCATGAATTAATCACAATCATTTGATTAATCTTTGGTTGACAGAAAGTCAGAAAATAGTGAGAAATTGACTCTTTGCCCCACCCAGTTATCAGATATAAATTGCTTGTTTTGTCCAACCAAGAGTCCAGAACCCAAAAATAATCAGTTTCCAATCATAGATGATGAAGAAATATGGAAGCTGGAACCAGTAAATTGTTCATATTGTTGCTTTAAAAATTACTTTAATCAATTATGTGTCAAATGACTAATGACTTTATCAAGTAATTCTTTCAGCTCTAATTGAATGAACAAGCTGTTTTATTTCATTGTTCAGTCGTCTCTTAATGTACCTGAAGAAACAGCTCAGAAACCACCAGTGTAACCAGTTCTGCACCAGTTCATTTCACTATGTAAATGCATGTTATACCAATAAATCTCCATCCCTTCAGTCCAGACACATTTACACACACATACACACACGGTGTATAGGGTCCCATGGAGCATACTGTATGTACGAGGAGCGTTGACTCATAAAGCAACTGAACAACCACCGAGTCCACCACATCACACACACAGCTCATCTTTTCATTTGGAAAACAGATGGACGCTCCACTCCCAGAGAGGGGGTGGGGGGGGTGAGATGAGAGGGGGGCTGGGAGGGGGAGGAGAAAGTAAAAATAGCGGCTGATAAGAAGGAGGAAGTAAACATTAAAGGCAAGTGAGAGAACAAGGAGGTGTGAACTCAAGTGGGGAGAGAGAGTGGAAGAAATGAAGAGGAAAAGAAAGGCAAAGGTTATTGAGAAACGATCCTGGTTTGTACCACATTGATTTTAGGTGCAAAGATTGATGTTAAGGTGTCGAACGTTTGCACTTTTGCTCCTCTGTTCTTTTTCTTCCCCCTCCTGCCACTCCTATTTTACGTGAACATCGGATGCAGGAGGACTGTACGGCTCTTCTTTTATTTGATTATATGTTTGCAAAGGCCAAATTTAATCTATTGGGCCTTTACCCGCAACCACTCTGGATAATAGCTGTAGGTTCATATGTACAATGTAACTATGCATTATGTGGTTGCATGATGTTTTTCAACATGCTTCAACACTATAAAGAGGATTCCTACAGTGAACAGTTTACTGTCATATGATGGAAGAAATCTATGCTAATTGCCCCAACGGCCCTTAGTTACTGTTGTCAAGATTTCTGTTCTCATATGGCACACATGCAATTTACAACTGACCTTTCACTAAACCCCTCCTTCTAACAGAATCTGTCCAATCATAGCTTAGTAACTGTAACTAGGTACTGGCCTGTCAAGCTTTGCATTTCTATACATATTGATGAGGGGTGCATGAAGAACAATACTTGGTATCTCCAGACTTTGGAGCATGGAGATTTTTTCTTTCAAAAACCAAAATCACAAGAGCAAATGTGTGAGGAATGGATTCAACTTTGTCTTTATCTGCTCTAACATAAGCCATACCTCAACATCAGGATTTGAAAATAAAGGAAACTTGCCGGCGCCCCGCCCTGAGCTTTCCCACCATCCTCACCACTGTCCACATGACCCTTCCATTCAGACAAGGCGACACACGGTGAATCCTAAAATCACCACTAACCACTTGCTTTCAAATATTTTTAGTGTATTTATGTATAACTTGGAGGATATTGTGGTGGTTTGGGAATTTCTGGTATTTTCTTGTGTGCTGTGCAGAGGTGTGGGGCTTTGTTTCCTGTGTGTCCTTTTTTGGCAGAGGCTGGGCGTGGTTCTCCAGGTGGCTTGGGAGCTCCAACACAGCCGAGATTCATCACAATCAAGCACAGCATAAAGACTGTGGACTGCAGAGGACTCATTGTCAGATTGTTTTTGCTGCTTAGTGGTAAACTTGGCCACTTTACTAGTGCTACCTGCGAGTATAAGTTTATATTTAGTCGTGTCGATTACCAGTGCTTGATCTCTTGTGTCTTTCTTTGTGCTCAGTGAGTTCTCCTGCACTGATCTCATACCACCTGAGCTCTGTGCACTGCAGCATTTCTCTGAACTGCTCTCCACCTCAATGCCTTGTACCTCACCTGCTATTCCCAGGACTTCCCAGCTATGTGTTTCCTGCATACCTGGAGTCTCCAGCCTTCCTTCGTCCATGACCATTGATCATTTATCCACGAGCCTCAACCCCCCAGGCTTTCTGACCTTCAATCCATATCTCCCTTCTCCCCTTTTCCTTCATTATCCACTCAATAAATTCCTATTTTACACTTACTCCCTGTCTGCATGTGTGCTACTGGGTCCAAATCCTGCCTTAACACAACAGATATGTTCACATCATATACACATTACGCTTTAATTATGATTTTAATAGAGGCTACTGGCAACTGAGACAATTGTTAGGAGAGGGCGAATAGACAGTATGGGCCATGTTTCTGCACGTATTGGTGTGCTTATGCTTGGGAAATTAGTCACTTTTCCATGTGACACACTGAAATCCGTGTAGCATATTTTATAAGAGGCATGACTTTAACCGACATATGGCTAAGCCTCCTCTCATTTGGTGAGATATTTGCAGAAACTTTTAGTCTTTTTGGCAGGTACTCCATCCCTCTCATGTTCATCCCTCTCTCTTCTTGTTTATCTCCTTCTTCTTCTATTATTGGTGGGTACCGTTCAAGTGAACGACTCCTTGTCACTTGATGTTACAGCTTAAGCTTAAGGATGAGGATTCAATGTGTTTGGCGAATGTAACAATAGGATTGTTGGAGCATAAATTTACCTAAATCCAATGAAGAGCAGCATGGAGCTCCAAACGTTAGTCTAAACTCTGATAGCATCCAGGACCAGAAACACGACACAATAGATTTAACTTTTTTAGCTTTTACATAAGCTGTAACACCATAAACTAATATTGTTAGTTAATGATGTGCTCTTTATTAAGCCTTGGAAGCCCTACAGAGTGAGCTAGTTAGTCGAACATACCACCATTGCAGCTTACGTCAGATTGCTCTTACTACAGCCTCATATACACAGCTTTGGCATGCTAAGAAATCAAGGCTTGACAGACTAGCTGAAGTTAAAGCTGCTAAACTGTGATTGGAAAATCACTGTTAGTAGCGAACAGTCAGTTCTTTGACATTGACAAATATTTCCTGTTTCACAAACAAGCATGTCATAAAAACCAAAAATGAAAATGGTCAAATGGAGCACAGAAGCAGGACTATCAGAGTTGTAGTGACATCCATATCATGCCTATGAAGAGAGGATGAAGGAGAGATGACCGGAAAGACAACCACGTCAGATCCTCCTTGCTCCTCCCTCTCATCTTCCCTCTGGTTTCTTCTCCTCAAGTCCTCTCCCCTCCATCCCTCCTCACCTCCATCTCTGTCTCTGTCTCTCTCTCATGTTGCTGCATCAGACATCATGAAAGATTCACAGCTCTGCTTTTAACAGATCTTGCCAGCCAAGCCTGCTCCCCGGACACACAGACACAACCCTGCACTCATAGATCTGAGCCTGTCTAGAAAAACAATGCAGAGATGGAAGCAGGAATAAGACAGGGAAGTTGCAAAGCAGTATGGAGAGATTGCGTGTGTCTGTTTGCGTGTGTCTGTTTGTGTATGTATGCATTTGTACTTGATACATAGTGGGGACCACATGTCTTTAACCAACAGAGTGAGGACATTTTGGTAGGTCCTCATTATAGAAGTAAAAGTGTGTGTGTGTGTGTGTGTTAGTGTGTGTGTGTGTGTGTGTGTGTGTGTGTGTGTGTGTGTGTGTGTGTGTGCATCTGTTTGTGTATGTGTATACGTGTACTTGCTACATTGTGGGGACCGCATGTCTTTAGATAGATAGATAGATACTTTATTCATCCCCAAGGGAAATTCACAACCAATAGAGTGAGGACATTTTTGGAAAGTGAGGACATTTTGGCTGGTCCTCACTATAGGATAGAAGTACAAGTGTGTGTGTGTGTGTGTGTGTGTGTGTGTGTGTGTCTGTCTGTCTGTCTGTCTGTCTGCCTGTCTGTGTGTTTGTCGACCGGGTATTCTGCGTTCCACTTGGTGGCGTGTGCTGTGAGCGCCTGAGTGAGCATGTGATGTGTGACAGATGACGGACAGTATCAATTTCCTCTCCCTCACACATACGTGAACCCTCACACACACAAGATTTTCACAGACACTGGGGGTATATATGAGCCAACGTCACCAGATGTAAAGCAGGTAAACCGTAAAATATTGATGCTGGATTCAGTCCATACATCCATTTTGTCTTGAGCTTCATAGTATGGAAGCATACTCAAAGGTTAAACTTGATACCTTAAAATGCATACAAAAGAAATGTTCTTCAGGCACTATTAGGCAGAGCAAGGAGACGGGTTGTATTAAGCTTTTACATAGTCATGCATACTGGTTGAAATGCAGACTGGCTTTGGCCTCACAGCGTCTTCTTCAGGGCATAAATGAAAAACAAAACAAAATAATATAAAACATAAAGATCTGTAAGAGCAACTTTAGGTTCCCTGGGCTGAATATAAGTGAAACTGGGAGAGCCCCTGGACAGTCTTCATTGTAAAATATGCATTTCAATTTGAAAATGTAACTTAAGCAGTCGCATAAAACATGCAGCACAGAATTTTTCTCTATGCAATTGTTACATAAGGCTGCAACTACTGATAATTTTAATCAATCAAGGCAAAGCTCCTAGAACCAATCTGACATCTTTTTGTTGTTTGCCATGTCTAAGTCAAAAGTCCTAAAGCCAAATATGTTAAATCCTCACTTCACACTGAGAGTCTGCAACCTCAGAATGTTTCACACTGATTATTAGACTGTTCAATTCAGCAACATACACAGACACATTGGTAATGATAATTAGTTCATAATTATTCTAAAAACCTGTGAATTAGGAGAAATCAACCATTGTAAAATACTAAAAGCACACAATCATTCATACTAATGATGTGACCAAGTCATAAACTCAAAAACCACATCACAGCTGAACCAACTCTACAGTCTATGGTAGGTGAATAAGACATGTTTGAAGAATCAAGATATTTTCTATTACTGATCTATATCATGATTTTGCATCAGACATGTCTGCTAAATGCCACATAAAATGAATCCAAGTGTAGTGGACCTCAAAGCAATGAACTGCTCTATGTTTTGTGGATATGTCATTAATTTGGAGAACAGAAACATAAAGTCATGTAACCACAATAAGACTCCACTGAGAGTTGTGAAATTTGAATATCGAAAAAAGTTTTGGTGCTTGGCTGAGGTGGAAATGTTGTGGAAATTCTGTACACATCTGCGCTAAGTTTGGACAAAACTTGACTGGTGAATGATAATACCGAATTAGTCTTCTGCACAGTGTATCTAAAGAGAGGGCTCTGATATTGTGTAAATGTAAATGAATGGAGGCTCTCTAGTTGACAGAGTCTTGTTTAAAACTTGTTGACTGGTAACTAAACTTGTGATCATCATGTTTCACTCTGCCATTCGAACACATCCTCCTTGCATGTTCATTCAAACAAGCAACAACGTGACAAATACTCAATATGCAGGCTACATAACACACACACACACACACACACACACACACAGTCACACACACCGGCGTCAAAACTCAATACCTCCCAATACAGAATATGAAGCGTGCAGGATACACAGGATATCTGTGTCTGTGTGACATATGATCACATGGGTGTGTGCTGCTCTGCACAGACAATACATGTGTGAATGAATCTAAGTGTCTTCCCTGGAGAAGGTGTTGGCTTTCACTGACTTTTAAATGCACACAGACTCGCACTATAGGACCAGCTAGTCTTTAACCGCTGACCAGGTGAAGAGTACAATGTGTATGAGTTAAAAATGCTTGCAGGCACAAAGACAGACAGGCAGACAGCAGGAAAGACAACTTCCATTCACATGCTGTTAAACCTATAGGACAATAGGTGCAAGCATGGAGTGAGAAGAATAGGGGCTTCTTTTAAACTCTGGGTAGGAATAAAGAGGATTTGCTTGTCAGATTACACACGGTTTGCTTTCCACTTACAAATACAAGTGTTTAGACCAGACAAAAACATGCATTTCATATCCAGACTGTCCTCTAGAGCTGATATACAGCTGGAGACATTAGAGCTCGGTACATCTATGCATTGAATTATATATTTTCATTGCATATTGGCATACTGTATATCAGATTATGCACTTCCTTTTTGAATCTGCACTCACATTTCTGAACTCTGTTGCACTAAGAATAAAGTGAAAGCACTGAGCTAGTTGGTTTTGGAAGAAATGGGACAAAGAGATGGAGTACTTTGATTGCTCATCACAACTAATTGCATGTCAGTGATGTTTGACTGCAGGAACTGGTAGTCATAGTAGTTGCCAAAATTCACCTGTGAAAGTCTAAATTCATGCGTCTCAGAAGAGAAAAATGCAAGCAAGGTGGATGTTATGTTTGCCAAGAGACTGAACGGTTGCATGTCAAACCTGAATACTGTCTGACTACAGATCAAAATGCATCTGTAGTAGAAAATGTACACAAAGAACTCCTAAGTGTCACAAGATGACATTGAATTGGTCTTTAAATACCGTTACATCTGTGATAATTTTTATTTATGAAAGTGTGTTATTTTTCTCAAACTATGGTATTGAAGTATTGTTTTGGTATTGAGATGCAGGTATGGTTCCCATCCCTAACCAGGAGCACTATCCTGTATATTGAGGAATTTGTCACCCAGCCATGTCAGTAAACTGAAGTAACCTCCTCTACAACTTTTGTGCTCTGCAGATAATGCTAATCATGAACCGATCGTGACTGGCAACAGCGGGGTCTTGTCCCAAATCATTAGGAGACTGTTTCTTCCACCAAATATGAGCCTGCATGATAAGGAAGGCCACGGGACTGAAACATCTATGCCTCCAGAAATCACGCAAGCCTCAGTGTCTTTGTTTAAGTAACAGCTTTTGCCTCTGATGTGAATGCTTTGTTGGTTTAGTTTCCTTGCAGTAAAACTGGTTTAAGTTTGCTTGTATTAATATATCAAAACCATCATAATGAGGTAAGATCCTCCTTGGATTCCTGATCTTATTTACGGGGGAAATCTGTCCAAAGTATCAGCATAGACATGCAGTCACAGCACATAAAATAAAGCAAGATTACATTTGTGATGATTTGGTAAACAAACTAAATGATTACTTGAACTATTTTCTTAAATCCATTCAGCATGTCTTTGCCCCTCAGTGTTAAGACCTTTTAGAAGCTCTGACAGACAACAGGAACATCAGACCAGGATGTCTTTATGATCAGGTCAGTTTGAACCTTTGGCAACAGTGAAAATAGACACCAAAATCAAACATAATGTTGTCAAAGTAGTTACTTTAGGCCACTTTAGTTACTTTAGTCACTGGAACTATGTAAATTGCAGTGTAGCTGTATCATCCTCCTAATGGCCATAAAGGAGCAGAAAAATGATTTCTTTCCAGGTTCAAACATGACTAACTCATACACCAAGATTTAGTTTTAATGAGGAATTTCACCCTGGTCGACAATGACATCCTCCAGAGTGACACTGACACAGGAGTGCAGACAGTCTGTCTCTCCCTGAGCACAAAAAAGCTAAATTTACCAACCTTGGGGTCTCTGAGGTGAGAAAGATTTAAGAACCCCACATTGTGGGGAATTCTGCTGCCTGTCGCCATCTTTCTGTTCCTATCTGGATGTCTGGTTTAATGGGTTCAGGGAAGAAAGAACTCTTCACTCAAAAAAAAAACAAAAAAAAAAAACAGGGCAGATCAAGGTCCAAGTGACTGAAGCATTGTGTTTTTCATCTGTCAATAAAAGATGAGTTTTTAATGGAAAGGGAGAAAGAGCGACGTGTCGGGTCTCTTCCTCGGTCGTCCATGAAACACCGGCAGAAACCCTTTGTGACTCACTTGCTCTGTCTCTGTCAACCTGCCTCACTGTCCGTCTCTCTTTTTTCACATCCTGTCTGCTTCTGTCTCCACCTTTCTTTGCCTCACTGTTTGTTGGTCTTTATGTCATTCACGCACCCACACATTCACACACACACACACACACACACACACACACACACACACACACACACACACACATCCAATATTAATAACCCATCCACCCATACTAGACTATTTTCATTGGCACACTATGAAATGACCTTCAGATCACACACTCTGAGCACACCTCAATCTCGCTTCTTCTTTTCATCACCTCCTCTGCAAGGCCTTTGCTGTGGTTTTCTTAAGGTGAAACACAGGAAGAGACAGAGAGCGACAGATGCCTTAAAAGGAAAACAACTCTATTTCACAATCCCCACTTTCACATTATCCTCCTTCTGTACTTTCTTCAAGACCATGACAATTTAATCACCATTGGTGAAGAGTGGCGACCAGAAAGACCAGATACAGAGTTTGATGTGTGCTGTCTGGTTGACTGACTGGTTGACTGACTGAGTCTTGAGCTGATTGATTAGTTGACTGGCTGTGTAATTGACTGATTGATTAAATGCATGATTGTTTGAATGGCTGAGTGGCTGAGTGACTGACAGGAGAGGGTATCAGGATGAAACAAAAGAACAGAATAGAAAAACCATCACAAATCTGACTCTCTTCTCTTGTTCAACTTTGTCACAGCTTATGCTTATGCTGCGAGCTTGCTGAGCTTCATTTGTTACTGGATATTGCCCCAGGCTGGCCTAAATTATTAGTTTATGCAAATGACAAAACAGGCCATTTCAGCATCTACTGAGTCACACATATGCACACGCGCACGTATACACACAAACACACCACACCTGCAGTCCAGAGCAGAGGAGACAATGAAAAATGCCCCAGATCACATTAGTGTACTACTGCTGTTCGACATGGGGTTACAGCAGCCACGAGCAGAAGGCAAATCTATATTTCCCACTGTAGTTTATATTAAAAGCTGTTCACACCTGCAGCTCAAAAAAATCTGAAATTCCCTGAACAGACCATAATAGCCCAACAAGCCACATGGCTTCCACCCACCTGCAGTTCTGCCTTCAGCAGACAATGAAAATGCCCCAGAAAGGACCATAATAGAGATGTGAAAGAGGGTCTATAGACTGGGAAACACCTCAGTTAGGATGGGTGCGTTGCTCAGAGAGGGAAGTGTACAGAGAGGCTGGATAACTGCACAATGGGGGACATTAACTGAGACCTAGCCTAATATAAGCACACCTGCCTTTTGGAACAATAAAACAAGTTAATGCAACTTAAAACTTGGCTCAACAAGCTTCAGGTGCAGGTTCATTAACATTTAAACCAATCCGAATGCACAAACCAAGCATTTCATCCTCTTAAAAAAAACAAAAACAAAAAAAAACCAATAATATTTGGCTGAGTGCGTTAAAGGAGGATTGCAATAGAAACAATGGGCACATTGTAAATCCCTAAAGCTACTGTTGCCAAAGGAGACATGAAATCCCACAAAATAAGATGAACTCACGGCTGAGAACTTCCACGTTGCATCATAACATCCCATGATATTTGAGCAAAGCAGCTATTTCGTGTTTTTAATCGCAAATGTGAAAAGTGACTGAAGTGGTGTGAAGTGTATGAATTGAAATTGCACGTTTGTTGTTGTTTTTGTTTTTATGTAATTTTTCCAAAAACTCACCCGAGATTTCTGTCTGGGGTACCTCCACCAGAGTGAAGCCTTTCCCCGTGTAGAACTGCCGCAGGTCGCCGCAGCTTCTCTCCGCCCCGGCCGCCGGGCCCGCTGCTGCAGCCACACACAGCAACACACGGAGAAGCACCGGGACACGCATCTTCACAAGAGTAGTCCTTTTTCTTACAGTCAGTGAGAAAATCCTGGAGCTTTCCGGTCCGGAGTGAAACCCTGCTCTCTGTGCTTGTTTTGTTTTTTTATTATTATTTTTTTAAAGAGTTTTCAGGGTGCCGGCAGAAGCAGTGTCGCTCGTTCAAACTGCACAGAGCTCCGGCCAACTCACACACAGACGGCAGGGGAGGCACCCGTGGCCAGTCCAGGCTGTTTGTGCGGGAGAGGAGAGCTGCGACGCGCGGCTGTAGGTGTCAGGTACACCCCGCTCTTCCTCCTCCTCCTCCTCCTCCTCCTCCTCCCCCCTCAGCGCTGCTGGTTGCGAGCTGCAGAGATGTCAGAGACAAAAGAGGGAGGAAAGGAGGAAGAGAGAGTGAGTGTGTGTGTGTGTGTGTGTGTGTGTGTGTGTGAGAGAGAGAGACAGAGACAGAGAGAGAGAGAGAGAGAGAGAGAGAGAGAGAGAAAGAGAGAGAGAGAGAGAGAGAGAGAGAGAGCAGGTGTCGCTCAGTCAAAGCCGGTGCAGATCCAGGCTCACTCAGTCACTCTCATTATGGAAATCAGCTGGTTTAAAGGCAACAAAAGAGCAAAATCCGTTATTTGAAATGAGGTTCAGACAGCGGAAGACTGTCCGGTAAGCCCCCTGTCCAACCTTTGGGACAATGAAATGTGTGTTTGAGGGCGGCAGAGAGTGTTGATGCTTGCTCTTCTCTCTCTCTTTCTCTCTCTTTGTGTGTGAGAATACGATCGTGCCTCCTGCTCCAAGGACCAGGGGCCGAACAGCGCCACCTGCAGGTGCTAAGGATAGGAAAAAGCGCGGAATAATAATATTCCTGGCATTCCCTATCAAAAATGTATGCTGTTTATTCTCATTAATTGAAAATGGCAGTGCACACACTGGGATTGTGTTAGTATGATTATCCATACACACAGTCCTCAACATGAAGGCTTAGAATGATAATAAATTGCAAATATAATAATGAGTTGTCCATTGTATAAAATCAAAGGCGGTTCCATGTTTTGAATCTTAAATATCTTCTTAAATATCTTCTTCTCTTGTCTGCAGCCAGAGCTCTTGTTCAAATGCAGGAATTTGAATAGAAAAGAAAAAGAAAACCTTAATGATGTTTTGCATACATTAGAGAATTTAGCTAATTTAGTTTAGTTAATTTAAATTTAGTACAGTATGTTGTGTTGAGCACAAAATCGGGTGTCTATTCTGTCATGTTTTATGCTCTTTAAAACACATTTTCAATCAGTTGTAATAAACACTTTTCTTATGTAGTCTCTTCAAAAAGAAACATCCAGCCCTACAACTAAGCAAAACCAGGCCAATAAAGGTACAGAGAAGGAAGGAGAATAAGATGAAAAGCCTGAAATCAACATAAAATAGAGGATGCATATTGCTGCATACTGAATATCTTAATGTAAGAGTAACAGTAAGAGAAGTCCTACTTTTAAGTTTTGAGAAGTGATTTGAAAGACTGTCAGACAGGGAGTGTCAAAGCTAGATGGCTCCTGACTGAATTATTCTTCTACCACACTGTTCAGCTGGACCGCAACATCAGTCCAATCTTTCATCACAGACACTTAGACAATGATGTCGAGGTCAGGATTTGCGGTTCAAGGGTACATTTTCTCAGCAAGTAAATATATGAAATGGGTCATGCAAATGAAAGAAATGAGCCTCCCTGAAAACAAAACCTGGCTCAAACAAAACCATAGACACGCAATGTATCCCTGCAGGGGGATCCATGGCTGGTAGGGATTCAGAGCCTTCCTCTGGCTCAATTTGTCAGGGTTGGTGGACGTGACCGATGAGCTGTCAGACCCTCTCCAATCTTCACGTCCTACATCCTCCCCAGCAGCAGTGCCGGCTCCAAAGGCTGGCCAGGAAAGGTCACTGGCAGCCCTGAAATCTGACTGACACCTCCGAAATGCAGCTGAAATTAAATCCAATTGTCGGCGAAGTTAAAGCCACAAATGGTTTAAATATGCTCTAATTACTTTTAAATTGGACGTGGCAGAGGAGTGTGAAATTTAACAGTGTGAAGACTGTCAATGCGGCACAGGTCAGTCTCAGGGTTAAGGCATGTTAATTAATAACGATGCCGTACATTAGCAGATGAAACTCACTGTGCTGTACCCCAGGCTCTGTTCTTTGAACAGTATTGTCAGAAACTCTGAGAGTAGTTTAATTATTTAACGTTGTATGAGGAACCATGTAACTCTCAAAACAATGAAACGACCACTGTCTCTTCATTAAACATACACGAGCAGTTCATGGCAAGTACAATCAGCCAGAGCTTCAAACTGGATTTCCAGTACAGACTATGTTTCATGGTTTAGGATAGGCTTCTTACTTCTAATTAATGCTCCACCATATGTGTCCTTCCAACTTAATGGCAACAGTTTAGAGAAGTTCTCTTTGTTTGAACATGACAGTGACCCCGTGCACAAAGCCAGGTCCATAAAGAGACTGTTTGTCCAATTTGGTGTGGAAGAACTTGACTGGTTTGCACAGAGGCCTGACCTCACCACCACCCAACACATTTGGGATGAACTGGAAAGCAAGCCAGGCCTTGTCGGCCAACATCAGTGTTAATGCTCTTTTGGCTGAATGGGAGAAAATCCCTGCAGCCAGGTTCTGAACTCTTGTGGAAAGCTTTAAAAGGACAGTGGAGGTTGTTATAGCAGGATATTAATGGCTACCATTTAAGGGTAAGATGCTCAACAGTAACATATGGGTGTAATGTCCAAGGTGCTCGGCTGCCCTAGGTGTTAGGGCGCAATAAACATGACATTTCCAATCTCCTTTGTCACCAATTTCCTGTTAACTCACTTATGTTGACTTGAAAATAAAGGCACTAAAATCCCAAAAATGGTAAGGTGTCACATAAATTGATTAGATGTAAGCTTGGCTAAAGGTAGTGTACACTGAATTTAACAAATTAACCAAGAAGAATTGTGAAGTTTTCATCACTGATCCTGCACAATTTTACCAGTTGGTAAATTTTATTATAAAATTGGGTATGATGGGTGTTTTCCCGAGTGAACAGCTAATATAAACCACTTTGTTTGAGGGCGACTTCCAGGTCAACCACCCCATTTGTTTTGGTGTGGATCATCTAATTTTAGAAATGCAGTTTCAGCCACACCTTCAGGTCAGCCAAAGGACACACCTCCACAAGCCAACTTGTTCAAAAGAGAAATTACAGCTATACTTTCATATAATCCCCCCTCATAGACACACACATACACACCTATAGTGTAAAGTCAGGACAGGTGTTAATCCAGCCAATGATTTATCGCCTTGGCAGGCTAAGCGCCGTTAGGATTAGTTTGTTAAAAGAGACTGGCACATACCAGCCACTTAAGCCCTCAGGGAGAAAGATGTTGTTCTATAGCCATTAACACACACACACACACACACACACACACACACAGAGAGAGAGAGAGAGAGAGAGAGAGAGAGAGAGAGAGATTAGTAAAATGTGAAATAGCACCTATTTTTTTTTTTACACTCTACCTGTCGTCAGATCCAGTGAAGGAATGCCATCTTTCTGTGTTGGAAATGTATTGATGGATTTCAGATGAAAATCTTTTTTAAAAACTGTTTTTTCCATGGAAAAACAAAAACATCATAATCCACCGTATGTTCAAAAAATTGGAAACCGAGCTCCAACAAATACTGAAGGCCTGATACATTGAATGTCAGATTGAAACAACACTGGAAACTGGTTTGAACTGATATCAGACAAATATTTAGGTCGTTAATTCAAGCAACAATGTGGATACTGTCTGTGGACGAGGACAAGTGTCATCTCAGCTTTCTTTTTGGCACATTTGTGCAGGTTTTCAGTGTCTCCATCCACTGAGCCGGTGATGTCCAAATGTTGTTCGTTAGGTAACTGATCCTGTTTGTACAAATAATAAACTAGTCATAGCTTATGAGATAAATCAGTCTTGTTACTCTCAGACTTGGCAAGAACGTTCCCTCCAAACTGACTCTCTGTCTGCCTGTCTGTCTGTGTTTTGAAGCTCTGGCATCTTTGCTAAAGACATAACGTGAAGCTTGTCAAACCAGATCAGATACACACATCTAAATTAACCACATAGCTGTACTAGTTTGGTCTTTTTCCCCCACTTTTCCCTTGAATTAATTTCCTGGCCTGTTTGAGCCCTTAACAAAGCCTGCACACTCTACAGTAGAAAGTTTGAATACTTTAACACTCACCATTTTTCGATCTATTCCCTGTTCGCTATCCTTTACACGTCGCTCTCCACATGCACACGCTCACACACTCACACAGCCGACCATATAGATACATCACGAGGCTCAGTATTTCCAAGTGCATGCTTGTGATGCATCAGAGCACGAAGATATCATGGAGAAAAAAATAAAAGACTAAACACCTTAGCTTGCTATGACCTGTTGTGTTCTAGTGGAGTCTTTTTCTGTTCTACTCTGTCTCTCGTCAAGTCTGTAAGTCAAAATGACAGATATTTCCTTCCCTGTTGATTTAAACTCGCATGTCAGTCATTCTTGGTTGCATCTGCGGTGGTGGGGCTGAACCAAGAAATGATAAACATCAGTGGAAAGCTGTTGTAGGCACAGCATAGCCTCGCTATATGTCTCGAAGCATACATACACACTAACACTCGTTACATTCTGTACACACACCACAAACAATAAATCACACAGATGATGAAACTTAAATAGCTTACCTGCCACCTTTGATTCAAACCATCTGTCAATCAAGATAAGATCTCTGAGCTGTAGCCAATAAACATTGGCATGGGAGTGAATGATTGGCTAGCATCCAGGTCAATATGAACATGCTTCAACCTGAAACAGTGTGAAGTTAATGCTGAAGGCCAAACTCAGGTATTGTAAATGTGAGAGAACATACAAGGGAGAAGACGGTGACTTTTTAGCTAAGCTAGCTGGCTCAAACTGAACTAACTGTACTGAATCACCATTATCACTGAGCGAATCAGTGGCTTTTTGCAGTGGAGCGCCACATATTTGTGACTGAGAGCACCAATGTGAGCTCAGCTGTGATTCGCACCATGTTACAGCCAAGGGTGAAATGTACACATTTGACACAGTCTGCAAAAGATTTGTGAAAACAATGATCATGACGTTAATTTCTTGTGTTATGAGGTATGCACAGAGCCATTCATTTTGTTTATGATGTGCATAATCAGCTGTTGAGTTTCATCAGTTCTGCTGTACTGAGACAGACAGCCATTTGTAAAGTGATGTGAAAAATGTATATGCCACCAAATGTCATATCTTAATATTAACCAATGTTAGTTTAGTGAAGCAGTCAACCAAAGAGACAAAGAGACCTCTGGACAACAGCTGGTAATATGGAGGCTGACTGCTAACTAAGTCCTACCAACTTTGTTTTCTTGTTTTGGACAATCTCTGAAATAATGAAACCCTATACAACACGTGACCTGCTGCCAAAAACATTGTTGTGCAAGCGTTATTTGAGGAATACAATGTCTAGGTGCTCACCTCAATTCCGCATTTATCAGTCCTCTTTCTGTCTGCCTCTTTGGCCTCCCTTTGTGGTCTCTTTTTACTGGAACCTGTGCTCGTAGCCGTGCACATATACACAAACACACACATAGAGTATCTTCTTCTTTAGTTTTTTTTTTTTTTTTTTTTTTTTTGTGGTACAAGCATGCAAGCATAGTAAGAATGCGCTTTGGTCTGTATCACTTATGGGCACAGCCTAAGTTTGCATTACACACACACACACACACACACACACACACACACACACACACACACACACACGTATGTATCCTTCTAAGATCTGTCACAGTTGGCTTTATCCCCACGAATATGCACAGTCATGAATGTTTTTCTTAAAAAATAAGGTGCCGATCCCTGAGATTCCATGGGGCATGTCACTATGATGAATGTTTTTGTTCTGTTCACATGGCTTGCAAACCTCACTGGCTGTGTTTCAGAAGCAGATCACTTTGCCTGCCTGATTTTGTTGATTTGGTCTTTTTTTTTTTTTTTTTTTTTTTACATATATTTGTCTTCTACCATAGGTAAGTTAGCTTCATAGGTACAGCAGGGAAATCGTGGCAGCTCCCTTGTTGTTGAGACACACTGTCACAGCTTGACAATGTGATCCTCCACCTCCCAGTGACAGGCCAGTCTTGGCTACTGAATGGGGGCTTTGGGAAAGGTTCTGACAATGATGCAATGATGCCCATTACCCAGGGTGCAAGAGCCCACCTCTACTCCAGGGTGTTATTGCTTTTCAGTGCTGGTGTGTGGAGAGTCACAGCTCTCACATCGTGCCCTCTGCAGCTCTGGAATCAGAGTCTGTGCTTACTACATCACTGTTGGTCTGTCAGCACTGAAGCAAAGTGTTTTAACACTGTTAGCACCATGTACAGCTCAAAATAGTTTATGTGGAGGGATGTGGGATTCCCCCACCCTCAGAGAGATGCATCCATGTACAATGATGTTTGTGAGGTCACTCTCCCGAGTGGAGCCCCCAATGACAGAGCGCAGGGAGTTTTCCACATGTCAGGTCTGACTGCAGTGAGAGACGGATGTTCAGTATTCACCTCTTGTGCTGAACTGGATCCAGGCGTAAACAGCAAAAACTGCCTCTGGTTTTCCTCATGTGTAGGAGACCTGCGGGGCCGAACCACGTGGCTTACTGACATCATACCCTGCAGACACTTCACTGACAGCACCGTCACCACTCTGTGGGGTGTGATGCATGACAGTGGAGAGTTGAGCTTTTCCAGCCTGGCTGGGGACAGCTTTTCTCTCAACACGGTGTTTTCTACACCCAGGTAAATGAATGGCTGGGTGGGAAGCAGAGAGCTCTTTTGCCAGGTAATGGTGAAACCCAGTGTTTGCAAATGCTTTACAACTTTACTGCTGTGTTGAGTGCAGCTTTCTCCTGGGAGGACATGTAAGGATGTAGAACAAATTAGAACAGAGTCAGAGAATAACCAGGAGGTGGAGAGTACCACTACCTCAAACAAGCATCTCTGTGCTGCTGATGAGGCTGAGGTGTGGCTGTGCCCCAGGAGGTGTGTTTCTTAACCATCTCCTCCTCCTCGACTGCTTCATGCTGGTGTGCTGTGGCACTTGGAGTGGTCAGGGGACATGAGACCATCCAGCAGCTCCCATCTGATGAGAGAGAGAAGCGGAGACATGCACAGCCAAATATCTCATAGTCTACCGTACCATAAGTCTGGATGCAGCCACCAACGTGACAAGAGTCAGGACAGCCATCATAGCCTTCCCGATGTCAGTTGCAAGCTCCAGGGAAAGATCCCCAGGCTTAGTGGCCATAGCAGAGACAGCTGAGGACGGACACGCTGTGTTGTTAGAGCTTCAGCAATCCAAATGGCACACTAGTGCGAATGGTGAAGAGAGGCGGGCTTTCCCTGCAGCGTCTTCATAATTTGACTCCAGGAGGAGAGTCCAAGATGGAGGGAGCTGAGCCATCTGACACGTGCCTGCCATCTGGTTCCTTTTCTGAGATGTCTGTTCGCTGCTGAAGATTAGCTCATCTGTCGCATCCTCCAGAGGGGCACCGCCATGGTCATTCCAGCTATTGTCACTGCTGCCCTCCACCCAAGGAGTCATGAAGGCGTTCACTCGCCACTGAAGTTACAGCTTGCCCAGCATGCTCAGCACCGAGGCAATCCTCGCAGCGGGTGTGTGCTGGTCTGCTGGCAGGATGTAGCCAGTTTGACAGGTGCACAACTGACCCTTCCCTAAGCCCCGCCCTCCTTAGTTACTGCTGCTACACCTGTCAAGCTGTCTTGCGCCACAAATATACATTGATAGTGGTTGTACACTAATTAGTGTGTTCAAACAGTTAGTGTGTTTGAACACTGTAAACACACCAAACACTGACTCACCTCAACACACCCGGGTGTCTTAAAGGTGAGATGCTTCGGTGTCCTCTGTTCACACAGTAACTGATGTTAAAGTGCCCTTCAGCGGGACACTTAATCCCTGATTGGTTCAGCAGAGCTTCTCTATGTTGGCAACTGAGGACAAGGAGTCTGCCAACCCCAGTGAAGTTAATCAGCTTTCAGGGTTAAATGAGTCCTAAACAGTCCTAAATTTAGGCTAGTGCCACACCACTGCCATATAGATTCCATCAGCCATCAGTTTGCGTCAAGGGTCCTTTTCTAAACAGAAAAACCCCGATTTACAAAGTGCCCAGTGCAGGACGTGCACTTCCTAATCTGACCTTTGTATCATAGCATCTAAATCCAGTTGTGTTGTTATGTGTGGCAGGCAGGTGTGCTTCCTGGGTGATCCTAATAAACACATGGCTCTCAATACTTAGAAAGCCTCCAGTCATATTTTTATAGCTATAAAACAGCAATAAAATCATGTGGAGCTGCAACATGTACACATCAGTAATTTGATAAAATGTTTGTCTCAAAGGCTGCGAACACCGGCAAAGATGGGAGCATAAATCTAATTCTAAATAGCACAAACAGTCAGAACCCTTGGACAATGTTAGAACAACCAGAGCTCTGATTTCATTGGTGCTGGCACAGAGAAGGGATATTATTCAGCAAAGCAGCCTCACCAGCTTGTTGAAACAACATCCTGCAAATCCCCTGTCTCGCTCCTTCTCTCTGACATGACCCTCCTTCACCTCTCATCCTGCCTGCTGTCTGCTTTTCTGTCTCTTTCTTCTTGTGTTCAGGGATGCGCAGAGTTTACTGGCTCTTTGCCCTTAATGGCTGAAGTGCATCAGAGGTTCACTTCTAGGTAATTGATCAAAGCAGCACATTGATTCGTCCATGGAAGACATGGATGAAAAGAAAATAATAAATCAACAGCAATGAATAAAAAGCTGGTAAAATGTTGCATTTAAAGACATCTTGGAACAATATTCTTAGACAGGAACAGAATATATGGATGGGGACTACTTTGTGCCAACAGGAGGAGGACTGGAAACACTCCTCCTTCTCACAGTCTTTCTCCTTCATACTCTCTCTCCCTGTGTCTTCCTCTCTGTGGCAATTTGCATTCAATGATGTCTTTATTTCCCATCATCCCCTGGCAGCTTCCTGTGCCAACCGAGCAATCTGTGCCAACTTCCTGACCATGCCAATCCAATCACAGTAATCTCTCAAAGGGCCAGAGGCCAAAGAGCTGCAGCTGCATTCCCATATATATACGTACACATAAGGCTCTGATGGCTCCAAATTCCTGTTTAAACCCATTTCAGCAGCTCAGATATGGTGGATGCTCTGACGGTGAAATGCACCGCTAAACAAAAACAACCCAAATATGTTTCTAAGTGAAATCTTTATTTTAGGATATGTTTTTATTATTTTAACCATATTGCAAAGTCTGCAGGTAGGTAGCCATGTGTAAATGAACATTAGTATTATTTACATATCAGACTGTTACACATTCTATAAAAGACAAAATACAATGTATATTTGAAAGCAGTTTATTACTGAGGATATTTAGCTGGAGATTAATGACATAACACAGCAGCAGGACACGGTGTATTACAGTAAATTTATTTACGTTTCACATGACAGTCACGGGTTTAGTTCATTAAAGTAGCACAGTAGTTTTCAGAGCGTGGCGAAACTGGATGTTTTGTTGCATCCTGGCGTTCCTGCATACTGCTACATTACAACAACAAAATTAGAATTTCTAGACAAAAAGAGCTGTTAAACCTTGAAACAAGTACATTTAATGATATTATATAACAACGACACAGCACAGCTCGCTGCATGGCACACCAGTGTGCCTCAACACACACCGCTGAGACCCTTCGCGACAGCACAGCACTAGAGGAGCAGCAGTCAGCCTTTTCTATCCTTGATATAACATCCCTCGATCTCACATACTAACATGTCACACTTCATCCACTTCAAAGATTTGTCAACATTTCAGCTTGTGATTCAAAGATAGAAGTTTGTAGCTCACAGATGAAGGTGAGCATCCACAGAATGACAATTTGTAACGCTAAGCTATCAGTTTCATCTTCACTTTCCAGATGATTTCATTTGAATTATTCCCCAAGAGAGCTGCTACCGCTCATCATTTTATGCTATATCCCACAATATCTCACCCTGGTCTTGTTCCAGATTGACAAACAAAACAGCGTGAATCCATCTATTTCATATATCCACTTGTCTGCACATGCCTTGGTGTGTGTTGGTGTTTTGTTTATGTAGGTCACCTTGCAGGGGCTGTGAACGATGGAGGAGTTGGCTTGAATCCAAAATCTCACCGTTCACGTTTAAAAGGTAATTAAATAACAGCGCGTTTGTTTGACAGATTAGGTTGTAAAAGCATCCCGCAAGCTAACATGGTATTTGGGCTCACTGCCCAGATAACTCACACACTTAATGGTATTTCTCAAGTTGTCTCATCTGTCAGTCACATTCCCTCATAAGTGAACTGTCTCAGGTAATGAAAGCAGACATGTTATTGGGGGAATTTTGCTATTTCAAAAAGGCTAAAAAGACATGCACAGCGTCTGTCCTCTGGTTCATTTGCTACACTGTGAATTTATTTAGTCAGTGTTCCAGTTGTCTGTCCTGCTGTTGTCTGCTGTTCGGGGGGTTTGAGACTCAGCAGAGAGCCGAGAGGACGTGATCATCCTTCATCCATCCTGATCACCATGAATTACATTTAATTCACACGTTTGGATCTGGGCTCAGCTGTGCTCTGATCATTCTCCTGACACTTCATCTCTTGTCTTCACTGGATACAAGCTGATAACACATGTATCAGACTAAGAATAAGTTGGAACTAGATAATAATTTGCTGGATGTCTTATACGTTATTTCATTGCAGTTTTAATTAGTACGTTTGGAGACCAGCCAGTGTGACGGTTCAGTGTGTGCATATGACAATGAGGTGTCAAATTATCCATTGTTGAGGCAGATGGTTGTGTCTTTCTTGCAAATGTGGTCCATATTTAGTCTTCTCTTGCGTTAGGTGCTTTTTGTTGTTTAGGACTGTCTTATTTTTAACAGAGCTTTCTGTTGAGGATGGCTGTGGCAGCTTACAAGTGAAACTGAAGTTGAAACGGAGGCTGTTATATCTCTCCCTGTACTGCTTTTACAACTTTGCACACTGTACATCTGAAAAAGAAAATAGTCTTACCGAGACTACAAAAGGTATTATATACCTAGCAATGGAGAAACTGTTTCTTGGAAGAGATCTCAGTTATTTAAGAGCTGTTTTCTGAGGAATGAAAAATTTCAAGCAAGCGTTACACAGTTACAACTCTTAGCATACTTGCTGCAGAAATAAAAGAGAATCACACAGCTTGCATGAACAAAGAGCATATTTCTGTGGGAAAAAAAAGTGTTGGATGGGCTTCAGTCTGCACAGGCTTACAGGCCAAACTGTCAGATTCTTCATTATGCTGCATAACCATCTGTAAATGGTCTGAAGTATCACATAATTGGTTCCTTTGCCTATCAAGAAAGCGTCTTAATGTCATTTTCCAGCCTGTGTTTAGCTCTCTGGGCTGAGTTCTCTTCAACATTAATAAGTCCTGACAAGGGCGCCTTTACTCTTACTACAGTGGAGGTCTCCACCCTGAACTTTAGCTGTCATGGATCTTAATCTCTGTGGGGGGTACATAATGTAAAGGTCAAGCCAAACCAAACATCCTTTAGCATCTAAGTCGATCTGCTCTGCTCTATATTAATCTCTATTTACACATCATGCCATTGTTATCTATAGAAATTCTTCATATAAATATATAATATATATATATTTGTATTTACATCTCTCTTCAAAAAAGTCAGTAGTGCTGTGCAATCTATCCTATCAGAGTTAAATACAAATAAACAAACACATGTAGAGGTCAGTACAGGTAACATAAAAATGCATACTGTGCACCTGCAACTGTGATGAATCGACAGCTCGTCCCACCGGCCGGGCCATGGTTGACCTGCGCTTACAGAAACTCTGCATACTCAACTTCACCACAAAACTTATGAGGTTATCTCTCAGTCTTTTTGTCTCTGCCAGTCTAAGGGACCATCTCTCAGATCAGCGGTGTTCCCATGGTGACAGCAGTAGGAGCAGCAGGTTCACCAGGGTCAAAGATAACGGCTCAACAGACAATGTGTGGGCTGAGCCTCGAACAGCCACCTGACGGAGAATATGAGATAAGATAGGAAATTATATAAGAGTGGATTGGGCGGAGGAGGAAAAGAAGAAGGAGATAAAGGATGTGAAGGGAGGAATGGCCATGAGCTACCTGTGGAGGTGAGAGGTGATGAGGAGGGACGGGGCGGCGGGGAGGAGGAGGAGGAGGAGCCATGTCTTTTGTCGCTGGACTACGACCACTGGATGTATCGCCTGTCTCATCACCTGAGAAAGACAATAATATGAAAAATATGATGATACAGTATAATACACAGTACATAACAGCAGCAGCCCTTTCCCAACACCACCCGACCTGTTTCAGATACGTTCATTTGATTCAAACTGGATGTCACTGAACTCAAGCAAGTTTATGTTCAACTTCTTTTCTGCTATTTATCCACCATTTTCCACTTTTCTGCTCACTTGTGGACTAGTTTTCACACACTCTTAATCACACCATGTGGTGTTAAGATGATACTTAGTCAATAAAGCACTAAAGATGTGATCTATGATCCAAAATAAAGTACGTATGTCACATGATATTAATCCTGAATGTGGGAAATACAATACTTCATTAATCTAGTTGTAACATGCAATGAGCCCACATTTGAGGAACTGTCTGAAAAGATCAGTTAAATGAACCAAATCAAGTTCAGGTCTTTGAGAAATCTAGTTTAAAAATATCTGCATAAATAAACAAGTCCATAAATTAGCAGAGTGTGGAAGTCATTTCTGGTTCTGTTTTTAGGCTCACAATTGCACAAAATCTTGCATCAGTTATGGCTGACCTGAAAGATTTATTGTTTCACCCCACCCACCCACAGCTTTACACAAATGTGAATACTGTTACCTTCCACACATACACACACACATACACACACACACAGACACAAACACAGATGTGTGAAACGTTGCCTCACTTAATGGGCATACGGCCGGACTTCACCAGCTGCTTCAACGCTCTCATATACATGTATGTAGTGTGTGTGTGTGTGTGTGTGTGTGTGTGTGTGTGTGTGTGTGTGTTGGCAGTACTCCAAGCCCCTCATGGGAGAAACTCAGATAAATGAATGGATTAGGACAGGAGGGAGACAGACTGTGCCGCCAGCTAAACGCGCGCGCGCACACACGCACACACACACACACACACACACACACACACACACACACACACACACACACGCAGGCATATCAGCCAGAGACATTCTCATACTCACCTGTGCTGTCAAAAAAAACACTCAGCCACAACATGCTCTATCCTGGCACACACACACACACCCCTACGCACACACATGCACACACACACACACACACACACACACACACACACACACACACACCACACACCTGCTTGGGCAGAAATCTGATTCTGTCTCTTACAATACACATTGTCCTGCAGTACAATAGACAAAGACTCTCTTTCAGTCGCTGAGGAATGAGGCAAGTTGTTCACGTTCACACACTCACACAAATATTATATCTCATAATAATGCAGACACAGAGAGAGCAGGAAAACAGCCTTATAAAGTCGCACGCGAACATAAGCCGGCACACATAAAAACTTCGAAATTCAAAACACAAAGACGCACACACCGAAAAAAGAGAAAATCTGTGTGAGAGATGCACGATGTGTTTTTGTTTTTGACTGTCTGTGTTGATGATTCAGATGATTTGCTCACAGCAGAATGTTTTCCAATTATGAATCTGTCCTTCATCGTGTGCTCTCTTGACAAATAGCTTCATGGAGAAATATGGGACCCTGGTCTCATGGCAGTGCAAACGTGTGTGTGTGTGTTTGTGTGTGTGTTTGTGTGTGTGTGTGTGTGTGTGTGTGTGTGTGTGTGGTCTGTTTTGTGTCCATCTGTTCCCATCAGAGCTGAATACCTCGTGTCACATCTGGAGTGAACCTGTTTGAGGAACAGAACTGTATCGTACTGTTATTGTTTTCAACCAGGGTACTGACACATTTCCAGCTCAGCACAATATCTGTTACTTACATCATCACTGTTCCTAAAATGGGATTATACAAAAACTGGCCCTCCTTTGCTTTAACAGTGAGCTGGTTTCGATGAAAAATGGCAACTTGATAAATTATGAGCCTTAAATTACGCCATTTTTTTTCATTAATTGCTGAAACCGAAGAGCATCAACAAAGTTCTGCTCATATTTGAAGGGAAATTAGGCAGAAGAATGATCATTTTAGAGGAATAAGGGGAAAATAAACACGTGAAGGTATGATACTGTGCATGAAGCTCCTTGCACATGCCCTCTAAGTCACATGCACAGTTTGTTGCGATCTGTAAGCTCCACCAGCTCATTATTGTTTCCATCCAATCACAACCTGACACATTCATCTTTAGCCAATCATCTGTAAGGTGTTTTTTTTCTTTTCAGGCCAAGTGCTGCTGTGCTGATCAAGCACTGTAGTAAAGTAACCGGATAATCAAAGTTAAAAGGAAGCAATTAATTGTTAGTCAATACAATACTGAAAAATACCCATGACAATATTCGAAGGCTGGTTTAATCTGAAAAACTGATATAAAATTGTCTGTACATATTTACATAGAGAGGCTGGAGGCGGCTAATATTTGGTATTGATAAACTGATACACACAGCTGCAATTCCAGCACGACAGGAATCCAAAGGTTCACACTCAGACTGAATGTCTTAAATCACAGTCACACCAACTTTGAAAGACTGCTTTGCATGTGCCATATGCGTGTGTGTGTGTGTGTGCGAGTGTGTGTGTGTGTGTGTGTGTGTGTGCGCGTGTGTGTGCGTGTTCTGATGTGGGTGGCACCACATTGTCTCCTCCTACATGCCCCTCAGCATGTTTGTCTCTTAGCAACAATCCCGAACATGTCACATATGGCAGATTAGCAAGAAATAAGTGTACACGTGCGCGCGCGCGCACACACACGCACACACACACACACACACCAGAGATGAGTAATGAACAATGTCACTGGTCATACTCATGGGGTAGTTTAACCTTTACTGCAATGAGAAATAAGTGTGTGTGTGTGTGTGTGTGTGTGTGTGTGTGTGTTTGCCCTTATACTGCTCACTTTGTGGGACATAATTCGGTTTACACAGTCACATTGTGGGGACTCACTGTGCTTGTGGGGCCAAAATGCAAGTCCTCATAATGTAAATCATTAAATTTTAGGATGAAGACTGGGGTTAAGGTTAGGGTGAGGGTTAGGTAAGTAGTCGTTATGGTTATGGTTAGAGTAAGTCTCCAGGAAATGAATGTAAGTCTACGTAATGTGCCCATAAGTTATGTATACACGATTCTGTGTGTGTGTGTGTGTGTGTGTGTGTGTGATAATAAGAACGCAGGACTGACATTTGAAGGAGCCCTTCAGTGAGCTGCAGTGGTAGATTGCAGATTTCTTGACTGATGTCCAGCATATGAACAGCTTGCACCTCCATTCATGCACAGTTTACATCCCCAGAGAAGATGAAGTGACAATTTACAAGGAAGGACAAAAAGGGTCACCACGTATCGTATTGGCCGATGAGGGGAGCTGGTGAAAACACGCTTCAAGCTTCATTTAACGTACGCTCACTACACTTTCAAAGCAGCTTGCCCAATGCCAAAATACGAAGAATTTTCTTTCTTTCTTTTTATATATTCAGGTATTTGTTTCTTCAAAAATGAACATCGTTGCTTGTCAGTTACAGCAATTACTTTTCTCAGTCAAGAATACTTTTGAATCCTATGCTGGAGCTTGATTGTAATTGTATTTTGACTTTGTCTTCATTATTTTACTGAATAAAACGTTGATTCGGCTAAACACATAAATGTTCACCTGTGTCAAATGACAGTGCTTCAAGCTACTGTTGATAAGAAGCAACATGTTTTGAGCAAACACTTATTTGCCTGATTTAAAACGACAAATTTCAGCCACTGAGATGCTGGCATAGCTGACACAACTGAGACAAAACCTGTTACTATACCATTTCTATTGTTTTCTTCTGATAATGACCATCCAGCCAAAATCACCATTTTCACCTCAGCTATGCCTAAATGCATCGTAATGTTCAGACTTTAGCATCGCTGCCTGTTCTGTAACAAGCATTCCCAAAGCATCCATTCCAGAGAAGCCAATAGCCAAACCTCAGCATTACTGTGTTTAACGCTCTGTCATGCATTCCCCCAGTCTGCCATCTGAAACAAAACCCAACTGACAACACAGCATCTTCCACAGCAGACAATATATGTGTGTCCACAAAACACAGTGTGTGCCACAGAAACATGTTAGTTATGCTTTGATCAGGCAGATCTGTGTGTAAAGCAGAACCAAAATCAATGCATTGTAATGAGTTCAACAAGGAAGAAGAGCATTTGTGCTGTCTTGGCTTGCCTCAGAAGGAAACCTCAGGTACTTCAAATATTTGTGGGCGGTTTTGTTCGATATACAGTGTGTGTGCCTGTGTGTGTTTGTCCATGTGGATGGAGTGATGAAAGGGTGTCAGGGATGCAGTTGAAAAGTTGAAAAGGGAACTGACAGCAGTGGTGAATACGTGTGTGTGTTTGTGTGTGTATGTGTGTGTGACAGAGTGCATTAATGAGTGTGTCTGATATCAGATGCCTGTGGTGTATTGTACAGAACTGTCAATTTACACCCCAATTATGCCCAATCTTGTTGGCCCTCAATTTCTGTGTATACAACACACATTCATTCTCCCTTACACACACACACACACACACACACACACACACACAAATGATACGAGGTGACCTTGAAAAGCGTCTGGATAGCTGGTGTGTTTGTGTGTGTGTGTGTGTGTGTAGGCGTGTAATGTATCCCTAGCACTTCCAGCTGAATCAGTAATGAGCATTTCATTACTTCAGCCTCAGTTCCCCAGGGAGGAAACACTAACACACACACACACACACACACAAACACACACATACACAGGGCAGGAAGAGCATGGTAAAAGGTAGCAGTGGATTATACCCTCAGCGAGTACGTATCAGAATCAAATTATAAAATGACAGCAAATTTTTAAAAAGCTGACAAAGAAAGAAAGAAAGAAAGAAAGAAAGCACAGTACGGTGATCATCATAGTAAATAGATAGTCACAATATTGCTCAACACCAGTGACAATGGCTATTTTCTCAACACACAATATATGATAAATTTGGCAATTTCAGTAAAATGATTCTGATATCCTGCCAACACACTGTACTGTATCTCTCAACATCGTCACTGCTGTCATCCTGTTATTTATGGACTTCAAGAAAGAGTATTATGAAATTGGCCTGCTGGTCAACTCACCCACTGAGATGAGAATCTATGGACACTAAAGTCATCCATGTGTCCCTGGTGGGTAATTTGCTATGATGCTTTCAAGCATTTTAGCAAGCTTGTCCTACACTACACTGAGTGATAGTGAGGCTCCTTATGTCAGAAAGACAGAATGATAAATTTTAGCGCTCTACAGTTACTGTACATGATAACTTGTTTTGAAGGGACTGATGTTCTATCAGTGCTACACTGAACTCTGACAGACTCCATGTCAAAGAGTGCTTCTTGTAAGCCTCACAAGCACGGATCGAACCAGAAAAATGGAATCAGCCTTGAACAAGAACGTCTCAGAACTGAATGATTCAGCTTTGCCCATCAGACAAAGCTTTTTAAATGTAAAGAACAATGTTAATTGACATGACGTTACAAGCAAGCACTTAGCCACTACCTGTCAGTTTCAGCAACGAACTGGTTGTCCAAGGAAGCTTTGTGTTTCTATTATACTGATTCTTGCAGTAAGTTATTGTGTAATTCTCCACTACCAGTGTCTGTCAGCAATGGACAAAGTCCTGCGGCACAATGAGGGAATTTCATGTAAACCATATTAAGAGTCGACAGCCACGCTAACATGTTGTACGAGGCTCTACACGGGCACAGCGGCACTTCAAGCTAAAGCAGCATGCTAGCATGATTATAGTCACAATGCTAATTTGACCAGGCCAGTGCATCTGATTCTTCAAGAATCTCTTCATCTCCATCATATCTCAGTTTGAGCTGATAGAAAAGCTTTGTGATGAAAGTCAATTCATGGTTGCTCACCTGCAATATGAAGGGACAGTATTAATAAACCTGACCTATATGTTCGCTTTTAAACTGTAATTTAACCTCAAGCAGATTCATGAACTGAAAGCTCTGTTCACTTTCTGCACTGCTTACTATAACTGAACATTCAGGTGTAATAATCAACTGTTAATGTCCCCAAAATAATCATTTCTAAACTTGTGTATCTATTGAATTATTTCTGACTGGTCTGGTCAGATCACCTGTTCCACTGGTCCCAAATTATCTGTGCAGTAACATAGTCTAAATAGTAATATTCAGATTAATGGCTAGTGCTTGATTTCAAATGGCGGTTTGACTTGCAGTGAAGCATCTTCCCAAGGTCACACTCAGTGAGGTTAAGCATAGCCTCCAGTGGAATCATAAAACCTTTGGAGGAAACACATAGAAAAAAAAATGAGCTCAAGACTGCAGCGAGGCGCCGACCGTGATTGGACGTGGATGAAAAGATGAATGCGGCGTGGTGGTTGGTTGAAGGTTGTACATCAACACAGGCCAATGGGAGTGTCTGCTGTGTGTGCGGCATGTGAGTGCTCATTTGAATACACGAAGAATGAAGCTGGAGGTAGAGAGAGCGAGACAAAGCAAGGGCAACAGGCTTCATTCAAAAGGTCATAAGCGAAAATCAGCATCACTGCAGAGGGGAGGACTAATAAACAGATGATGTCTAATCAGACTTGCATGAACAAGCTCAGTCAGGTGTAGAGACAAGCGTGGAGTCAGACAGGCAAGCAGAAAATAGGCACACACACACACACATGCTGACAGACAGGCAGGCAGGGAGAGAGCAGGACATGACAACCAATATAGGTGACATATAGGTGGAGTGCGGGGAGTCAACCGTGCATGTGGTTATTCAGTAGATATTCCACGATGCACAGCTTTTCATGTAAAGTTCAATTCTTTTATCTGTCTCAGGGGGCGAGGAACAAAACAGGCCTGAAGTCGCTCTGAATGAGAGACAATGAGAGCAAAGTGAATGTGTAATTCTTTAATGAGCCGTATCTTCCACCCCGAGGATCTATCATTTTAACTCTACTGCTTATGAACCATTACCACATGCTGAATACAAACGCACACACACGCACACACACACACACACACACACACACACACACACACACACACACACACACACAGCATGCGAGCACTATCACTTATGATTTCCCTTTCTCTCTGCACCCCCTGTTACCCCCTATCGTCCTCCTCTCCTGAATCTGCTCCTCCCTATCTCCTTCCTCTCCCCCATTGATTTCTGTGTGTGTGTGTGTGTGTGTGTGTGTGTGTGTGTGTGTGTGTGTGTGTGTTCATGTGGGTCTATGTGCTCTGTATGTGTGTATCCTCTAGTCAATACACCCCAAGCTGTGAGACTTGGGCAATATAAACAAAATAAAACCGAAGAATCGAGTGCAGACAAAGACGAGCAATTAAAAGAGAACAACAGCCAGATTATAAACAACACAGAAGTCTCAGTGATGGTACAAAGTTTGATTATGCGCTATTAATTTGTTTTGCCAAATGCGTTTTGGAGAAAACACGATTGCTAGAGGATCTTCACTGGCAATGCTTTCTCCAATCCAGGAAATGAGGCATCCATACCATGGGTTTATAGGTAACGCTGGCAGTGAGGGAAATACAGACTGCACTTTTTCTTGGAGGTAAGGGGAAGATAGTGGTTTTGGTCAGATATTGAAAACATGTCTGGCCTTGCGCTTCAAATCTGCACTGACCTTTTCATTGTTTAATGAGACCACAACCACCATGCTTTCGTAGCAAGGAGGAGATATTACAGGGAAAAGAAATGTGCTGATGGTGAACATTTTGCTGATACTGTCCATTTACATTGTCAAATTGTTAAATATACTATACAGTAAATGTTTTCAACAAAATATAATTACTAATGCATATCCCTCCTGAGTTGTATATACAGTACATATAAAAAGAAGAAGGAGACAAGGGTACTCTGTTCTTATTCCAACAGACTATTACTACATGTGAAAATAAAGCATGATAAGAAGAAAATATTTCCAGAGAAAATCTGCTGTATCAGTGTGATAGTGACTGCATTCACAGCATGTTTTACACCTCAATGGTCTCCGGTGCCTGCATGTACAATGAAAGCGGTTTCATTTTATAGCACTGATCAATCCAAAGCAAAGGCTCACTCTGGGATCGTTTATAGTCACGGGTGCAGATTAGGAGCCTCACCAGACTTTTTATTGTTATTTCTGGCTCCCTTTAGACAGATGCTTATGAATGCAGATCACGCTGTCCTCGGGCAGAGGGGTAACATGTTCAGGCGCTGGAAAACAGTGGCCTCCGCCTTTAAGATGAAATAGCTTCTAAGGGCTTTGTGAATCTGGCCCCAGGGAAGTGGGGGAGAGGCCAGAGGAGCAAGGCAGAGATGATGGAGGGAGGATACATGGACAGAGGACAAAAATGCCTCAGTGTGTCTGTTAGTTAGTGCAGGGCTATGGTGAGAATATTGACAGTGTTTTAACTGCAAATTAAACTATGCTTAATGAAATTTCCAAGGTATTCTAACACAATGCAGGTAACAAAATGATAGAGAGCATGATGGAACAATACATCATGTTAGCCGGACAACAGAGCTGGCACAAAATCAGCCACACCTCCTCTCTTTCTCCACCTCTTCCTCTCGGTCTCTCTCCCTCCTTCCCTCTCTTTCTTGTTCTTCATTGTCATCAAATCAGCACCCATGGGAAGAGAGACCACCTGGTTACCATGGTTACTTGGATTGAATGCCCCCCCCCCACACACACACACGCACAGACAAACACACACACACAAACACACATACACAGTTGTGTTTCGATCACTTTTGAGGGTATTACATAGAATAACATACATTTCCTGGAGACCCTAACCTAACTCTAAACCTAACCTTAATCTAAACCTAACCTTAACCCAAGTCTTCACCCTAAAATTTAATGATTTACATGAAGGAAACTTGTGCTTTGTCGCCATAGGTAGAAAAGTCCCCACAATGTGGAAACAGATTTATGTCCCTATAAGTAATACATGTCTATGCACACACACACACAAACACACACACACACACACACACACACACACACACACACACACACACACACAGACAAAAATATATATCTTGTACTTCTTAAAAATACAAAGACTTGCTGAACATAGTTGAGATTGTCTGTGAAAGACAAACCTAAAAATGTGTTTGTCTGTGTTTGCTTTTGTTCAGCAGCTCTTTTAGGACAACATGAATCACCGTAGGACATTATTTGGAACAGGAATTTTGTAAGTGCCTTCGAACTATGAACGTAAGGTCTTTTATGGGAAAATGATAAGTGCTTTCCAGACTATACTGACATTAGTGGTTGTAATGTGATTCATGGATACCTGGAGGTTAAAGTATCCCCACCTCTGCATCCACCACCACATCACAGCTTAAAGCATAGCAATTATGGTGACACAGGATTTCATTTGTTACACAGAAGAGAAGAGAAGAGAAGAGAAGAGAAGAGAAGAGAAGAGAAGAGAAGCTGTGATTACATTTACATTATTGACATTATAGGATATGTCTGGGGAGACAGAGGGATCGGAGAAGGGGCAGTTGAAGAAGGGATTGTGCTGGTTTGGGGAGAAAAAAAATCAATTGGTTTAATCTCCCTGAATTCAAGGGGAGGGGAAGATGAGAAATGACCGAATGAAGAAATGGTCTGTGTTTAATGCCATCTGTGACACAGCAGATAGCACAGAGCTAATTCTAATGAGCAACTACTGAAATTAAGTATAAAAGGTGTGATAGTAAAGCAGAGCTCGATAACAAATTTAGCATGGATCAGCATGACCTTTTAATGGCAAGACCTACTGTTGTGTTTGATAAAAAAAAATAAAAATAAAGCATCAGCTGGACTTCACTGTCAAAACCTTTATAACATGGCACAAATAGCGCTAAGCTAAGCTCTATGCTTTTGACTGCTCATATGCTGGTGCCTGCTTTGTTCCGTTGCTTTTGATCTGTGAACAATGTTTGCCAAGTGATTCTCCCTCCCCGGCTGAGATCAACTTGTAGATGGACTTAAATCCAACAGTAATAGCCTGTGCTACACATGACTAAAATAACTTGGTACTGTTAAGTGGCCCACATAAATAAAACACACACTTGGCACTGAGGTGTTCAAGTTTTGAGGTGTTATTTCAGCTCTTGGCTGATATCACACCACCTCCACCTCTCATCCCTACTTCTCATGTCCCTCTTCAGTATTCAACAAAGCCCAAATGTCATGAGAATTAATTACAAGATAGAGAATATTTCCTTCATTTGATTCATCCCTGTTCATATCTGCAGCACAGGGACAGAGAGGGAGGGAACTTCAGATCAATCATGTGTGTGTGTGTTAAACAAAGCAGCAGGTTGATATTGAGAAAGTCATTGTAAGTCAAGAGGCAGCAGGCTACTGGATCCGTTTCAGCCCGAGAACTGGGCCATCCATAAAACATACTGGATTACACACAAAGACATTGTAGCAACAGATGTACCGCCTGCACACACACACACACACACACACAAACACACTTAAGTTGTACAGCACATGTCGGGCACGCACGCACAAACAAGCCATAAACATTAATTTGTGCATGCAAATCCACACATTCGCCAACAGTCTCTTTCTCACGCAAACACAGTTTTGCTTGCATGCTCTTCCTTTCCTGTGAAATAATAAGCTCCACATTTCAGCGATTCAGATTTTGAGAAGTGGTTTGTAGGCTGAATTTTAAAGAGCGAGTCAGAGAGCACAGATAGGAAGATGTAGAGGCGGACCAGCGTGCATGTATTCATTTGATGGTATTTTATTCATACCTTAGTTCAGAACTACTGATTTACTGCACAGTACAGGAATAGAAAGTAAATATTTAAAAGAATAAATGAACCTCTGTGATTTGTGTGGTCTGTTGGATACTGCATCACTCTTTCAGCTTCAGTGCCTGTGAGCCTTGTTTATATGCATAGAGATGCCATCAAGCAGGGAGGCATGCAGAAAATCCCCTTTTGTCACTTGTGATTCTTTCACCAGGAATTCATTGTGGCTTGAGAGACACGATCCCCACACGCCACCAGCAGCTCGGTAAATCATAACCAGCAATTTTCTTTGTAAATAGCCAGCGCACCAGTTTCAGCCCCAGCGGGAGGCATGAGTTTCCACAGATATGACACATCAAGGTTAGTCTAAAGGTTATGACAAATGTGCCAACAAATACCTTATTTTTTCAGAGTTAAATTATGGGGTGATGCAGTATAAGAAAACAAACATTTAAGGGAGCGTAAATGTTTAACTTGTTATGAACACAGTCCTACATTCACAACTATGACATCAGCAGTGTCTCTGTTTTAAACATAATCCTGACTATTATCTCCTGTCATTTGCATTGAAATACTGCGGTTTATAATACTCTCAATGAAGCTAACCACACAGTTACAGTGGTCTCCAGAGTGAGATCTTAAATACAGTTTTGTTCTTGTAAAATACATGAAAATCCCCAATTTGACTCCGTGGTCTTATTGAATATTTTAGTAAATGTTAGAACTTTGATATGGGGATGACGCTTGGATGGTTATTGTGAGATTAGTCGGCCCACTGCTGCATCAAATCCTCTAACTTCAATAGCAATGTTTACTGCTGCGTACCTACAGCGGAGGTTCCCAATATTTTTTACGTCATGGATCATTTTTATAATCACAAGGTGTAAGACATGCGTTGGGCCTTTTATTCCTTCACAATCTCTCTCAAACTGTCTCTCAAGGCATTTTTGTTGTTTGGTGGCAGTAACAGTAACTGTTGGAACACCCCATTAGAGTTCTGCACAGGAAAGAATTGAGACTTTAAGCCAGACTGAAACCATTTCTCTAAAACCCAACCTGACTGAAACCTAACCCAATCCTACTGCTATAGTCTTGTTGTATATTATCCATAATATATAAACTTTACTTAATGAGGCAAATTCATTGAGTTAACATCTCTTCTGCAAGAGAGAGCTGAAGGAGATGCATTCACGAACAAATTACATTCGAAAAAAAACAAAAAAAAAACAGACCTGAACCCCATCCAGGTCCAAACCTTCAAGAAACAAGAAGCCTGAAATCCAAAACTTTGTCAGGACCCATTGGGCTCAGGTCTGGTGGCAGAACTCCACAAACCATAATTACTAGTGATTACCTCCACATACTGATGGCCTGCTAGTTGTAAATCACTGTTTTCTTGTAAGTTCAACAAGGAGAAATTATGCTCAAGTGAATTACGACACAAATAAGCTACGAAGCTCTAAAATTGTTATTGTGCTTTTTTTGTGCAATCACATTGTCTCCTCTTGGCCTGGTAGCAGTCAGCAGCCCGGGGGTTGGGAACTATTGACCTACAGTTCAGTATCACAAATGACGAACAATAACACTGTAGTCATGAGTGTGTCTCCGTCTGTGACGTACACTGACGGAGACACACTCATGACTTCAGTAATGACGAGGACAGTGCGGGGGTAATTAATGTGACAATGACCTTTAACACTATTACATCCTGCCCTGGAGGCAGAGATCCCACTACCCGATGACATCACATATGACCCCATAGGCCATGGGTAACAAGGTGAAGATGCAGAGGAATGAGCCCTGGTTTAGTGAACTGACTGACAGTCAATCCCATGAAGCAAGAGTGCCTCCGCCAATTGAACAACTATTGTGTTCAACTTCTATTCTGTACATTAGAAACTACAGAAAACACCACCAACAAACACTATTATGACGTCACTGGTTTGACCTGAAAATAAGTGGCCTGGGTCATTACCACAGAAACTGCAGTCATAAACCAGTTGTGTCATGGAAAGTTCCGTCATCGTAAAGGTGGCCGGGGTCTTCTCATATATTGACCAGTCAATCAACATATGTGTTTTTCCAGCTAAACATAGACATGGACAGTAAAGCTTTCCACAGAGTGTAGAAGAGCTGCAGCATGAGAGCTGCCTTAGAGGACTGTTTGTCCTTCAGGCCTTTGATTGGAGATGACATTGATATTTGACAAAGATTTTGTTGTGCTTATTATGAGAAAGCACAGACTAGTTTGACAAGCTGCTACAGTAAAATACTCTGCATAAACCATCTGTTGAGCCTGATAAAACTAGTTTAAACCTATTTCCTGAATTAGCTTCTTACTATATGTGCTGGGGTCACACACACACACACACACACACACACACACACACACACACACACACACACACACACACACACACACACACACTGCCAAAGTAGAATGATGCTGATCAATTCACATTACAGATGTGTGTCATGTGTTTTTGTCTGTGTTCTTCTCACTAATTTGAATGATTACTAATTACTAATTTGACTGATTCTACCACTGAGGACACTCATGTCCAGGCCTTTGGATGTTTTGAGAGGAATTTGGTGAACTGAACTGTAATTTGCATTTTAGAACTTTAGGTTTAGAATAGGAAAACTTTACACCCCCCTTAAATCCTGTTTTTGTTTACCTCCAGTGGTTTGACTTCTCACCATGCTGCAGTGATGCTGACGTGTACTCCAGGGTGTGTGTCAGTACACCCTGACGTCACTGTCTGGTGTGGTTACAGGTGGAACAAACTCTCAGACACACAGGGCCGGGAACACTGCCTTCCATCCGTCCCAAGTGTCTTTGTAAAGTTATGCATGGTGGGGTTTTTAAAGCCTGATAAGATCATTTTTAGACTTGGTGCAGAGACACAAATTAAAATTGATATTCATGAATAAAACAACTAACAACAAAAGATAAAATGTTGATAAAAATGGAAAAATTATACAAATTTCTAGAAAATCTGTGAGCGTATGATCTCACTATTTAAAATCACGTTGAAGCTAATTCACTAATATAACTTTTTAATTTTGACTGTTGTTTTATTAGAGTCTTTAAATTTACACTTCATGTTTTAAATCAAGTGCTCTGATGTTTATGGGAGCAATTCAAAGCCCCCTCGTATTTAAAAGTCTACAATGCATAGAATTTAACCACTGTGCAACGACTGAAATAACAGCAAATTTCAACTTCATTCACTCTGTGGGATTGCCTTAAGGCTCCTCGGGGTCCTCAGTTCTCCCTGTGACACCCATGTATTATGTATAAGCATAAGCATGATGAATAAGTCAAGAGATAAATGAATATTTAGTTTATTTCTCCATTTCTGTTTTTGGTATGACCTGGTTGTTAGTGCATCCTTTATCCTGGCCAAAGAGGAGATAAACTGCTGAGACCAGCAGAAAGAGAGCTGGAAAAAGAGAGAGAGAGGAAACGAGAGAAAGAGAGAGAGAGAGAGGGAGGACAGCTGAATCCATCTCTCAGTACTATCCCTCCCTCTGGGCATTTCCCTGCTGGCACAAGATGTGTGGAGGCTGCAGCATTTTAAAACCTCCACCATGCCAATGAACTGTGTGTGTGTGTGTGTGTGTGTCTGTGTTGTCTTTTATTTATGATGGGTGTGTGTATATCCATACATATATACATATACAGTATATATGTTTATGCTAATGTGTTATGTATGAATCAGAACCCCTTTATTTGCACAACCACAAGATGAGCTTGCAAGTGTGTGTGTCAGTATGTGTGTATATGTGTGGGTGTATGTTTGCTAATGTTTATTCCTCTATTTTTGCATGCTTGCTTGTCTCTGTGTGTGTGTGTGTGTGTGTGTGTGTGTGTGTGTGTGTGTGCGTGTGTGTGTATGACTCACCGTTCTCCTCACCAGATGCTTCGCAGCCGTCTTCATCGTCACAGTCGTCTCCACTGCCCCTCTCTGTCTGTGCGCTCCCTCCCTCATCTTCCTCCACCTTTCCTCTGGTTTTGCTCGCCCAGCCGAGCTCCACTAACAGCTCCTAAATAAGACACAAAGGCACACACATACAGTACAGCAGTGTTGGTTAGTTTGTCCACCACTTTAGCCCAAACTGAAATATCTCTAACAACAATTGGATGAACTATTTTCCTCTAGTGCTTCTGACTGAAAAGCAAAGAACAAATGTTGTATAAGGAGCAACAAAGTCCATATAAGGAGGAGGTCTGGTTGTATGGACGGATCAAACAGAAGACCTTCACACAGGAGACCAGGGTTTGTTTCCAAAACTGAAAGTCAGCATTCATTGTTACCAATCAATCAATATCCATGATCTTCCCTAAAACGTCATGGTTGGGCCTTACCAAACTCTGACCATCACCTGAAATGTTTCTAAACAAGCTTTATTTTGATAGTCTAACCGGACCTTGCATATTCATTATTGCTACCTTTTCCACGTAATGAGAACAAGTTCTTTTCATACCTAGTCGAGACAAAATGTGACACAGACACGGTGGACCAGTGGCTCTATATAATACGCTTGATATTGGGTTGGATGATCCACTGACTTTTCACTCCATCATTAGGTCAAAATTGCAATTTGTCTAACTGTTAGGATCTGGACTTTTTAGCTTTGTCTATTTCCTGTTTTATTTTGTAGTCATCCCTCATGTGTCAAAGTTTACTTTACTTCCTGTGTTTTCCCGCCCTTGATGATTGTTTGATTGTGTCCACCTGTGTGTAAATAGCTCTCCTCCTCTGTCTATTTAAGTGAGTGTGTTTCCCTTTGTCTTTGTCGCATCATCCCTTATGTGTGCCTTTCCTTGTTCCCTGTGAAATTCATGAGTGATTCTAAGTCTAGTCCCTGGTATCTGTGGGGTTTTTTTTTCCTGTTTTCTCTGTAGCATTCTTGTTTTTGGATATTTGAACTTTTTTGTACTCAGTTGGATTTTGCTTTGCCTTTATTTTGTTAAATACATCTTAATCTTAATCCATAAAATAATTAAAAGAGCTGTTCCATCAGGTGACCACATCCAGGATCAGTTTATGCACTGGCAGGTTTAACAGTCTCTGCTCGGTGGTCAGGTCAGCTGTGGTGGAAAAACGCTACTACGCATCTCACATGACCAAGCAGACGACTTGCGCATTCTATATTCCAACCTACTTGTGAAGCGAGGTCTAAAGTGTGTGCAGTCCGGCCTCTCTGACCACTACAACCATATTTTGTGCATCGTCTGCAATGACAGCAATACTGCCATGATTGTCGCTTTTCTTCATGTTGAGCTCCAACTCCAAAACATGGTCCTAACATGACCTGTGACTGTAACATAGTTCTGAATATCTGGTGAGGTTCACCCATCTGTGGTTACTGAGATGCTCTCTGCTTCTTCGAGGCTCTGTGGCACTTTAGCTTTTGTCTCTTGGTACAGAGTCACTGTGCGACTAAAGTCTGGCCTTGGTAGAATTGTATACTTTGGCTCCAACGTGTTTACTAACCTCTGAAATTCATCGTTGTCGACCAAGGAAATGGCCTCAAGTCTTTGGCTACATATACTGTGTATATATATAGCAATTACTTTTAGCAGCCCTTGGGTTGCACGTAAAGAATGACGGGAGTCTGTCCTCTTGACTACTATGTGCGCTCTCTGCTCTTCAAACAGAAACAAATGATTTTTTGACAAGGAAAGGCAGTAAATAACCATGTAGGGTTACATCGTGGTAGGTAGCTTCACAGTCCCATGACGGCATATCCTCAGAGTCAATATATCGTTACATCCCCACTGACAGTCAGTTAAAGTGAGCACAAACTCATAACTCATAAACATTACAAACAGCTAATAGTAATAAGTTCAGAGGTCTACAGTATGGCACGCTCTGATAATACTTCAATAATCATGATGCACAACAAACCATAAAAAAGAAAAGAAAAAAGGACTGTTTTCCTGTAATATTTCTCCATGTACAAAAACATTAAAGAACAAGAAAAAACACACACGTACACACACACATCAGAGAGCACACTAAGGGGTAATTGAGGTCATGCTGTCTCTGCATGGATCCATATTCTCTACTGCTCAGTTAGGTCACAGTGGATGCCATGGCATGTTACGTAATGACTATGCTGTGTGAAAACCACGTCTCGTAAAGATTAACTATTGAGGGGGGGAAATAGCCAAAACATCCATTTAGTCAAATATTGAGCTTTGACTTACGCGTAAAGAACAACACAAACTTTTTCTTTTTGGCCGAGTAAGAAGCTTTAAAACAGCGACAGGAGCATATAATTGGTTCATGGTATGATGAATGTGTACGGTACAGAGTCAAGGTAGGTAATATATATGAATTCCAGCTGAAAACAGAGATAAGGAAAACGGGCACCAGTTTTAAAAAGGAAAAAGACAGATTGTGCTGACATTTTATTCTATTTTATTTTCCCCTTAGATAACATTTCTATATATATAATACAGCACAGCTGATGCTACCAAGATTGCATTATCTATCGTAATGATTTATATTATCTTACACTGGTGAACTCTGTCTGGCAAATTAAATACTATAAAAGCTCAGCTGTAAATATAATTACAAACATTTTTTCAGAACGTCATTGTCATTCGGGGTCAGAGTCCTGCTAACAATGCTTCCCTGCCTGAGTTGCTTGTTGCTTGACAGGCAAAATCCATTCTACTTTCCAGTATTTAAAGATGACTTAACTCTGCCTTCAAATATAATCCCTTCAACATATATGGTATAAGCTGTTACTATACAGTATATTATGGTACACAATGTGATACACACATACTGACTGAGTGTGCAAATAGTACAGCGACCCTGACAGTGTGGAGCAGTAGACTTCCACATGATAACACTGTACTGTATTCTTAACAGTTGGAGAATAGAAATTGGTGATATTGTTGACCTTTTTTAGGATGAGTTTCTGTGCTGTACAGATGCAGGTTGGATATATAACGAGAGGGACATCTGGCCTCCACTGTGCAATCGGTGTGGAGCAGCCGTGAAATCAAGGGGAACCAAGGTTATTATATGACAGCATGTCCAAAGGGACATGGAGACAGACCAGACTCTGTGTGGTGATTCACTATCATGTCATCGGACTGCTAATGAGGGCTGAGGGAGGACGAAAATACATTACAGCAATGTTTCCACCAGGACTGTGTTTTCTTAGTCATGTGGAAAGGGTAGCATTTAAGCAGAGTTTGGGTTGTGTGGCACTGAAACTGTCCTGGGAAACCAATGGGGAAAATTATTCAAAGGTGGCATCTCCAGAGTGGTCTGTCCTATCTAATTAACGATGAGAGACAAGTTAAAGGCTAAGGTGAGGACTTTTGGTCATGTGTTTTTGTTTGCAGCTTATTACAAACACACAAGATTGACACCTTAATTGGTGAGGTTCCATTGTTTGTTTGAGATGTTGTCTATTGATGACTGGTAGACATATTGAGTTTCGGATAAATAAATAGTGTTAATAAAATCTGTGTTCTTCATTCCTTCTTTTTTTATTATCCGGAGGCTGTTTTATGATGATTGACAGGACTAATAATAGCTGATGTTCTGGGAATATCACATATTAAACACTTACAAAAGCTCTCTGATTGTTAATTGTGCATTCGTAAGCGACAGCTGTTTGCTATGAAACAACAAAGCGCACATTTCATGAATATCAGAAACTTTTAGAAAAACTTTGAACAACTTGATAATCAGAGAATAATTCACTTGCATGCAAATACGTTGCGAATGAACAAACACACAAATCAAACGAAATGAACCTTGCAAAACAAAAGTAAATGAAATGAAACTGAAGAAATGACAGCATGGTCTGCCCATTCAACACGATGCTAACTGAGCCAAGAGCTGTCGAATGTGGCACCAAAGTGCATTCATGCACACCACGGTGATGTAATGACCCTTCCTTCTTTTATAGTTTCCTTGGAGTCTTGCCATCTCTGTGACATTGCCAGGTAACCAGACTATGATGTTACTCCCTGTAAATCCTCAACTGGTGCTAATTGGTACGGTTTTTGCACAAATCAAACAAGTCGATACAGCATGTTAATTAATGCTGGAGGTGCATTTTGGTACTCCAGGACAGAGCCAGGCGAGCTGCTTCACCCTTCACCCTTCCAGTCTTTGTGATATGCTAAGCTCGTTGGCTGCCAGATATGAATCTATCTTCTCATCTAACTCTTTGCACAAAATAGGCATATTTCCCAACATGTCAACTACTCCTTTCAACAAAGCAAAGATTAACTTCAGGTCTGTGGAGGTCTCCTCTCACTTCCTGTATTGGCACTGACTGTCGCCATTGGATGCTGCATAATCACCAAATATAAACGTCATTCCTGGGAATACTGGGGGAGACCAGGACACAATGGGAAGAGCAGAATTTGAAAGTCCTCTAATGAAGCCATCCTTGGCAGTGTTGCCATCTACTGTCACTTAAGAAAAAAAGAGTGGATAACTGTGGATGGAGTGGTGGGACCACTGCCCCGTGTCTATACAGGGGCAGCCCTCACAGGGCTGATTAGATACATTCTGATTGGCTGAGCATGTACATACAAATTTTAATTGCGAGGATAAGAGAGTGGCTACGCTAATGGAATCCCATTAGAGGGTAAAGCCTGTGTGAAACACAGCCCACTGCTGCAAAGGTCTAATTAACACGTAATACAAATTTGGAACGTTGAATGATGAGAAGAGACTGAAGGAAACACTGAAGGAAGACAGACCTCCAAAACACATCCGACAAAATAATTAAAATTCCAAGGGTGCTTCTTTGTCCTGCTTCATATTTTGCACCTTGTCTCATCCTAGCTGTGCAAGTGTGTAAATGGCATGCATGACAGGCATGAATAATTATTAATACACGGCGTGCATTAATGTGTGTGCTTCAAATAAATGGCTCCCCTCACAGAGAAAGCACTCTGGCAGCTTGGATGAAAGAAGTCCAGTCCAGGCCCTGGATTTACAAAGGTAACTCTCAACTTATTCAAAGGACAACAACAGCTCACAGTGTGTGTCTGCTTCTGTAAACAGACGTGCATTTTCTCAGTCTATCAAAAAGATGGAAATACCGCACACCCTTTGAAGTGAATATAGTTTGCAATGCAGATGAGCTGCATTATATCTGACTTTTCCTTTGGTTC
Source organism: Chaetodon auriga (assembly GCF_051107435.1). Taxonomy (NCBI): domain Eukaryota; kingdom Metazoa; phylum Chordata; class Actinopteri; order Chaetodontiformes; family Chaetodontidae; genus Chaetodon; species Chaetodon auriga. The sequence goes on along the minus strand of NC_135076.1, from coordinate 9,796,293 downwards.
ATGTTGTGGCCTGTTAGCGTTTCCACCATCCATCTATCAGGCATGTAAACATTCCTCTGACTTTTCTTATCCTCGTGCTGTGTGACTGTGTGTTGGTGTATATCACAGCTTCAGTGTTCTACAAATCACAGACTAGTAGGACATGTTCGAGTTACACAGAATTAATAGGCTGGGAAAGTAGATCTCAAACATAAATGATTACACGGTGCGCGTGCGGTGCGTGTTTGTGTATATGGCAGAGGGGGGAGATGCTGACTTGGCATTTCCTCCATGTAAATGCAACATGATTAATGGACTCACCAACTAAATTAGATGGAGCATAGAAAAAGCTTCAACAGCAAAAGGAGGAAAATAAAGCTTAGCACGTGCCATTGCTTGATTCCCCGTGAATGTTACAAACCAACACTTGTGTTAACAGAATTTATCAGGTTTTGTTGACAAACTACAATTCCCATTCTTCACCTTATGATTGCAGCTGACGTAGGTTTTGATTTATAAATAGCTCAACATCTGGTTTATGCTTCAAGTATAATGCAGACAACCGCTGTGTTTACATACAGTCATTCACTTTGCGGCGCGAGTGACAGTGGGAAGGTCCACCTCGTTTCATTGCTAAATTGGGACTGGGGACTATTCCATCTTGTGGTGACTCCCACTGTCTTTTCTTTCAGCCTGCAACTTCATATTATATCTCACCCCGGCACTCACGTACATCACTGACGTTACTAACTGTTCACATCTCATGCATTTGTTTTGTAAATAACTTAATTTCATAAATGTTTGTTACTTGTGAGCTGCAGGCCAGAATGAGCAGGTCTGCATCCTTTGCTGGGTGTGTGTTACTGAAAAGGAGAAGATAACTGGGCCTTTTCCCTCCTCATTACACGCTGTCTCAACAATCTCCATCCCTCAGTAAGGGAAAACACAAGCAGAGCTCATGCTGGCCAGTCATAATTCTGCCACTCCCCATGAGGTATCTCCATAGCTGCCATAGCGACATCATGTAGATACATTTCTGAGGAGGGGGCCTATGCATGTAGCAGTATTGTATGTGGAGGTAAAGTCTGATTCCTTTGGCTCTGTGCCATAAACCTCCATTATTGTCCATCTATTAAAAATCCATCAGAGAGCTGCACTGTTGCACTGATTGATATGTTCCTTCATTACGATGAACCTGAGCACTGTAGCTTGTTTTGAATCGATCCCACATACATCAACCTTCTGCCTTAAATTCTGAGAGTCGGACTAATGCGACGGGTCTTTCTTGTTTTCGTGGGATTTGATGACAATAACAAAATATAGAATACTGCCACTCTTATTCTTTAATAGCTGATAAACAATATGTTCCTCAACTGTCTTCTTCGATTGTGTGTTTGATCTTCCTCCCCATTCACTTGTCTGTCTTCCTGTTTGTCTGTCTATCAGCCTGCCTCACTGTCTCTTCAGTATCCTAAACACGGCCACAGTTTTTGGTGCAAACAATGAATCATCATTATGAATAACCTTGACATAATTTTATGTGATCATATTTGTCTGGTTTTATGACTCATTCATGCAAATCATCGCCGCATTACCATACTGTCCAGAGCTTTGAAAGGACTGCGTAAATCCAGTCTAATTGTTGAATTAATTAATTTATTATTGCATGTTATTATCTACATCTCTTTGGAGTGCTGACATTTAAGTTTATTGGATTAAGCAGTGCTTCACACATGAGGTGATAACAGATGATTGAGAGCAAGATGAAAATGAGGACACACACACCCTCACACACACACACACACACACACACAAAGAGAACCCAGGCCCCTGCAGCTAGCGTTAGCAACCGTGCATCACACCTTCATCTCACTGTGAAGAGTTGAACTTAATATTTCACTATAATAATAATAACAGCCAAAGATCAAACTAACAATGACATCATTATTTAAACATGGATATGAATAATTCCATCCACTAAGAGCAGAAGGCAACATTCCTGCAGAATTATAACCACCTTAATACATCATGGTCGAAGATGTTAATGCTCAATGGGGGGGTTATGAAATCACCCAGATCCTCTGGCTTCCTTTGACTTCATCTCCACTTAGCTTCTCCAATATAAAGGGTTTACAACAGAGGCTACTGCACAGTCTGCACAGTGGGGTAAATGAATATTGCTGCACAATACAAAAATATGTCTCAGTCTAAGCCATTTCAGTAGAAAAAGGAAGAAACCCTTAAGCCACCCTACTACGAATGATCACGATTTTTGGTTCATAATGCAATAAAACAAAGCTAAGTTGCACACTCAGACGGTCTACAAGTCACCAATTCATTGAACTTGGCTTCAGCTATGCACTGGTGTATATAGAGGCTGGAGGGAGCTGTTCCGTTTAACAAACACTGACTTCATTGTGTGCGCCTTGAGAAGAGCATTATGTGAACTAGAAAACACAATATGCTGGAATGCCTATCAGATTATGAAGTATGTCACAAAGTTCATGCTTATGGAACGTTGACATTTGGCCTGATGATGACGGCACAAGAAAGATAAAAAGCTTGTGTCCAGAATGGAAACTGCCTACATGTAATGAATAACTCCAGTAAATTTCATGAGAATCTCCTCATTCGATTTCCTCTTGATAAAAGGAAAATTCTGACTGATGTTGGTGCTAAGAAAGGCCAGGGGGCGTCATGGGAAAATATGTGTAGACAGGGTGTTACATACATAGATAGGGATATTCAAGACATCTTGACAAAAGTGTTGCAGTGTTCATCAAGGAGATATTCTGAACACATGGTGGCACTAGATAAAAGGTCATAAGGTTACCAAGATAATCAATTTGAAATCTCACTGAAAGCAGGAGAAATTATTCCAAGGTTTGCTCCGAATAAGAAATTGTGAGGCTGGTGAGTGCCAACATTTATCTCACGCACTATTTCCTATTAGAAGTGAGCATGTGTGTGTACCTGTGTTAGCTGCTCCAGTCTCAGTTTGGCCCCCTTCAGGACAGGATCTGTATTACGGACGGTCATCTCCGGGTTCTCCCTCTGGGCTTTTAAAGTGCTGCCAACGACACGACCTGCATAACTATAGAAAGAGAGGAGAGAGACATACAGTGTTTTCTGCCCCAGTTCTGAGCATGTGTGTGTGTGTGCGTGTGTGTGTGTGTGTGTGTTGTGCCCCTGCCCCAGTTTTCCCACAGTCACTATACTAGTGTGTTCTGTCAGGTTGTAGTGATTCACTGCCCCTCTCACACACACACACACACACACACACACACACACACACACACACACACACACACACACGCACACACACACACACACACACACACACGCACAGAGTCAAATTTATTTTCTCCTGACAAAATCACAAAGTATCGTATTGACCTTGTTAGAGATTTTATCTGTAACTGGCGAAAAATACCAAACTAACTAAAAACCTAAAGAACTGAAACGTGGTTATTTATTTACATTTGGTGAGGTTTTACACTTCAGCTCCATTTCGGAGGAATATACTGTATCTTTCACTCCACCACATTAATCATGTTTGAACAGTCATTTAACTCCATGAAATTTCCCATAATGAGCATGTTGAATTCATATATTTCTTTATGTTTACTGGTTATGACCATTTTCAAAGGCAGCATTTTTGATAAAGTTAAGTTGTATTTATACTTTAATGTTAGAAATGGATTTGAATGGTGTGAATTGAAATAATCTTTAGGACTGGACTCCCAGTACACAGTGAGTCTCTTTGCTTCCATAAGGGCAGTTTTTTTTCTTTTAAGTCTCTAACAGGTATGGTAGATCTTTTATTCCATAAGCTCAGAGCTTTTTAGACAAATTTAATTTGGCCTGTTACCAGCTAATACTGGGTCGGGCCTGATCCCTGGTTTCTGGCTTCTTCTCACTTCTTTTTCTGGATGCTTTCCTCCACTCAGCCTGCTAATAGCTACTTTTTCTGCAGATATGTGCATATAAGGACTTCATACTGAACTTGTTTAAATGACAAAAAATGGGCCTGCATGTGGCAAATGAACATCGTTACTGAGTTTGATCCTTGATCTGCTTGCATACTGATGTTTCTTTCCGCAGTGGGCTATAAGCAAGTATCACATCATTTTGTCTGTGTGTGGGGGTGGGGGGGTGGGGGGGGATGGGGGTGGGGGGGTGCAGTGGGTGGATCAAAAGGAAGATGAACTGAGAGAAAAGCATGAGAAGAAACAACAGCTCATGAGTCATATTTTTCCGAGTTTCCAAGTTCCAAACCAGCTTTGCGAGCTAATACAATCAGCCACCAACTCAGTAACCGCTGACTCCACACCCTCGAAATACAAACACACTCTGTCTATGGCAACAAGGGAAGAGGATTGTGGGAACCAGAGAGCAGAGCCATGGTGGATGTCAACTGAATGTAAAAAAAAAAAATACGACTTGACGAATGCCAAGAGATGGTGTGGTGGAGAAGACCCCAGCCTCTGGAGCCATGCTAACCCTGCTGGTCTGGAGTCAGATCCAACCAGAAACTTTAATCTGATGCGTGAAGTCTCTAATTAAGTTTTCTCAAATCTTTGTTTTACTCTGACACAGATTGTGATTTCATGCATTTTTCCTGAGAAAAGGTCACATCCTGCTAAAGGTCTTATTTGAGTCAAGTCAAATGTCCTGACTCACAAAGCAAGTTCAGCTCAGCCTGGTTCTTTCCGTGCTTTGGGTTCATTAAGCCAATCTTTGATAACTCATCTCACAGAAGTGGTTGTGGGCTGTCTCTGTGAGACACGTTTTCAAATCCAGCTGTGGGCAAGTTTACATTAAATATGCAGCCAATCACATATATAACAGCGACAGATTAAGAGCTGCATGTTTAATTTACGACAGATCCTCTTGGGAAAAGCAGGTCATTAGAGAGGCAAAAATAATATGACGCAGAGGGAAAAAAGAACACGGCACACAACAATAGCAAATATATTCAACTAAATATAAACTAAACATCATACTGCTGACACTGTCGACATATTCAGTAGCCTAAAGTGGAAATGGAGAAAAATAATTAGCATCAGTTTTGCTCTTGTTTCAAGTTGAGTTGCATTATTACTGTTGTGGTGTTTCTGCTGCCAGTGCAGAGAGGATTACTGGAGAAAAACTGCATTGTAAATGATTAAACATAATGGCTACAGGAAGGGAGCAATTGATTAGGGTCTGTGACCACAACACTGTGTACATAAATTAGTGGGAGTAACTTTTATGGCTGGATTTATGGTTGGCACATGGCTGCTGTAGGTACTGTATCTGCCACCTCGGTTTTGATTCAAAGTTCAGCGTCAGATATGCTTTAATAGACAAATGGACCGCATGTGATCAGGTCGTATTGTGCTGTAATTATACATCCCAAAGTGACTGTGTTGACATTCTTTTGTTTACTGTGTGATATGACCCATTGTGGTGAGGTCCACCTTGTTTCTTTAATCAATATGGGACTATTGTTACATTTTTGTGGAGGCTGTTAGTGGGTGGGCCATTTACACATTTTCTCAAATCCTTTGATATTAACATAATCCAGAGGAAGTTAGCTACCCTAGCTAACCCACAAATCTTACTTCATGAGACCGTCTATATCTCATTGATCCCTTTTGTGTTGCCACATAAAGAAAAGGAACATTTCAAGCACAGTCACCATGGAAACCGCTTACAATGATTACAAAGACGCACGGCGAAAGATCATAAAGTATATCCCATCTAATCTCTATAAGAATTTAAATCTGTTTTTACTGTATGTCTGGGATGAGACATGGAAATGGTTGGTAGAAAAAAACAGGATATGATGTTACATATGACAACATGCAAAGAACAGGTGGATTGAAAATCTTATGGAACAACAGGTTATTGGGCTGCATGTAAATGCATTAACACGTGCGAGAAAAAGTTCAGCAACTTGCCCCTAAATGATTTGTACAATCCCAGACAACAGAAAGAGCAGAATATGAGAGAAAAGAGGGCGGAAAAAAGGACAGGAAAGAAGAAGGGTGAGGAGGGAGGATGAAAAAAAGCTCAATTAAAAACCACAGAGTGTGCTCCAGGGGGAAATCCCAAGATTCCTCAGACTCCAGCAAAGATTTTGGAGATCAGTATCAACACCACACATCCAATGAATCTGCTACACATGCAAGAGTGTCAGCGCCTCACAAATATTCTGCCATGCTCATGTTTTCCTTAATGTTCATTAAAGCTAGGAATGCGTGTGCTCATTAGTATCAATGAAACTATGAGTGACAGCCAATTGATTTGACCTTTATAAGGTTGGCTGAGCACAGCCGCTCTTTTACCACACAGCCTGTTTACAGTTACACCAAGAAATAAGCCAAACAATACAAACAGACAAGAAAAGAATGGAAAATAATTATCATAATTAGTTCACGATTTACGGGCAGGTATGAGGCTATGATTATGTTTGCCGTACAGGGTTATACGGGGTTATAAAGCGTTTGGTTTTTAAGTGGGAGATTAAGTGCAGATGGTTTCATACGACTAGTTCAACAACAATAAAGCTGTAATTCCTTCCAGAGCATTAAAAGACACATACAAGATGGTGATTGTGCAACATTTGTAGATAAATAAATACAAAGGGTTATTGTGCCTCTCAATAAAGGAGATGAAGTGACTTCAGAAAAAAAAATGTGGTGGGCAATGAATATAAGTGCCAGGCTTTTGTAGCAGCATACTCTGGATATTGAGTACAGTAAGAGTTTAGTTGTATTTGCATGTGTGTGTAACTAGCATCTTGTAGTTAGTTAAGAGGAGCGTTAATTTCCCTGCAACAACAGAATCAACTACAAAAAACAATGGTGTGTCATCTGCATACAGATGCATTTGACAATCAAGCATTAAAGACATGTCATTTACGTGACTGGTGAACAGCACAGGGCTTAAACGCACAGCATTCAGACTGGGCTGGTCCTTTCCTGAGGCAGCTCTGAAAATATTAAGAGGCATCCATTCTGACATCACAAGAGGATAAATCTGTAAATATACAGGGCAATATTCCTATTGTCTTAATCATTTGCACCTAAGATCTAAGATGGGGCTAGTATTGACTCTAAAAGTAGATTGACCCGAGTGCTCCAAGAGGAATGCCTTCAACTGTTATTGATTAGCAGTTCCAGGATAAATGACAGATAGGACAAATTGGAAATTGGATGATAGTCATTAGGGTCAGCGCAATCTCCCCCACAAATGCAAAAGGACCGCATGAGCCAATATCTGTGACTATGCGAGATGTATTTGAAAGATCACTTATTAATGAAATATGCTCTGTAATGATTGTTGTGATAGAAAGATGAAGAAAGGATCCATGCTGTTTCACCCATCAGCAGTTTAACATCTTCAGCCTACAGGCCCTACGGCACAGCAGCAGTGAGAAGAGTTGGCTGTGTGCATTATGTATTTGCGGGAGGAGACAGTCTTACAGCAACCTGCCAGCAGCACCTGCACATCTGTCGAAGGCTGAACAGATATCATTCCCACCTGATGCTTAACAGCCTACAGATTCTCTGAGGTTGGAGGTGAAGAGGTGGCGGCTCTTTGTTTTCATTTTACTGCCTTTCAGTATCGTTGCGATCAATTAAAACGAGTAACTTCTATTAGAATGAGCAGAAATGCAGTGAAAGAGTACTGGACTCATCAGATCTTCTGCCTCTTTTATCAGTTTGGAGTCTGAGAACTAGCACATGGGGGGAGGGGGGATAAACATGACTGTGTCTCCGTGAAAGTGACTGAAATTACAGAAAATCATTTCTATTACCATTTGGCAAATGTACCAGATAGACAATATCAAACAACACATCACAGCCTGTGGACTGTGCTTTATATTAAAATGGAGCAGAAAGCATCAACAGCATCTACACATCGAAAGCATTTTCTGCTGCTGCCTTTATTGGAAACCATCAGTGCTGTGAATGAGCTATTTCCAGATTACAGATGACTGTTGGGATTCTCTGTTTGTTTGACACCAGATGATGAAAGTGCACTACAGACGACACAGAGAGGTGTGACCGTGAGTGACGCTTAATAAGATCTAGAGAATGACAGACATAAATCACCAGCACCATAACGACAGAGCTGCTCTGCTGCTGCTGCCCTCGGTTGCTGCATGATTGTTAAGGGTAACACACACACAGAGATCCGTGTCTCATCTCATCTCTGTCTCATCTCTGCAGCAAACGTTTAAAGCATCTGTGGCGCGAACACACACACACACACACACACACACACTCACAAAGAACACAGTGAAAATAAAATTACCTGTGATCTGACCTGAGTGTAATTATACGAGTCGCAACCTCAATTGTAAATCAAGCTGCATTCCTGTGGAGTCATTTACATAGTTCTATCATACACACACACACACACACACACACACACACAGACACAGACACACACAGACACAGACACACACACACACACACACACAACAATAACACACTATACTAACACCTGAGGCTCAGACTGATACCCTTTGTACCAGATGTGCAAGCGATATGCTGTGGTTTGGAAAGGTTTGGAAAAACTGCACTTAGTCTCATTTTCTCTGTCCATCATCTTCCTCTCCACCCCCTACGGACAGCTCTTTCTCAGCATTTCTCTGACTCTGTGAAGCATTAACGGCTGATGTAATAGAGAATTTAATGCATTATTAAACACACAAAATACATCAAAACATCGGGTGTGGCAGGTCTTCGCTGGTGGAAGCGGCACTAATGCCTTGTTACTTTGGATGGTGATAAGATGCTTCCCTCTCCTGGAGATAACCAGCTATTACAGCTCCAACATAAAGAGCACAGTTTAGTCAGTCTTAACAGCTGCAAAACACACATCTTTAAAACTGTTCGACTGCAACTGTGGTGAATATTCATGCACAGTTCATTCTCATACCCCCATAACTGTGTTGTCTTGTTGAGGCCAGTCAAGCAAAGCTTCAGAGACAGAACCAGCACTCCACTGCATATCACACACTCTGGAGTTCATTTGCCCCCCCCCCCCCCCCCGCTTCAAACCAGAGCCATTCATAGAGGGCCACGGTAAATTAGGTACAGATGGAGGCTGTGACATTAAGTGACATTAAGTAAGAAAAGGATGGGTGGGAAGCTGCTCAGTGCAGCTGTGACTTTAAATGTCACTGGATGGTGGAAATGTACTTTAATATTATGTAGAACAGATATATTTTCAGAGCTATTATGTCTATAACATGATGGAAAACAACAAACAATGGTGAAGATGTGATGTTTCATCGTTCCCTGCTCTGTTCTCCACTGCCAGCAGCGACTGCAGGACCGTCTGCTGCCAGCTGGGTCCTGCTGCCATCGCCTCAGTTTATATATGGCCTGGTCTGGGTTGGCAGCTGATAGCAGTGTTTACTCATCAGTCTCCAAATTGTTTGAGTTGTTCAGGGTAACTTGTTGGTAGTTGTATTCTCAGACTTTTACTTCAAGCTGTTAAATACTGCAAACAGATTGTAGATGTATATGGTAGCTTCCTTCTTATATATTCCCTTTCTTTTGTGAAACGATGCCCTGCTTGTGTTCAAATGTAAGACATAATTTACTTCTTTTCCCTTAAAATGATTATTTTTTTGATTGTTTTGTTTTAGCATGAGCGCATCCCTTAATGCCCTTAGGCATGTGTGTTTTGAAGCTTACCTCTCTTTTTCTCACATGCACACACTCTCACCAGCACAGACGTTTGTAAGTGAAATGGGTCAGAGGGTGGAGGAGATGAATGGAGGTCTGAAGAGACGGATGGAGAGATGAATGGATGGCTGAATTAATGAATGAATGGGTGGATGGATAGATGCAAGAGAGAAGAAGATGTAAAGAGGTCAGAGAGGCACAGACTGGCTGAACTCCAACACAGGCTGAGTGTAACATCGCCTCTGTTCCTCTAAGTAAAACTTCACCCTAAAACGTGCTTCACAGATAATGACAGTCTGAAGCTTTCTGAATATTTTACTTACAGTCTTGTTTATGTTCAGAAACCTCACTTCACTCACCTGCCACATAAAAAACTATAAAGTAAGGAGGGACTTCTGGTTTGGGGAGGATTGGGCCAAGCTTCGCGGCCTGAATGTAGATAAGGAAGGAAATTAAAACTTTAAACACAACATTTTGTCCGCTGTGCTTACTGCTACAGCAAATCAGGCCCCTTGTGTTCGCTAACCTCCAGCCTTTCTTTATCTCAGAGACAATCTACTGTCACTTGACAATACAGAGTCAAGAACACTTTAATCCACACTCTCACCTCACCACATGTGCAGGAGGGTTCTAGCTTAATATGGTGAATTAGTTTGTTAAGGCTCCAATTTCATTGAGTTTCCTAAAATGTTATCATTTGTCACAGAGATTACTACGGAACAGTCATTATCATGAAATATTTTACTGTAATGAATGTTTTTTTATGTACAATAAAATACCTTTTATCCTGGTCCAAAGAAATGGCACAGCCATTAAATACAAGGTTTACTGGCCTTCACTGTACTGACGGTGACAAAGCAATGTCTGTGTGTGTGTGTGTGTGTGTGTGTGTGTGTGTGTGTGTGTGTGTGTGTGTTTTATGTCTGTTTGTGTGTGTTTGTTTGTGTAGGATGTCCTTGCAAGGCTACGTGGCCTGTTTCATGTGGTTGATAGACCATTAATGGAATATCCTCTCCATCACAGAAACTGCTTCCTACTGAGATGGATAGAATGTGTGTGTGTGTGTGTGTGTGTGTGTGTGTGTGTGTGTGTGTGTGTGCAGTGAGATGTCAGATGAGCACAATCATTCCATATTCTTTGTGTATTGCAGAGTGCGTGTTGGTATGTGCGTTAGTTGGTACGTCTGTAGGAATGTGTGTGTTGGAGTATGTTTGCATGTGAGTCCGTGCATGTGTGTGTGTTGGTATGTGTGTGTGTGTGTGCCCATTTGTCTTGTTACCAGTTTAAGCTGCCAATGTAATCACCATGAGAAAGACTCTGGAAATGAACTCTCTAACCTTCACAACCCTGTCACCCCCCCACCCTGGCAACTATTGGGAGCCACACACACACACACACACACACACACACACACACAAATTGGACTTTCTCATTTTCTCCCCCTATTTTAAATCAAAAAATCATTCTGACTAAAAAGTAGACAAAGTCATGAATGACCAACCGAGTGGAGCTCTCATTGCTGTCATTTATTGCTCATAATGGCTCCTGAGTGCTGCACAGAGCTTGAATCCTGACCCAGGCTTTTTGGGCACAAACCTGTCCAATGCCAATATTTTTACATCTAAATTCTGTCTCTTCATGTACTTGTCTCCGTCTCTCACACACACACACACACACACACACACCATTAAGCCCTTTCTGCTGTTTTAGCTTCATGCTTCAGCATATTGGAACTAAAATTAAATGACAAAATTTCGCATTTTCATCATTTGTCCAATATGGGACTATGTGGGTATTAAAAGCCAGAAATGGGTGCCACATTCAAGAAGTCATCTCGGACCATCTATTGTGTCAGAGCAACTGTTCTATATGCTTGGTGTTTGGTAGGTCCTGCCTTTACTATGAAGTAATATAACGAACCCACTCACCTCTCTATGACGTCGTGGCCACTCCAGCATGTGTGCTGCTCGACCAGCATCTCACTTTCACAAAGCATCTCGGGCAGCTCTGAGAAAAACCACTGGTACCGCTGGATAGAGCCCTCAAACTCCCTGAAAGAGAGAGGGTTGTGCACAGTTGAACGCTTGGCCTGCTGTTGATGAGACTAAGACCAGTGTACCATATGCTTTTATTTGTTTCAATTTAGACCTGTCGTGTTCAATTCCTGGTGAAATTGCTTCTGATGTATTCTGGTAAGTTACTGAAAACAACATGGAGAGGGGAAACAAGCTCACTGCACTTCTGATAATGACTAATTAATGAAAGTCCCACCTTTAGGAAATGGCTATATTCTTCAGGGGGAATGACACCTTAAATTACAAAGGCACTGTATTATTAACTGGCTTATTCATTGACTGATGATCATTACTGGTGGGGACAGCTTGATTACACTTTATTGGCCTAATATTTGCACTAAATTATCCTCACAGATTCAGTGATTGTGAAATACATATCCTAAGTCCAGGGGAAAAACTCTGATAATACGATTTCTTAGGACACTGGCTCCAATGAATGGACAGAATGGAGTAAATGACTACTCCAAAAAACACATGGGCAGACATTAACAGGTGATTACATGTTGCTTCTTTAATATATACAAACACTCCTTTGATAATTATTCGAAGCACAACTGATGGAGACGGATTTACCTTGACAGTTTCTTCAGGCTGCGACTCTTGTCTCCTCTGGAACCTTTAAGGAGGAATGACCTGGTGGGACACACACACACACACACACACACACACACACACACACACACACACACACACACACAAGCACAGGAATGTGTGTTTGAGTTGATTTTTCTCTGCTTTGGCTGAAAGTGCAATGCAAAAAGAACCTTTCCTTGAGGGAAAGTCTCAGATATTCTGACCGCTGACAGGAACTCATGCATTTCATCAGATGCATGCAGCTCACCTCCGGGATTGCTGCTGCAGACGCTGATGAGCGGCTGAGTGTGTTGACGTCACCGGTGACCTCTCTGAGGTTACTGAGGTAGGGGGGCTCACAGAGGCTGTAGCATGCAAGGTGGTGGGATTTGTACTTGGCATCATGGGGCCAACTGCCTGGGATCCACACACCTTTTCTACCTGAGGAAGAGACAGTGTGCAGGCTGCTTTTAAGAGAAATGCCATGTCATAGTTAGTTCTCCCCACAGCACATCAGATGAGCTCCCACGTAAGGAGCAGAAGAAACAGCAAAGATACCCACTGGGGTCCAAGTAGCCCTGGCTGGGATTTACTGGTCTAGTAGCACTTAGTCAAAGGCAGCTAGATTAGTTCTGATATCTAGAATAATTCCAGTGACTGGCTGGTTCTTCAGGTGTCTCATTTCAGGACTGAACTTGGAAAGTCTGCTTTTAGTGACGCTTTAGGATTTTACTGAATAACCGTCCACTATCTGCCTTTAACTGAAGCTGTTGTTGCTTTGTATGTTTGTATTTCTATTCTAACTGGTTTGCTTTTTGATTGTTTGTTGTCTTTGTTCATGCTCAGCATTGCAGAAAACGAGGGTCTCCGATTGCCAGAGTCTTAATTAAAGACTTGAATGAATGAATTACATCCAATATGCATTTCAGTCTTAGCTGCCAGGAAATTCCAGCTACGCAGTCAGAACAGTCAAACTTGCAAAGTCAAAATTATTTCTGTTCTGTGTTGTAAAGCAAAATCCAACATGGTTGCGCACAGCCCACAATGCATTATTATATTATGGGCTGGTAAAATTAGTTTTCCCAACAGTCTTACTTGTTCAAAGAGGTTACTGCTGTCGATCATCATTAACTTTAAACGCTGCACATGCACTCTGTTAAAGGGTTAGGGGTCAGCCTTTGGTGATGTGTCTAATGAATAAGAGGCTTGATCAAATATTCACTGACGCGGTATTTTCGTATTAGCGACAATTAGCAGTGCGATTCTGTGTGTTTGTTTACCTCTCAGGAATCTACTCTACTAAGTCCACAATGTTCTCTCAAAGTTGGACGGCTACTCTATTTCTTCCTCCACCAGTGTGTGCATGCATGTGTTTGTGTGTCGTCTGTTTGTCCACAGATTAGCCACAGAAACTTTCTCATCACTCAGAACCAAGCTGCATTCTGGGTATCGGTTGTCCCGCCAACCACAGTCTTTGTCTGGCACTGGATCTGTATTCACACTCACATACACACTTGCACACACACACACACAGACTGAGGGGGAACCCCAGATTCTCTGAAGAATGAGGCTGTTTTTAGCCCATCTAGGTACAAGGCTTTTGTTAGGAGATCCAACTGCCAGGCTGAAAGAAAACCCACGGCCTTCCTCACTCTGTGTCCAAAATTCAAATGACTTTATTATTGGGGTATATGAGTAAGGACGGTTTAGCAATCTGTTTCTGATGCTATTCACTGACCGTATTTTACAGGGGCTCATGTTAGGGGCACTAAAATACACCTTCACCTCCATCCCATCATCCCCTCCTCTGCTTACTGTGGCTGTAATGCGTGGTCCGTGCAGCTGAGCGTGCAGTATGGCATCATTCACGTGATTTCGCACTGCTAACAGAGCTAACTCCATGCTGTTGTGGTTGCTGCTGGTCGCTAAAGTAGCAGCTAACCGTTGGAGCAGCATCACCAAACTCCTCCAGGGGGCGCCGAGCTCTGATACACCCATCTAAAGAGAGTGGAGACATGAGAGGAGTGGATACAGATAAGGGGGGAGGGGGTGGCGGAAGAGAAAGGGGGTGCAGAGGTGGCAAATGTGGAAAGAGGAGGAGAAAGAGAATAAGAACATGTTTGAACGTTACAATTAAATGTTGCTTAAAAGCTGCTAAATTGGCTTAGATGTTCTGCATACATCCTACTTCAAAATCAATCTATCAGTGACAAATTGATGGTGGCACTTTGCTATAATTAGAAAAACAAAAGGATGAATGAGCCAGTGATTGAGATGACTGGTTTCTATCTCATGACGGAAGAGCCAAGAACGCACTTCCCAGAAACCAAGTTGCCTTCTGTCACATAGAGGCTGTTCCGACTTGTCCCGCTGCCTCTCCTTGATTTTGCTCTGTGTGTTTTTCTATGCTTTCCTTTGCTGAAGAGGATAAACATGATGGGAGTTGTTTTTCCATCACACTTTCTTTTCTTCCAAGAAACTCTCAAGCGGCATGAACAGGGCCACCTTCCAGCTTTGTGCTATGAAGAAGTCTCTCTATTGTGGGCGCTGCTAAAGCTCTCCAGCAAATTTAGAAGCAGCCCAGTAAGACACTCGAAGGACACTGCCAATTCTCTTGGCATTGCTCTTATTTGTCAGTTGAAAACTACATGACAAATAATGAACAACTGAATGACTGATTCAGTTATGTGAATGATGGGAGCATGACTACTTTTATTTTTTTTAACTTGCCTCTCCAGAGGCAGAAAGAGACAAATACTCTGAGGTGTCTCATGCATCTAAAACAGCATCAACTACACTGCACACACAGACGACCTGAAAAGAACAGCATTAGATGAACTTTTGTTAATCTCCAGATCACAAATAATTTTGTGGAGCAAAACATTACTGATAAGATAAACATGTGTTAGCATTAATAATAGTATAAAAACAGTAAGTTTGAGATGTTGAAATGGGAAAGAACTTCAACCCAGTGCAACTTTAAACAATACTAGAGTTAAACAGTCTGACAGTCAGGGATGAAGGACCTGTGGTGGCATTCTGCCTGACAGACTGGATGCAGCAGTCTGTAACTGAAAGAGCTGCTTAAGCTTTGTTTCAACTTTGGACAGAGAAAGGATAACGGTTTCCCCCTGCCTCCAGTCTTCATGCTAAGCTAAGCTAATTTCCTTCTGCTCCTAGCGTCATACATAAAGCTACAGCAGGCGACAACTGAGCATACACAATACAAAACCTTCTGCCTCTCTCTCTACTGCCTCGTACCACTCTGCTAAGCCCCGCCCACTGAATACACAAGTTTGAACAGCTCTCCCAGGCATGAGCCCTGTCAAGACCCCAGTCTCTTTTGCTGCAACTCGTCCTCTCAAAGACGCCCTTCCATTGCTTCTCAGCTCCAGGACAGAGCACCCGAGGCTTCAGTGGCAGCTATGACACTGTCAAACAGCAAGATGAGAGGCTAGTACACCACACACACACACACACACACACACACACACACACACACACACCACAGGCCCCTTCAATCAGGCTTTCACTTTCTCCAGCCCTGGCACAGCACTAATAGCAGGTGTGGAGATAGCTCTGGCTATGCGAGACAAGGCTTTCACCATCTGAAGGGCCATGCATGTACATCTGCATTTGTAAAACAGCCAAGAGGGCCATCCTCTTTCTGAAATGACCTGTGATTGGCCAATCTCTCCCATCACAGGCTGCATTTTCTAAAACCTGAAAGCAGAGTCAAGAGATGGTGCACAAGTGTAGTTTTCTGTAAGACCACTTGAATTACAATATGCTGAAAGGCTTTTATGAAATTTTTGCCTAATGACACCTCAAATAAACTGCCTACCACAGCTTTAACGCACAGATCCAATGCTAAAACAGATACAAACAGCATATGTTCAAATACTTACCAGACATCCTCTCATGATGTTGACACACAGTCCAGTACAAGGCCGTATCAGGGTCAGCCCTCTGCAGTGGGAACAGTACTGCATCCTCACCAAGCCTCGCCCACACTCTCTGGATAACGTCGCTTTCTCGGTCGCATTCACAACCTCTCCGGCCATTCGCAGCAGTCGGCTCAGAGCTCGGCCCGGCCCGAGCGCACGGGACAAGCTGCTGACCAGCAGGCGAGGGTGGGGTCCGAACGGGCTGACATCCTGCCGCGTCATCCGCAGGCAGTCGTCATGATTGGTGGAGGGGGAGGGATAGGACTGGGACGACGTGTGGCCGATCCCAGGATTGAGCAGGCGGCGGTAGACCAGCGGGAACAGGTCGTTGTAGAACTGACGCACACTGTTGTCCAGTGAGGAATTAGACTCTCCCGAAAGGTGGCGTTTGATGCTGCTGAACAGCTGAAACACAAGGGGGCGACAGTCGGACGCCAGAGCAGAGTAGGCGCTGTCGAACAGAGTGCCGGTCAGGTTGGATGTGAAGGAAACGAGTGACTCGAAGGTCTCTGGAACAAGAGAGAAGACACAGAAAGAGAGAGAGACAAAAATTTATTGAGTGACTACATAAAAAGTCAGGGGATCACTAACGTCACTGGGATTCATCTTCAGGGAACCATGAATGTCTTTGGCAATGCGTCCGCAAGTTGGACCACCATACTACAGTCTGGACCAAAGTGGTCGATGGACCAACACTGCCATCTTTAGAGTCACGCCACTGGTATGACTAAAAAAACATTATGAGCAACAGCAGTCTTTTGTGCTACGACACCACATAAATTCTGTTATATGTCATGTGTTCTATATGGTCATATATGAAGCAGACAGATGCAGTCAGTCTATATAAAATAGTTCCAATTTCTAATGGGGGCATAACTGACATGCATGTCATTCCCACATTTGTGCATCTATTAGTTTCCCTTGTCTCGCTAACCTTGGACTGACTTTATCCTGCTGCATACGAGCCAAAATAGCACACGACTTAATTCATCCCTGAGCTCGTTTTCACTACCCTGTTATCTATAGTCAGGTGATAATGAGAGGCCCGATCTCAGGATCCACTGTGTTTCCTATGTCCGACACGGTCTAATAAAGTGGACAGCACCCTTAACGGAGGCTGTGTGCCTGTGGTGTGTGACGGTGTGTGTGTCTATGTTTGAAACTTGCCAAGTAAAAAGGGTGATGTCAATCTGATGGCATGCTGACACTCACGCGCACACACAAACACACACACACACACTCAAACTGGAAGTAAGAGTGAGAGGGAAATCTATTTATCTGTGACTTTCACAAAGCCGTTGAGTCAGTGAGCCGGTATGTATTTCAGTTCTGTGCATTCTTACTCATTTCCACACACATAGATGAAATGAAATGAAGTGACGTTGATGGCGGTAAGGGGGTGAGGCGGTGGAGCAGCAGGGGCAGTGCTCACTTGCCTAAAGTACTGAGTGAGAACATCTCACTTTTATGTGTTTGCATACCCATGTCCTGGCAATAGCAACACAAATACAGATGGCATCGAGTGACACGGCGAAGCCTACTCTGGGGTCCTGTGATTAGCTCTTTACCCTCTGTGATTGGATGACAGCTGCGCCATGGTGGAGAGGGCACAAGGGTCTTACAGTGCCAGGAGAAATGCACGCAAGCATGCAGACACATGAGCGCACACACATGCACACACTGAAGTAATCCGCAGGGTGTAAATAGAGCCCGACTACAACCGCTCTGGGCATGTCTCAGTTTCTCTAGTGGGTTTTAATCTCTGTGCTTTGGAGAGGGGATCCTCGGAGATTTAGCTCAGCTGTTGAAGACCAGTGCCGTCGAGCAAAATTAATTTCACTCACTGAAGGGTTGTTTCACGCAAAACACAAAAAAGCATATTTTCTCACTTGAAAGCAGAATGATTTAGCCGTGCAGGTTGTTTTTGTTCCATTTGTCCAGGTTTTTTGATCGATGGATGGACTACTTTACTGCGAAGAAAAAGCTCCTCTGAAAACTACTGACAGCAGGGTCTCCTGAGAATCCAGCACACTGCTGCTGAAAAGTTAGCAACTTTAGCTCCCACCTGAAAAAAATGGCTGAAAGCCCATGGGCACCTATTAATGTGTGGATGGGACATGCAGCATTTGTGACACCAGGTGTGACTTTTTCATGATTTCCACCATAATAAATACCATGTTCTGACTAAATTCATGCTTTTAACATTACTTGCCACGTTGCTCTGCTCTTTTCCTTTCTGCATGTTTTTCCATATGTGGAGCAGCACGATACAAATCCCACTTACTTTTAATACTAAACTATGCACATAAAACTATGTGCATGGCCAGATATCTCATGAGGTTGCTGAGAGAATATGTTTGTTTGACACTTTGAATCATATAGTTTAAGCCTGTTGAATTTTAAGTAAATGCAGCAAACTCTAATTTGCCCCCTGTTACTTGCTGCAGCCCTCTCCTCGTTCAGCCCGTCTTTGTGTACGGTTGTTTTGCATGAATTTTACCCATGGATGGTTTAGCCATCCACTGGGCATAAATAGCAGCTGAAACTGAGCCCGGGTGCATTCAGATGTAGCCGTGGAGGAGAGAGTGAGAGATAGAGAGGAGAAAAAAAGAAAACAGAGAGGTACATGTTTGCCATGTCTGTCTGCTGGGTTTCATCAAGTCTGCCCCTCTCATAATCTCTACACACATCCATGCACGCAAACACATACACACCCCAGCTCTTTCTGTCACACACACACACACACACACACACACACACACACATGCTCACTCAGACTGGTGAATAGCGTTGAGAGACAAGTGGACAAGCAGAGTATTCTTCCTCCTATTCAGAGCAGCCCGTTAGAGACCGGCTGTTGCCCACAGCAACAACACTTTGCTGCGGATACGTACTGAATGTAAACATTCTCCGTCCCTCGCTCTCTCATTGGTCAAGAACAAAACCTGATTATCGCAGCGACAGAGACAGACAGACAGAGAAAGAGAGCGGAGAGTTGTAACAAAGTTTTCCGCCGCTCCCTCTGAGAGTTTGCTCTCTCAAAGACTCAATCGAACATCAGTTGTTTGTTTGGCTAGCCACTGTGGCGCCTCACAAAATAAACTGGCCTCACACCGCCACCCTGACACATACTAGCTATTTCATGATGAACACACAAAGTGAGAATGACAGGGGGGCTTCGGGCACTTGACAGAACTGTGAAAACACCAATATCACCACTGCTATTAAAGTCAATTTGATTTACGTTCTTGAATGACCCCCGGACATTTATTAGTGCTTGTTAGTCAGAATAAATCCATGAGGACAGTCATTAAGGCAGCGTAGCTGAAACAGAAACAATATTGTTTAAATTATGGCTGCAACTGATGATAATTCTCATTATCAATCAGTTATCTTGGGATGTTTTAATGTGCATTTTTCTGATCATTTCTGCCCCAAAATGTCAAAAAAACTAGAGACAAATCCGAATACAATTTCCCAGAGCCCAAGCTGACATCCTCACATCGCTTGTTTTGATCAAAATACTCATTTAAAATGATAGAAAACAGAAAACAAAGGTAATTGTTATGTTTGAGAAACTGACATCAATAATAATAATTGAATAACAGACATTCAGCATTCAAATACAAATACAAGAAAACACAGTTTAGAGAGCAACAGGAAAACAATTTCTCAATTCTCCAACATGCATTTCTCTTCAATACTGCATGAAGTTAATGAATACACATTTTGTACTCTTGAGTCTAAGCCCCCTCCTCCCTCTGGAACTTTCCCTCCCTCACCTTTGTAGGCCTTGGTGTGTCCAGCGATCAGGTACTTCAGTTCAAAGCTGTAGGATCGCATCTTTTGCTGTGTCTCACTGCGAACAGCTGCCATGTAGCTGTCCTCCATCTTACTGGTGCAGCAGCTGGGCCCCGGGTGGACACACACTCGGAGAGACTCATCTGAAAGACAGGGGCAGAAAATATAGCTTCAGGTCTGTTCACATTCACTGACGATCCACTGATATGTTCAGTGGATCTCATCAAACACAGAATAGTGGTTGGAAGACATTATTTCATAAAGACTGCACAGCTTTCTGTCCACCTTTACTCTGTCCTTGGACAAAAAGTTTCAGGCACACTCACCACGTGTCTCATGATTAATAGAGGCAGTGACACATCTGACAAATGCTTCATATCATTCAAGAATAAAGACTCAGATTCAATCTCACTTGTTTTACTTTGGGCTCTTCTAGAGGCACTCAGAGAGATTTGTTCTGAAAGGTTATTTTAAGATCCATAGCAATCCCTGATCACTAATTAACCAACCAATGAGAATCCATCTTGTTAATAAATTAAGTTAGTTGGTCCGTTAAGGGGCCAGTAATCTAAAAGCATTTAGTGCACAGAACTTCATGACTTCACCAACATAACACTGCAATAAGCCTGACATGATGACATGCACAGTGGCGACACTTCACCACTCACACCAGAGAGTGTGTGTGTGTGTGTGTGTGTGTGTGTGTGTGTGTGTGTGTGTGTCAGGTCAGACGTAGGTGAACTGGCCATTCCTCTCATCTCTCTCTTTCCCTTGATCTCAGTGAGCTACTTGACAGCTTGACTTATAGCAGTCAGCCAAAGTCAGACTGCACCCCACACACACACACACACACACACACACACACACACACACAAAGAGTTGTGTTTCCATCACTTTACATTACATAGACTTACCCTAACCTTAACCCAAGTCTACATCCTAAAATGTAATGATTTACATTGTGGGACTCGCCTTTTGTCCCCATAAGGAAGGTGAGTCCCTACAATGTGACTGTGTAAACAGATGTATGTCCCCACAACATGAGGAATACATGGCCACACACACACACACACACACACACACACACACACACACACACACACACACACACACACACAAGACCTGTGTCAAACTTTCAGCTATTCCTGTTAGCACTGGCTGACCGTGGAAAACATTACTGAGATAGTTTCTATTTATTGGAAATCCTAGGTTGCATTCCTCGTTTGCAAGTGGGGCAGCAGGTTGCGTGGAGGCCAGCCGACAGGTCGCAGGCTCAGTCCAACACTAACTCGGTCAGCATGAGCTTCAGACTCATCCATTACACTAGGCTGACGGTCCACTGACTGGAACCAGAGCTTTCAGCTGCATCACATGGCTTTCATTAGCAGATGGAGTTTGCTCAGTTGTCATAGAGATAGATGCATTGTTATCACATGATATATGTCAGGCATTTTGGTCACATGATAACAGGTGGTGGTACAGACAGTATTCGGGGGGTGGGGCACTAATCCCTGTCTCTGTTCCAGGATGAAAGTGGACCTTGTGTTAGGAATCATTTGAGCAATGAAACCTCAAGCTCAACTATTGTTAAACTGATTTCAGGTGGTGGTTTAGAAGAGAATTTGGACATTTTCTGAGCCTTTTTTTTCTTGAATAATGGAAGCAATAACCAATGACAGGCCAGGGACTGGAGTATTTGTCCAATCAAGAGCAGGAAGTGTTCATGTGGATATGTCCACCAAGGACAGCACAGCAATTCAACTGTTCTACGGCCTACTTGAAATGAATTCTCCGTCATCGTGCAGAAATGTTGTACAGTGATTCTTCACTGGTTAGCATCCATAGTTCTAACGATTACAAGCTCATTGCACACTATCAGCTCCTGCAGCAACAGTAATATTGTAGGAATACTACAGAGCCTTACTTCTAAATTGGTTACATAAGCTACAGAAAACAGTCATTGACAACAGGTAAACAATTAGTCCCCACAGGAAAGTTATACAGGTCTAGCAGAGACTTTTCATTCAGCTGCATGAGTGTTATCTACTGATGTCTGGCACAGATTTCCTTGTGCCGGCTGATTATATCTCAACGATTAACATCTGATTCTTGTGCATTATCATGAACGGTATAATTTTGACAAGGCGCCATTTGTGTTGTGTGAAGATTACAAGGAAAATAAAGCTTGTTAACCTGAGATCTGTATCATGTACCACTTGTCTCCACTACCCAGGGAAGTCTGAAATGACTGCCAACAAAATGACTCAATGGGTTCACCTTTCTGTGGTTTCCTTTTGGGTGCAGTTACATTAAAAATGATGTTGTCCCATTCAACAATATAGACCTGGTAGCTCACACAGTGAAGGACTGTAATATTGTGCAAAGAGAGCCTCATGAGCCGGACAAAATCTCACATTTACATTTAGAAAACAGCATCTTTAACACCACCACTTATAGCCACGTATGCTTTCAAGTGCTCTATGTAAGTGCTGCAGACTTTTTAGGTTAGTTTTCAACAGAAGTGGCTTCTCTCTAAGAACTGTTGTCTGCACATGTGATGATCCCTTATAGTTGGAATTTGGCCCTGCATCTCTAAAGCTATGTGTTTAAATCCTGTGTGGGCCACAAGTCACGGCAACGTTTAAAGTATTAAAAATCTTAAAGCTGGAGAGATATTAAGCTGGACTTTGATTATGTAACAATAAATGGGGTTTCTTGGCTTGCATTTTAGTCACTGAAGTGAGAACATGGAAAATATGATCCTTTTAAATTCTTTTCAGTACAGAGAGGCTGTCAAGCTGAGCCCAGCTATATTAATCTCAAAGTGTGTGACACTCAACAGAAAGTGTACACTCAGTTACATGTTCTATCTATCGTTATGATACTTTATATCTTATAATGTATAGTAGAAGGATTTGCACACTCTAGTTAAATCAGAAATTCTTTATAAAAATACTCAATTACATGTTCTTCAATCAAAATCAAATGAAAGCAAAAGTATCAAAAGTAAAAGCAGTCGTTATGTAGCAGAACAGCCCTGTCAGTGTTACATCATTATCACTGATGCATCATTAATTAGCAATCAGCATTTTGATGCTGTGGAGCTGATCATACCTGGACCTATTTTATATTCTGTACGGTACTTTCATTTCTAACTCTGCACTGTGATCAATAAACTAGTATGTTTTGTATTGAATAGCAGTACTAAGTAAAGAACTGTTTGACAGTATAGAAAATACAGTGTTTGCCTTGGAAATGTAAACGAATAAAGTAGCGCAAAATGGAAATACTCCAGTCAAGCCTCTGTGTAATTCCTGCTCCTTTTCAAAGCGTCCATCACAGTGTCTGCTCTGATATCTCCAACCAGACTGACTGACCTGTTCCCGGCCTGTCTGGCACCAGCTCCACGGGGCCTATTTGGCGCATCATGTAGGCTGTCTTCACCTCATGACAGCTGTCCACATCGGCTGATCGACCGCCAGCCTCCGGTAGAAAAACATAAGCAAACAAAATCAGCCAAAACAAGTCCGCGTTTTGCAAGGCTGCACGGAACATCGCAACATCTCAGTCAGGAGGTGAGAGAGTGAGGATGGTTGATATGAAATCCTCGACGTCCCGCGGCGCCGTGTGACTTAAAACTTCAGCGCGTGTGTGCGGGGCTCACGGCCACACTCAGCCCTCCTCTCTCTCTGACTCGCTCACTCACTTCAGCTCACTTCCTCCGGTACATGTGCACTCAAAACACTTGCAAAATACTTTCGTTTGAGAGTGTGTATCTGCTATACATCTGATGCCGAAGTGTTCATTACAACTTTTAACGCTTAAGACGCTGACCACACGGTAAGAGCCGAAACTGCGATAACAATCCGAAAGAAAACTGGTAATTTAGTAGGAGTTCACGAGGTTATGGGGTCACAAGCTGCTTGTTTTTGTTTATTTTGTCACTGACATAGCTCTCTCACACACATACTTAACATCAGCTGCTTCTGCAGATCAGGTCCATTAAACCTGAGTGATGAAGTGAACTCAGGAGAAAATACAGTGTGAAAGTGGAGCGTGGGTACCACCTGCTGGTCGCGTTGGGTCATAGCAGTGATTTTGAACAGCTCCTGATTTAAACGCCGTCAAAATTCATAGAATGTTCGAGACTTCACGTATAATTACAGGGACTTCTGTATTTCTGGGGATGTATTACATATTTTCCACTAACTGATTATATAATACAGGATGAGTATCGTCTGCTTAACACTCATCTAATATAGTTAACATGACATTTACTTACTACCACATCTTGGTAGCATCAGTATCAGCAGCTAGAGCAGGGGGAGGGGCGCGGGTTACAGACACAGCACACACACACACACACACACACACACACACACACACACACACACACACACACCTGCACTAAGAAATGCTGAATTGAATGAATATTTTTATTTGTACGACTGTATGTGTCATTTATCGGATCAGACCCCCGTTCCCACCCCAACCCCAACCCCCACCGCCAAAATCTCACTCTGAACTCAGTTCAAAACTTGAGAGCCCTGGTCTGACTAACATATACCAACAGAATACAGGAGGTGGTTGACACTGCTGACTGACATGTGATCTATTACAAAGCATGTTTAGTGTTACCATTTATATGAGTGAGGATGAGCTAAATAACACAAACACTTCTCTGTATAATGCAATACAACTCAATCAACAACTCTCTGAAACAGTTCCAACAAAGACGGAACATCATAATTTTTACGACAGGAGGATTTAATGCCGAACTGCTGTGTTGGACTGCATTAGTTTTTGATATGATTTACTGGCAAATAAACCTCAATGAAATGTGAATGTGAGTGAAAGTGTCGCATCCTAGTACAGTAGATGATTTGATTGAAGTACTTATTGCACCACTGCCTAATTCAGTCAAAATGAGAGTTACACAGTGAAATATGAAGACAGCCACATTGTCTTTGCAGGGCTGTATGAGAGGTGTCAGATAAAGACTGACATGATGAGCACGGAACCTGCCTTTTGCGTCCACGGACAAACCTTCGTCCCTAATCCCTATCTTACGTTTGTCTTACTTTCAGCAGCTCCTCATTGGCCTGTCTTACTTTGTCTCCCAATTTTCTAGCAACGTCTGATTCGCTGTCCTACTTTCAAATTCTCGCTTCTCATTGGTCACCCAGCTCCTCCGGCCTTGACCCCAGCCACCGCAACCCCGGCAGTTCAGGCATCTGTGCTGGAGAGACAGAGGTGAGTAAAGCAGCGTTTTGCTAACGGCCTGCACAACAATTGCACGAACATTAGCATAAGATGAATGGCGACAGACAGTCATTGGTAAGGCTGACTGTAATGTCCTGTGTGCAACAGTGGCGCCGATTAAATGAACGGCGACGGTGGTTTCCATGGTAATGCTAAACGCCGTTTTTATTTGCCAGTTATTATTGTCGTTTTTTGTCACTTGTATAGGTGTATAAATCAATACACGACATCGTCTTTCACTGGTTATTGTGTGCATCCAGTAGTTCGGCCCACTGTACTGTTCATACCGAAGCAGACAAACATGTATTTGGGTTTATTAAAGCGTTTCTTTACGGTTAAATGTGCTGTTTGTGTGCAGCAGCATAATGACAAGTTGGTCACATTGCAGTTTTTCTCAATCTTTTTGGTTCAATTCTCGAATGAGAATAACTTTTTTTTTCAAAACATTAAGTTCAAATCTCTGAACAACTAGTTTGGTGTTCACAGCAGATTGTCATTTCTCATTCATTCAAGGAAATTGCTCATGTTTTGGCATGTGTGCAAAGGATTGAGTACAATTTTCCACAAATTAGCACAATAACCACTTGCATATGGCTTTCTGATCAAAACTGATAAGTTAATTCTCAGTGAAATTGTCAAACTCTTCACAACTTCTAACCATTTGTTCATCATTTGAGCCATCACATGCAAAATGCGCCATTCAGTTATCAAAACCTGTCAGACACACATGTATGTTCCATAAATCTCTGTGACATGGAATGTTTGTGATGTCTGCTAAATTGCCTAATGAGCTACCAGGTGAGAGTAATGGACAAGGAATCACAATCAACCAATCACAATCAAGTATATATGGAATTTGCCCAAAGCACCCTGAACAACAGCTACATGCTCGTGGAAGAGGAAGAAGAGGCGTAAGAATGCGTGGTGGTAGGGGAGAACATAACAGAGGAAGAGGAGAAGGCAAAGAGTAAGAGTTCCTGATGAAATCAGAGCCACACTTGTGGACCATGTTGTAAACCATGGTCTTACAATGGAAGAGGCTGGTCAGAGAGTCCAGCCTAATGTAAACAGATCCACAGAGTCATCAATTGTGCAAACATTCTGGAGGGAAAACAGGTAAATATGTACATGTTCTATACTGTTGTTCCAGTGTTTATTCAAAACAGTACAGCACAGTACAATTGCATACAATATACTATATGTAACGTGATCTATTTGTGAATTCTACATGTATAGGACTGCACAACAAGCAAATACCAATTCTGTCAGCCTTTCCACTATAGACAGAGTTTTGAAAAGAAATCAAATGAGGATGAAACAACTCTACAGGGTGCCATTTGAGAGGAATAGTGAAAGAGCTGCGATACCAGTATGTCCAGGTAAACCACTGGTGTGCACATGGTGTATTGTACAGTGAGTTTTACTGTACTTCAATGATGCCTGTATCTTTTAAAGTTGTAGATACCCATACAGTAAAAACTGAAAACATTTCTACTTACTGGTAAACAGTCACATTCTTGAATAGGCATTGTTCAACTAACTTTGTATTTTTTCTGTTTTACTGTTTAGAGAATAATTCTTGTTTTTGTGGACGAAGCTGGCTTCAATCCTTCCAAATGCAGAAGATGTGGCAGCAATGTCATTGGACACAGAGCCACAATTGCTGTACCAGGCCAACGTGGGGGCAATATCACGATGTGTGCTGCCATATCTGAGAATGGTGTGAGCACACATATTCCACACATTGGGCCCTACAACACCCAACTTCTCCTGGCCTTCCTAGATACACTTCACAGAGATCTAATACCAGAACATGAAAGATGTTTAGTTAGGCCAGATTTGCCAAACATGTCATTGTGTGGGAGAATGTCGGCTTCCACCGAGCCATTGCCGTCAGAGAATGGTTTGCTGCACATCAAAGGATGACAGTGGAGTTCTTCCACCATACTCCCCGTTCTTGAATCCAGTAGAGGAGTTCTTTTCAGCCTGGAGGTGGAAAGCATATGACCATCGGCCACAGGATCAGATGTCTCTCTTGGATGGTATGAATGCTGCATGTGAGGACATCACGGGTGATCATTGTAGGGGATGGTTGCGCTACGCAAGGAGATTTTTCCCCCGGTGCATCGCAAGGGAAAACATCAGGTGTGATATCGACGAAAATCTCTGGCCAGAACAACAAGACCGACAGGATGTCCAGAAGATGAGAACTTATCATGTCAGTGTATGTTGTTGTTGTTATTTATTTTTTGGTGTTACTGAACTACCACTTTTTTTTTTCATTGTTGCAGGATGTTTGCTTTCTTTTGTTTCTGATTTTTTGCAAGGATGTAATTTTGTTCAATGTATATGACTTTACATGAAAGATCAAAGATGCATTTTTTATTTACAGTACATGTAACAAATTGCTACACAAATAAATTTACTGTGTACATACAAATGTCCATATCCTTTTTCTGTGTACTACAGTGTTGTGCAGCATTGACTTTTCCCAGTACACTTTTTCCTACTGTTGATTCTGAATCTAAAAAGCTTTTAGAAATTAATGTGCTTCCTGTCTGAGTCTTTGTAGAATGGATTACAGACCACATCTGCGACTGCAGCCTTCATCGGCTGAACTCCAGCCTTCGCCAGATGCATCGAGGCTGGCTCAAGCCTATCGGCTGCAGCCTGTCGGGTGAAGATGCCTGAGAGGGTGAGGGAGGAGGTGAAGGCTCGCACCCTCCAGTGCTGGCAGCTAGTGCTCAGTGAGAGTGAGCTCCAGTTTGACCAGTACTGGGGTCAAACATTCAACCCCCCCCCCCCCCCACCACCACCACCACCACAGGCATTGCATAAGTTGTGTGTTTGTGTGTAAATGCCAATGCACATGTTTGCTTCTTTTCTGCTGGCAGGCGCTGCATCTGCAGAAATCCCTGACAATCTGCTCCTCGCCGCCACGATGGAGGTGGACTCTCAGCGTCCCCACCCGCCGCTGCCGCCGGCAGCAATAGACCCGCTGCCCTGACCTATGGTGCACAGGTAGGTATAGGCGAATGTTAGACAAGCACGTAGTGTGGTGTATTGAACTGAGGCCCCAAGCCACATGGACCAAGAATTCTAAGTTTTTAGCTATGCTCAATTGTTCAGAAAAATCTTCTCATTGGTGTTCAATGAAATTATTAGCAGGAGTCAGAGTTCTGGGTAGCAAAGACATGTCAACATGCGCACACACACACAAGATACACATGGAGAGCTCTGGCTGGTGTGTCTGCTTTTATATACTTGGGACTTTAGTTGTCCACGCCTATTGTCCATCCTCTAAGCGGAGCTGGAGGATGACGCTGCCAGAGGAGCAGCAAGACTGGCTCAGCCAGGCACTGTTCACCAGAGCCGGAAGTGGGCAGTCTGTCCTCACCGCCGACCTCCGCCTGTGGTGGTTCCCCCCCGGCGACCGGCCCCTCTACGCCTAGCCCCCTGCCTCAGCCCACGCCTTCTTCCACAGCCGCTTCTTCCTGTGGGTGCCCTACAGGATGTGGGCATACAAGCTGGTGTGCCCCACCTGTGGGCACAAGCTGAGCGGCGCCGGCCTGTACAAGACCATCCGGAGGGTCTTGGACATGAACGGCTGGTACTTCATGGGCACAGAGTACCTGGAGTGCTGTTCCTGTCACAGGAAGTACGTGGCATGGGCGCAGGACATCCTAGAGCAGCTGGACCTGGCACACCGGGAGCGCTTTCCAGCTGTTCTCATGTACAAGTAAGCAGAGCTAAAGGACACTTGTCACTGAGACTTATCATTTGACAGCTCGATTTTTGTTGATCTTTGTTTGCCTCTTGCCTCCCTCCATCCTCACAACACAGGCTGGCCCGCGATAAGATGGTGGTTGGGATGCTGAAGGAGCGCACCTTGGGCAATGGTGCGTCTTGCCTTCGCACTGCTCTGGTGGAGCAGCACACCAGAGAGTGGATGGTCGATGAGCTACCTCTCTGTGGTCCGCAAGCTTCGCGTACCAGGTGTGGCACTGCAGAGGTAGGTGTCCATCCCGCCCATGGACCCCGTCCCCAGCATTCCCTGGCTGCTGTCAGTCTATGTGAGGGAGGCCCTCCCTCGGCTGGCGGAGACCAAAGTCAGGGTCACATCCATCTTTGGGGACATCTTAAAGATGGACTCCACAAAGAAAGCAAGCTTTTGTCATTGTTCTGCGTACATGATAGCGAGCGTGATAATGTCATGTGATTGTTGTTGTTGTTGTTATTTTGATTGTGTCACGTGTCTTTCTTTTCCTGTACAGATGTCCAAGAAGCTTGCAGGAGACGCCGCCGGCTCAGCCGTCTGGGTCACCAACGTGGGCATCGAGCACAGGCAGGTGCTCATGTCTGTCCTCACTGACTCAGAGGGGGACGGACTGTTGCCCATGGCAGCTGGACAGTGCAAGGTACAGTACTACAGGTCGCCGCCATGTTCAGTGAGTGGGAGCAGCTGGTGGTGCGCCTGGAGGTGTGGCACCTCATGCGACACTTCGCTAAGGGTGTCACCACTGACAGTCACCAGCTGTATGGCCACTTCATGGCGAGGCTGTCGTACGCCATTTTTGAGTGGGACC
The DNA here is from genome assembly GCF_051107435.1 of Chaetodon auriga. NCBI lineage: Eukaryota > Metazoa > Chordata > Actinopteri > Chaetodontiformes > Chaetodontidae > Chaetodon > Chaetodon auriga. Next base: position 9,766,378 of record NC_135076.1, on the reverse strand, counting down.
GTGGCGACGTGGACAGGCTGACGGAGGCCAAGCAGTCCGAGGAGGGAAGGGACGCCAGCATCGAGCTGTCTGCCAGGGAGCTCGCCCGTCACTGCCGCCATCGCCCCTGAGGCTAGCAGGAGATGGAGCGACTCATCCAGGAGGTGTTGGACTCCTTCCGGGAGGCGGTGGACACCACAGGCGTTCGGCTCATCGACCACCACAGGATGGAGGAGATTTGGAGCACCCAGCATTGTCACCTCCACTGCATTCAGGACCCGCCAGTAATTAAATGAATGAAAAGAAGGAAATGAAGGAGATATGAAGGGAACAACCCAAACAACAATCTGCTTCCAGAAAAAACAACCTTGTGATGCTATGTCGGTGCTATTAGCCAGCAGCTAACGATGGTGACGCAAACACTACATCGGTGCTAACCAGCAGCTCAGCTACAAGCTTGTTTTAAGATTCAGTAACAAGTCAAGTTGCTTGAATTAAGAATTATGCAAAAGGAATCTGTTCAAAATAAAATTTATTAGAATGGCTCTGACTTCAAACATGGCCAAACAACATAAAAGAGAAATGATACAACCTTCCCCACAATTCATGATACAATTACACATGAATACCCTCAGAAAATATTTGAAATTTGTATTGTTTTTTTTCCTGCACTATTAATCCAAACCAAGAGGTCCACAATATAAGCAAACACATTAAAAGGGATTGCCATAATCAAATATTAATGTATTAACTGCATTGTGTATTGGTCCATCATGACTAATTTACCTGTGTCAAGCGGCACTGTTCCTGGACACTGATGGCAAAAGCAGCAGCAGATCTGGCAACATCAGGTCTGGTTGTGGATGTTGCAGCAACAGCTTCTTCCTCAAGTGACAATGTGCAAATACTACTGGTACATTTGTGGATGAACTAAATATGCAAAGGTAGTTTTACATGTCAGTGTTAATAACACAGGGTGTTTATCCTTTGCTGGACGGGTCGCTTTGAAAATAATGGGGCATAAATTAAGAGTATACCCACCTCTTCAGGCACCATTACACCACTGCTCACAAGTTCTTACTGTTTATAGTTACCATGCACATTGTATATAAGCACATTTCTGATTTCTGATCTTTGTTCTGTTTTCATACCGGGTGTTTTTGTGTTATTGTTTCCTCAATTGTGTAATACAAACATTGCACATATTAACTGAGACCTTTTACTATTCTGCATTAGTTACTACCTCATTTTCTCAGACTATGCCTTTCTGAGTTAAAGTGCTTTACAAGCCATAAAGCTTTTCTCCACCTTCATCCCGTTCAAAGTTGGACCTAAACATTCATTATATTCTGTTTTCCCAACTAAATAAACTGAAGAAAAACATCTGCCCCGTGTGAGGCTCGAACTCACGACCTTCAGATTATGAGACTGACGCGCTGCCTACTGCGCCAACGAGGCACTGGTTTATCCCGGAAATACTATGGTTTTAATCAGAACTCTTAAGGTTCCATATTTAATCAGCCAAACCAGTAGTATGAAGTAACGCATCTAAATTTCCCATATGTATTTTCTCCAGAATTGAGAGACCGTGACTTCATACACATATTCATGGAAGTGAGCATTGGCATGTCACTGTGTCTTTGCTCACAGCGAGTGAGGGCTGGGGACTGGTGAAGACGGCAGAGAGTCTTGCAAGGGGTTACAAGGATACTGGGGTGCCACCCCCAGAGACCCTTTATGTGGACCACGACTGCTGTGGGAACTCTCACCAACACAGGATCTTTTCACTTTAGTTCCCACTCTGGACACAATATGGCGTCCACAAGACTGCACTCTTCAGCCCCTACACCATCAAATGCACTTCCAGCTCCTGCTCAAAACAGCACTACTTCATCTGCACCAACAGCACTGCCTGGGACTGCATCGCCTATTGCACCACCAACTGAGCCGTCTACATGTTTTACTGCATGTTGCCACGATGCAGAGTGGTAAGGTTTTACTTAATTGTTAAAGGTGCAGTGATTTACATTAACGCTTGAATCAATACCACATGTTCGTACGCGTTCCCTCTCTTTTTGCTTTCATTTGCTCAAATTTAGCTTCCCAGCAAGACACACCAACACAGTGTTAAGAATGTGCTTGCAATTCATGTGTAAAGATAAAACATATAAGTGCCCTAGTACAAAAAGTTATGATTTATTTCAGACGGAGTGGGCACTGCTCACTCTGCTCGCTTTAGTTCCAGTCCTACTTAAGGCCTCAGTCTCACTCCCCAGTGGTCCACTAACTTTACAGGTTCTTGAGCCTGTAACATTACTGGCCCTCATCAACGGAGTAAAGTTAAAATTCTGCTTTCCAATTGTCATGGGCATCACATTTGCATAAAAAATAGAGTTAATCCACTGGGTCTTAACATCCACAGTTGGTTTGAGTCGATGAATATGGCTTTCGAGTCATTTTCGGTGGTCACCGAGCTGGAGGTGGTGCTGTGTTATGGGTTGACGTAGACAAGCGTCACAAGAAAAGGCTGGGCTGTTCAGGTGCGTTGTTTTCTGTAGGAGAGAATATCCCCTTTGACTTTGGACTTTGTAACTTGGCAGACATTTTGCATGCACAAAAAGCTGTAAAACACACTTTATTAAAATCGTCATATTTGTATGAATTTTTGTAAAGGAAACTGGAAATGTAACTTTCACATCACAGTCAGTTTATCATTTAATTGCCAAATATTGCTTAATCACAATGGTAAGGTTATACCTTTTATATTAAAGGTAATAGTTCATTCTTGTGATAAACAAAGTTATGTCATGTCTACATACAGGACACAAGGTTTAGTTACTACCATTGCTTAAGCACAACAGGCAATATTAACATATGGCTGGACAGCATTAATAATATCCATACCATACTACGAGGGGAACTCCTCTTGGGCAAATTGAATAATGTGTTAAAAATCAAAAATTGTAAATCAAAATATGCACTTTTTGTTATTTTTTTGTTATTAATAACTTTTAGTACACAGATAACGCCTGTAGAATGTTTCTCATTTTTGGATGACATCATACTGTTATATTTCCTTTGCTGCCATGAACGTGTTCTCATTTTCCCCACGGACATGGAACGCATCATGATACTTGCTGCGGCTCCTTTAACTCCAATCTCCCGCGTTCCAAGTTAAGCGGAAATAGAAAGCCTTCTTTTCTCTATTTAAGCGCGCCAACAAAGACTATCGCTGGAGGTATATCTGTACTTCATTCACGCTACACCAGACCGCCTGTTTTGTCTCTGTCCACCTGCTCTACTGTCGTCCTGAAATAATGCCAGAGGAAGCGTCCACCGCATCGAGCTCTGGGAGGTAAGACAGCCTTGTAATTTCTCACTGTATCGTACGCTGGGAAAATACAGCTAGCTAGCCTTTAGCTAGGTAACGCGGCTAATGTTGACGACCTTGCGTGGTTAGTAACGCTGCTGGTTACGTGACACACACTTGCAGACAGTGGCAGTGTCTTTGAAAGTACTCAGATGGATTAGTTAAGTGTACCTGGTGGTGCCTTCAGGCGCTGCTAACAAACATTACTGTCACCCCCACCGGTAGGCTAATTGGCTAACAACCGTACGGAGCTAACAACAGTAAGGCGTAGCGAATACCCTAAAATATGTGAGACAACAGTAAAAGTTAGGTGTGTCGACGGTCGTTGTACTTCAGAATGAGGTCACGTAGCTGGTATTGCCATTGCCTGAACTGAAGTTTGAACTCCGTTGACTCTTACAGTGTGGAGGAGAAGCCGTGCTCATCATCGTCAGCTGCTGCTGCTGCAGACAAGTGAGTGTCCATGCAGAAGACTCCGCTGCATCTGTTTACGTGATTATTTAACATTAACTGTGTATACATGTGTATTTCCCCCCCACATGCAGCTCTGTGGACATCATGGAGGAGGCAAAGAAACTGATTGGTACAGGGAACAAGCATCTAGTGATGGGTGATGTTGTTTCTGCTGTCAGTGTCTTCCAGGACGCCTGCGGCATGCTGTGAGTATCGGTGGGAAAAGCGCCGTCACTGATTCAACACGGAAAATTATTCACTTAATATAGTGTGTGTGTGTGTGTGTGTGTGTGTGTGTGTGTGTGTGTGTGTGTCTCGCTGATTTTTATTTATTTATTTATTTATTGTTAAATACAGTTGGTGTCACTGACTTTGTTGTAATGTTTTCACTCTGATCTCCTCCGGATGTGTTAGTCTAGAGATGTGTGTGTGAGAAATGCAAAGTGAAAGTGCCTTTACTTTTTCTTTTAGGCTTGTTAAATTTGGAGTAAGTCTGAAATGCATATTGAAATGAGATTGAATCATACCTCAATGTGTAGTTTGATCCTTTACACACTTGTGCTGTCTGTCTGCCAGAGCTGCAAAGTACGGAGACACTGCAGATGAGTGTGGTGAGGCCTTCTTCCTATGTGGGAAGTCACTACTGGAGCTTGCCAGGTTGGTTCACTTAATTGCTCACCTTGAAAAATTATACTGTATATTAGATTGTTACTGTAAAGTTCATACTAAGTTGTAATGTAATGTTGCATCACTTGTTAAATTGGATTCAGAGAGTGACCGTTTTAGGGCTCGATCCTCTTTTGCATCCCCTGTTAGCGGTATCTCATGGTTATGTTCGTGTTTTCTCATGGGTTTTTGGGTTTTGGTTAGGATGGAGAATAGTGTCCTTGGTAATGCCCTCGAGGGAGTCCCAGAAGAATCTGAGGAAGAGGAGCAGCCTAACAACTCCAATATTGAGAGTGCCAACAATCTTGATGGTCAGTATCAAGTATTTCTCTATCATCACAAAGGATTCCTGATTTGGGGAACACAGAAAATTGTAGAAAAGAAGAACTTTGCTTGTCTAATGTTGTTTTATTCTGATTCCCTATGAGAAGAAATCAATGAAATGGTTAAGTTCCAGTTTGGTAGGTCAAGTCAGTTATGTAGGCGTTACAGCCCCAAACCTGAAATTTGTCTTTTGTGCTTTCAAATATAACGTATTTTCTTAAATCATAGGTCTGGCAGGAGGTTGTAGTAATCTTTCAATGTCATAGAAAAACTGCTCTTGGTACTTTAAAACTATACTGTCTAATGTCAAACTATTTTTCACGTGCCGCTTTGGTGCAGAAAAAACTAGAGATGAGCTACGAAAGCAGGTGTATGACGCAATGGCAGAGGAGGAAAAGACTGAGGCAGGCAAGCCGAAGTCTGAGGATGGAAAGGGTAGCACTGAGGAGAAAAAGAAAAATGGCGTGGCACAGTGTCCAGTCAAACATGATGAGGCCGGATCAGAGGAACCCTTATGTTCCCCTGTGAGTGGGAAAGAAAAGAGTTCAGTCCAGGAAACCAAAGTGAATGGTGTTGAGAAGAGCCCAGTTGCTCCTGTGAACGGTGCCGGGGAAAGTCCGACGGGGATTCCTGGAAAAGAAGCTGTGCTAAAGGAGGGAGACTCAAAAGAGCAGAATGGAGGCAAGACTGGGGCAAAGGCAGAGGAAGGGAAAGAGGAAGAATCCAAGCCAGAGGCTGAACAGGACGAGAAGGAACCAGAGGGCAGTAAATCTTTGGATGGAGAGCACGGTTTGTGTGGATGGGTGGAGCACAGGCTTGGTATTTCTTGTAATAAAAGGGGCCACATTAACAGGTGTTGCAAAATGTGGAGGGAATCACACCGGAGCAAGAGTTTTCTCCTCTTTTAGGGGAAACATTTTACTTTTTCTTTTAGCACATTTGCCTTCAGTCTCTCCTTCATCCACCCTGTAGATAAATGAAACATAGCCCTATGTAACTGGCCTCGTGTTTCTTCAGCAGATGATGACGACGACGACGATGACGATGATGATGATGAGGATGGAGAGCGAAATGGACAGGATCAAGTGAGTTACCATCCATCCAAGTCTCTGTGACACTGTTGAATGTTTAGATGTTTGACGTATGCCTTCCCCACCTTAAGGAAGAGGACGAGGTTGGGAACTTGCAGTTGGCGTGGGAGATGCTGGAGGTCGCTAAAGTCATTTACAAAAGGTCAGTGCAGTGCTGCAAGATGAAGTTAATGGTGAACTAACAGCACAATAAAATCAAGTCCATTGACCTGAAGAGGAAAGATTTATACAGAATGCAAGTTCAAGCAGGTCACTTAAAGCCTGGTCACCTCATACAAATCCAGGCTTTGTTAGTCAGGACCCTGCTTGAGGATGTTAGGCAATATGAGTTAAAGTTGTGTTGCAGTTAATTTCTTGTTCGACCCCACAGGAAGGAAGGCAAAGATGACCAGCTGATGGCAGCCCAGACATATCTGAAACTAGGGGAAGTCAGTGCTGAATCAGGTCGGTTTCTTCTTTTAAATTTTCTTTTTCTTTTTTTCTATTCCAATCTTGCAAATGTATTTTTCACCGGGTTGTCCACGTTCATGAAGCCTGAATGAAACGATTGTCTTTTCCTGAGTTCTTCTCTTTCACATCTTGACCTTGTGTTTTTTATAAGAAAAGACCGGGTTCATTCATTCCTGAAGTGGCCCGTGGTGCCACTACTGATATGAAAATGCTACAGTTTAGCAGAGCTAGATGTGACTCCATGTGTTCCCTTCCCCAGGCAACTATCCCCAGGCGCTAGAAGACTTCCAGGAGTGTCTCGCCCTGCAGCTGAAGCACCTGCCTCCCCACAGTCGTCTACTGGCTGAGACCCACTATCATGTCGCAACCACACTGTGCTACATGGATCAGTACAGCCAGGCCATTCAGCACTACAACAGCTCCATAAAAGTCATCGAGACCCGTCTGGGTAAGTTTCCCCTTCTCCCCCTTTTCTTTCTTTTGAGTGCTGTCTCTTGAGATAAGCATATATAAGACTTGCAGATTATCAACTCTTTAAAACCCCTCTGCAGTTAAAGGGACTGCACCGATCCTGTTTTGCCATGTTTCTTGTGCACTAATCAGTCATTGTCTGTGCATAGCCATGTTGCAGGAGGTGATCGCCGCAGCAGAGGGAGCAGATGGGGCAGCAGAAGAGAAGAATGAGATGGAGGAGCTGAAGCAGCTTCTGCCTGACATCAGGGAAAAGGTTGAAGATGCAAAGGAAAGCCAGAGAACAGCCAGCACTGCCTCCCAGGCCATCCAGCAGACACTAGTGGGTACACAGGAGAACAAGGAGCAGTATACACTGTGTTAAAGTGTATTTTTGTACATCTTGACTTTCAAGGCTTGGTGTTTCAAGTCTAAAAATCCAGGTTGAGGTTACCTGGGTGCAGTATAGACGTACAAAAACATCAAAATTGCAGCCTCAGCTTCTGTGTAACTAACCTTTTGCAGGGTGGAGCCTCAACCTCATCTGCATTCCTGTGTGAAAATGGGGGCCCTTCATCATCATCATCAGCATTTGCAACAGCCAGCCAGGTAAGGAAAACATAAGGGTACACAACTCTTGCGCGCCTTGCTGTGTAACATCAGCAATCGGCCTACAAAACAACTCAAAACAAACAAAACCCAACTTCTGTTTCAGATCCAGGTTAAATCATCTGACAGCACCTCGTCTTCCAAAGCAGCCTCAGACATCTCCCACCTTGTCAGGAAAAAGGTGAGGCCTGCTAATGCCTTCCTGCCCCTCCTTCCCCCTTTAGGTGCGCAGAAGGGAGCCTTTGAATCATTGCTTAAGGAATGACATCCGATCTGGAGCTATAATCACCTGCATATTGAAACTGGTCATTTACCTCTCTCTATGTTGAGGTCTGTGTGCTTGCCTGCATTGGTTGTTGGATGTTATGGCTTTCTGCAACTGTCGGTCTTCTGGTTGTGGTTTTTGGCTTGTGAAGTGACCTCTGTTGGTTCTTATTGTAGTTGTGGCATGTGCGTGTGCAGGTGATTGTGTTGTGGTGCCACTTAATGCTATAAATTAAGCTTTGATATTAGCTGATATGTGTGCGTGACCCTGACATGTTAGTGACGGTTGCTTGGTGTCTGCATTAGGTTCCATTTTCCTCTTTCTAAATGTCCGCTCACAGTATATTTTATTTCCTGCTTTAATGGTTGTTTGCATTGAATCCAGCTGTGTACAGAAGCGTTGAGTCTTCTCTTCCCCTTCCCTTTGTCCTGGTTTGTTTCCACACAGAGGAAACCAGAGGAGGAGAGCCCAGTAAAGGACACTGATGCTAAACAAGCAAAACAGGAAGCCACAGTTAATGGCAGCGCTGACTCTAGTGCCAGCAACGGCAATGGAGTCCAGGAGGGAAAATCACAGGAGGCGAGTGATAGGCTTCTGTCTTATGTTTGCAGGACGGCACTCTGGAAAGATTGTGCTGTGACGACGCTACCCTGTTCAGATGGAAGGGATAGCCAAGCATACAGTAGTTAACTACTAGCATATGGTTTTTGGTGGAGCTCCAGTTGTGTCTTCGCCAAATTTCTCCTTGAAGTGGCTTTCTGTCTGTGTACAGAAGCGAACAATACTGTTCAGTCACAGAGCTTCTATCTCAGTAATGCTGCTGCTGTGGTTGAAGTTCAAAACAAATCGTCTGTTTGCAATGCTTGAAAAGTTCACATCTCTGTATAAATGTTGTTTTTTCTCTAGTTCTTCAGATAAAACTGCAGCAGCGAGCGCTCTCAACAAGAGCCGTTCAAGACAAAGCAGCAATCTGAAAACATTTCCTCTTGAGAGCTTAGAGATGATATGTAGGCAACACACCGAGTCGTTCCTGCAGTGTTAAACATTGTTTTCTTTATTCCCTGTAGCCTGCCAACCAGTCATCCTCTGTCAAGTCTTCAGCGTGACTGTTCCCGTCTCTCTCCTGATCTACGAAACCAGCACAGCATGCCTGTCCAGCCCTTTTCACCTTCAACACTTTTGTTTCTGTAAATAAGATCCATTTTCATAGATTTGTCTGTCCAGTTTTGTATACTTGTAGTAAAAAAAGAAAAAAAAAAAAACTAATAAAAAAAATTGCAGATGTAAGTTTGTATCACTGAATTCTTCAGAGTTTCTGGGACCTGAACTTCACACAACTGTGACAAAACATTCATGCCAATGTAGTAATTATTACTGAACTGAAAAAGGTCACTTTGATTCTTTTCAGTGGTTCCATATTAAGTGTGATTGTGGGGCTTCTTGGCAGTGTAGAAGACCATGTTTGGGTTTTGGATTGTTCGTTGGTCAAACTTGTCACGATAAGCTCTGGGAGCTTGTGATGGGCATTTTTCACTGTTCCCTGACATTTCATACACCGATTAAAAACGGTTCATTTTCATTCTTAATTGCTGTTGTACAAGTGAGTTTCTAACAAACCCAAGGCCCTTCTGTCACAATGTCCAGTTTAATTTTAACACTGGACACTTAAAATTATCTGCTTGTTTCCAATAGGCTTCTACTGTAGATACCTGCAACCAAAAGGAAAGTACAAATGCTTAGTAATCAAAGTTGGTTCAGATTTTACATCCTGATTGTGGAGATGTTTTCACTTCTGACTGGCTTCCTCTGTGGGTGGAGGGTCTTGGTGATCAGTGAAGGGCAAAAGGGACGAGAGCTGCCGCCGTGGAGCCGAAACTGGCTGAGCTGCGTTTCCATGGACAGTCACAGGATGTGAGGAAACCTGTGTTGAGGCACAAGGTATTTCAGCAACACCACATTTAAGCATGTTTACGTAAAAAGAAGGCAGACTGTATGCATTCACCTCCAACGCAGGAACGAAACCTTATCGGGCTTTTCAGTGTTCTACAGTGTAAATTCTCATCCTGAAGTGGATGGGAGCTCACACTGCCAACTCTACACAGTACTATGTTATATGCCATGTATTACATTGCCAGTATTAACAATTACAGCCTTAAGCATTGTTATTGATGAGGCCAGGGGATGTTGAGTTTAGAGCCCGTATATAACTAACACAATCCCAAATATTTTTGTTATTTAATAGTTTATTTGAACTTTCACTGATACACCTCCAGGCTGTGAGCAACATCCTACCATAGCTGGATATTTATAGTGGCTGGTGTTGGTTGGGTCAGGCTTTGCCAGCGTCTGGACGTCTCCATCTCGTCCATTGACCAAACGTACACATAGCTCCATGCTGCCCACCTGACGTTGACACAAACACAAAGTCAGGTGTGGAATGTACTGTCCTGCTTCACCCTCGACTAAATCGGCCTGAAACTCCCCCTTAAAGTTCTACATAAATAGAACATCTGATAGACTTTATGTAGAAAGCGCTGCGTACAGGTGTCTGCTCAACATGACTCTGGCTGTTACCTGGGGAACTGAGTTCAGATGAACAAGGCTTAAGGAGGGTCTAATTGGCAGACTGCGCACTGGCACCCTCAAGTGGCCACTAAGGAGCTGTTGATGGAGAGAAAACATTGACATGTTGTGGCACACACTCTAAGCCAGAGTATTTGGTAATGGGTGAGACATATGGACCAAGTGTTCCTCTAAGCAAAGCTGGCAGACGGAGATTTTAGACTTGCATGATAATCACTGATAGATTAAATGCTAAACCTTACCAGATGGTGTGATTAGTTTATCCAGTACCTCTGCATGTAATGAAATTGAAAGGAATACAGTTTCAGTAAAGATACTGTTTAGACGCTAATCCTTGAGACGCCACTGGTTTTTGAGTCGTAAACATCAGCATATATTAACTGAGCTGAGGCCGTGTCATCTCCTTTTACTGTAGAACTCTACAGTCAACAGATATAAACACCTGTAACGCTGGGCATTACAGCAGCATCAAAGATTACTATATAATTTTTACAATAGCGTGTAATATATAAGCTTTCATACCTGGTTGTATTGGTCAAAGAGTTCCATTCGGGTCCAGCCACAGGGAGCCAGTTTGAAGACCTCATGGCCTTGAGCAACCAGATCTTTTACTGCCTGCACCTCCACCACTAGAGAGAGGGAGGGTGACGGCTGGATCCTGCAGGGACAAGGGTTTACATATATGTACATTTTTAGATTTTTTTGGGGGTGGGGGTGGGGGGGGGGTCTCAGGAAAGTAAACCCCATTGAATGTTTCTACCCCTTGAAATAGTAGTGTATCAAGCCTAGTTTGAAGTCTTTGAAGTCACTCCTCTGCTGTATATAATAATAAGAAGAAGTCTTTCTCCTACCTGGGGACAGGCTGTTTGACTGACAGGAGGGCATAGTTTGTAGGGGTGAAGCTGTGGGTGTAAGGCGGGGACTCTCCCAGCAGGCACCGGACAGGAGGCAGCGGAGTCGGTGGTCCCACCTCCTGACCTTCAGAGTAGAGAGCTGCCACCAGGCGCAGCGCCCCCAGAGAGGCATCAGCTCCCAGCACCAGGTCGTAGAAAATCACAAACCCAGCTCTGAAACGCCACAGGATGGTTTTCACTCAATTTCATTTCAAGAAAGCTGAGTGGGTTTAAAGACTGACACATCAGATTTGTGTGATTTGCAGTTTGTTGTTACTTCAATGTGACTGTGGGCTATTTGAGAGGATTTAATTATGCAAATAAGTGCATGATTTGAGCTCAGTGTGCAGCTGAACTGAAATTTGATTCAGACAATGTTAATGGCCTGATATTCTGTGGATGGTGTAGAGGATTAGACTAACACAGGATCGTAGGGGGCTGGACCCAGAGAGTCCAACATGTCCAACACACATCTTCCCAGCGGAGAGGAGACGGATCCGGTCTGGAGCTGAGGGACACATAGAAGTATCTGGATCAATGTCACAGGAAAATACTGTGTAGGAATTAGGACTCATCATGATTAAAGGCAGCTGTTATATTAGTAGCAACCTAAAAAACTTAAAAGTCCTGTTGGACAGCCATGTAAATGTGTTGGACCTCAACTGTAAATGAAGTACCGGTGAAAGAAGTGCATGAATGTGAGTCTTCGTTTGGAGTGGGAGTAGATGAGGAGGAGGAGGAGGTGGTGGAGGCTGTCTCCTGGGCCTGGGAGCTTCTTTGCTTCTCTCCATCTCTGCCAGTAAACTGGAAATCTGCAGGAGGTGCTCCCTCTGAATCAGCTCAAGCTCAGCGCTTACTGCTGCTGGAGAAAACGCAAGCACAAGATATCCACTGTGAAGGCAACCGCCCCAAACCTGTGTGCACTGGGCCACGAGGTATTCGCTGAAAATACTTCACTGCGAGTGAAAGTACTGCATTCAAAACCCTCCTTCAGTAAAAGTATGTTAATATTATCAGCAAAATGTACTTAAAGTATGAAAAGTAAAAGTTCTCACTGTGCAGTAAACTGGTCCCTGTCAGTGTTTTCATGTTGTTTTTGGATTAATATTACTGCTGCATTCATGTGTATGATGTATCGCACTGCTGTAGATGTTTACGGTTGAGCTAAATTTAACCACTTTCTATACTATTGATTACTTTAATCTACAGCCCTGCATCGTATTTTATAAGACCACCATTTGTGTGTAGTGTTGCTGTCGTGTGAGAACTATAGATCTCTGAATGGTCGACTTTTCATGAGCTCAGAAAAACAGCCTGTGACGATGAAACAGCTTTGAGATGATGCATTTTCTAATGCTAATTTTTACGTTGGCAACACAATGCAACTGCATGGGATTTGGACAGTACTAGTAAATTTGAGCTAATTCCATACAGCTAACAACAGTTAGCTTTAAAAGAAAAAGATCTTTGTCTTTTATTTGTCACAACTCTCCAACCTTCATAATTGTGGTGTCGCCCCCTGGCCAGCTGGAGGCTGAGGATCTCCTCCTCCAGCCTCTGGTTCTCCTGCTCCACAGCCAGCAGCTCCCTGCTCAGACCCTGCTGAGGAGGAGGCTTCACCTCTAGACACAAGAACAACAGTGATATGGCTCAGGGCCAAAAGGTAATTTACCCTCTGTTTCATTCTTTTTTGCCCTGAGAGACAATACTAACTCTATAACTGTTCATTTGAAAAGAAATGTTGGACTGCAATCTAATAGCTATGGACTTTGTTGAGGAAATCAGTTTTTAGAGTGGAAAAATCAAGCTGGGTAAACTTAACAAAGGCTCCACTGAGCACAGCTGTGTTGACAGAGAGCTATACTGTGACAGGCAGGACATATTTACTGCTCATCGTCACTCTGAGTCTTACTCCTGCCGGCTGCCGCTGCTTGGTTCTTCTCCAGGCTTTGGGCTTCTGCCTGCAGGTCAATCATTCGTGCCACAATCGCTGGATCTGACCCACCTGACTGCATGTATGCCTGCCGCAGGGCTCTGCAACAAAGAGACCTGATTTACCCTCATGCAACCAGGCAGCTCGGTACAACAAAGTTGCATTCACATGTAAGCAACCTGATTTTCTTAGTGGCAACCAGACAAAGGGGGAAAGAAATCCGCACTCCATCTTGTTTTACCTTCTAAAAGAGCGTTTTTAAAATAAATGATAGATGTACTTTATCTGAGTAGAGAGAGGGCCATCTGCACAAGAAATGAGCTCGTAGCTGTCGTGATGCATCTTTTTATTCTTGTGTGGATCTGGCTGATCAGCAGGTACTGAGGCCTCTCGCACACTGAAAAGGAAAAGAAAACGCAGTCGATCATTTAAATTAGATCATATTGTGGCATCTATGGAAAGTTTCCCAGCCATACAATAGGAAATTCAATCTATTCTACCACAATTGTTACACTGAGGAACTACCCAGGCATAATGAAATACATAATTGATGCTCTGAGTCATCCAGCAGCTAGAAAAAGAAATATTTCACTACATTAATCTTGGAGGCAGAGCACCACAGAAGCAGTCATTTCTTTTTGTATGCATCTGTGCCGACATAATTTACCCTAACAAACACACATTAGACAAACTCTCTGTATCTGTGCCTGCTCTGGCAGCACATCATGGCCACAGACTGAAAAGTTTCAGGTTTGATCCCAGTTCAACAGCCAGTGCTGATCTGTCAGCAGTCAGTGATTGCCTGAAACAGCTGGGACCCTCACTCAAACTTCAGTAAACAGCACATTTGTTGTGGACTATTTTTGGCTGTGGATTAACGCTGTAAGTGACAGTAAAAAAAAAAAAGGCCACGTTCATGGCAAGGAGGTCAATGGGACAAAGGAATAGGATAAATCTGGCATAATTGATAATAATAAAAATCCAATAATGTGATTTTACAAATATAAAACTGGAGGATGCTGAAAGTGGTCATTCTGCATCATGAGTACTTTTTGAATTTTAGTTTCTATTTACTGCTAATACTTCTGTACTTGTACTTAAAAACTGAATATAGGAGTAATTTCACATTGTACTATTGGTACTTTTACTTGAGTAAAGGATATGAACTCTTGATGAGAACATCCATCCTGGCAGATAAGACATTAGTACACATGCCTACTTGTAATGTGCACATTTACTGTACTGTGTGGAGATGTTCAACGAGTTGTTGCAGCGTCTCCTCGTTTCTCTCGTCCTGCTCTCTGAGCTCCATCAGCAGACTCTCCAGGTGAGTTGTGTTGCTTTGCTCAGACAGGACACTTACCTGTTGGGCCAGCTCTGACACACACACACACACACACACACACACAGGGTCTCAGAGCAACCTTTGACCTTAACATTTAGTGTAGATCAAAAGAAATCTCATTGCAGATTTTTACACAAATGCTGAGGAGGATATTTGGATTACAAGGTCTCAAGGGGTTTATTGCATTTGCTCCTCACCGTCTCTCTGCTGCTCCAGCTGCTGGTTATGAGCATGTATCAGTGCCAGCTGGCGCTCGTGGAGCGTCGCCATTTCCCTCATCTCCTTCAGTCTCTCACTGTGACCCAGCTGACGTCCACACGCCTGGGTTTATAAATTAATAGATTCATGCAAGAGCAGTGGCTCTTAAACATGTAACACCCTGGAGCAAAATTATTCATTTCTTTCATCTCCCTAAGACTCAGCATCATAAAAATGCACTCTTGTTTTACACCCATCTTCACCTGTGACCTGTGACTTACTCTGACACCACTGGCTGATGACTTAATGCACACTTATAGCCCCTCGACATTCTTTAAAGTGCTCTCCAAGCGTCACAGGCTGACAGGCTTACAAGAATAAGAGGGAAAGGGAAGAGACTTCCATGAGAAGAATCAGGTGAAACGTGGAGCCCACCTCAGTATCTGTGGTCCTTTTTGACCAGCTTGTCAGATTGTCTTCAATGGACATCCTCAACATGTGAAACTGAAAGTCAGAAGAGAGAAACAGTTTCGTATTCCATGTTTATTTACACCTAAAATGTGTCATTGACAAGATAAGTTTAAAATACGTTGCATGTATTTTTGTATGTCTGTATAACTCCAATGTGCTTCAGCTAACATGATCCTATTCAGACACAAATTTTTGATTGAACACCATGAGCAGCCTGCAGTGCTTGATATGACAATTAAAATGAACGTAACATAAAACAGTGATGGATCACTGAGAATGAACAGCTAATGAATGCTTCCCGTGATGTCATTGTGTTTGAGATGTTTCTCATCGCTGTAGTGCAGGACAGAAGAAGTCTGGCTGGTTCACTTTCACCTCGTCTGTGAGATCCTGCAGAGCAGCGCTCCCCGTCTGACCGGCTTCTGGTACGTCCTCCACTCTTGCTGACTTTGGTTTCACATCAGCACTCCTCCACCTGGTCATGTTCCTGCTCTGACCTCTTAGCTGCACACACAAAGACACATGCAGCGTTTTTTCCATTGCATCTGTTTCGGTGATACAGATGCCTCATAAATCAGCTCTAGTCTCTGCTCTAGTAGACTGATGAAGATCCACCCATGAACAAGATTCACTTCTGTCATCGCTGTCTTGGCCAGTGAAATACTTTGTACGTTACTTTGTGCAGCAATAGTTTATATAAGATGTATAGAGGCATACAAACACAGTAATTTAGTGATTTATTTTGCATTTCTCCTCAGTTTTTTACCTTAAATTGTCACAGCATTTCATGAACATCGCAAGTGGATGCCAATCCAACAACAATTCTCAACTTTATGGCAAACTCATGACTTAATATTATAAAGACATTAACAAATGTATCATAAAGTTCCATGTGTGTTTCCTGCAAGAATCATTGCTTATTCAAATATATGCATATTTTAGCCTCATTAACCGAATGGCAGTTTGAAATAAATTAGCTCCACTTTGATCCCATAAATTGTCTTGTGGTTTCCTGCAAAGAAGGGTTATTCATCTGATCCACCTGCCCAGAGCCTGTTCTCCTTTACTAGATCAGTATGACTTACCTTGACAAGGTCAGGTGTTCTAGTCTGTTTAGGGTCAACACATCCAGGTTTGTCTCCTGTGAGAAGCTCAGAGCTGTGTCTCTGCACCTGAAGGTGTCCTGCGTCGCTCCCAGTGCAGAACAGTGCTTTGTGTTTCTCAAGCAGCCCAGCGGAGCGAAACATCATGTTACAGTCTCCACAGATCAATTCCCCCTCCATCTGTTGTTCATCAAGACCTGAAAGCTGAAATAATCGTAGGAATAGTAGAGATAATATATAATATGAATTCTTCAAACAAAAAACACAAAAAAACACAAACTCCCTTCTTACTGCTTCATTTAAAGGTTGCTGAACATGTTCGGTTTGTCTGTTACGACTGTATGAGTTACTGCTGCCGTCTTTGTTTGTCCGTAACCATGCCAGTGAGTTTGTTGTAGGTGTGTGGTGAGTCCTTCTGAACATATCACCCAGTTCCCCTGCCTGTTTTATGAGTAACATCATTTCATATTGTATCAGAACATGTCAAAAGTACTTTAACATGTTTCAACACCAAAGGAAGTCAAAGCTTTGAGACTAAAATTGGTGGTAAAGAGCTGTGAGCCTCTGTCTGAAGCAAGCAGAGAAAAAAGCTCTCAGGTTCTGTACTTCCTGCTCCAACCTCATTAAGCTAACACTGGCCATATGTTTTATTCTATCCATCTGAATATTCATAAGACGTCTTTTTCAAAATTCTCAGACTGCCTGATGTGTTCTCACCCTCGAGTGAGCACCCGGAGAGGCTGACTGCAGCTGTGCAGTGGAAGGCTGGCTCTAAAGCCTCAACAGCAGAGGCCCAGACCTCAGTGAGTATATTCACTCTGACAGCACAGTGCAAGATGCAGACAATCTGACTTAAATTTCCAAAAACCTGCAAGATAAAACTCTCCAGATAATAGTCACCAGTGTTCTGGTCTAGTCTTGACTGTGTTGAAATGTTCAGGCAAAACTCTTTCTTCAAATTTGATCTCATTGTCTCGTACACTGTATGCATGTATGTATTCCACATCATGTAGCAGAGGCTGGGGGTGGAGGTTCACAAAACCCACAAAGAAATTTATGAGAATGTGTCTTTTTAGCTAACTTATTGGCTGACCAAACATTAGCTACAAAGTTAATGTTAGGTTTAACTTATCTTAGACTTGGTTTTGTATTGATTATGCATTTTACTGAGAAGACATATCATGAACACAAACAACAGTCAAGGGACTGATTCGGGACCATATAACCTACAGTACATTACTAGCTAGCACAGCTGTGTGAAATGGTTACAGGTGTAATGTTAGCCTTCTCATGACATGCCAATGTACCCCTTTTTCTGCTGATTCAAGCGCCTTTAATACACCATTAATTTGACTTTGCCCACCCTGCATCCGATTTTCTTATGACTTGACATGTGACTTACTCCCACCTCCATCACGTATACACGGACTCTGTAATGGAAAGTCTGGCTGTAGAGTTTTTTAGTACAGGACTCTACAAGGACAGTCCCTAGTAGGCCAGCTCCTTTGAGAGGATTTCCTCACATCCAACTTTTTTAGATGTGTTCAGATCCAGAGGGCAAACTTGTGTCTCCCTCATGCCATTCACTTCACAAAAGTATGACACAGTCAGCTCATCGACACTGCAACATACAAACGTGACACTCTGATATCTGATTGCACAAACTAAAACATGGGTCTGTTTCTACAGGACAAAAAAATCGATTTTAAATGTAATTCTGGACATATTTGGTCAGCAAATATCAATTATCTCTTTAGGGTTCAACATGATAAGCACACAAAAGCAGTGAACCATTCATTTGAACCTTCAAAACCTCCTTGTACCTCTTCAGTTATCTCCCTGACTTGGGCCAATGAAAATGTTGCCCCCTGCTGGCAGCTGCGTGAACAGTCAGCATTTCTGTTACACTGAGGCTTGTGGCAGCTTGAGCACTGCAGATTTTTGTCTCAATTTTCTTATACAGTGTAATTTCTTACACACATCTCATTGTTCTTTACAGGACTGAACTGATAGAGATGTACTTGATATGTTAAAATTTGACTCCTCCACTGAGTCAGAACAGAGCAGGTCTGACCGGTGACATTACAGGAAGCATAAATGAGCACAAGAGCTTGGTTGGAGGGTAAGATTGTGAGTAAGGTTTGAAAGGGAAGTAGTATATTAGTAGTAGGGCACATTTGTTTTGGTGAAAACATGAGTGCTTCATACATGGCTGCTGTGACACCACGCTGGACAGACCAACTTTATGCACCACAATAAAAGATCAAATGAAAAGTTTTATTCTTTAATCTCAAATAGCACCGATTCTTCCTCTTTCCTCTCAGTTACTCCTTTCATTCCAAGGTAGACTGAGGTGATGCCATTTGTATTTTGTGAAATTTCCTATCTCCCCGTATTAGCCAACATCTGTGCTGAATTTAAGTGCCTATAGAAGGTTGTTCTGAAGCAACAACAGGCTCCACAATACTGAGACAGACTGCTGCTGCTGAGAGCTGAGAGCTGAAATATTAAACATCCATCCACACCTCTGACAGAGACAGAGAGACAGAGACAGAGTGAGAGAGAGAGTTGAGGACTTGAACTCCTTTCTCTCTCCCACCTCTCTCCTCCTGATCTGCAACACACACACACTCTCTCTCTCTCTGTCACACACACACACACACACACACACACACACACACATGCCAGTCTGTTGCTAAGCAACTGTAAAATAAAGCAGTAGGCTCTGAAGTCAGGGAGAGAGAGAGAGAGACAGACAGAGAGAAAGAGAGAGAGAGAGAGACAGAGAGGAGAGAAAGAGAGTTCACAAGTACCGCAATCCACTACTGTTTGTTTGCCTCTGTGCATGATCCCACCACCGCTCTCGGTGTACCATCTGTGGACCTGCGAGGACTTGTGACTTCTGGTTCTCTGTCAGCCGACCAATCAGCGTTGGCTGGGGAGGCGGGCCCAGCGGTTCCCTAGGTTACCTGTGTGATTGACGTTCAGCCTCCTGCAGCGGAGCGCGCGGCAGTGTATCACTGATGCTCCTGCTTCCCCCCCGGAGACTGTGGAGAAATCTGGAAGAGAGACGGAGAGAAAACACAGGAGCAAGAGGAATGCTGATTATCTAAAGTTCTTCGCTCTCGTCCTCCTGCTCTCTTTACTGGAAAGATGAAAGCTGGAGCGCTGGAAGAAGCTGGCTGAAGGAAAGGAAGGATTCCTGAAGCAGGGGGATTTGTTGGTAAGAGAAGCCCTACATCACTTTTTCTCTGTCTGTCTTGGCTTTACCAGTCACCTGTCCTTGCCAGCACTGTGAATTATGGGCTAACAGGTAAACAGTGGGTTTCTCTGAGCTGTATGTGATGTCTGTGTGTGTGTTGGTGAGACAGATTCTCTGCATGCTGCGTGGCTGTTTGGTGTTACTGTATGAAACCTACATTACAGTGGATGCCCGTTTTACAGTATCAGTTATGCAAAGGCTTTAGCTGAGTCAAGAGCTGCTGCTCTATAGGAGCCAGAGTGATTAAAATGACACCATACATATGAGCTGCATCAGTCATTTCAGGGCTACTGTTACAGCTGAGGCCACAATTTCTAGGCTTGTCTACTGTATCTGCATAGGAGGAGGAGTATTAATTACATAACGCTCCATCTCTACTCCTGTATCAGAGCTGTGCAGCACCACACTGTCCCACTAGTCCAGAAAAGCTTCACTGCTACGATCATTTGGAGGAGTGTGGCTGTCTGTTTTCTGCTGCAGCCCACAAAGACATACAGGCTGTTTCTAGTGGGACAGTGAACTCCACTTTTGTGTGGAGGAATCCATCCATAGGAGTGTACGTATGTCTGATCTCAGTTGGAGGATTTGCAGAGCTTCACAGGTGTGGGCAGATGTATGAGTTAACAAGTGGGCATGCATAAAAACTCTTGATCCCCCATGTCTTGTTACAATTGGGAGAGATCATAAAAGGAGACAATGAGAAACAGGTCATGATCAACTGGCTGTAGGAGCATGGCATTCGTTCCAGCCCACTGTACCACCAACATTCCCTGAAACATCCATTAGCAGCCATGGGTCAGGTGACAGCCGGCTCCTCCGTGCCCTCAGGACTCAGCTGTGCACAATCGGGGACTTGGTTTTCTGCTCGGCTGCTCTCCTGCCAAGAGTCTTCCCCCCCATCACCCGAGGACGCCTCCAACACTTTCAGGCTGTTTTAGATCAGGTGTGAAAATGTTCATCCTCAGGAAGCCTTTTCTCCCCCTTGTTTTAGAGTGTTTTTGTCCTCCTGTTCGCCTGTGAGAGATTGCCTATAGAGAGCAGAGACTACAGAGAGCAGAACTGACATGGTATAGGCAATTTTCCCACAGTCCAATATCTAAAAATTTGATTCAGTGACAAAACTTTTGACAGCTCAGATACCCTGTAGGGAACAAATTGCATTATTTAGCTCTTCAGCTGAAGTGTCCCTGCTGTCAGATTGACAGCTGCAGATGCAAACTTATAGATGTATCATGCAAGTTTTGGTTTTTATACTTTTGTGAAAGCAGCAATGCAACAAGATAAAGCCATTTTCTGTCTCATGAAGCTTCGGGTATTCAATCCAAAGTATTATTAGTTTTGGATTATCCTTGCACCTCAGATCAGTACACATATTGCAGATGCATACACTTGACACATACATGCAGAGCTGAAATGATTAGTTGATTATTCCATCAACCGAAAATTCATTGGCAGCTGTTTTTATAGCCAAGTAATTATTTCAGACATTTATCAAGTACAAATGCAAAATGTGCACTGATTGTAGCTTTTAAAATTTGAGGAGTTTCTGCTTATTTGCTGCATGGTTGATAGTGAACTGAGTATCTTTGGCTTTTAGACTATCTGAAAATTACAATGGGCATTTTTTTCCTGTGTTTTCTGACAAAATCAAAGAATGTTAAGTAGCCCATCAACATTTTAAGTAACGTTTGAAGAAATTAATTTCAATAATCATAGAGCAGCACACAACAAAGTTAAACTAAGTAATTTTGCACAACACTGTCTTTAATAACACACATTAAGGTTTTTTTTAGGCTGATTCTCAACAGTACTGTATACAGGGAGATGGAATTTACAGAAAATACACAAGGACAGTTTTTAAGCAGTTTGGTTAGTGAATAGCCAAAAATGTCTCAGAGGAAGCTGAAATCAAGACCTTAGTATTTCTAAAATCCAGGATACGGCTCTGACTGTACTGAAACTATTTTAATCATCTGAGCTAAACAAGAGCCCAACTTGAGCCTCATTAAAACAGGAATAAATGCTTCCTAAAATCTAGAATTAAATATAATCAAAATCCTCAAAAGTCTCATTTTATATAGAACATTTCAAAAACGTGTTCCATAATCAAAACATTGAACTTGTTCCTGATATGTTCGTGAAGAGGATGCTTTGCTTCCTGTGATCGCACACTCCTCCTCCTGAATGGAGACATTTTTGTTCCAACCATCTTGATGTTAACTGACTCACTCTGCTCATAAAACTCTGCTCCATCTTGTCAAGTGGAAGAGAACTGACTAACATGGCAGCCGAACAGCATTTTGAATTTGTCATAGGTATCAAGAGTTTCTGTAACGAGAGTTTCTGTCTGTCGGAGCCAAATATTTTCATGAAGCTGTACTCTATTATTTCTGTGACTACAGGTCTGACATCAGTGATATAAGTGCAGATATAAATCTACAGAAATAATCCATCATCTTAGCGATCAGCTCACATGGAGACTGCAGGCTTCCTGTTTGCTATCAGTGAGAGTTAATCACATATTCCATAGCATTACAGTAGCTACAGTTGGAGGTGTTCGGGTCTCTGGAGCTACTGCCTGTCTGCCTGCCTGCGTAGGAGGAAACATCTCATCTTCACAGCTCTGTCTACTGCAGATATAAAGCTTTGGGATTTGTTTCTGCTTCATTAGACTGTGTGCAGAGCAGTGGCAGAGACGATGACGGAGGGACAAAAGGGGGGATGAGACAGAACAGGAGCCTGATTTGAGCCCACAACATCACAAGTACATGGTACTCACCTGAACTCACAGATTCACTGGGATGCCCCACAGCTCAGGGATTCTTCTAGTCAAGTGTAGAGTAACATCAGGAGTCCTGTGATTAAGGCCCTGAGTCCTGGTAAGCCTCAAATCTCTCCTGACTGGGGCTGTCTGCTCAAGGTTTTGTTGAAAATCAAACATGTTTCAGCACAGCCTGGAAGATCACAGGATGAGTGTATCAGTGACAGTTTGTCAGTGGCAATGTGTCAACAGGAGGTGCAAAACTGAAACGAATGCAAAATCCCATTGTAAAATCACACTGAAATGACTTGTTATAAAACTTGGGTTGAAAATCTTTGAAATCTTTTAAACTGAATCAATATTGTATGAATAGTGCACTTACAAGCCATCTCATTCACAATGCACGTATGAATACGCCCACATACACATTTGCACATATGAGGGCCCATACTGACATAACGCAGTTCTAATCCCCTAGTTTGGCCTAATGCCTGAATCAGACTACACAATTTTTTTTTGTCTTTGACGATGATCCCAATGTCACAGCGCCCTAAATGCTTGCTGTGTCTTGGTCGGGTGACTGGCACAGGGTACACTTATGACTCCGACCAATCACAGCATGTCTTGTTTTGTGATCACACACAAGTTCAGAGGTCATCTAGGGGGCGGGTGAAGCAACTGTCAATCAAACTGACAGAAGCGTTGTGTGTGATGCTGGTGGTGTTGTGTACCAAAAAAAAAAGAAAAGAAAAAATGACTGTGGATGCGCTATAACATCAAAAGCAAATGCAAGAGGCGCTGTAATCTAATCTAATCTAATCAACTATGACAGATGCAAGGAGTTTCACATACAGTAATTTATTTCCATAGTTATTTATTCTACAAGAAGCAGGCTTGGCTGCGTTGGCTGCATCAAACAGACTACTTTAACGTTTGATCTGGATTTAGTAATGCTGCATATTCCTGCAGTTAGGACCAGGGATAATGTTATGACCGCACAGCAGCTACTCGCTCGACTGATGAAGTGCTTCCAGTATTTCTCGCCAACATTCGTCTTTTTTTGACTCGGTCATCAGACATCAAACGGGCAGGGGTACTGCTGCCACAGCTCAAAGAACCTTTCCTCTCTTTTGTTGTCCCACCTGACAGCAGCAAAGTCAGCAGCCCTCCTCCTAGACAAAATCATTACGACATGCTAGTCTTTTTGTCGGGGATCGTGGGGTGTCGTTAGCATTGAGTTGGAGTCCTGTTTCTGGCCAACTGGTGAGTCTGAGTCCACTATTCACTCACTTTTAGCTCTATTTTGGGTCTCCACCATCCCAGGGAAAGGGAAATATCTGGCACTTCAGCTGCTAAATGCGGCACTATATTCACCAGCTGGTCAGTAACTGTGTCTGTCTCCTGCTTGGTGCTGAACAGGTAGTGTACTGTGCAGTTTTAGAGCCTTTTCACTGAAATCCACTGCCTGCTGTGACTGAAAGCCATGTTGTGAGAGCGCTGAGACCAAAACGGTAAAGTTGCAGGTTTGGACAGGTAAACGATGAGCTGAAACTCACTATAAAGCTCAGTGAAACTGAGGGGAGCTGCAGATTCAGCTATTTTCAGCTATAAAGCTGAAAAAACCTAGTGTACACTTCCTGCTCAGGACTGAAAAAACACAGCAGACAGACACAGTTAGAGAGTAGCTGGTGAAGATTATGGAGCATTTAAAAATATTTCCCTCAGTAATTGGTAGAGACCAAAAACAGAGCTTACATAGAGTGAATTTTGGACTAATATTCATTAGATGGCCAGAAACAAGGCTCTAAATGAAAAATCAAATTGCAGGATGTGTAGGTTATTTATACACTTAAAAATAATCAGCTGTTTGCTCACAAGTGTGATTTAAGATCTGTGTGGCAGTGAGGTTGAAGACTGAAACGAACTGAATACCCCTCACCTCACCTTCCCCGAGGGTGGCTGCTAAAAATGAGAAAGGCGCTGTCTGGAGCCAGTGTTTGGTTTGTCTGTTCTGGGCTATGGTACAAACATGCCGGTGCAACAAGGTGGAGTCCGTGGATGAGGACCTGCTCCCTCTGTCGATATAAAGAGCTCATTCTAAGCCAACGAATACACGATTATTTTCAGGTGATAAGAAATATAAGATAGGAATGAAAACATAATTACAAATATTATTTTCCAATTGTGCCAATAGATCCCCTGAACTCCTACACACTGGACCTTTTGAAGGTGATCTTATGTCCATGTTGTGTCCACAACTTGTTTCTGCTGCCCTCAAGTGGCAAAAAAATCAGTTATTGCACAAAGTCACGGAAATTTCTCCCCGTATGTATCAGCTTTAGCAGTGATAAACCCACAGTTTGGCTTTTAAACAATACTTGCACACTTGCAAATAGAACAGTTAAAAAAAACCCCATCAAATATTTAAACAGCAACCAGTATATTTGAATACAGAATACATGTGTCCATGAACGAGGAGGGTATGTGATCATGTGGCTTCAGACTGATGGAACTGCAGAACTGACTGACTCATATGACGGTTGTTACTGGTGCTGGACGATGCTGACACAGTATTTGCTCAGGAGAGGTGCATCGTGCAGAGCTGCTTGTGCATAATTTCAAACACCTACACATGTATAAAATTATGCACAAGACATCTAGAATATTTAAATGGGATGGTACGATGCTGCCAGTGAAAACACTTCAGTGTTATAACAGAAAATACTGCATGTCTTGAGAAGAAATCAAAGGAGAAAATCTGTTCAGTTCCAGACGTTCAGCTGATGTTTGGCTCCGGAGTGGTTACTGTTGCACACTGTGGTATAGAGACATGGGTTCTCTCTCAGAAGATAGATTCGTCTCTGGAGGAGGTGGATGGTTTTGATTCTGTGTCCAGCTGGTGTTATTGTCTGTATATATTTATATCCAGATGATTATCCTGTCTGGTTTCAAGGTTACAGTCTTTCTGAAGGCGATTTGGCCATGATGACACCCCTGTGGCCCCAACTATATCACACTCATGCAGCAATGTGGGTTTTATTTTTAACATCCTACCAATGTAGTTGCTAAGAAATACCATCCAGGACTCAGCTTGGACGCTGCAAACTGTATTGGTTGCCTGGCAACATTTGCTTATTGAACATACTTATGGAGCTTCAGCGGTTTGATTGCAGATGGGATGTACTGGTGACACGCTGACCTGTGTCAGCAGAGTCTGAAGCAGTTGGTAATATTTGGAGTACTTAGCTGAGCAGTTTGATTTGATCTGTCTGTCTGAGGAAGAGTGTGCTGATGTTGAAACGCTGCTGTTCATTAAGACTAAAAAGGATTTTAGCACTTTGTCTTTTCAATGTTCTTCTATGGCGGTTCAAGCTTTGATTCAGTTTGATTTCATCTCCACAACAAGATTCCACATTGAAAACATCACCTGATTGTAATCATTGCAACAACTTGACGATACAGCAAGAGGAAAAAAGAACAACATTTTAGATGTTATGAAGACATGATGGTGTTTACGTTCAGTTTGTGGTTTCAATAATCATGACTTCAGCAGCAGGCCTAGCTTAAACATTGTCAGCAGTTTACCTTTGCCTGGAGAATATGTTCACAACTGTCAGCTGATATCATCCTACAGATCTACAAATAAAACTCATCACTCCGGCAGTCGAGTAACATCATCAATCATATCTCGCTCAATATGTCCCAACTCCCTGGTCATTACAGATGTAAATGATACCGTCTTTCCCTTTGTCTTGGAAAGCTGACAGTTTGGAGATTGATGATTTCTGATAAGAACCTCTGGGAAGGTTTTACTTTGACTGATGCTAGTCCACACAGAGACAGGTATTTTCCAAAATGTAGCTTTTTTTTTATGTTTTTCGTCCACACATAAACACAGTCTCCAGGGTGAAGATATTCAGAAACTGTTTCAAGTGTTGACGTGTAGACGTGTAGACGAGGAGTACACTCTTAGCTGCCTTGTTTACATGAAGCGATTTTCTGCAATGGCAGTTGTGGTCGAAATAGAGCTGGTGCTAACCTTGCTAACAAGACTTTTTAATAAACAATAAATATACAGTTACTGTTGTTTTTTTTCTCCACTAAACAAAGGCATCACAATGCACTACAGAACTCACTGCCATATAATCCAACATTCCCACTTTCAGACCCCGCTGCCAATGTCGCCAGTTTTGGACAAGACCCGGTGAGACCTCCAATTGCAGGTAGGCAACTGGTGAAGCGTTTTTTTCAGGCCTCTGATTGGCTCCAGGGTTATTTCGCTGCCCGTTGGTTTGGCACACTCGTGACAGCACTTCAGTTGTCTTTCTTCATTTTCATATGGACTTACAAACAGTACTTGTGTGGTTGGGATTTTTCTTTTGAGAGCCATGGAGGAAAATCTGTTCTAAAAAATACCTCTGTCTGTGTGGACTAGGCATGAGAGGTGAGGTCAAGGACTAGATCTTCCAGAGGGATATGATTCTGGTGCTGAGGACTACTTGATTAAAGTCTCTACACACTGATTGGAGCTCTTCTCAGGACTGTGTGGCCCTGTACAGATCAAGCTAACCACAGTTTGCACCTCTCATGTTCAAAAACCAAGAAAGAGAGCAAGCGAGAACTAATCAACACTAATAATGCAAGTAAAATAAGGAATCTATTGTGATATATACACGCAAATATAAAATGATGGAAAATAACATTTGCACAGATTAATGTACCTGATAAATCCTTTCTTTGGTGATACAGTGTACAATAGACCTTTTGACACT
This sequence comes from Chaetodon auriga, assembly GCF_051107435.1. Classification (NCBI taxonomy): domain Eukaryota; kingdom Metazoa; phylum Chordata; class Actinopteri; order Chaetodontiformes; family Chaetodontidae; genus Chaetodon; species Chaetodon auriga. Next base: position 9,739,400 of record NC_135076.1, on the reverse strand, counting down.
TTGACACGTCACAGTAGGAAAACGCAGGTGTAGATAACAAACTCATTGACTGCCGATTTCATTAAGCTGCTTCAGTTTGAGACTCACTGCCACATTATCATAGCTCAGTGGGCAACTTAAATAGAACTGAGCCATTGTTAATGTCATTAGTAACACCTTTGCAATTCAAAATGTCTGTTGTGAAAAAGTCTATTTGGGGAAGAAAATATCCTTCTAGCTGCCATCTTTGTTTGAATTAGCAAATGGAATTCATCCAGACGGACAGGGAACACGAAGGATTCTCAAAAGACCTTCAAAACTGTGGTAAGCCTCCTTACTGACTCTTCCTTGAAATGTGTACTGTAATAAGTCCAGTGCAAACAGTAATCCTATGCTGGATAATACCTTTGTGTTAGTTTGTGATAACTGGGTTAAACACACACCCTTGTGGTAATATGTGCCATGTGAGTACAACACAAATTAAATTAAAAGAGGACTTGAAATTACATTTTGACACAGGGCCCAATTATAAGACAGGACCAAGATTACATAATAATGCACCATACTGTATGTTGCACTTTAAGACAGGGAAGTTGATGTGTTTGAGAATCAGCAATCAATACATCAATAAATAAAATAAATAATAATCCAGTATCTGTGGCTGTTGCAGGTCTGAATGAAATGAATGGTGAATGAATGAATTTTTTGTTTTCGTTCATTATGCTACTTTTAGGTGTTTTCTTACACGAGAGTGAGACCTGAGCTAGTTGTATATGGTTAGTGATGACAATGCTGCGCTGGCTTTGGAGGGAGCCTTGAAGGGAGGAGGATGGGTTTTTTTTTTGTTGGATACTTTTCAAAATCTTACTCTTGCTGGTTTCTACAATGTTACCAAGCCCAGCTTTAATGATGCATAGTCCCTCCGGGTCTGGAGCCCCGGGGCAGTTTCCCACAATGCCCAGTCAGTCATATGACCTTGATTTGGGGAAAGACATGCCACTCTATTTACCATCTTTGTTTGGATTAGGAGAGAGAGTTGCGACTTAAGAAAACATTAAATACTTTTAAAACGGCATTAAGTGTTAATAAATGACCTTCTTGACTGCAGAGAGAAAAGCAGGCTCTATGATGATGAAACATGAGAGGCAGAAACCGAGGCGAGAGCTTTACTGACTCTGCTGGTGCATCTGCTCGGGCGGGATAACGTACACATTTATGATGGTTTTACATTTACGGAGACTGGTTACATCAGCACGCTGCCAGCACAGGTATACCCAGAAGAGAGGTCTAATCAGCCAGAATAACGGAAAACATCTATAAACCAATCAAGTCAAAGTAGGTCCAGTTACAACTGGGGCACCCTGACCTACATATACAGACAGACAGGCAGACAGACAGGTTAAAAAACAGACATACAAGACAGACAGAACAACTTCTAGAAAGATGAGGTTTAAAGAAGTGGAGGCGAAATATTTCCTAAGTAGTCTGCTCTCAGAAAGACTGTGTGAGTGTGTGTGTGTGTGTGTGTGTGTGTGCACATGCTCTGTGTATGTATTACTCATGTTGTGGGAACAAAAATCTGTTTACACAGTCACATGTGGGGACTCACCTTACTTGGGGGGACAAAATACAGGTCCCCATGATTTTAGGGTGAAGACTGAGGATAGGGTTACGGGTTAGGTAAGGTTAGGTTAGGTATAGGGTGAGGAATAGGCAAATAGTGGTTATGGTTATGGTTAGGGTAAGTCTCCAGGAAATGAATGTAAGTCTATGTAATATCCCCACAAGTGATGAAAACACTGTGTGTGTGTGTGCATGTGTGTGTGTGTGCGTGCGTGTGTGTGTGTGCGTGCGTGTGTGTGTGTGTGTGTGTCTGTCCGTATAGTTACTGTATGGTTGCATCATTCTCTGTAGGATTTTGAAACTGTAAGAAATGAGCAGAGAGGGAGAGACAAAGGACGAGAAAGACAGAGCTTGCCAGGTCGTCCACTGATTTTTGTGACATTTTAATGGCATCATTTAAAGATATTTTATTAATCTGTCACAAATTAAGAAAGCAGCATGAAGAAATGATGACACAAATACAGTAAAGAGAGAGTGACTCACACAGATGATGGGCTTTGAACGGTTTCCATTATCCAACAACATGAGGCCATGTTAATCTGCGATCAGCTAACAGCAGCTCATAATCGATGTCTCTGATTGTCCTGCAGCTTCAGATAGGCAGTGTGCTGTTGTCCAGAATAAGGAATGAGTACATTGGCTCTGACATTTCAGGGACAAAGGACATTTTCAACAGCACCTCTGATTCAAACGCAACAAATCTCACATATGTGAAACAGATTATTTTCTTCTTTCTTTTGTCTTTTCCAAGTGTCTTTTGAGCTAATTTACACTTGGTTGTCCCCCACTACAGGACCACTCTGGGATCAATTGCTCCCATTATCTCCAGTCGTGGAAGAAGTATGTAGATCATTTAGATTATCAATTAAGACTGAAGCATCAATGTGTGAGCAGCATTTTACTGCTGATAAATCTGAAGGGGTCATGAGATTATTGATGTGATGTGAATGAGCAAAACGTTTGCAGGTGCAGGGAGGTTATAAAAAATGATATTGTTACATGCAATTATATTGTACAGTAGATAAAAAGATACGTAACGCAGTATATAAAAAATATATTTATATGCATAGACTTGGTGTGAAAAAGATAAAAAATATGTAATATTGCACAAGATATTGAAAGGAATGAAACGGCAAGGTGAATCACACAGTAGTGCAAGACAGTAAGTATGTAAACACAGTGCTACATTAGACAATACTAGTGTTGAACAGTCTGATCAGTGGTATCTGGTATCTGGTTTCTTCTTACAGACTGGATGCAGCAGTCTGCTGCTGAAGGTGCTTCTTAGGGCCCCTGCCATCTCACGCAGGGGATGGGATGGGTTGTCAATGATCGATGTCAGCCTGGCTAACATCGTCCTCTCATCCACCTCCTTGATATTGTCCAGAGGGCAGTCCAGGACAGAGCCAGCTCTCCTGACCAGTTTGTTAAGTCTTTTTCTGGCCCTCTCTGAGCTTCCACAACCCTCAGTCTTCTTAGCAGGTGGAGACGACTTTGGCCCCTCCTGTACAGGACGTCTGTGTTGATTACAAAGAGACACAAAACAACCACAATGAGGCACAAATAGAAGGTGCCAAGGGAATGGACTTTCACTCCTGTCATCCGGCCCACTCCCAAAAAAATACTCCTATGTTGTCAAGTTCTTGCTTATGGGGGAATTGTTGAGTTGCTGTAGATTAAGAGTATGATCCTCACCTGCTCTATATGGAAGTGTATATATATAAGTGTCCTGAGATGACTTCTGTTGTGATTTGACATTATATAAATATAACCGATAGTCCAAATATAATATGGTCCAAAAATATTGTTGTCAGTTCCCAATCCCAGAAGAATGACTGCCGTCCAAGTCCCTTTTTAAGGTGAGGTTGTCTCTAGACAGTGGAAGGATTTTTATTTGATGTTTTTGCCATCTTTTACTTTTCGACGGAGATGGAAAGAGTACTAGGATATTATACTCAAGTAAAAGTACTGTTATTTTAACAGAAAGTCAGTTAAAATGTACTCATCTGTACTCACATTTTGGGAATTATTGATCAAACATGATGCTACTGTTAAATTGAGGAACACCTTTAGCCTGCAGATGAAATCAGTGTCAGTCAAGCAGCACCAGTAGAGCAGCATCACATCAAGGAATATTAGGCTGCAGAAACATCGACTAAACATCGACTATAAACTCCACAGCAGCTGCAGCCACAAACACACACAAAATAAAGGGAGCTGCACAGTTTTTACACATGCTGGCACACACACACACACACACACACACACACAATGCTAGGTGGCTAGACATTCACCGAGTCTTGTGCGCCTCAAAGTCCTCAACAATATGCTCTTGGTTCAACTGTAGAAGTCACTGCTGGGGGATCCACTGTGGGCATTTTAGCATTTAGCCAAACCCAGCATGCACCTGTAGGTCACACAACATCTTGGGTGTGTTTGATTTGTGTCACTTGGTGTGCTTGCCGGGTGGTGATTGATTAAGGTAAGTGCAACCTTTTTTTCTAAACTCTGCCGAGGTACAATAATGACTGACAGAATAACAAGCAGCATGTTCCAAATAAAATTTCTGAATAGCGTTTATTCATATTACAACTGCATATTTATTTCTAAAAGCCAAACACTATTGTTATTGTGATTCCCGCTTTTTCACCAACGCATCCAAGTCATACAAGACCAGTGAAACTGACTCAAAAAATCCCCCCAAAAATGTCAGCCTCTAAGAAAAATGTCCACAAAGATGCACAAAACAACCACAAAGAGGCACAAAAGACTATAAAGAGACACTTCACAAAGAAATATGAAACACCAAAGAAACACAAAAATACCACAAAGAAAAAAACACAAAAATACACAAAAAAAAAACAGAAAGAGAAAAACCACAAAGATACACAAAACAACCACAAGGAGGCAAACCACAAAGAGACTAGATAACCACAAAGACACTCCACAAAGAAACGACCACAAAGAGATGTAAAAGTCTGTCCCACACCGACTCAAAAGTTTCTAAAGCTGTCCCTGCTCTCTATGCCAGTTTGGCCTTGGTACATGGCCAACAAAGTACTCACCTTATTTCATGAGGCTGTATCATATTGTAATTAATTTGCTGCAGTGCACTCCAGGCCGTACATAACGCAACAGGCTGGAGAACAAAGGACTGTTACGTTTGCAGGCTTGCTGGTTCTTTCTTTATATGAGCTGTCACCATAACAAACAAAACAGAAGTCTGGACACCTTTTGATTTACAGAGAAAAAAAAAGTTTCCACCTGACTTACTGAAATGAATTGTCTTAATTGGTTATCATGTTTACAGTAAAAATTAAAGGAGATTCTAAAACAAAAGCACAGGGAACAAAACTTGATATACATTGGCAAATATCTGCTATCCATTCTCAATAATAATAGGATTGGTGCTGACTTTGAAATCCTATAACTTGGTCTCTCCCCCACCTCGCAGATATAAAATAGAATATATCAATAGACATGTTTTGCCTGTTCAGTGGCTTTTGTGGCACAGCTAATAAGCTTGCAAATCTATTTTTTGCCTGTGACTATGATCAGTTAAATGCTCATTCCCTCTGTTGACAGTGGAGACAATCAAACGCTGTCTGTTAAGAATCAATACATTTTAGATGAGGACAAGCCATCAAAACTCTTCACTGAAGATCTAAAAATATAGCTGCAGGGGTGGAAATCCACCTGACGTGTGTGTGTGTGTGTGTGTGTGTGTGTGTGTGTGTGTGTGTGTGTGCGCGCGCCTCTGCATCAAATATCATCTGCCAACAAAGACACAAAACGCACTTACACTGACTTCAGTTTAGAGACGAAATGGAGCAACAGTAAATGACTGATCACATATTTGATCACTGTGGTAGATCATGACAGAACACTCGTCTTTTATTGTCCCATGTGGCTCATATTTGTCTCATGTTTGTCCCAAGTGGTTTTCCATTATGATTATAGTAAGTAGAGTATCAGACATGGACACCATGACTGAACGAGACTAAGAGTCTACAGCCAACGGCTCCGTGAGGTTGTACTCAGGCATGGTGGTGCTTTGAGCTACATGCTAACAGTAGGTATAATATTTGCCATATTCACCATATCGCCATGTTAGTTTAGCCTTTCAGCATGTCAGTAGTTTTCCAGGTATTTGGTTCTCTACAGACAAATCATTCTGACCTGATGATGGTGCCTGATGAAAAGTCAGAGGATCACCAAAGTGATTATAGGTCAGCTTGAGGGGAAAATTTACGTGTGCACTACATTTTATGGTAATTCGTCCTGCAGTTGCCAAAATAACAAATGTTCACAAATGTCAACCCCATGGAGGAGCTGGAGGAAAGGTCAAAGGCTCACCAGAATCCCCATGATTCATCCTCTGTGGACAATGAATATTTACCAGATTTCATGGCAATCCATCTAATATGATATTTCAGTGTGGACCAGATTTGTGAAACATGTAGAAACCCTGACTCCTCTCCTCCTCACACTTCATTCCTCTCCTTCCTTTGCTCACCTTCCCTTTCATCTTCTTTTTCCTTCTAATTCCTTTTCTTTCCTTTCCTTTCCTTTCATCTAATCTCTTCTTTACTCTCTTCTTTCCTCATCTCTTTTTTCCTCCCCTCCTCTCCTCTTTTGTTTCCTCCCCTCTTCTCCTCCCCTCTCCTCTCGTCTCTGTGGTTCCCTCTGTTTATCTTTTCTCCTCTACTCTTTCTTTTCCTCCCTTCCTCTTCTCCCTCTCTCCTCTCATCTTCTCCTCTCCTCTGCTCATCTTCTCTCCTCTCCTCTCTTCTTCTCCTCTCCTCTCCGCTCTTCTTCTCCTCTCCTCTGCTCATCTTCTCTCCTCTCCTCTCTTTTCTCCTCTCCTCTGCTAATCTTCTCTCCTCTCCTCTCTTCTTCTCCTCTCCTCTGCTCATCTTCTCTCCTCTCCTCTCTTCTTCTCCTCTCCTCTGCTCATCTTCTCTCCTCTCCTCTCTTTTCTCCTCTCCTCTGCTAATCTTCTCTCCTCTTCTCTCTTCTTCTCCTCTCCTCTGCTCATCTTCTCTCCTCTCCTCTCTTTTCTCCTGTCCTCTGCTCATCTTCTCTCCTCTCTTTTCTTCTTCTCCCCTTCTCTCCTATGATTAGCTGCAGCTCTGTAGGTTACCATAGCACCCGAGAGAGAAAGTCAACCCACACAGAGTCTCCTGCCTACCACTCATTCTCTTCCTCTCTCGTTCTAGTCTGCCATTGTGTCTTTCCTCTTGCTCTCTGTCTATCTCATCTCTCTCTCTCTGTCCTTCCTGGCATCTGCTGTTCCTCTCAGCATGATGCTATCATCATTTTTTTTTATACTGTTAACATCTCAGGGTAGATTTTGTACATCTGTGTTCACCTGAGAGAGAGAGAGTGTGTGTTTCTGATGTGTGTCTGTGTGTGTGTGCATGCAGGCCTGTATGCATAAATGCTTGGTTATGAATATGCAGATATGTTCTGCACAACATGACAACTCAGCCTCACTGTCCACCCACACATACAGGATGCCCATGGACACACACACACACACACACACACACACACACACACACACACACACACACACACAGATCCACAGGAAAGAGTGGGCTCTGACTGGACCACTAATGTGTGTGATGCCTTCTGTTTTGTTTGTTTGTTTTTAGGTCTTTCTGACTAGTTAAGTGTTGGTAACTGCTTCTGTGTAAATGCTAACAGAGCATTTGAAATGTCTGTGTGTCACTGTTTGTAAGGTTTGTGTTTGTGTGCATTTGAGAGAGAGAGAGAGGGAGTGAGTGAGTCATCAGCGAGCCTTCCCAACCATTAGCCAATATGATGGGGCAGCTTGGGGTTGCCAATGGACGACTACCTGTGGTTATGACACATTCATGTCAGTTGTATGAATTTTCCTAGCTCAGAATCACAGATATGTCTCAGGGGGCTTTACAACTTGTGAAATATACAATACCCTCTATCTTAAAGGGGAGCTGTTTCTTTACAGGTCTTGGGCAGTCTATGTGAAAAACATTGCATAAAGTCTTTTGTGGCTCCAGAGGGAGCTGCGGAAACTCTGATAAATTGTCTTAAGTAATGTTATTTGAGGCAACGTCATTTGGGGTTGAAGACCACAAATCTGAAAATGAAAAAAAAGAAAAAAAAAATCCTTTTAAGACTGGAATTAGGATAATAAAAATCCACAAATGAAGGAGCAAAACAGTTAGAAACTGCAGGAGGGTAATAGAGGACGGATTAATCTCTGAGGACAGACAGAAATGTCATATTGTATATACAGTAGAAAGATGTAAATGTGGTACAATTTCAATATGAGAAACCAGCAAGTCCTCCAAACAACAATAGGTTGTTAAAGGTTTGGTGAGGTTTAGGCACAAAACTATTGGATGAGGCTAGGGAGACATCGTGGTCTGGGTTAAAAATAAAAAGTGTTGATGTTTGGTGGGAAACAAAGTGAACAGTGACGATGACAAGGGACTTCTTTCTTTGCTTCACTCAGAATTCACAGGGTCACTAGAAGTCTTTGTCATGCAAACCAAAGCAAAAGTTCCTTTAGGCAATTATGTGTCTTGGGACAGAGAACAACAGATAATATTATGTGTTGCATGTTGTCCATGGAGTCTCCATGGAGTTCTGTTCAACATAACTTGGAGTGAGGGCAGAGAGAGGAAAAAAGTGGGAGGACAATGAGGATTAGAGGAAGGACATGAGGTAAAAGAAGGGAAACCAGCAGCTCTGGCAGTCCATCCACTGTGGTGTCCAGTGATCTTTGACAACACCATCTGCTGTCTGCTGCATTCCTCATTGACTGTATTAAATAATCTATGTGGCCCCACGGTGAGCAGGATGCTGCATTGATGATGAATGAGGCTTGAATGTGGAATTTGGCAATATTGGTCAATCCTGGACACCCTAATACATAGACATTACGTAGTTAAAGGTGATCCATGGAGTTTTCTTGTGACCAAAGTTTATGCTTACATATGCATAAAATATTGAATGTATTTCTTTTCCCATAAAACATTTGTACAGCTGATTTTTTTAAAATAATATTTTAAATTTGTGTTGTTAACGTTCATGTTTGCTATCCAGCAGTCTTCTTCCTTGTCACTGACTTTGTCAGCACATTTTTGTATTTGCTGGCACATTTCTGCCATCTGTGGAATAGCTGAAACTAACAGGATTACATGCTCACACCCTTGCAAATCTAACACAGACCCAGTCATTAAAACACTCCATAGTGACTGTAGTAGTTAAAATCGTCACAGGATACCTTTTACCTTTTTTTTTGACCAGCAATGTTACTATGAGCAGGTCCCTGTTTTTATCTGATGTCTATGCTATCCCGTGAGTGGGGATGCACATGCACAATGAGGGTTTGAAATTATCTAAAAATGGGCTTTATTAAGGTTTTATTAAGTAGGTTAGACCCAAAGGATACACAGAACACATTTGGTGAGAAACACAAGGTTTCATTTCTTTATTTTTCTTTGCCATATTTTACTTTTTCATCGTCATTGCCATTTAGGACTTTAATTACTGAATGCAGTGACACATCCCTGATAGATTCAGCTTTATAAACTGTAAAAGTTCCATATAAAACCTTAGAAAACACAAAACAACTACTAAAGGCAACATACTGCAATGATTTGCAAAGATATGTTGTTGGTGTTTCAACAGACAAATACAAAAAGCATTGTGAGAGGGTGTGGGCTCTCCCTGGTCAGAAAGTTCATGCAGTTAAGCTCAGCACAAACAACACGACAGGTGTGGGTGGGCAGGTAGTTCCTTGCTAATTGTGTTTAAACTTACACTATGTGGATGTATGGAGTGTGTGAGGTAGGAGTTAGATGTTAATCACTGCTGTAATGACAAATTAATGCAGTTTAATAAAACAGCCTCTGAACATGCAGCTGAAGGGAACAGTGAGTGATTTGTATGGACAGTCATGACTCATGTGGATGGCAGCTTGGAGAAGTTTATTCAGATTTAACACTGTTGTGAATTTGTATGTTAATGAGTCATTAGGATCTCATTGTGGAGAAACATAAAAGGAATTATCATTATGACAGATTAAAGGCTTTAAATAGAGTGTGTGAGTATGTGCATGCTTGTGCCCGTGTGTCCGTGTGTGTGTGTGTGTATGCATGTATATGTATGTGTGCTCCTGTGCATGCAGCAGGTGGAGCCCTGGTTCCAGTGTTGAATGTCACACTGATAAAATGCATGTGTGTGCCTTGTAATCACACTGTGGGCTCTTGCCTCTCATGTTGGGACACAAGTCGGGTTCCCACGAGGCCACTGATTTATTTTAGAACTTTCAGAATGTTTAGTATTAAACCGGGTTAAGCCGCAGCGTGAACATCAGGGTCAGAGGATAAGATTAAGCACAGGGTTAAATTTGTTGGGAATTAATGGAAATCAATACAATGTCATCACAAGTTACCAAACAATTGTGTGCATGTGTCTGAAGTTGTGATGGAGAGTGCAGAGAGAGAGAAACTTTTTAATACTATGTTATGTTTTTGACTTTTCATCTAACAAAGCTGACACAGTTATGGCAAAATCTCAGCAAGACAGAACTCAGCAATCCCTTATTTAAATTTCAATAAAAGTCAAATACAATGCCATGTTGTTTAATAGACAGATGTTTTTCTTTTGGTTTTGCATTCATGTACAATGGAAATGCTGTTGTGAGCTGCATGGTAATTTCAGATTTGCAAGTGTGGTTTTAATTTATTGAGTTTGTGTCTTTGTTACTTGTCTGTCTCTGTGGGCAATAATTGCTTTAGTCCAAGAAAAATGAGGAGACAATTAAAAAGCAACCTTGAATATTGAACCGTGAGCATTACATAAGTATTTCCACATATTTCCTGATGTAATTGCTGGTATAATGCGGTTAATACTGCCGACTAAATTATTTAAACGCTGAGCTACAGTGACCTTTGATAATTTAAGTGCATCTGTTTGTAGACGATGCACCTGATTCATCCATGAAACAGATGTAATGAAACAATTTGATAAACAAATACAGCAGGTTATGAAATGTAGATAGATAGACAGAACTTCCTCTCCTCCCTTCATCACGCTCCTCTTCCATGAGCTGCTCATTAGTTTCCATGGCAACAGAGTGTTGCTGAGCTGGTCGTCAGGCTGCCCACTCAGCCTGCGCAGCTCTCAAACACGCACACACATGCACATACACACTTACTTATACGCACACTCATTCACCCATAGATATTCTCACACGCAGACACACACTTTACAGTTGCATTGATTCAAGGACACACACGCAGCTCATAATTATGACACATTTACAGACAAGCAAATGCACACACACGCGCGCTCACACACAAGCTACACTCACTCATAGAAGTGCATTGTTGTTTTCGGGATTTTATACCATGAGAGCATGAGACGGCTTCATCACTCCCATCATCTTTGAGAAGTGAGTGTGTGTATGTCGCTGCATATACTATGTGAGTATATATGTGAAACAAAAGGCCTCTTTTTACCTTGGAATAGTAAGATCAGTGATCAGACACAGGGTCACCAACCCAGATATACAGGTACACGCATATCTTTATACAGTATATTCTTATCAAATTGGTCCTCGGAAGGATAGAAATCCAGGAGCACACACATGCACAAAACTCAGATATGGTGTGTATGGGGTAGCTAGCCCACTCAGAGCGCTACAGAGACAAAGACAGAAACAGAAATACCAAAGTAGGTTAGAGCAAAGCATTCTGGGATAGCAGGATACCCCCTGGGCTTCTGCAAGAGGCTCTCTTTCTTTCTCCCTCTCGCTGCTTCTAGCTCTGACGCTTTCTTTCACTTTTTTCTGCATGTTTTCCTTCTTGCTCTATTTCTCTCTTTTGCGTTCTTTCTCCTCGCTGATTTCATCTATTTATGCCATCTCTCTCTGCTTTTTGGCCCATTTTTTCTTTTTTTCTGCATCGAGTTAAATGCTGCTTTAATTTATGTGTTTGCAGGACGGAGAACATGAGAGAAAGAGGTTATCCCGAACAGATGAAGATATGGAAATCAGGCTGTTTAAAAAAACAGATGCAGAGATTCAAAATTGTGCTCTCTGAGTTTATTTCTAAATTCGTCGTAAATCTTTATCGGCTCTGTTGAGACTTTGTTCCTTGTGGCTTGGTCAGCTTTCATCCTCCCACTGTGAAGGCCGCAAAGTTTCTTGTTCCAGTTTCTGCCACTGTGTGGAGTCAAGACATACAGTACATTACATCCTTTTCTGGGATGAAATGCTCAAAGACAAACCTTGATGTTTTATCAGTATTTAATCTCTAATATTCATGAGTAGATACTTTTAACTTTACAAATCAACTCACTGGAAAAAGAGTTTGTTCCTTTGTGTTACTTTGTGAGTTTTCATATTGTTACACTGAAATATTCAACATTACAGATGGCACCAGTTTAGGAATGTAACTAAGTACATTAACACAATTGCTCTTTTTCCTCCACTGTCTTTTTTTTCTTTTTTTTGTGATAACTTCAGTTATTTCAGATTCAGATTATTAATACAAAATCTAAATCACCTACTAAATTATGATGTGTCATTATGGATAAAGCTCCGCAGCAGCAATAAAGTACATGAAATTAGCTTCATGTTTAGCAACTGCAATATTAGTGATATACTTACAAGTCATGCATTAATATATAGACTACAGTGGTGGAATATCAGAAATCAGCCATTCTGCACAATGAATACTTTTACTTTTGGTACTTTAAGTATATTTAGACAGTGGTACTTATCTACTTTAACTTGCATACAATTTTGAACGCACTTTAACCTGTATCATATCTTTACACTGTGGTATTGCTACTTTAAAGTAAAAGATCTGAGTACTTCTTCCACCACTGGAGGGCAGAAACAAGTTTTGCTTGTGACTAACCTGTAATATTCATACAGAACCTGCACTGTATGACTGTACTTCTTGCACTATACTGCGTGTAGTAAAATAGTGGCAGCCATCTCTAACCTTAACCCTGGATAACAATATTCTATATTATACCCACACTTAACAGTTTACAAGCTCAATCTAAAACATAACCTAAAACTAACTTCCTTCCAATGTCAAATTACTTGAGTCATGGACTTAAGAAATGTGACAAAAGATCCTGAAGGTAGATTATCCCTTTAATTAGTCATTGATATGGTTTCATGTAAAGTGAAATTATTGTCAGACTGAAACAAATCAAACCAAGAGGTAAACTGAGGAGGACAGCTCTCTAATTCGAGTGTCTGTTGTTTTACCTTCTTTGACTTTCTTCTGCCACCATTAGCATGTGTCAACACGTATCATCATTTCACTGCAGTTCACTAAAAAAAGAAATTCACCTGTCACTGGTGACACACAGTTCAGAAACACAGGAGCAGTTAATTAATTTATAGCTTTTGTAATGCTGTCATCAACATTTAATCATTCATTCAATCATACATTAACTCAGTAAGCTTCACTCACTGATTCATTTGCTCTCATTCACCCGCTCCTGTCTTCCCCCTTTCTCTGTCAGCAGATTGTAGGGATTGAAGTGATGAAAACAAAGTGATGGACAGAGAGAAAGGAAAGATGGATGGAGTAAAGGGAGGAAAAGCTGTTCGGCAGATCTGTTAGAAGATCTAGTGAGTAGCTGAAGAGTTGCTGGCTTGATCCCCAGTGTCTGACTGTGCCCACTACAACGCTTTGGATTACAACGGAACTCCTGAGGGACGCTGTTTTTCCCTTGCTAAAGGAGGCTTAATTATTAACAGGTTTTATAAGTGTCAGCCATTAATAAATAATCCCTTGCGTCCTGACTGTAAAGTAAGCGGTCAATACAAATCTTTTATGATGTATTTAATGTGTAGATGTGGTGCAGCAGTTAGTGCACCAAATTTATATCAATTGTTTTCTTTAATCTGTAAATTCAGTTCAGACTGTCAGATTTTTGCTGACATTAGGTTTTGTCCAACAATGTCAACATCCCACCACCACTGCATACCACCTCATATATGTTCAAACTACTCATTGAGAGGGGACAAGAAGACAAGGTTTTAGTTTATAAACTCCCTTTATTTAACCCCCCCAGCATAAACCCCCCAACAGCCCATGTGATGAAGGCTTATACAATATGCTGTCTGTCCTCTGATAATAAGCATATTTCACCCTCAGTTGTGCCTTCAACAGTCCCTTAAGAACCAGCACCAGCCTCATACTGTCGACAGTCTGAACCCAGCTCCTACATGTCAGCCAGATGGCAAACTTCGCAGAATGAGATAAACAAGCTCACTAATGTGCACAAGTTTCTTCTTAGCGCAGTATGTGGACCAAAAATAAACCAATCAAAGGAAAAATCTTCTCTGAGACCCTGAAACTACCTTTTTAAAAGCTTGAACAGTGCTGACAGCCAAAGAAACTGAACAAATAAATGTACCAAGGTATATCAGTCTGAGAACAGAAAATGCACTCCTCCTGCAGCTCTGGATCAAGGTGTGCTGTGTACATGTTTGTAGCTACTGCCCCTTGTACAGCACTCCATTAGAGGTACATTGTCCTCTTTTTCAACCGGCAGCTTGTACATGGACCACCAGCTGCTTTTTGGGGACCAAAAGACTTCATCTCGACTCCTTCATCCCTGCCAAAGAGTTTCTCTGAATGTCCTCTATCAGGTCTCTTGGTATTGTTAGAGCAATGAGTCTGTTCATCAAGACAACTGAGTTACTGGCAACCAGAACTCTTCCCTGATATGACAACTAGAGTAGCAAACATTTCCATTTACACAATGGAGCACACACTTTCTACTAAACTCCCCCCAGTTCTCTGTTTGAAAGCCCTAAAATACTGTGAGTCCCTCGTTTCTCCACTCAAGTCCTTCTGGCAAACTGAGCGCTGCCTGATCCTTCCACTGTCCACTCTTTGCAGATGTGGCCTTTTCATACAATGAGAGGGTAGACAAACATTGATCATCCCCCTGGACAAAAATATTAATATCATCTGCATAAGCACAAACAGGAGGAGGACAATCAACATTGGAGGACCCAAGCACTGAGAGACCACTGAGCCGACCCTGTCTTATCCCTCGCTGTACAGGGATTGGAGGACTCATCCCCGCCTCCATCTTCACCGTACATTGAGCACCACTATACAATAATCCAACTCAAGCTGGAACACCATCACCAATACCAAAAGTCCAGAAAACAAATAAGAGTGATGCACCCAGGGGTGGGGTCAGCTTTATCCTTGCCCCATCTGATTCACAGCAACTCTCAACTCCTCAGTCAGCTCACAGTCCAGTGAAGCTTGCTCTTCCAGACCGAGCTGAGGAAGCCCTGCCAGGAGCTCCTCACAGCACTCTATGCTGCATTGTTCTGTCCCAAAGAGGTCAGTGTAGAGTCGATCACATGGCTCCTCATCTTGCCTGGACTGGTGGCAACTCTCCTACATGGAAGCTCAAGGGAGATCATCTGCTTTCTTGGTGCCACTTTTGTCTCCAGACTGAAAAAGAAAGAGCTCACAGCATCCATATCCTTTAGCTGGAGGAAATGAGACCTGACAAGAACTCCCTTCATTCTCTGTGGCAGGGAGTAATTCAACTTCAACATCTTGTTCTACCGCAGATAACACGTTGTGGGATCTGAGCCTCTGTAAAGCATCTCCAATATTGCTAATGTTGGCTTCAAGTTTCTGAACTGCTGTCTTGATCATAGCAGTGGAATGGGAAGTGTACTGCTTGCAAAAGAAACACAAATTTGTGTCTTACAAACCTCCCACCACAGCTTCAAGGAGCTGAAAGCAGCTTTTTTGATTTTCCACTGCAGCCAAAAGTGCTCAAACCTCTGGAAGAAAGTATTGTCTTGCAGCAGTTAAAAAGCCAGAGGGGCTAAAAGCTGCAGCAGGCAACAATTGAACATACACAATGCAAAACCTGCTTCTCTCTCTATTGCCTCGTATCAGTCCACCAAGCCTCTCCTGTCAAACCGACATGTTTGAATGGGAGCAGAAAGAGCTGATTGCCCTGCAAAACCTAATGCCTCATAGGGTCTGCTCTCCAAGACTCCCGTCCCTTTTGCAGGACTCATCTTCTCACATTTGTATTATACGCTGTTGTAGTCAAAGGAGGTATCAAAAATTTATCACAAGTTGCATTTCAGCACCGTGGAGACAGGTGTGACTATGCAGGACTACAAGCTGCAGGATTGTCTGCAGGATTTTCCAAAACCAAATCAGACTTTCAAAGTCACTTTCTTCAGTGCTGGCACAGTGCTAAAACAAAGTGTGGAGATCCGTAGGTCTGACTATGCAAGACTAGGCTTTCACCATCTGAAGGGACATGCACACGCATCTGCTTTTGTAGAACAGCCAATAGGAATACCCTCTCTGAAATGATCTGTGATTGTCCTGGATCGGCCCCCTGATTGGAGTCTCCCATCAGGGGGTACATTTTCTGAAGCCTGAATATAGAGCCAAGAGATGGTGTAGAAGTCTAGTTTTCTCTCAGACCACTTCAATTACAATATGCTGAAAGGTTATTATGGAATTTTTGGCTAATGATGCCTAAAATAAATTGCCTATCATAGCTTTAACCCTTTCATCTGGTGAAATGACCAAGTATATGCCGACAAAGTGGTGATCAGTGAAGCCAACTAGACTTAATGTACTATGAATTAATCTGGAACTTAGACTTTGGGGAATGTAGATTCTGTCCAGTCTGGCTAAACCCACCATTATTGCCGACTCTCACTCATGTGTGATGTTTGGATTGTGGATAACTGACCCCTTGATGTGTCTAACAGATCCAGCTGTGTGATGATACTGTTAAAGCTTTAAGGTGACTGTGGTAGAGTTCCTAACTGTCCACAGTAAAGTGTCCAGTGCAGTGAAATAGAGGAGAGAAAAGGAGAGAGGAGAGGAGATCAGAGAAGAGAAAAGGAGAGAAGAAGAGAGGAGGAAACGAGGGAGTACAGGGCCATTGTGAAATAAAGGAAAGGAAGGGGAAGATGAAAGGAAATGAGAGGGGAGGATAAAGCAGACGATAGGAGTATAGAGGACGAATCACAGGAAATATGGGCCCATTATGAGTTTCACTGACTTACACAACACTCTCCATGCATCCCTCCTCATGTGGCTCTTGCCCTACCATCTCCTCTGCCACCTCCTCCTCCTCCTTCCGTCATCTCCTCCACTCTTTGGCCCCCACCCCTCTCCCTCCTGTCCCTCCCACCCTAAGGCATACAGATGAGAGGATGTATGGATTGCCTCCTCCTCTTCCAATCTCATCACCCCAGTAATGCATGAGAAGCATGCATGTGACTTTATGCACATGTAGGCTATACATTTGTGTGTGTACGTCTGTCAGGGTCTTTATGTAGCTTGTGTTTTCGTTGTGTGTGTGTGTGTGTGTGTGTGTGTTTCTCTGTGTCAGCGTCCCAGAAAAGGCGGACCTCAGGGAGTTGTGCTCCACTTTCACTCCTTTATTAATTCACCCTTCGCTCCTACTGTGTTTGCCAGGATGGACGGGATGAAGGGAGAGAGAAAGAGGGAGTAAAAGGAAAGGAAGGACAAGTGAATTGATGCGAATGAGTTCAAAGGAGAGCTGAGACAGACGGTAAACACTCATTTTTGTTGTTTCTCTCAGGCTCTTGCATTCATAAAGTACAGTATATTAAGTAGAAATTAGACATGAGAGTACTTTATGCCTGACTTTCATAGACCCTGAACACTCTGGTTACTTTAAAAGCAGCCTGTTTTCACCACTGATCACATCCTTGAGAAACTGCAGCTTTTCATCCAATAGAAAGCACTGGCTTTGTTTTTTTTTTTTGTAAAGACATGAACCAGGTGACGCGGCCAACAGACTGTGGGTGGGCAAGGGTGTCAGCATTCAGAGTATTTAGAAAGGCTTTGTCTGTGAGGGCTTTTGTAACTGCAATGAGGACCACAGAACAAGTTTCCTTCCTTTCACTTGTCTGTTCCTCCATTTATTTGGTGCAAAGTCTCAGATGCAATGAGACTGTGACACCTCACTGCTGTATCCCAGCTCATTCAAAGCAAAATGTCTTGAGCCAAGAGTGGAGCTGTTACCATGTATTTGTTCATCGGTTGTGGAGAAAACTGCATAGTTTGTTGAGGATGTCAGAATTACTTTTTACCATGTGAGTCGGTGAAGCTTAAACCACGAAAGGCTTCACCCTAAGGCTGTTTAATTTTGCTTTTAAGGACAAGTGACATAGCACAAAAATCTGGGTCCTGTGCATATGCAGCCTCAGGGGGCCGTTCACCCTTTTAATACATCCATTGTCATGCCTACAGATAACTAATGCCTCACAAATAATAACCTGCAGTGGTTATTAGGGTAATCAGTAATTAAGTGTTTATAAGATTTAAGAATGTCTGCGTGATGTGAAATCTCTAAATATTTCAGCCCTCTTTTCTCAGCATACTGTAATTCCTGTGTGAAGCTTTCATTATGAGCTTTAAGAACTTCATAAAATGTAATTTCCATCACAGTTTTTTAACTCATCATCTTACCCTGAGCAAAGCCACCTACCTCTGGCCATACATTGAGAAAGGTTACTGCATTATTGTACCAGACATTAGACTTCACTGGAATCAAGTTTTATTGGCAGGATTAAAGACAATTAGTTTCTGAAAATGTTAGCCCAGTCTGTTGCAACAAAAAAGTTGAGCAATTTTAGAACTTTCGGAGGTTTAAGGCACGATCCAAATGTACAAATAAAAAGGTACACACAGCATGTAAAACTTAAAACACAGGTTTCGAAACAGCTCTGAAACTGACTGACTGGTCTAAATGTAGGTAGAAATGTTAAAGCTTAAGTTCCTGCAGTTTTCTGATGCTGCTGAAGGTTTATTTGCATCGGTAACGTTGGTAAAGACAACAGTAAAACTGATCAAAACACTTTAGTAAACTGGTCATATTTCAAAAGTTCTAACTTTTACACTATACATTACAAACCTCTTAAAATTGCATGATATTGTATAATAATTAGAATCTACAAAGAATCCCATGACCTCATGTTAGTGTTGGAAATGTCACAACATTGTTTTAGATACAGGGAATAGTCTGTCAAACAATTTATTCAGCAGTCATGGTAGTATACATTACAGCTGATAATGTAAAAATTCAGAGGCCCTCCCTGTGTTGGGGTCCTGGGTGCTTAATTCCACTGTTCCCCCTCACTACTCCGCCTCTGTCAAGGATGAAACGCACATTGTAATTTTTCACTCAACCTTTAAAAACATCTCAGGGTTTTTCTAATGGAGGCACGCTGCCTCACCTGAAACAAGGAGCGCCTCCACTAACGAGAAGAAATTAGGACATTTTTAGGAAATAAAATAAGCTTATTAACCTTCAGGGAACACAGGGAGCAGTTCTACCTCACACAGTGAAGTGATTTATTTTAAAACCGTCAAATAGTAACTACGTTGTTAACAGGAAGTGATGCATCAAGATGTGTACGATTCAGCTCATCAGGTGGTTTATAGACTATTCGAGCAGACTGTAGATTCACTTCCCACCACTAACCAATAGTTGAGGGGAAACCCTGTGCCATTATGGATCGGACAGGAATTTTAATTTATCATCTGTGGCAGACCCTGGAAGAGCCAAATCCCTCTCACTTGCTCCTGCCAGACCCACTGACAGAACAGAATTAACCTGGGTTAAAATACACACAGTTTAAATGAATGATGAAGAGATGATGTGACAGAATCCTAAGACTGTAAAATAGTGCTTATAATCACAAAATTCAACGGCATGAATTTAAAAGTTCCAGTTGGAAGCTGAATCCCTCACAAACTATCAGTGCTGGAGAAGCTACTTTTAAACCTCTGCAAAGCTACCAGGTAGTTCATACTGGAAGCAACAGCAGCAAAGCTTCCCTAGAGCTACAGCTAATCTTGAAAAAATAGTTCAAACTACTTTGTTAAAAAAAAAAAAAAAAAAAAAAAAATTGACAATGTACATGAATGTACTGAATTTTATCACTTGCTTTTATGTTACAATACAAGGTGGCTAATTTATCTAAAGGTGTACACTCATGTTTATATGTTGTTCTTAGATTTGTGTTTGACATTTTTTCAGTGAAGTGTGTTTACTCTTTGCTTACATAGCTAATAAGTAAAAACATTTGGTTAGTGAAGCTACTCTGTGTCATGTTTTTGCTGAAGTATGGCCGTGGTGATTCTTCCTCAGGCTGAGATTCAGCAGCCTGATCCATGATAGTGACTGCCAGATGAAAAGACTGCCTGGGCATGTCTTCACAGCGGTCAGGATGACAGAAAAAGGGGGCTGGGCTGCTCAAAGAGTACTCAATGGTAAAATTAAAATAAAAAACCCTTTGCTTTCCTTTTGTGGCCTAAAACTGTTTGTAGTTTAAGCAGTTAGCTACACATTAAAGATAAAAGAAAAGTAATGTAGCAACTTGAATCACCATGCAGATATAAATGTAGTTGAACTTCCAGCAAGCTACTGCAAAATGTCGTTAAATTACTAGTTTAATGACACGTTGTTCACTACACCCCAATACTGCCAACTAGGATAGTAGAGAGGACTGCTGGAACAACAATAACAATACAATAACAAAAAGTGAGAGCAAAAGGATGTGGCTGGTGACAGAGATACTAACCTAGAATGAGCAAGAGTATACAGGCTGCAAAGCTGCTTTTATTTTGAAAAAGGAAGAATGATTGACAAGTGTGGAATTGCACAGTGGAAATGAGATGCTGAGAGAATAAACCGGCTCTATATAATGCAGTATATTTGTATGCAGTATTTGTATGTGTATGCGAGCTGGTATCCAGGCTAACTCTCTCTGTCTTAATCATAATCCTACATTCGAAACAGGCCTTTGTCTCCATAACAAACCTCACAATGACTCATGCTGCATCGCCATGGTGATAAGCATCCCCACATTATTGGATGTCATTTGGATTGCCTGGACAGACAAACCGACACACACGCAGGCAGGCTGCTGCTTTTATCTCATTGTTGGTTTGACTTACTGTTCAGCTCGCCACCGATGACAACTGATTTTACAGTGCTGAGCAAATCTTCCATTTTCAATGGAGGTCTGTGGAGACTCAGTTTGGTGTTAATGAACTGACTGTAAACAAGGAAGAATGATGTCTAAGTTTGTGCTGAGGGTACAAGCAGTCATGGAGCTCCTAACATTAGTCTCTGCGTTTGTCAGAAGACAAACAAGTGGTGTGTAGTTTGCATTGTTGTCCCAATTGTACAAAAATATTCTTGATTTAAATCCATTTAAACACATCAAGAGGGACATTGCATGGCTTCTGTGGAGTGCTCTTCACAAAACACTGTTACATAGTTATCGCTAATTGAGGGTGTGTGAATGGGTGCTTCCGTCTGCAGAGGAAAAACGAAGCAGACCTTATGAACTCATGAACAATTTAAATATGTTCAGTTAAACAACATGATAGCTGGAAGTGGATCTATTAAGACATGTTAAACTTATAGTGTAAATTACAATAGTGTGTGCACATAACCTGCAGACTATGCAACTGCAATAATGGATCCAGCCAGGAAGAACTGTCAGTAGGATTTTAGGTCTGATACTCTGATTGTAAATGTATTTTAAAACCTTAAATTGAGCAGTTTTTTGGTTTAATGTCTTTGTTAAATAATGTATTTTCAGATGAAAAATTGCTAAACTGATTGCTGCAGCAATGGTTGCATTTAGTTAGATTAATGTTCAGTGGAGAAAAAAATGAGCATTTTACTAGCAGTGATCAGTGTTAGGACTACAAATAAAAGAAGACTGGATCATATTCTAAGGAGTGTGCTGACAGAAGGCTTATAAAAGAAATCACACAATACAGGGGCAGAAAATCATCAGTATAACCCTTCATTTCACTCTTTACTGGAGAACGCTATTGTCTACTGTCAGTGCCAAAACACTCACTTTGTTATAACACAGATGTGACAAAACATCAACCCAGCATTGTAACACTAATATTTTATGCATGTTTTCATCTGAATTATTTGTGTTAATGGAGATGGAAGACAAGTATTTTGTTTATTTTTAAGTGACAAAGGAAAGGGGGTTGTAGTCAACACAAAGCACAAAGCTTTTATTATAGTTTGGATATTGCTAATTTGCAATATATTCAGTTTGTTTTGTCTTATATTTTGACAGTTCCTCTTGTTTCTCTGTAGTTTTTGTTTGCTGCAGTCGTTTACATTTTATGTTCTTGCTATAAATGCCTCTGTCAGTGCATATCTTACAATATGTATCAGGTCCTTTTTACATCATCGAAATCCTGCCTCCAAGCACCATGGTGGTATGCTAAAGTAAGGGCAACACAGCTACTAAAAATGGAGGCAGGCAATAAAGAAAAGCTCAAATTATGTAACTGCAAAGTTGATATTGTCTACATGGCTGTCTACATGTATATGGCTGTTATTTGGTGATAAGTGAAAATTTGCCATGAACGACTTCAGGTGTCCTGTGCATGTTAATTAGTTGGTTAATTCACAGAAATGGGATTTTGTCTTTGTTGTCTGTTTGCACAGGAAACCATATGAAGACATCACAAGACGATTAAAAAGAAGACTGCTGCTGACTGCTCAACTGAACGACAAATGGAAATAAACATGTTCAGCGGAGCGTGGTACCCATAAGGCCTTGCAGGGGCCCAGTGGGTGGGGTTACAAGGAGGCAGAGATGAACCTGACCAACGACAGGCCGTCACCCGGGGATATAAGCTCCACCCACCACTGATCTTCAGGGTGACTGACAGCTGGACCAACACCTCATACGCCAGCATCTGAATCCCCATTGGCCCACAATACAGGTACGAAACAAGGGGGAAAGGAGAGGAGAGAGCTTGTACCTCGAGCTCTCAGAATTGTGTTTGTCAGTGTCAGCAGCTTTGCTAATGATCACCCTGACTATGGAGCTGGCGGAGGGGTAATGAAAAGAGCAGCTCAAGGATGAGGTGGATGAAGTGTGGGAGGTAGGAAATGGGATGGATGGGCTAAAGAGGTTAAACAATTTAAGATTGCATGGAAAATGGGACATTGATATTAGAGTTAGAAAGAAAAGAGGAGGAAATGTGAGGAGACGTCCGCCCATGTCTGCAAATCAGCAGTGAAAAGCGAGGTAAAAAAGCCTGCTGTCATCGCCTCCTCCTAGCTGCATCCCACTGCCTCCCCAGTCTTTATCCAAGAATTCTGTCTTTTGCCCGTCTTTGTTGTCTCAGCACAGTCATAAAAATGGGGATAATGGCACACACATTCAGACTCTCTCCTTGAAAGTATTTCCAAAGTCTTGTACTAGGTTGTATACACGAAAATTGAGTGAAAGCAATGTGAGAAGAGTGGGTGCAATTGTTGGATTGTTAGTTTTGGAAAGTTACAAAAACTGTCATACATGTTGTTTCCAATTCAGATGTTGGACAGATGTGTGTGGGGAGTTTCATATGGTGCAACAAGCACTTCATTTGAAGCATACTGAGGCTTTATGTAAGAAGCTGCACAGCTATGCAGAGAGCTACACCTTTCCAGTAAAGGTTGAAGTGTTGTTGGCTTTTGAGGTTTTCATTGAAAGCATCTGCGAAACTGAAAACATTATTCAGGGGTGGATCTACCCAAGTGGCATAAACCCACATGAACCCTAAAAAATACCTTGCCACTCTCGCTGCCACCACAGTTTGGGACAAACTGATTAAAAAATATATCCAGGGTCTGAAAGGTTGCAGCTGGTCCAAAGTTTATGAGAGTGAAAATATGATAACTGAGTGCAAGTGAATGCAGCAAGAGATCATGATCCCCACTGGAGGAGCCGTCAGAGGACACAGGGTTGAGCGACTTGACAGATGAGGGACTAGAGTCACATGGTTTGACTCAGAGTCAAATTGCAAATTTGAGGACCTGAGACTTGACTTGACTTACTACTACTATTAAACAGCGGTATGTAGCTCAAAAGTCTGTGATACAACCACCACAACATCCAACTTCCATCTATCTGTCACTACAAAACCCCCAAAGCAGGCTACATGACTGTGTCATTTTAGCTAGCCTATTGGCTGGTCAAACATTAGCTAGCTAATGTTAAGTTTAGCTTATGCTACACTTGGCATTGAATCAATTGGGCATTTTATTGAGAAGACATATCGTTAATGTAAAAGACAATCGGGGGACTCATTTAGTGCTATATGATCATTAAACCATGCCACACGTTACTAACTCACACAACTGCACGTACATAACTGTAATGTCATGGTGTGTTCAGACCAAACTTGAAGCACGTCAAACACAAATGATGAATCCATGTATTTGCCCCAAACAGCCACAATGCATTCACTGTAAGCTAAGGGACTCTTGAATAGACCATTAATTTGAATTGTGTGCCCGCTCTACCACACACACTGCCAATGTTGTTGTGTTTTTGCAAAACCCAAAACACTCGAGATCTATCCTGTACTTATAATGCATCATGATAACTGTCCTATTCAAAACCATACAGAATTTGATTTCAGAGCCCCACTCTCCATTATTTCAAAGTGGACTGTGATGAGTAGTCATTTGCCATGATTCCTATTGTTGTTCATTGTGGGACCTTGTTATTGATTGCCATAAAATGTAAGTAAGCCTTCTAAGGTATCAGCAGTAGAACCATAAATATGGGAGATCGTCAGAATCACGTGACTTGACTTGTGTCTTGCTTGACCTGAGCAACGACTTGACTTGCTTGACTTATAGTGGGGGCTCAAATTGACTTGCTTGATTCTCACCACAATAACTTAGGACCACAACTGTCAACATAAGGGTTGAGTGAACTAGTTCGTACATTAAGTAAAACTGCTGTGAAGTCAGTGGTTGCTGCTTCAGTGTTCAAATGAAACCAACTGCTGGTGGCAGAATAGAGGCCCTTTACATACACAGACAAAAACACGAACACAGACATTGCACAACAAGGTTTCCAGCTACCAACAGAAACACTCAAAGTACTTAAAGCTTCAAGAATAATCCAAGTCATGTTCCACTGTAATTTGAACGATTCAGCTGGGTTTTGTACAATCACCAAGCTGCTACCATTGCTGTTGATGATGTTACCCACGTCACACTGTGTGATAATAGGCATCACAAGCACACAGGTGCTCAGGTGACTGTGAAACTGCAGCTGTGGCAGCAAGTAGCAGCTGGCAAATCAGTTTTGTTTTATCACATGAGCCACTGAGGTACCGTAGAAACTTTCAGGGTGCTGGTAACAGTTAAATTCAGACAAGCTGTGAAAACAAGGAGCGGATGCTGAAACAGCGTGTGTTCATTGGTTGTTTGGAACATTTGCAGATTCAAAGCTAATGATATTAACAAGATCAAATCGTGTGTAATGTGCCATTAAAATAAGAATGGCTCATAATTAGAAGCATGAATATGCATAAGCAAATTTCATGGTCTAACTGATATAATTGTGAGATATCATGTGTGGAGATTTTGGCCACTTTGGGTGTGTGGGGTTCATCCTCTGGACCGCATGAATGTGATGAGTACATTTCAATCTGCAGAATATTTTTTGTGTAATTTTCTTGTCTATTGTGTGCGCCACAAATTTTTGCCTTGACAGCGGTTCAAGAAAAAGGGGTTTGACAATGATAGCCAGTGCTAATTTGATAGAAATCTAACCAGGTGACATGAGAGGAGAGTTAAAGAGTGAAAAAGCTGATCCTCTTGGAGCATCAGGGCTCCTCATAAAACTCCTTTTAGATTGAGGCATTCCTGTGCACAAGTGTAAATTTTGGAGGTGCTAGAGGTGACAATAAAGTATTTAGGATTCAAAATGGCATGGCAATCAGGCCAGTTGTCCATGCATCTCGCTCCAGAGGAAGGTATCAGTTACCCCCAAAAGAGAAAAACTTGTTTCTTAAAATTTTTTTGTCGATTTTTGTATGCACAGTAGCGTTGTTTTAGGGTCAGAGTGGACCTTGGTTGTTGAGTAAGTGCCATGGTTAAGAAACAAAAATGCTATGGCCAGCTGTTTTAAAGGCATGCCACATTTTGGGTGAAAACTCAGAAGATTAATCAATTACTTCAAAGCAGGAAACATTCATCACTCATCATTTTAATTGTCCCAAATAGCTATCAAATGGTGGGCTTATATTACTATAAACTGAACATATTGCTCATGATTTAGGCACCTTTTCAGCAGAAGTTCTGTGAAATGACAGCAGTCACTGCGACGATGAAGACGATAACAGGATCTTTCTTTGATGAACATGTTGGCACTCAACCAGACACCATAGCCAGGTTATGTCACTCTTGTGGATAGACTTTCTCATTAAGTTCCAAATGTATGCTGTGGGAGTAAAGATGATTGCCCACACCATTCATAGACAGAGATGAGTGTCAACAGTTGGATCTCTGACTAATGAAAGATTATTTCCCATTGTGCTTCTTCCACATCCTTCACAGCAGTCTGCTTTAATAGCTAGACAGAAGGCAAGGATCTTTGTCAAAGACTTTTGTGGTGGTGAACTGCAGATCCCTCCTCTGTGCTGTGACTCTATACATTCTTTCATCAGTATGGTGTACTTTCATGAGTTTTTTTTCCCAAGAGGTTAACCATTAAAATGCGATCTAAGGTATGTATCTGTGTGGAGGGGTGGGGTGGGGTATTTTTGAGTGGAGGTTTGTGTGGGCCACCCTCATTTTGTTTTTCACCCCGTCCTCTCTCTCTCTCTCTCTCTCTCTCTCTCTCTCTCTCTCTCTCTCTCTCTCTCTGTCTACTGTTGCCATGGAAACCAGTCCTACTCATCCCTGTTCGCTGAGTCAGGAAAAGGAGGGTGTAGTTTGACCGAGGTGGTCCTATCAAAATCACTAGGTGGCATCTCAGACCCATCCGCAAAACAGCATCGATCTGCTCGAAGCAGTTTGGAGATATCAAGCCACATTCAGCTGTTAGGAACCATCAAGCAAAGTCGCTCCGAAAGACTGGCTGGCTTTTTTAGGGGGAAGATCTCCCCTTTCAGCAGCTTTTCAGTCATGTCTGATTTGGCCCTGTAGCTCCTGTATGGTTATACTGAGCGCAGTTTTATTGTCGGCTATGGCAGGATACAGCGGAGTTGATTTTGCACTCATGTTCTTTTTTGAAGATCCAAAGATGAAAGATGAAATGGGCACTTGAGCTTCCAGGAAAAAGTGCATTTTCAGGAGTGACGTTAGACTGGACCTGTGGTCTAAAGTGAAAAGTCCAGCCAGTGAAGTCAACACAAATGTTTTATTCAGCCGTCACTGCTTTAGCAGTCCTGCTGTTCTTTGCATCATATCATTCTCCTTTTTTACTCTCCATAATTTATATTCCTCTGGTTTATACTTAAGATGAATCCATCACTGTATCACCTGTGCGATGGGATGTGAAATAAGACATTAATGGAATAGTTCAACATTTTGGACACTGTGGCGTCTGATGAATCAGTAACTCTGTGGGTATGTTGCCTTGAGCTCTTCATTTACATACTCCGACTGGACAGTTGTTGTGTGACAGAGCCGCTGTACGAAACAAGTGTGTGTGATCTTTTTTCACAATGACGTCCGGGTTGGACTGACTTGTCCCTTTATCTGCCTACTGAACGATGAGTGAGTAGTAAATGACTCCATGCTTCCGTTTCTGCGGGCACTGCAACAAGCGTGATTGGCTCTAGCCTCGTTGTCGTGAACATTTACATAAAGTTGAGCTATTCTCAGCATTCCCTTGTTGTGCCACTGAGCACCTTTTAAATTAAAGCCATGGTCCCATTCACAATAAAGAGCAGCCTTTTGCTCTCCCAGCTTCTGAGTCTGTACGTTTGAATACATCTGGCATATGTTTGCTACTGTCTATTTGTAGGAGGCAGCAGGATTTCCATACATGTTGATATCATTAATATAACTGCCAGTTTATTAGGTATAAAACTAATGCAGTCTAATGCAACAGTCCTGAAGTAAATCCCAACTTTGTGGTAGTTATAATGTTCAGTTTTTGTTGTTTGAGAGGTGCTCATGCAACTGTATGGTTATTTGGAAGATGGAACTTGTGGTTCTCATGGTGTCCTCCACAGACTCAGTGGGGTGAATGAACTGTAATTAACACAGGACAAAGGATAGAGTGTACTCGAAGGGGCAGGAGTCAAATGCACCTATTTTTAAAAAGTAAAATAAGTCTTTCTTGTTCTAGATTTGAGAAACGGTATATGGTGAGTGCAAGATTATGTTTGCAATATTTTTGATATGTATTTTTGGGCAGAGTGCTTCTTTAAATAGCTCCTTTGTGAGTGGCATTTGCTGTAATGACTCCTTCATGACTGCAGTTTCTTCTCTGTAGAAGAGGACCGTGGAGTAACAGAGAACATTTGGGCAAGTCCATGGTAATTGAAGCAATTGCAAATGAATCCCATGGGACTGAATCTTCAGGCTGAGCTGAACTGAACAGAGTTAATGGCTTTTGTGAGCAACTCCTGTGTGATTCACTCTTGGGGCCACATTACAGGAACAACTGAATGAGAAAATCCTATCTTAATCCCACTTAAGAAAGCAATTTAGAGTTTTTTCCAGGACAGAAAAGGAGTGTTGCTGAATGCAATGTCTGTTGTCAATCAAGCTGTAGTATACAATTCTGGAAATCACTCTCAATCTGCTGCAGGGACAGCAAATAACTTGATCTGATAGCAAGATTCAGGGTTGACAGTGTGCTTCAGATGGAGCAAGTAAAAAACAGTAAATATGTCTTAAAGGGAGAACCTCCCTTGAAGAGCTGTACAGAACTGCAGTAAATTATTGGTTGCTGATAGATGGTTGGATTAATGAATGGTTTAATTAATAGCTAATGGCTAATTAGTGATTTCTCCCTGAGCTGCTTGAGCACCATTCACTGCTTTGTCAGAAATTACAAAGTCATGACTTGGTTTGATATAATTACAAATGTCTTCGCAAAAACATTTTTCAGAAACTGAAATGTGTGAACATTACTGAGCTGTGTAAACAGTCCATTATGGCAGCTTATGGTACAGTTCTGTGTAAAATCATTTAGCAATTTCCAAGGCATTGTTTCAAGAAGATGACTTCAGACTAACCTCCAAACTGCAGAAATGTCAATGTAACCATACAGGATTGAACTCACAACACAACAACCAAAGTTGCTGCAAAGTGTGAATCTAAGGCTCTGCTCAGACTGCAGGCGAATCAGATTTGTTTCTCAATCAGATCTCTGAGACAGACCACACTGTTATTTTGCATGTTGTAATGACATGAAACACTGCGTACAGTAATGCATGGCCGTGTTGAATGTGTCTCACACATTATAGCTGCAGTTTGATTAAGGAGAGCTCGTGGTTCAGGCATAGCTAATGTTATCATACTATGACTAAGATAATGTGATTATGTGATTAATTAAAAGTATACTGTTAGCAAAATCACAGTAATGTAATGTTGTTGAATGACTGTGGGATGAAAAGACATTTGCAGGGTCAGGGGGAAAATCCTGAAACATGCTCCTCCTTGGACCAAAAAGCAGAGCTCATGCAGAGACACGGAAAGAGGTGCAGAGACCTCCACTAAGAGACGGTGTGAAAGTAGCGGGGGCCGGGGTTGGTTAATCTTGGATCATTCAGGGAATTCCCTGTTTGCCCAGATTACAGGCAACTTGTGTGATTTGGAAGGTTCACCTTTACAAGTAGTGGAAGAACACTTAAATTAATTTTTAAGGGTTTTAAGGGTTTTTACCAGTGATGAGGCAGAGTTTTGCAACCAAATTTGAGTATGGAAATAGCCTAAATTGGGCAGACATGTTTGAACTTCACTTTAACCTGGATTGTCGACTCAGTTTCAGTACTGCTTTCCAGGGAGTCCTCGGTGTGCAACAAGCCATGAAATAAGATAATTCAAACTATTCAAACAAACAGCGTGTTGACTGACTGTCCTGGTGTCCAGATTTTTGTTTGCATTTGAAAGCCCTTATACCAGTTTGTTTCCTTATAGACTTGCTCAGCTGAAAGTGACACCATAATATTGCAGGCTGTTCTTGAACACAGTATTCATTGCTGCGCATAATTCCAGGAGATGGGAGTCCCACCTCTATAAAGCTTTTGCTGCTGACCTTGCGCGACCATTAGAGGCCGTCGGTGGAGTCCACCTAAACAGTTGTGTCAGTATGGGGGAGAGAAAGTGACGTGCAGATGTAAAGAGCAGCGTCAGCACAGTTACTGTATTTTAATTCTGTCCACTACACTGTCAATAACAGCCAATTTCAGAGGCCTGTAATGAGATGTGCAGCTCTGCTGAATCTGATCTAAACCTGTTTTGTTACCCTACAGCTGTGCTGGGAGTCAGGCCCTTTCACATAAATCAAAGTACTTAAGGCAGGACGACTTTGTATTTATTTTATATATGTCTTATCGGTCATAGATGACCTCCTTAATGAAATTTAACAGTAGCACCTTTAACACCATGTCTACTCAGCCTGCGTAGTGAAAGCATATGTTAGCAGAGCATTGTCAGTCCTCCGTCTACACAGGATGCATTCAGGCACAGCACTGAGGATAGACCACCTACGTTTTGCAGCAATCAGCCCAACACGCAAATATTGTTTTTATGAGTTAAAAAGAATAAAATAGACTTGAGGCATTAAAATATGCTTCAGTTTCTGTGCATATATGCCAAGTAGAACTTCACAAGACCTGTATGGATAGCTGTATTGACTGAAGTGTATCTACTCCGTCAGATGTATGTGGGAATGAACGGCTGAAAAACACGCTTGAAGCTCCTCCTCCTCCTTATAATGAGGAATACATGTTTTGACGTCACTTCAGGAAGTCACTGCTCCTGACCAAGAAATAGTCCCGCACATATCCTCCCATAAGACCACAGCTTGACGGTTTTGCACTTGGGTTTTTGCATGGATTGAACAAACATGATATAATGTTAGAACTATTTCTCCCTGTCTCCAGGTTTTGTGTTAAGCTAAGCTAGCCTGATGCTAGCTGTAGACTTATATTCATCAGACAACTGTAAGAGCTGTCTCAATTCTCTCACCTAACTCTCGGCTAGAAAGCAAAAATTGCTCAACATAATGGGAAACATTATTGTGCATGTTTTAATCTCCGTCGTCTCTCACCATCTTCATCGCCCTGTTTGCTCCTCTGCTGTCTTCTATTCGTCTTTTCAGTATCCTCTCATCCTCAGCGCTGGCAGGAACAGTCGCCATAGCAACAGAGCGACATACAGTGAAGTGAGAGAAATAGTGAGAGGAAAAGAAAAGAGATAGAAAAGAGATAGAAAAGGAGGAAGGGGGAAACTTTAAGGTTGAAAGCTGCACTTCACGCCCATCCCTTCCTCACAGCTTCCATCTCTCTCTCTGTTTTCTTCTTTATTTCACATAGATTGGTTTCCTAGAGCTTTTCCTGGAGCTTTCATCTGTTCCTTCTATCTATCCCTCCAGCTTTATCTCTAATCCTTCATCTATCCCTCTGTGTCCTGGAGTTAAGGACCAATTATACCTTCTGGGTTTGAGAAACATGGTGTATGATACAGCTACACTTTGCTCTGTGTGTGTGCGTGCGTGTGTGTGCGTGTGCGTGTGCGTGTGCGTGTGCGTGTGTGCATTCTATATGCAGCAAGACTCCTTCTCCATTGTAAACAGGGAAGGATGGATTCTTGCTTGAGGTAAAAACTGCTTGTTAGCTGCATTATTTACTTGTTGGGGATGTTGTGGGTTGATTTAAAGGCAGAGGATCAAAGTCACACAGGGTGTCTCCTGACTGGAGGGCTGTCTCATTATTTGGTGGCTTTCACTCTACTTTTACTTGTGCAATTTCAAGTTTCTGAAATGCAATATTCATGCCCTCCACTGAAATCTATTCTTAAAGAACGAACAGTGAAGTTGAAAGAGTTGGTGGACATTCACATCGCTGAAATGGAAATGATAAAATGTTTATGCCCTCGTGTGTGTGCGCCGGAGAAGAAGCGAGAGATTGTGTCCGTGTGTGTGTGTGTGTCTTTCTGTTTTAATCTCATTCATATATTCATCAGCAGGCAGAAGTGTTGACGCAAGTGAGAGGGAGAGGAGGCATGGAAGTGAGAGGCAGAAAGTGTGAGATAGTGTGCGGAGGAGAGAGGAATCCAGAAATGTATCCATCGAGCCATCCATGCAGAGTGCTACAGTGATATGTGCCATAGACATTAAACAAAGAGCACATACAGTAGATGAAAAGTGAATGGAGGGAAGACAAGGTAGGCATTTAGAAAAGAGGACAGGGAAAATCAGTGTCCCTCTGTTCTAACAGAATTTCATTTCTGCAATAGTTATCTAGAACCAAAGGGCAATTAACTCACAAAGTAACACTGTTAATAAACCGTCACTGTCCGGCTCGGACTGGGAACAAAATTCCACCCTGGAAATTTTCATCTTGACCGGCCTCATTTTTCCCCAACATGCAGACTTATGAGTTGTATAAATCAATATCAGGCTATTTATAACATATAGATGAGACAATAGATATCACGTTAGCACATGAGCTAGCAGTATCACCTGCTGGGAGGTTGTGGTGTCGCTGGTCCTCGGCAGCAGCCTCCTCTTCTTGCCTCTGCTCTCCACTGGAATCAGCCTGCACCTCATCTGTCCAGACTCTGTCCTCCTCCTCATCATCATTTGGCGCCAGCAGACTGTTCATGTTATCAATGCAGCCAACAGGATTTTGCGTGGCACTGGCGCTGGCATCAGTCTCATTTTTTTTTCCCTGACCTTTTCCACGCTCCCATTTCATTTCATCAGTCCTTTATCCGTTTCATTTTTGATTTTAAGCTGATTTCATCTTGATTATTTCCCACTTGACCTCTGACATTACGTGCATGTTTGGTACCACGTCGTGCTCCTGCCTCAGTATAGGTAGCCTACTGACAATTTTGGGACAAAGGTCAAATTTTTCTCCCATGTTGCTGGCAGTGACCTTGCAGCCCACTGGTGGGCGGGCACATGTCCGAGCCTGCTCACTGTCCACAAATGTATTTCAGCTTGCAAGCTCACATCACAGTGTACCCAGCTCTCTGTTGTGTCTATGTTTACTTTTGTGCTGACAGCACAAAGAGAGAAATGAAAGGAAGGAAGGCGTACAAAAATGTGATGAGGCAAACAGCAGAAAATGGAGAAATAATGAAAAACTAGAGATGAGGAGGAGAGGAAGATATGAGATAGAAATACGTCACTACCCATAATTCATCATGTCCACACTGTGGACAGCAGGCTGAGTTTCACAGCTAAGCAGATGTGACATGCATCTGTTTTTTACAACTGTAAGGGGCTGTTAGGGCTGAAACAACAAGACGATTACATGCTGAATTATGTGACATGGAGACGCACATGGCAAATTGTGTGTGCGTGTGCGCACGTCCAACTTTTTCCAGAAAATACTTTATGGAAAACTTTGTATTCACTTTCATATGTATTCAGATTTCACAAGTGAATCAAAATGTTATAGCTTTTGTCTGTAGTGTCACACTCCATCTTTCATCGCACTTTAGCTCTTTGATTGAATGTCTATAAAAATGTATACTTACATACGATATACTACTATATATATATGATACCATACATTTCTTATTAAGTGTCTTTTAATAAGTTGTTTTCTCCATCACTGATGACAGGTGTTGTTGTACTGTGCAAATATTTCTGAGTAATTTCTCTTGGTAGTGATTTGGCAGACTATAAGCAGTGGATAGCTCATCCTCAGATAGACATTATGCAGTTTTATAAATGATACTTATTCATATGAATAAGTAAATACAATAAAATTAAAGATCTGTCTATAAGCTCAAACTGAAAGAGCCATTTTTGAACTGCAGCATTTCCTGGAAGTGATCCCGGCCAAAAAGCCTGGAATGAAAATTACAACCACCCATGAGAGGTTCAATGAAGAGGAGTTCAGATCTGGATCCCGTTACTGCTCCCACCTGCAGCTCAGTGTCGGAAAGACTCAAACTGCCTTCCTATGTCACCATCCAGCATGAGGAGGTGGACACTGTAGACTTACATCCTTCACTATGTGCAAGCAGCTTTTCCACGTTTGACCAGTTGGTTGAAGTAAGTGCATTTTGTAGCATGAAGGTTTGGGACTAAGGACATTTTCCTAAGGACATTTTCCGACTTGGGCCAATTGCAGAGAGTTAGTCAGGACCTGAGGCTGTTTTCACAGGCAGTTTAGTACATCTTCTTCTGTCACACTAAGGTGCAGCAAGAAAACTGGTATCAAGTGTCTCAACCTCAGAGCAGTACTCTTGGGTTTGTTTCCATTAATGTTTCCCAAAAGTCTGGAGCAAAATTGAAAGCCGTACATTGAAGGTTGAATAACATGATTACATTAATGAAGCATATGAACATTATGAGGACACGTCCTCCGGCATATCTAAGTGTGGAAGATTAGCCAAAATCCCCTTGAATGAATTGAATTGAAAAATACAGACGTGACAAATTCAAAACAAACAAAAAAATGCCACAGGAAAACCAAACAGAAGTCATAAAACTAGCTGCAGCATGTCTCGAGCTATCCGCTGCTCTGTGGTAACACCACACTTTGCAGAGTTTGAGATAGATGTTGGACAGTTTCAGCAGGGTTTTTGTACAACTCCCAGGTGACAACGGGTGGAATTATTTGACTCTATGATTTTACAAATGCACCGCTGGTTTTTGTCTCACTGGAGAGCACTTCTTTCACTAATGCAAGGAACAGACTACAAGATTTTTTTTGTCTCTGACGATGGTCACCGTGTCAGATCTAACGATCACAGTGCCATGAACTCTTGCTGTGTCTTGGTTGGGTGACTGGCAAGACTACACGTAAGACCCCGACTAATCACAGCATGTCTTATTTCACGATCACACACAAGTTCAGATGTCATCGGGGAGGCGGGTAAAGCAAATGTCAATCAAACAGAAGCTCTGTGTGATGCTGGCAAAAAAAATGCCAGTGGATGATCTATAACATTAAAACCAAATGCAAGAGGTGATGTAAACTTTGGCCCGTTTGGTCATTTTATGGCATTTAGTTTTTTTAGTATGTGTACATAATGTACATATACATAGTTTTATCTTGACCCTTCTGTGCCACTGTTTTTGCTTTTTGTAATACATGCTGGCTGTAATGACTTAATTTCCCTGGTGTGGGACCAATAAACTCTTATCTTATCTTATCTTATCTTATTTATACATCTACTGGGTAGAAACCGAATATCAAGATACAAGGAGTTTCACATACAGTAATTTATTTCCATAGTTATTTATTCTACAAGGAGCAGGCTTGGCTGCGTTGGCTGCATCAAACAGATTACTTTAACGTTTGATCTGGAATTAGTAACGATGAGCATATTCCTGCAGTTAAGACTGATGAAGTGCTTCCACTATTTCTCACCAACATTTGTCTTTTTTGACTCAATCCTCCTCCCTCAAGGAAACGTCAAATGTTGCCAAAGCTCAACCTACTTTTCCTCTCTTTTGTTGTCCCACCTGACAGCCGCAACCTCAGCAGATCGTGCCATGATCGATTGGGATCGTACATGTATTCTTGCCAGTCACCGACCAAGACATGGCAAGAGGTTATGGCACTGTGATCATTAGATCTGACAAGCTGACCATCGTGAAAGACAAAAAAATCATGTAGCCTGATCCAGGCATAAGGGGTGTAAGGCTCAGCCTGGCCCTCCTTTGAAGGATCTAGCCCCAGAGCCGGGATGCAGCTAATCTTGCCAGTAGTCTTTCTCTGCAGTGTTGAAAAGACAAACAGGCAAAAATTGAAACATATTCCCCGCTGCCATACAAAATATTGCTTTTCCACACTGCAACACATGTTGAGATGCTTCGCCCCTGAGAAAAATGTGCAGTATGTTTGTCTGTTTGTGCCAAAATAAAAACAGTGACTTACTAAAAATTACACATCCTCTCTATGCACAAAATTTTTCCAGTTAGTTCAGCAGCTCCAGTGCTTAAAACTGTTGTCTTAATCCGTAATCATCTTAAATACAAGAACCAAGTCGCTACGCTTTATTGCACTCCAGTTACCTAGCAACACCCATTCACAAAATGCCATATAAAGCATAATGCAGTATAGAGGCTGAACGTACTCTCAGATTCAGAGAGAGAGGCAGAGTGAGAGGACTTGAAAGAGACATGGCTTTACAGGGAGTAAATAACAAACCAGTGAAAATCCTGCTCTGCTCTGCTCTGCTCTGTGTGGTGGAGGTCTTATAAAGAAACATCGGGGGCTTCTGGTTGCCAGCAGGTTGAAGCTTTTACCTCTGATGTCCACAAACAGACACTTTGGCTCATGGACTCCTCGCTCTATGTCCCAGATATCCCAGTACAAGGATTATTGTCGTTCTTGACATACAGACAGTCAAGTCAGCCTGCAGTGATCCACAGTCAGTGACTTCAACTCAGTTTAAGTGCTACATACACCGGAGCTGCTTTTGCACCACGTATTACCATGTCGTCCAAATACCAGCTCCTACCTACCATGTAATCCCATGTACTGTATTTCCCATCTCTCCTCAGCGTGTCCCTCCATTTTCAGTCATTCGTTCAGCCTGCTGGTCAGCCAGCCAACCAGCTAGCCAGCCAATTAGTCATCTCAGTGGGAGCAGACTAATACTTGGTCTCTTCCCACACCTAATACCTAACAGATCTTAAGGCTTAGAATACAGACAGTAATGGGCACTGTGCACAAGACAGCTTTATAAACTGCAGCTTTTGGCCCCAGAAAAAGAAAATAAAACATAGTGATTCATGAAACCATGGATATTTCACATTGGCAGGAAGACGACCATGGGACAAGGCTGCCTACTCTTCGATCTGCTCTCCTCTCGTTTACTCCGCTCAATTATTGCTGTGTTCTTACAGTAGATCATCATGACTTCAGACTTGTTGACGCACAGGACGCAATGTCAGATTATACAGGCACTCAAAATATATTCAACCATTTTAAATGTGAGTAAATGTCTTTAAATTAATGAAATAAACATTTCTTAAGCTGGCAGTGGGGTTGTCTTGGACGCAACACTACTGCTACATTTAGGGACTTTTCAGACAGTTTTGGTGATGTTATTCCTCAAAAGGCAACTTCTGACCATGTAGAATAATGTTAATATGTTGGCTTTGAAAGCAATTTAGTGGTGCAGCTGATGCATTTACTGTTGCTGCCTGAGGCATAAGCAAATTAAACAGCCATTAAGGGCTCACAGTCACTGATGGCTCCACAGACAAGCTAATGTGAAGTGGTCCCTTCATATTTTTGGTCATATTTATTTACACAATGACACATAAAACACATAAAACCAATACTGTGTTGAAGAATTACTATTTCACATTTGAACACTGAAAAAATAAACAACAGTCTTTGAAGTGGAGCATGACAGAGAGTCAGAGACGGAATTTACATTTACATTATATCTGCTCTCGCTCAGGTACTCCATGCATGGAAAAAAAAGATACATTACTCCTTTTTCAACAGGTGTTCAGGAAACACACTCCAGAAGGGGGAAAGCCTGTGTGTGTGTGTGTGTGTGTGTGTGTGTGTGACTTTTGTGGACAGATTTCAGACTCAAGACCAGTTAATTGGGGATGGCTGGTGCAACTGGAGACAAAAGCCTTGTCCCCAGTTGGAGTTGAGTTAGTGAGTCCATGAATCACTTTATGATCTCATATCACTTATTCATAGACCTATGAATTATAGAAACCTCAATGAATCGTTCATCTGTACAACCTCTTGTGGTTCATTTGTGTGCAGTGTGTGAGTGCAGTTGAGTTTTGCTCTCCTCTGGTGTACAATGTTGTGGTGTGTAGTCTGGTACAATATTGTTCTGCATGGAATGGATCCCTCAGAGAACAATTAGTTTTGGGAGATACAAGCATTTATTTACCGCTGAGCTGTGTAACATTTGGTCTAGAGAACAGACTTGGAGGCCTTGAACTTCCTTCAGGTACAAGTTAGAAAATTGAATCTGATCCTGGAAGAAAACCCGCCTGAGTAACAGGTCCTGGAATTTGAAGGCTCATCAGATGCCAAAGCATTGCAAAGCAGTTTGTAATAATACCAGGTTTACCTTTTTTGCCCGATGACCCTTCTGAAACCAAATGACTGTTGAAAAATAATTCAGTTTTATGATGTGACAACACTATGGTTAAGATTTGGTTAAGATCAGGCTTAACTGTCTGTTGAAAATGGGAAACGGATAGCTGTCCGTCCAGTCCAATGTTTAGTTGATGGATCGATCCTCCACCATGACCTCCTCTCTATGTGAGCTTTGTCGCTCTAGAACAGTATCAGCTGACTTCCTCCTCTGCTCCTGTCATAATTTCTACAGCGGCCAGCGGGCTCTATCACTTCAACATAAACACGTATTGTTTCGGGATACCTGCTGAAGCGACTGACGCTGTCGTTGTAATTGAGAGGACAGTCCCAAACCTACAGACCTGAACAGAAGGTTCAACTGGAACCAGCTGCCTTAGGCAGAATAAAATGGTTTCATTTTCTCCCAGTTTCAGACACTTTTAAGGATTTATGATATTCTGTCATGATTTTATTCATGTTTAAAAATACATGGACTTATTCACAGGTTCATTACTACAACTTCACCCAGGTGGCTTAGATTACAGCTGCTGCTTCTCTGAAATCCAAATCTCATGATGTAACATTTCAAGTTTCGAAGCTATTGATCCTTTATTACCTTTTCTTTTTCATCTGCAGTATTTTGTTGCCACATGATCTTGGCCAGAGCTCCTCTCACTGGCTAGAATTGTATTTGTTGCTTGGCAACATTAAGTTAGTGAACATCTTAACAGGAAGCAACTATTGAGGCTTCAGTGATTTAATGACACGACTCTTTTGGTTGGTTGTGTCGCAGGCTGTCAGTTCACTGCATGACATCCTGCTGCCTGCAGGGTCCCATCTCATACTCATATTGTCTCTATGGGAAGCTGTGTGTGTGTGTGTGTGTGTGTGTGTGTGTGTGTGTGTGTGTGTGTGTGTGTCAAGCTGCTTGTGAATACAGCTGTAATGACACAATTCTGTCATCAACTGTCCTCCCCTGAGAGATTCACATGTTTGTATCTCTGCTTATCAGAATCCTAATTGCCAAACCTTCAAACAGCCTGATGAGGAAGTCAGAACTGGAATAAATGCAGTGGTTGACAAAGTACACAACCGTGTTACATGAGTCAAAGTTGTTCAATCGAATTTCTCTTGATTTGACCAACCCTAGCATAAAA
Source organism: Chaetodon auriga (assembly GCF_051107435.1). Lineage (NCBI taxonomy): Eukaryota > Metazoa > Chordata > Actinopteri > Chaetodontiformes > Chaetodontidae > Chaetodon > Chaetodon auriga. The sequence continues at coordinate 9,700,525 of NC_135076.1, read as the reverse complement.
ACTGCAATCATTACAAGCACAGACAACTCTATTTAAAATGTTTATTTGGCATTAAACCAATTCACCTTAACATGCTTTCTCAGGTTTGGCTGCAAATGTTTGTAGTCAGTGATGAAGTTGATGTGTGGTAAATAGAGCAAACACTGAAAATTATATGAATCTCTCTTCATTTCGTGGCCATCATCACGACTGAAAGTTCCCACTGAACTGTTCAAAAAACGCAGTAAGCAGTGTGAACTAGGAGGAGTTTGCTGAGACTGCTTTTGGTGCCGAGCGCAGTGCATGGCCTCCGTTGACTTCAAAGTTATGCTAGTAACAGGAACCTTCGTAGAAATGTGGTGGAGTTAAAAGTACATATTGCTCTTTCAAATGTAGTGGAGTAAAAGTCACAAGTATACAAAAATGTATACTCAAGTAAAGGTACTGGAAATATGTACTTACTGTAAGTACAGTGCTCAAGTAAATGTACTTTGTTACAGTACACCTCTGACTAAATGTACTCATATCTTTACCTTCAAGTTCTATACCTCAAACTGGTCCTCATAAAGACGTAAGAGCCCTCACACAGATGAGTGTGTCACAGCATGTTTGGATGTTTGGAGACATCTCTGTAGCCACTGCTGTTACTGCACAGTGTCCGCAGCGCTGGGAATCCTGCTATTATGATATTATGAGCATCACTGTCGTATTTCCAGCTAACGCTCACACAATAGGTATGAGGTGTTGAGAAGGAGCTGTTATTTGGTACCCAAAATAGGCCAGCTCTCTACATACAGTAGTGTGACCTATGTTTTATGGCAGATCTATGCTTGGCTCTCTCAACCAGAGCTGCCCAAAATAGGACCTGTGGGCAAAATCAGCTGAATCTGAGCTGCTTGAAATAAGACCTGTGGGCAAAACCTGGCTCTCATGGAATGAGCTTGGCCTACCAAAGTGTTACACGGAGTATAAAATGTGCTCTTTCTCATTTACTGTGTTTAAATTTGATCACTTTTCATCTGTGTTACTGAACAAGTTTCTTATGAGTCTTACAGTATCGTACAAAATCTGATGTTAGAGTCAAATGATCTCATCTTGGCTTTTGGCCTGTGTCTTGTTTTAATTTGTCCTTCACACCCTAAAAAAGTAGGAATCCATCATCCTTAATTATTGGTATTTGGTAATGTTTTCGATGATGAAGATTGAGCAATAAGTCCAAAAATGCAGCAAACTTCCTGAAGTGATCAGAGCAATTATTATTTTGTATATACAATTTGGGACCATTGAGCAAAAGACATAAATAGATAATCTAAATATAAAGAATACAAGCAGCAGTCAGTCATAAACAGACACAACATGAAGCTCAGTAAAGCTCTGCTCACACTGACTTTAAATCGCTGTAAAGCCTGGCCTCTTGTGGCTCACAGCCTTTATAAAGCAGATGTAATGTAATACATCACTGTATCAAACAGAGGGAAAGCATGCACAGCGACAGGTAGAAAAAACCGTAATTAAAAATGGCAAGTGCTTAAGGGTTCCTCAACATTTTACACAATATATTATAAAAACTCTTATCAGCCGAAACCAAATAGCAAATCAATGACAGCTCACATCTTTCCAGGATAAACACTTTCTTTTTTTTTTTTTAAACACTGTACATGCATTTGCACACAAGCCTTGAGATACTACTCCTTTCAACAAATACCATCATTTTTTAAATACTCTTTCTGTTTGTGCTGTCATACATTTTCTAAAAGTAGACCACTTTATTGTATGACATCTTGTCTTGAAAGCAAAACTTCAACTAAAAATTGTTGCCAGGCAACAAACACAGTTCCAGCTGTTCCACAGGAATCAAATTCAGTCTGAGGAAGTTTCATCTCTGGAAATAAAAACGCAAAGATCTGATGTTGAGGTGACCCAGGAAACAGTGAGAGAGAGAGAGACATGACTTGTGGACTGACAGAGACGCTGGCTGGCCAGCGTCTTGTTTTCTCACAGATTGTTGTTAAACTCAGTCAATCTTGGAGATTCCCAGTGCTGCCATCTGGGTTTAACTGGAGCTTCATCCTGGCACTGCCAACTGGCACATATGGCATGAGGATACTATGTCATTTGTTAGAGCAGAGTTGAATAGAGTGAAATAGACTCTAATAGACTTCATATATATATATATAGCCTGCATCTGGGGTCCTGCAGCCATGATTAGTGCTTCTGTGCTTTCAGTCCAGCCTTTTCCAGCCACTGGTTGGGTTTCTTGATATCAGCCACTTCTTCTATCTGGCAGTGGTACGTGCCATGAAGTGGCTTGTCCTTCCATGATGATCAGTCCTCTTCTGCATTATCTGCTTTCTGTTGCCTGAGGTAATCGCTTGGCAGTTCATCTTTGGGGGCCATCTTCAGCATGTATTCCTGAATCTTAGTTGTTTCATCCTGTACAGTGGCTGTGATGCTCATCAGTCCACGGCCTCCCTCAGTCCACTTAGCGTACAGTCTCATGGTGCTGGACTTGGGATGAAGCCCTACATACATTGTGAGGAGCTTCCTTGTCTTGATATCAGTGACATCTATCTCTTCCTCTGAACAGCTGATTATGCCAGCGGGTAATCTGATGACTGGTAGTGCATATGTGTCAATAACTTGGACATTGTTGTTTCCATTAATCTGACTCTTCAGGACCTGCTTTGCTCATTGTAGGTATTTGGCGGTGGCTGACTTTTTTGTGGCTTCCTCATGGTTCACATTTGCCTGTGGTATCCCAAGGTATTTGTAGCTGTCCTGAACATCTGCAATGCTGCCTTCTGGTAGTCCAACCCCCTCAGTTCTGAACACCTTCCCTCTCGTTGATACCATCCACTCACGTTTATCTCGTCCGAATGACTGTGCGGAGGATGATTGTACCTCCCCTCTGACCTGTTGTCCTGGCTCCCCCTTGCTCCCCGTATATATGTTTGTATATATACGTATAAGTATATATGTGTGTATACATATGTGTGTGTGCATATGTGTATATATACGGCGATGTCAGGCTCCTCACTTACTCCTTCCCTTGAGACGTAGGAAGAATAACCCCGTTCTCTCCTTTTTTGGCTATTTCATATCCTTCTCTCTTAACCCCTCCAGTCAATTTTGCACACCAAACTGTTAGATTGCATGTGCAACTTTTATGTGTGCATGTCCTTTGGCCCCTGGCATGGTTTGGTACAGCCCACTAGTCACAGCCAGCGTGACTTCCTCATTTAGATTTGTAAGTGACTTCCTTCTTTGGGTGTTGCTTAGTGGAAAATTGCTCGCTTGATTCCACATTCAAGATCAGAAATTGTTTTGCATGAATTTGGTTCTGCTCACAAAACCTTGTACTTGATTCCATCATGCTTATTCCTATGATTGCATCACATTATTTAGTTACAATAACAGCATCTCAAATTCAATCACTGTTAAAACTTATAATATGACAGAAGCTCTTGTGCATGGACCATTTGGCTAACCCTAACTGTACCTTAACAATCGTTTACTTGCTATAACCACTATACAGTACATCACCATGTCCTGATGTTGTAAAAAGCGAGAAATTTAAAATGTTCTCACCATTGAATGTAATTCAGAATTGTAAAATGTGTAGCTGAGTTGAAAGACTGCAGGCAACAAATTACACATCAGTCAAACCTCTGAGTTGCAGAGATACACCGTTCCAGTCAAACTGGCATGAGAGTGTTGCACATTGTGGATTAACAAGAAGGTAAGATAACAATTTATAGTCAGCTGGCTCATACTTAGTTGACAAACTGCAACCTGTCTGTTTTGTAGCTTTATTGCTTTCCGAACTGATGTTCCAGAAAATAAAAACTAAAAAGAAAAAAAAATTAATTGGCCTCATGCTGGCTGTGGATGAGCTGATTGGACTCAGGAAGCCGCAAAACAGCAGCCCACTCAGTTGGCTACTGACTCTGAGCAGCAATTTGCCATGCTTTGAGATGTGAGCTCTGGGTAAAGCCGTTCACTTAACATCTATAATGTCCATCACAAAACCAACAGGGGTCCTCTGCAGTTCATCATCTATCACAACTTTGGCGCACCAGCAGCTCGTGAATGATTTGGATTTCTCTTAGTGAAAGTCAAAGCCTCTGGACTTCCATCGTACATTCCCAAGAAACATCTGAATTTCCTGCAGACAGGTGCATGCAGGCATTTAGTGTGTAGCACTAACATAACCAATAACAAGCACATTTGGAAGTTTACTGTGAGTTAGTCATCACCATCAGCAGCAGTCTTGTGAGGTAAAATAATGAGGTAGCTTGAGAGCTGAAGCCTCAATGACACAATGATCATCATCATTCTAGATAGATGGCACCATTACCTTTCAGATTTCATTTTTGGAAACTCAAATGTGGGTCAAGAGGAGGATGAGGTGGAGGAGGAGGAGGGACACATTTATCCTGGGCATAAAGCCAAACACTTTGAGATCTTTGGCAGTTGGGACAGTTGCCGATGATGTCACTGATGTTTCTGCAAACTGACTCTCGCACATACATCTGATCTCCTGAACATGCTGCTGCTGTTAATGCTGCTCACCTGCAGGTTTTACGTCATGGGTTGGCTGGAATGTGTCCTAAAATCTCTGATGACGTCTTTGTGGAGCAGAATGTTGACACTGAAAAGATTTTACCCATAAAGATCAGTTTTTTTGTCACTATGAGGACTAGCTGTCTCTTCTGTGTCTCTGGAGGAGCTTTATCGGGTCTGATAATGATGATGTCATCAGGGTATCATCTTGGGGATGGAAATTTGCTGGAGGAGAAGACTTTTGAAAGACATGGGGGCTTACCAGACAGGGAGGGTCTGATTCTGAATTCACATCACATGGGGTGGATGGCAGTTATTCTCATGCTTTAGCAATCACATCGTGGTCCAATTGTGTGTGGGTTAAAAAGTTCTGTTCACTGGCAGTATTACATTAAATGTAGGTTTAAGTATCTTGAATGGCAGCCCTTACGTGACATGATGACAATCATGTTTGTTGAAAGCAGAATCTGATATACACAAGTTTCCCAGTTTTAATTATGACTTGGATGATGGTGTGATTGCTGCAAGTCAAAAACTGGTTATCATGCTCTGATAACTCTGATATGTGGCAGAATGAAAGACACTTTCAAGTGGCATCATGAATGTTAGGATCTAGTATGTTTGGAGCTGGACTCGTGTACTACAGACTGTAAGTCAGGATATCTCGCCCTCATGTGCTTTGATTTTGACCATCTTGCAAGTCCTCTGATTGTGCAGCACTGAACTCCTGTCCAACATATATATTTGGGTGACTCGGGAGGTCGAGTTTGACCTCTGTCGGTTGGCAGTTTGATCCCCGGCTCTTTCTGTCCAAACGTCGAGGTGTGCAAGACACTTAACCCTAAACTGATCCAGATGGACATGCCTGTGAGTGTGTGTGTGAATGGCTCAACAAAAGGCCAATTGTAAAGCGCTGTTCAGGTGGAAAAGTGCTGTATAAGTGCTGTGTTCCCATATTGTTATATTTTGGAGCTTGTGAGGGGCATTTAACAGTTTTTTTTTTAATTCAAGATACATCAAAAGATTAATCGCGAAAATAATCAGCAGGTTAACCCAATCTAAAAGTTGGAGCCCTGTGCATATGTACGCATGTTTAGAACAACAAAGTAGATGAATAAAACGCCCACATAAACACACAAAGAAACCTTCTCATTTAAAATCATGTTTTAGCAACATTGGGTTATTTTTGTCCACAGAGGACACATTGATTCTCACAGGAAAAGACACAGCCAGCATGGCAACAGTCTCAGGGACAAGTGTGTGTGTGTGTGTGTGTGTATGTGTGTGTGTGTGTGTGTGTGTGTGAGACAAGATGAGATAAAAAGACGACTTCCATTCTTTCGATCGCTCTCTCTCTGTCTCTCTCTCTCTCTCTCTCTCTCTCTCTCTCTCTCTCACACACACACACACACACACATCCGTGCACAATCAGGTTTACAACACAGAGACGCGCACCTTCATGCGCACGCGCAAACGCACCTATTCTGGCGTCCTCGTTCCATCTTCATCTCCATCCATCCATCTCTCTCTCTCTCTCTCGCCCCGCCTCTCCCTCTCTCTCTCTTTCTCTCTCTCTCTCTCTCTCTCCTTCCCTCGCCCCCCCCTCTCTTTCTCTCTTTCTCCTCATCTCTCTCTCTGTCTCTCTCTCTCTCTCTCTGTCTCTCTCCACCCCCCCCCCCCCTCCCTCTCTCTCTCTCTCTCTCTCTCTCTACGGGCGATAGATGGGAGGAGACGCTCCCGCTGAATGTGTTTTCCCTGCAGCGGGGTCTACGGTTACGGAGAAGAGGAAGAAGAGGAAAAAGGAGAGGGTCACCGCTCAGACACTCGGTCACGGATCCGTTCATTCGGTGTGATTTTCATACCCGCACACTGACCTTTTCTTATGCCGGTGTGCCCACATCTTCGCTTTTCTACATGGAGGCGGAGCGAGGCATCTTAAAGAAGCCAGCCGAGGAGATCTGACCGAGAGCGGGGTGTGCGTGCGTGAGTGTGTGCGTGTGTGTGTGCGTGTGTGTGTGTGCGTGTGTGTGTAAACGACTTGGATTTAAACCTCACCGAATGATCCTGAGATGAGTCACACTCTCCGGGTTGATGTGCTCGTCTCCTCCGTTTCCTGGCCCCGGGGGTACTGAAGATGCGGCTGGCAGCGCGGGTACCTGTCCTGGTGTCACACCGGCTCGGTTCGTCCCGGTAGACTGATCCTATCCGGTGCTGCGGTGTCCACAGGGGCCACCAGTGATTTTTTTCTTTTTCTTTTAAACGGATCCGCCACCAGCAGCCTGACAGATGGATAACTACTCTACTTTACAACGTAAGGCTACACGGACTGACACATACCTGCTGCAGTATTTGTCACTCGGTCTGTTGATGATGGGCATCCCTTCATGAATAATCACATAGTGAAAACTGTGCGTCTCATTGTCACCGTTTTGCACAAAATGCCATTTTCTATAAAAACAAAATCACAGACGTGCTGTTATATTCATCAGACGCCTCCAGATTTTACTCTAAGGTATCTTATGACATTCCCATGTATTGTCAAGACCATACATTTTAATGAGGCAGGTGTCATGCGACATATTTAATGTCATTATTTAATATTTGCATCATTATTGCTACTGAACAACACCATCTGGCAGTGTGTACCGTGCATGATTTTTTTCCCCACTTCAAAATGGTACTTTCATTCTTTCATAGACCCTCATTCACTGGTCTTTCAAGGTCTGTGATGAGCTAATGAAACAGCCATGACTGCAGGAGGAGAGGGGGAGTGTGTGTGTGTGTGTGTGTGTGTGTGTGTGTGTGTGTGTGTGTGTGTTCTGTATGAGAGGATGATATATGATGCAGTGTCATATACCCTCATGTCTTGACATGTAGCCCCCAGCCGTTCTGCCATGATATCTTCATGCTTTCATAAAAGACATTCACACTCACACACACACACACACACACACACCTGTTAAATCCAGCAGCCTGAGGAATTGTAGCTTATTAACCTATCTCGCCCATTATTTAGCTGTATCAGTCATGCTTGTAATGACAAAGGCTTGTTAACCATCTGGCTAAATGCTTTATTGCTGCTGTTATTCACCTTTTATTGTCTGGATCATATTTTTTGTGGTTATGTGCTGTGATTTTTTTCGTCCAGTTCTATCACTGAAGGGGACACATACTGTATGTCTCTGACTTGCAGCCAGGGCACCAAAGCAACATGCATAAAGGGCCTCTTCTGATCAAAGAGAATAGTTAATTACATTCCTGTGTGCTACATATTGCAAAGCTTCTCTGTATGTGTTGCCTCTGAGATGGGTTCTAATGATACATTTTCTGTTCAGCAGGGCTTTGCAGTCACTGCTAATAGCCTTATTTTATATCATTTTGCAAACAGGCCTCTATGTGTTTTCAGTGTTGGTCTCTTTCTTTTGAATTGTGGAGCACAGCAGGCCAGGCTATGGCCTGTGTGTGTACACAATATACTGCTTCTAATTCTCCAGTCATGTAGAGGGATCTGCCTCATGTCCAGGACGTAAGCAGTGCCGTCTTTTTCTTTGTGCATATAATGTTTGACTTGCTATGCAAGACAAGTTATTTTTTGGACACTCTGAAGTGATTGCTGAGACTGTGCTGTGCACCAATTACCATTACCCATAGAATGTGATGTGTTTCAGTGACAATATAACCAAGTATGTTTACTTATACGTTGTACTGTACTTAAGTACTGTTTTGAGGTACTTTAAGTATTTCCATTTTTCCATTTGAATTAAAAACCGGTTTAATATTCCTGCTGCTGCACTGCTAAATAGACAGTTTAGGACACAACTCTTGACATAAATGTGTTTTTAAAATGGATGTTTTTGCAGATTAAACAGCTCAACACTTCCTAAAGTCGTTGAAATCAGCTCCATCTGGACCATCCACAGCAGAAATGCTGCTTACACATAAATGCAAACTGGCACCATTTGGCAAATGAGTTTCTTTTGCTTCATAGTTTACATACATTTTGCTGATGATGCTCTGTCCTTCCTTCGATTTTGAAGATGTCAGGCTGGACGGATTAGTTGATAATGAAAATAACTGTTAGATGCAGCTCTCATCAAGAATTTTACTATTAATTACTGTTGTTTTGTCAGCTTGGTGTTCCCTTTCAAGGGAGAAAGCATACAGAGATAAACATACAGGTGTCCGTACAGGTGACAGTGATGATGGTGAAAGTAGTAATAATGTTGATATTATTGTTTCTTTATTCATCAGTCTGTCATCATCTGTTTTACATCGTAGCCACATACTGGACCCATTTCAGTGTAAGTATAGATTTCCTCACAACTCTAAGTCCTTTTGTGTCAGTCTAAATTACATATAAGGACCTCTAGTGTTGAGCGTAATGTTAAGTGCTGAGAGTATTCAGATCCAAGACATGATAAATGCATTAATATTCCCTCTTCAAAGAGCAAACTTGCATGCGGGTAGAGGACGAGGGCTGGCTCCGTCTCTCTGCTGCTCCATTATAGCTCTGACAGGACGCTGCTGTTCCTGCTGATGCTGCTGCTGCTGCTGCTGCTCCTGGTTGCCTAGTGACTGTATCCATGGAACCGGCTCCCATCGTCATGGTGATGGGGCAAGGGAGAGAGACCCAGTGAGGGATGGGGGACAGAGATACCAGTGCATCTGCAGTGTGTTATGATTATGGGGATGAATTGTGATGTTATCGAGGACGATGATGATGATTGTGGCGGCTTTGATGGTGATATATTTGTGTTGTCTGTTGTGGTGATGGCACGAATGATGCTGGAGGAAGTGATGAAGAGTCCACTTGAATTAAGTCTCATATTTTTTGCCAAAATATGACCAAAAGGCTCTTTCCAGAGGAGCTTTGAAGAGGGTGATTGCTTAACGTGGAGGAAAAGTGTTGAGGATATTTTCACAAATCATTGATTGTTTGACGCACGCTGAGTTTATGAAAGGACAGCACAGAAATATGTAGTGCATGATAGAGCAGCAGCAATTAGCAGATTAACACAGAAAATTAATCTGCAACTAGTTTGATAAGCAATTCATTATTTAAGTAATCGCTTTAGTAAAAATAACCAGAATTATGCTGCTCTGGCTTTTCCGACATCAAGGTTTTCTGCTTTTTTATATCTTCAGTAGCTGAATATATTTTAATCTTTAAACTGGTGGCCAGACAAAGGCATCTTCTTGGGCTCTGCGAATTTGATGGGCATTTTTCCCTGCTTTTTGACTTTTTTTTTTAGACCAAACATTTAATTGAGTGATCAAGAACATAACGGGCAGATTCATGGATAATGAGAAGAGTTGTAAGTTGCAGCCCTACTTCAGGAGTGTTTCAAAAGTTTCATCAGTTTTTTGAGAAGACATAAATCCTTTGTAACTTCAGTTCAAGCTGACCAAAGCTACAAACGCTTTCCAGCCACCTTTCAAGCCTACAGGGACTGACGTTTTGCTACATTTTGGATGGAGGATGACTTGACGCAGTGCCTGTGTTTAAGCAAGAAACTACACACTTACAATGTCAGAGTGTTTTGCAGCATTTTTCCAAAACCACTAAATCCATGTTAGGGAACCTTTGCAGGATTTTAGAGAAGCAGAGAGGAGAGGAGGGAGGGAGGAAGAACAGACAGAAACATCATCCTCTTCGTCACGGCACGTACTGTACTGTAGGTTCACACAGGCTGCATGAAACGGTTCCAAATTGGTCTCTCAGAGGATAAATTTATCTCGTTTGCTTTGTTCATTTAACTGGTTTAATGCAGTTTTTTTCCCCTTCCCTGTAAGCACAGATTCATATGGGAGCATCCGTTCTGTCCTGTCTCCAGTCTCAGTGACAGTGTTGCCATGGTTGCATCATGCACATTGTTCTCTCCCGGGTGACATAATTGTTCGGCTCGTGGATGAGACGATCCTGGATCTTGTTCCTGCACAGTCTGACAGGAAAACGAGTATTTATGACTGAGATATTTAACTTCATCCAGTGCTAACGGTGCCTTTTTTCCTTTGGAGGCTCATTCTGTAGTACACCATGTGTTCTTTAGAGTAAAATTAGTGAGTTTCTCTTACCATGAAACAGCCATAGTTCCCATTTGTGTGCTTTTGTAGGAAAAAAAGAACTTCCATTGTTTTGAGTGGAAGCCAAAATTACAGCCTTAAGCGTTAAATGCCTGTTACAGCAGTGTCATGTGATTCCTCAGGCTTCACTTCAAAACCAGTGTCCACAGCTGTGGCTCACCAGGCGTCCTTTTTGCGATACAGTGATGAGACAGGTCACAGAGTTCCTGGTATATCTCTGTCTCAACAAAAAGTCTGGACTTATCCATTGTGACAGCTACAAGAATGCCAAAGAAGATGAACTGTCACTGACAAGGAGGAAGTCAAGCCAGGATATTGTAGCTAGTGTGTATGAAGCTGGAGTCCCTTCTGAGCTAATGCAGCTTTTTGGGGGTGTGTTAAATAGGACAGTGGTAGGGCAGCATGGCCGTATGTGTGACTCACTGCTGGTTCGCATAGAAAACTAAAGGAGCCACAGTTGAGATGCAGGTAATATGGTGGCGGTGTATACTTCTATGTTGATAATGGACAAATTAACAACCTGGCAGGACTGTAGCAAGGTGTTTCACACTTTGTATGGAAGGCTGTGTGTGCATGTGTGTGCGTGCATGCATTTGTGTGGATAGCTGAGTCTTTCACACTTGTCCAATGTGTGACATGTAGTGACCCAGTGTTTCTGCTGAATCTGCTAAGTTTGTGTGCATGTTTGTGTGTGTGCGTGCATGTGTGTGTGTGCGAGCGTGTGTGTATGTATGTGTGTGTGTGTGTGTGTGTGTGTGTGTGTGTGTGTGTGTGTGCAGTTTTATTTCCATCCATGTTTCCTGCTTGCTCAGTTTCACTCTGAAGGGAGTTGTCCTCGGACGAGTCATGTGACTCTAAGTGTTGCATTTTATTCTGTTGTCAGTGGATACCATAGGCAGTCTAAAGAGTGGACAGAGCTGATGGAACTGCCTCGTACCTGCATATTTTCTAATGGCCAGCAGGGGGCAACTCCACTGGCTGCAAAAAGAAGTGTGATTGTATAAAAGTCTACGAGAAAATGACCTTACGTCTCCGTTGATTTCAATGATGTTTAATTTCCCACGCTTTAGGGCGTGGGTGTACCTTGTGATTGACAGGTGTGTCCCCAGGTTCTCAGTCAGATCCAATTATGGCAGCTCCACCCTCCCATCCAAATATGGTCACCTCTGGCTCCAAAACCCCCAAATTTCAACAGCTGTTATGCCAAACTTGAGGCTTGTCAGCGGTAGCAAACACACCAAAATATGGCATCACGGTGGCAACTCAGTTTGCATATCAAGTAACCCCATGTGAAGGTCCCAACCCACAGGTTGAGAAACCTACCTGCTTATCCTCATTTCACTTTTTCACAAACATTTCATGACTCTTTTTGTGTCACAGCGTGTTGTGACAGGCAGTAGATTCTAAGACAGTCGCGCATGTTACTCAGCAGCACACACTTACACAAGTCTCATCAACAAAGAAAGTGTTGTGTGTTGATTTGCAGAACATTTCAACTCTAATGGTAAAATAGCAGCAACATTGCAGGAAGACGCAGGATTTTACAGCCCAGATGTCTGTAGCTGCTTCGTAGGACATCAGTACTGTTTCTTTTTCAGCCATACATCAGTCCAGCTTTTTGCTCAGTGAAAGCCACAAACTCTGCATCTTTCAGCACAATAGATGGTAAGTTAAGTCACTGATATAACTAATTTCACAGCTAGCTCAAAGGCTGAAAGGCAGCCTTTGAGCTAGCTGTGAAATTAGCAACAAAGTGACTAATCCCTTTTTTAAACCTTGTTCCACGGAGAAAAATAAAATCACAGGCTCTTTTTGTTGCAGTGCAAGCTTGTTTTATGCTGCAGACAAATAGCTGACTAGCGCTTGAAAAGCCAGTCCCTTGTAGAATACAGATGTCCACTTTCAGAATTTATTTATTTAATTTTGTCTACAAATTTTACATTTAAATGCTTTTCTGGGAAAATTCGAAGAGAAATTAATTTTCTTGTGTTTGAAGTCAGAAGTCACAGAGTGTACAGCAAAGCATCTGATAGGCTGATCATCGAAGTATGAGGGGCCAAATCAATATTTACGCTTTGTTTTTGCTCTATTGGAGAAGCGAAAATGGAAAAGCAGAACAAAATGAAATGATTTGGCATCTGTTGAGAGGCAGTTTCCACCTGGGTCATAGTCCATGGTCAACATCTCAGCTATCAAGATGCCCACTACGATGCTGCAAATGATATAAAAAGTCAGTACTGCTTCTGATATAAGTATGAAACTGTTGGTTGTCCCAAAACACGTGCCAAGTCCAAACTGAGCCAGTAATTCCTAGAGAGGGCATGTAATGTGTGACAGTCTCCCAGGAGACAGGAGGAGGAGGAGGAGGAGGAGGAGGAGGCGGCAGCGGCGGCGGCGGGTGGGTCTGCATCCTGTGCTGGATGGTCCACGTGTTGCCGTGGGCGACCCAGTCTCTTCTTAATGAGACAATGGCCCGGGCAGCCTCTGGTCTGAGCTCTTCATTAGACGACTCAGAGTACGCCAGGATGTTTGAATGTGAGAGAGAGGGAAACAGAGAGCGACCCCAAGGCCTCTGTTAGAGTCTTTAAGATCCTCTCATCCGTTCCAGACTCACAGCATTTAACATGAGGGTAATTTGAACCTATTGAGTCTGTGAATAATGGCCATCACTTTGGAGCAAAAATAACCACATCCTCCATCAATGAAAGGGCACCGATGATATGGGATAAAAGCAGGAACATGTGATCAGAATTGGTAGCGTCCTCTGAGAAACTTTTAGAAAGCAGAACAGCAGAGAGACTAAAAGGCAGAGAAGAAGAATGAAGTTGAGAGCAGGAGAATAATCTCTGTAAATCGACAGCATCTGTCTCCTGTCCCGCTCTGTCTGTCTCAGCTCAGCTGTCATTGGCTATCAGACAGGAAGAGACTGAGAGATGGCTGCTCTCAGTGCATGCTGGTTCGCTGCACTTTGGGATTTCTTCATCACAATTAGACAACTTTTTTTCTCTGTTATCACAATCCTACCATGTTTATGTTTGTAGGTTCTTCCTTGAAGGACAAGTGTGTCATTCTTCTGTACTTTTGTTATTGTCAGTAAATCCCATGATGACACCAAAACCAACATTGCAACAGTGTGTCTCAAAGCAGCATGTCTGTGGCTCTCCGTCCCATCCCACTCATTCTAACTGAAGACATAAATCTTTATGTACACTCACAAATAAATTCTTTAATTTTTAAAAAAAAACAGATAATTTTCTACAACAGCTGGATACTGTAGTTTGTAGTAAATGTTTCTCAATTCGGACTGTTTTCAGGTGCAGATCTGGTGCACTAGTGAGTATTTCTGGCGGCAGGATGTTGTACGCTGCATGTGGTCGTCATGACGAAGGAACATGTCAGCCACTGCAACAGTGTGGCTCATTGGTGTGTTTTGACAGCAATTGAGCCTTGTGGCACAGAGAAATACAATATATTAGATTTGCCCTGTATATGACTGCTGTAGGAGCAGCACTGGGGTCATCTGCTTTGCCCTAACTGAGCTACTCCCACCAGGATCAGAAGAGGAAATGGAGACTTGGCACAATGCCACTTCCTTTTAGGCTCAGAGGAAGGAAATTATTTTCCATCCTCTTCTTTGTAGCAGTAATGAATGCTTTAACAGAAAGGCAAGTCAAAGGGATGATAAAACTGCATTCTGTGGTCACTGGAGCTTTTTCATAGCATATGTTTTGACATTATTTTCTGTACCAGTCTCTGCTCTGTAGCTTTGTGTAGAAGTGTAGAATATCAGCAAATGTCCCATACAACCATGCAAGCATGACAAACATTCATTAATACAATATTACCGAAAGCACACTGTGTTGAAGTGCAGTGAGACATGACAACAACCAGCCTGATTATCTCCCAGTGAAACAATGGCTGAGTGATGCTCCATTGAGTGATTTTCATCCATTCATGGCTTCATCTCAGGGATGAGATGTGGTAATTTTGTTTGACAGTGTTTTTTCTTTACATTTGAGCACAGTCTCCGGGCTCGCTGTAGGCATCGATGTGTGGAGAACATTCATAAACCACTCCGCTACACGTGACTGGGGAGACCTCAGACCAGCGTGTGTGTGTGCGTGTGTGTGTGTGTGCGCGAGCAGCACACTGTGTCACTGTAGAGTGTGTTCATCCATGCATGTGTCTGAGTGCACTAAGAATGTAGTGTGCATGAATTGTGTGTGTGTGTGTGTGTGTGTGTGTGTGTGTGTGTATGTATGTGTATTCACATTGTGGGGTACATAAATCTGTTTACACTGTCACATTGTGGGGATTCACTTCCCTTTTGAGGACATAACATCACATAAATCTTGACATTTTAAGGTGAGGGGTTAACGTTTTGGATATGGTTACAGTTTGGGTAAGTCTCCAGTAAATGTCTCTGTAATATCCCCAAAAGTGATGGAAACACAACTGTGTGAGTAGGGGTGTGTGTGTCTGTAAGTGTGTGTGACACAGAGAGAAAGAGAGAGAGAGGAAGAATTGACTGACTGTGAATTTTCCAGTTAAAACGCTGTCATTTCCATCCCTCCAAATCTTTTTTTTTCAATCACTTTCCCCTTGAGCGTGCATGCGTACATGCATGTATGTGTGTGTCTAAAGCTCGGGTGCTTAATGCATCACTGACTTTCTCTTTATTGCCATTCTTTCTTGCCTCTTCTTGTTGACTGTCTCTTTCTCTCTCTGTGTAGCATGCAGTATATCAGTATATGTAGGCCAGCTCCCACTGGTCTTATGGGCTCTATAGGTGTCCATTGGACTGCCTATATGGCAGCTGTAGCATGCTCTACTGCCTCGAACATGCAGGGCTTATTTGCAATTCAGTCATAGCTGCTGACATGTGCACCAAGCGCACAGTAGATGCTGATATTTTTCAGTGATCTGATGCATATGAACATTTACTTTCCTTTACAGTGATGTAATATTTTTGGTTGGTGGTCCCAAAAAATGAAGCAGTAACCTCTTGCAACATTGATGTTACGTGTCTATATGTTGTGAGTAGCTCAACAGTGATTTCCCTCTCTAAACTTTCTTGATGGATTCATTTTAAGAATTTTTGTTGATCATCCTGCAATGAACAGGGAAAAGCAACATTTAGAGAGGCACATCCCTCTAATCATCTCACAGCATCCCAGATTCATCTTGTGACCCATTTTAGGGGTCCCAACCTCCAGGTTGTTATAGAATAGTTTGATGTTAGCAGAGACATGTATTTTAACTGGACTTCCTGTTAGTTTTATTTGTTGTAACCAAATAATCTATGCTATTATCCACTTATACAGTGATAATGATGGGATAGAAATGATATGATGGATCTATGAGGATGCATATTGTCATAAATAGTTCCATAATGGTTTCCGCGCTTTTATATGAGATACTTTTTCCACAAGAGCTCAATCATTGCTGGAGTGCAGCTTGTTAGAATCAGGGTTCATACAGTATTTCTGGTCTTTAATCCCATAAGCCCATAATATAAACACCACACAGGGAGGGAGAAACAAAGTATCAGAACATTAAGTCCCAATAGAAGTGAGCGCCTTGTGTCTTTTATATTCCTGCAACTTTATTAGCAAGTGTTCAGACCAAAAACGTCCCATGTTAAGTGTGTAAAAAGGGATGCACTGATGTGGGTGTGTTGCTTCAAGTACCACTGAGACGGACAGGAAGTTGAGATTGAGTAACAGATTTTTGTGTTTGAAGGCTCATTAGAGGTCAAAATACTACACAGTGTGGTGTTACAACTCTGGAAAGTTATCACAATGACCTTCATTTTATCTTTTATCATCTAGATAAGATCATCTGCTTTTGTTCTTAACAGGATCAAACTGTGATTAGAGTTAAACGGCTGCACCCCTCAATGTTCCACCTCACTGGTATATCAGAATTCTCCAGTGAGGCAGCTGGTGTAGAGGTCTGAGCCACAGATAAGACAGTTTGTTTTAAAACATTACAGAGAGGAAGGCAGAGAAACAGAGAGAGGTAGGGGGATGAGGGCATGACAAATAGCAAGTACAGACTGTGTGTTGTCCCATAGTGCTTTTGTGGGAATGACGTAATGTTCATTTTTGTGTATGAGCACATTTGCAACCAAAGTGTGAAGATTCAGAGTTAAAGTTGAATATTCCTGCAGTAAGAAAAAGTTGCACTGCATTCCTCGTTAGCTGAAGTATGAAACTGTGTTCTACAAGGACAATACATGAATACATGATATGTATGCCTCCAAAATGCTGTGAGTCGTGATGAAGTTTGACGGCGCCCAGGTCTGTGGGAGTGAAGTGTCTCACCCTTGACTGACTGGCCTAAATTTGCCTGGTGATGCCCACGGCGCCATGGCAATGGCATCGTGTTAAAATCATTTTCCAGAGCGCCTTTGTGTCGTGACTAGTGGGCTTCACACCAGTGTGTTCTCAGGGAGCTGCCTCCTCGCTCTGACTGCCCCTCCTACTGTCTCTCTCTGTCCAGACAGGGAAGCTGTCTGTGGTTACCGCTACTGCAACAAGCTGCACCTGCTGGGTACTGATGATAACTGGGGTGACTGGTGGTCAAAACACCATGCTCATGCTTACAATGGTGATAGAGGTGTCCTCTCAAGCTTTCCATCGTTCCTTTTTTTCAGGCATCTCTGCCTTTATTTGATAGAGATGGTAGAGAGGTGACAGAAAATGAGAGGAGAAAAGAGAGATGACATGCAATAAAGGTGTCCTATTTCCCGTCAGTGCTCCAGAAAAGCAGCAATTTTCTGACATTTGAGCTATGGCCATCACTTGAAGCAATCCAGCTGGTATGTGTTTCACTTTTTCACCCGCAGTGTTCATTATCAGCCTCTCACAGCAGAAGAAATAATGAATGGACTATGAGTGTTGACTGCAGGTGCTGTATGTGATTGGTCGTGGAGATCGGGGGCATACAGCTGTGACTGACCTACTGAAATCTGACTTTTTGTTTGTTTCTTGCTTATTGAGCATAATAATGGGCAATGTTTAAATGAAAACTTATTTGCTGTTTTGCATTGCTCCGTGTTCTCCACTGTACCAACAACACACTAGACCATTGTTCCACAGCCAAGGTATGCATGAAACTGTGAAATTTGTCCTCTTGCAGCAGAAACACATCCTGCTATGATGCATCAGTCATCAGCTTTTGTCAAAAGTCCATGGGATGTTTTTTATATGCTACAAGACATACGATTGAAATAAGGAGTCAGTGCCATGGCTGAGCATGTCCGACTTGCAGTGCACTAATGGCTCATAAGTCTCATAAAGTCAGATTCAGACAGCCAGGGTGACATATGTCACATACCACAGGAACCAATCCTGTCAACCTGCATGATGGCGCTTTAGAAAGCAATGCATAAAACATATCACCATGCTGATGCATTGACTTCTACATGAGCCTGTTGAATTCACTCTTCTACTTCAGAAACAGTCTCTGGTCCAAACATCTATGGCTGAATTACTCCTATAGTACTACTTGCCATTGTGTAGCGTACAGTAGCTAGCATACAGAAAACAAGCAGAGGTTTGTGTGCTTGGTGAGTAGTGGTGGAGGGGTCGGTGGAGAGGCAGAGATTACTTAGAAAAACGCATGCTAAATGAAGGCAAAGGTGTACAGTCATAGAAAAAACTTTTGAATTTGCAATTTTAAAGTTTTTAGGGGTCTAATCGATGCCTGGACAGAAACTTTAAACACAATTTAATTCACCAAAAAGTTTGATCCACAAAATGTTGAAAAGCTGGCACGTCAGAACTGCTCAGCTCCAGAGCTCCATGTTTTACCACACACACTGTGCACCTGCAAGTTTGCATTCCAGTGCACAGAGCTATAAAACAGTGGGTGTTGAAATGAATTCCATTCCTGGTCTATTTTCCTCACCTGAGGGACCAGTTCAGCAGTGCTGCATAAAGCTTGTCAAAATGGTCCTCTTAGCTAGGGCTTTTTAATTAGTGTTTTATGGTAATTTTGGGCAATTGAGTCCCCAGTTACCATGGCAACTGCTCACTGTGCAATTTCCATGGATTGTTAAGGAAAGCTTTAGGGATAAAAACTTACTAAAGGGTGTTTATGCAAATGCAGGCTGTCATGCACTGTGAGAAAAACACTGGAAACCCTGCAAACTTGTGAGAAGAGTTTGTCTACGGAGGGACTGTGCTGGGAGGTCACAGGTTCAATCCCTGCAACACACAGTTCGCATCAGTGTTAAGGTGACCTTGAGCAAGTGATTTCAGCCTGACATGCCTGTCTAAGTATAAAGGCATGAGCTGAAAGCTGAAAAATATCACTGTAGTGATGAAAAGCCACTGCATATTATCTGTTTTCATTTAGGAAGAGGCAGAGAGGGGAGGAAGAAGGGAGGAGAGGACAGAGGGGTGACAGAGGCAGCAGCAGGTGATAGATGGAGTGAACGCATGAATAGAGATCCAGACAGCCATGCACAGCTATCAGCTGGCAGTAAAAAAGAGAGATTGACTCCCGGCCAGAGCAAGAGAGAGCAAGAGAGAGAGAGGGATGACAGAAAGATAGAGAGGTTGTTCCAGATAGCAGCAGGTCTCACAGTGTGTACAGACAGAGTTTTTCAGGTGAAGGTGAACCGTTCCCTTGCAATCAGGACTCTGTGTGTCACATTGCAGGAGAAGAAACCTGGACACGTCACATATGAGAGCAATAATGCATCTAGGGCAAAAGTCACAGGTTAACCAATTCTTGTCAGTTAAAGTTAGGGTCAGGGTCCACCCCACTCTGCAGTTCCCCGTAGATCTGTGCAGCTTTAGAGAGTCTTTCAGCCTACTGTTTTGATTCACCCTCACCGCTCCCACCAGCATCATTACAGGACGCAAGGTCGTCCACTCATCACAGGGTTGGTGGGTCGATCCCACATGTCCACATGTCAAAATGTCTTAGGGCAAGACACCGAATCCCAAATTGCACCCAATGTTTGGGCCAGCACCTTGCATGGTACCTTCCCGCCATCAGTGTGCGAGTATGTGTGTGTTTTTTAAAGGTATGAAGAAGTAAAACTATCTCATGTTTCACAATAAAAAAGGCAAATAGTCAGAAGTCCAGTCAGGGTAAAACCACTTGTCCTATCAGGTTTGGAGAGTTCCACATGGGTAGACTCTCACCAAATGTACACTCAGGCGACATTGTTCATGTGTGATGTGGATCAGACTGTACTGTGCATGAACTGGCACATCATGTTGGACCTCGAGAACAGAAGGTTTATGCACCTAGTGTTCAAGATGTTAAATCAAATTAACCCAAAACTTTTAATAACATGTGTCACCCTGTTCTTAGTATGAACTATGAATAGTTCAAAGCTTCTAGGTCAACAGTGTGAAGGCATGACACTGTAATAGTAGATGTGTGTGTGTGTGTGTGTGTGTGTGTGTGTGTGTGTGTGTGTGTGTCTTCTCTCCTTCGGGCTCTGAGCATTGCTGGTGGAGCTGCTGGGACACCAGCATGGCAAGGTGACCTTAAATAACTGAATAACACACGATTAAACACACGCATGCTCACACTTAAGCAGAAATACACTCTTACAGACTGACATTGACACCAAGAATCAATTTAACAGCCTGTTTGTCGTCCTCTCTGTTTAAGATTAGTCTTCACAGTAACTCTGATCTCCTTTCAGACGATGATTTTACAGTCTCATTCAGGTTTGGCTGTAAATCTGCAAAGTAAGTAGTTAATTCAAAGCATCAATGAATTATTTTCATTATTAATCTCGTCAGAGGGCATTTGAGGTCGAGTGTATGTGACTTGGCTCCGCGCAAAACCTGAAACGTTTGTTGCATCACACTGAAGACTGTGCAGCAGAGAAACATCTAAAATATCTTGCCTGCAGTCAGGCAGTGTGCGTCTCTTTCGACCTTCTTATCCAGAACATTTGTATCGGTGGAAGCTGAGGAGTGGGTGATCAGGACATCAGACTACGCTGCTTCACCCTCCAGCACCAACACAAGCACAGTCGATACAGTTAGGATGCTTAACCACTCACTCTCCTTGAAGATATGAATGTGTCCTTCACGGGCTTGATTAAGGAGTTAAGGAGTTTAATTCACTATGTGGATAGGCAGACTTCAGTTTTGCAAACTGGGGAGTAAAGTTATCATTTCCATTTTCTCCTTCTCATGATTGAGACCAGAGGACTCAATCTGTGGAGATTTCCTTCATTCTCAAACACAAGATGATAAGTTTATCTTTCCAGTGAATCACCTCCTGGAATTTAAACATGGATTTAGATGGAGACGCTCCCGTAGAGAGGAAACAAAAAGTACCGTGCACTATTTAAGATGGCTTCCCTCTCTGTCTCTTGGTAGGGGTGGGATGGAAGAATAGAAAATTCAACAGAAGGAGGTAGAGTGAGAGAGTAAGTGAGAGAGAGAGAGAGAGAGAGAGAGAGAGTGAGAGAGAGAGAGAGAGAGAGAGAAGCCTGAAAGGGAAAAGAGAGAAGACAGAAAGTGGAGACGTGCCGGGGCGTCTCAGGCAGAACTGGGCCACTGAGCACAACCCTGGAAGAACAGAGAGGAGAAAAAAGAAAAGACTGGCCTGGAAACGATGGAGAGAGAGAGAGAGAGAGAGAGAGAGAGAGAGAGAGAGAGAGGGGGAGAGAGGGGGAGAGAGAGTGAGACATGACAGAAGGAGAGGAGGGAGAGGAGAGGCTCAAATAAAGTCTGTTCTCTGTGAGCCTCACTGAGGAACAGTTGGACGACTGCAGCCTTGGGATGAAAAATCTAATAAGTCGATCTGGAAATGTTTGTGAACAGCCAGCTGACTCTCTGTTGATAGTGACATCACTTTACATGAACACATAATGCTTCACACCCTGTTCTGTTTTAGAGTGCCTCTGATCTTTGAAGGCTAGAAGAGAACGCAGAGACCAGACCTGCTGTACTCAGAGGTGGAAGAAGTATTCTGATCCTTTAAGTAAAAGTACCATTGTATTAATTTAAAAGTACTCCATTATGAGTAAAGGTCCCACATGCAAGTATTATCTAACTGTAAAATGTCAGAAGTGAGGAAGAGGGGAACTGTTAATTACAGACATCTGAAGCAAACAAAGGCCCCAAACTACACACTGCTTTGCTGTCAGCGACCACAAACCAGGAAAGGTTTACAACTTTAGTTTAATCTTCAACAATGAATGTTTTTTTTTATAAGCTTATCATGTTTTTTGTAAAATGTAAAATTCTTTTCAGCGATGTTGCTGTGTTCAGTTTTATGAGGAATGAAGACCAAAGATTTCCTTTCCATTCGTGAAATTTTAATCTTCCTGTCTATATGTTTTTCTTCTTGAGCACGCAGTGAATAAGTTCAGAAGCTACAAATGCATTTCCATGTTCTGTATATCCAACACTGGACTGTTGTCTTTATTTGGGCGGCTACTGACAGTTATTTTAAGTCACAAACTTTTTCACTGAATTGATTCATTGTTCAGTACAGTGGTCCTTAACCTATCTGGCATGTGATGTGATTGAAAGATAGTCCTGAAGAAGTAAGATTATCTAGTAATTTCCAAGAAAAAAGGCACTGAAGAATTAAAAAACAAGGAAACTTTGCCAATCAGAACTATGTTTCTTTTCTGCTTTTCTCTCTTGACAATCATGCCACAACCCCTCAGATTGATCTTGTGATGTTTTATGAGGGTCCTGAACCTCTGGTTTAGTCTAATGTCCATCACATGTGTCCTGATGGCCTAGTGATTAAAATGCATCCCATAAAACTTCTCCCTCTCAATGTTTCCTTTCTATTTATACTGTAAATATATCCGATAAAGTCCAGAATCCGACAATTTTCAATTTACAATAATACATTGACAGAAAAAGAAGCAAATAGTCACATTTTAGTGGCTGAAATCCACATGTATTGGCCATGTGTGCTTAAAGAATGATTTAAGCAAGCAATCCATTTTAAAAACTTGTTTTCAGTTGAATTTCCTGTTAATTAATTAATCAGCTTATCATTTCAGGAATGCTCTTTATCAGCTAACACATGTAAACCCTCTACTGTATGTGAGAAAATCGCTGCAGTAACACTGAAATGTTCCTCTCTGACAACACGACTCTCTGTCACGCTGCCTGTCTCTGTCTGGCTGCTTGTTTATCCGTCTTTATTGAGGACTATTTATATCCCACTGTTTTCCCGTCTAACTTTCTGTCTGTCATGGGTTGGTATTTGTCACTGAATGCAGTCAGGTCAGAGCGAAAACAGAGAGAAAACAGGAGCTTTGGAAACATCTACTCAGGTCATTCTGCAGTTGGCGTCTGAGTTTAAGTAACAAAACTTTGACCCATTTGGTGCATCATTGGTGAATTTGCTCATTCATGCATCTGAGCAGAATTGATTCTCTTATTTTGGGTGCAGGTGAATGTTCAGCTGTTGTGTTTTTTTGCTTTTTTTTTTTTGTGGTGGTGAGTTGTTATTTTTAGTGTCGGCGATGTAAGGGTCGTTGGGTTTTACAGACATGCCACCTGGAGCCACTGTGGCAGGCAGATTGGACTGACTGAGTGTGAAAACGCCCAAACCATGACTCACCAAGACTGTGTGGTGCTTTCTTGAGACTTTGTCCTCACCAGGAAAAGGAAAGTTCTTAAATATGATGGCATTTTCCAGACAGCAATATATCTTAAGTGGGTGAGTAATTTCCTCGATAGCAATGGTGGATTATGTATGGTATTGCTATACAACTCCCACCAAGACCTACTTTAATGTTATCCTCGAAGGCAATATTTCCCTTATGTTAACAAAAGAGTTTTAGTTCCCTAAAATGTAATCAGACCTCAACCATAGCTGCAGTCCTGAATAACAAAAGCTAGAGAAGACATGCAGCTGACTGAAAAGCCTTTACCCGTAATATACTGTTTGCTGTTCAACAGCTGCCTGTCATCACCTCATCACTGCTCGCAACCAATCATGTTCTCCAACAGTCTCTGTGACATAGTGTCATGTAACGCTTCTTTTTTGGGGGGGCAGATATAAAAGAGGGATTCCCAGAAACTACAATATTAGTCCTCTCCTCCACATTTCTCTGTGTCTGGTAAAAACTAAACTTCCTGTTGCACTACTGCATCAACTTTTCTTTGTCCACTTTTCATCAGATCACCACAGAGCTTCCAGGCAAATGTGCTAATAAAGTTAAAGCTTGCAGACTTTCAACCCAACCCTTTTTCATGTCACTGATCAGTATCGTGTTGCTTGCTATGCCGCAGTGTCTTGAGAGGCAGTGCACTTGCATCCCATTTAATTAACAGAGACTTACTCTGCTCCATGTCATGCAGCTTTAAGTGTATCGTCTCCTTAAGACATGAAATCATAAAAAGTGCTGTTAGCTCAGAGCTCAGAGGATCTTGGGTTCAAATCCATCTGCTGGCTGAGGCATTATGGGTAGAATTTGCATGTTCTCCATATGGCTATGTTGTTATCATATCACAATACAAAGTAGGGCTGCAACACATTATATATTCATCAACTATTAAACTACTGATTAATTCGTACATAGTATCAGGAAATGGTGAAAAATGTTCATTTTAATTGAATTGTCTTGTGTTGTCCAACCAACAGTCCAAGACAAAATATATTCAGTGTACCTTCACAGAAGAATTCAGAAACTAGCAAATATTCACATATGAGCAACTGGAACCAGTGAATTTGGACATTTTCACTGAAGAAATGACCCAAAACAGTTAACCTTGCAGCTGTAGTCCAAAGATCTGCAGGTTAGATGAACTGACCACTAAATTTGCCAGTAGGTGTAAATGTACATACAGCATGTGTCAGTCCTGTAACAGAGTGGCTGCTGGTCCAGCTTACCTCACCTTTGACTATCAACAAAAGTGAGTGAGTGATGGATGAATTATTGGCCAGATCAACAAGTACACACAAAAACACAACACAGAAAACTGACGAGGTCAATATTAATGTCTTGTCTTCATGTACTTTTTCCCTGTTAATGCGATGTGTGGCTGGAGGATATCCCAGGTTGCATTGGCCTTGAGGCTGCACAACACCCAGAAGGTCAAACCCAGTGTCAATCATCCATATCCATCATTCCCCTGGAGATGCACCTGTATTTCAAACCTCAGGAACATTATTTTCTGATCGTTCGAGTGCTTGTGAAATGACTGATGGCAGCACTTTAGTGTAGCATACTTGGAGATCCTAGCTCAGAGCAAACTGCATGCATGTGCTGGTGAAGGTAACTGCTGTAAATGGTTATTTAATGAATGTATAAAAGAAAGAACAAGCTGTTCCTGGCTGCTAGTTAGCTAACTGCCTCCCACATGCACGGTCTCTCTCTCTCTCTCTCTCTCTCTCTCTCACACACACACACACACACACACACACACCACACACACACTGCTCAATGATTTGCTTGACAATGTGAAGCACGGGGATGTACAACAGGATCTTCCATTTTCTCTCACTGCTGCAAAGTAATCATGAGCCGAATGAGTCCGCGTGTGTGTCTGTCGTTCTATTGATTCATATGTGTGCAGGCATTTTTTTTTTTTATGTGTGTCTGTGTTTCACATGTGCTTGTGCACGACAGAGTGCGACTGTTTACTTGTGAGAGAGTGCAGAAGCCTGGGGTGAGTGCAGCATTCACACCTTTACTAAAAACAAAGGCAGAGCCAGAGACAGAGAGACGTGCAGAAGCTCTTCTAAAGCTCGTTTTCAGGTGCTATAAAGGTGTCTGATATACTGAGTCTATGTAAAGCGTCGCCAAATGTGGAGCGATCGCCCACTGAGTGCAGCATGTTCTGTTTTATGACAGAGAGAGAGTAAAAATACACCCAGCTCCTGGGAGACGGTCTCTATGGCAGCCGTTACTATGGTGATTGCAAGGCTGCACGTGAAGTGATGGCTGTCGTGGGACTGTGGGGAGTTCACCCTCCCCAACACACACACACACACACACACACACGAACTTCGATGATGCGCAGAGGGAAGAAATTAGAGAAGAGACCATCTGAGGTGAAATTGAGGCAGAGTGATGACAGCAGGTGGACCGCTCACTAGTAAAGACAATTTACTGATAAATATTGGATTTTCTTTCTCCACTGCGTTCATGTAGTTACCAGTTTGAATATTCTGTAAGTTATATTTATTATACAAAACATTTAGTCATTCTCTGAGATCAGACGCATTGTTTAGCACAAGAAAAAAAAATGTATTAGGTCGTTTAAATCTAGAATGGAATCCTTATTTTCTTATAAAAAGTGAAAAAAGTTCCCTGTGTTATAATATCAACCTGTTTTCAACACACATCAAATAGCTCAAAGAATGAAATAAAAAAAAACTTACTCTCTTAACCCAGCTTGTTCTTTCGTCTTCAAAGGTAGATGCTCATTTTTAACAAGTTAACAAGGTGTTAAATTTAGATTAAAAACAGGCTGACGTCTTCTGACTGCACCCCAAAATACAACTTTAAAAGACTCTATTACTTACAGAAATGTCTTGATGATGTCAATGTGGCAGATTAAACTACAAAAACACCAAAACCAACCAGCCAAACTACTCCTGCACTTATATCATATGATGCATATCTATCATTCATGGAGTATACGTTGCTCATAAAACTTCTGTTCTGTACTGTTACTCAAGAAGGCTTGTGTGTGTGTGTGTGTGTGTGTGTGTGTGTGTGTGTGTGTGTGTGTGTGTGTCGGGAACCTGCACATGCACATGTAGCATTGCCTCTGCAGAGTCAGTCTGCTCTGTCATGCTGTTTCCATAGCAGCAGCAAGAGCCAACACAGCCAACCACACTCACTTCCTGGTTTCACCCTATTGGTGCCGGCTCGCTCTGACTCTCTTCCCTCTCTCAGGGAGTCTGAGCAGGACTGGAAGCACCTCAGTGTCCCCCTTACGTTCATTCATTCAGACGGGGTCGACCAGCACGATAAACACGAGGAAACAGAGAAGAAACGAAAAGACTTTCAAAATTAGGTCCACTTTCTGCGCAAAACATGAATGAATATGAGCTGCTTGGTCATCTTGTAGGATCATTAAAAAGCTTTAACTATCTTTTAAAATGAAATCCACAGAGTCGAGGAAGCACAGGCCTCTGCATCCTCTCTATTCTGTACATCCTCCGTCCTGGTCTGGGTTCTTCCTCATGTAGCTTTAGTCCCGAGAGGTGCCCGTGTCATGAAGGTGACTGCCCACCGTCGGCACTCATCGTCGTCCACGTAAACAATCTCCCATTTGCTCCTAATATTTGTCATTGTCCGTGTTGCTCCTTTTTTCTGCTCTCTTGACAAAAAAGCTGTTATTTTTAGTCTCCTCTCCGGTTGCATATCTAAGCTGTTACATCAATGTGAATGCATAATCAAGCAGCTGCAGTATCAGTAGCTAATGAAGACAGGCTGTGTAGCAGACCATGTGTTGATATTTATTCTATCGATTTGCCAAATCAATAACCATAATACTTTTCAGTGCTTTTTTTTTTATTGGCTAATTTTGGATGTCTTAAAAGACAGTCTGTAATTAGTCTACGTTACTTCAACACATGTCTGTGGGAAAAACAAATGTTTTAGCTTGTGTGGGACTAATCATCATGTCTGTGGACAGAGATGAATAGAATTTATGACTCACGTTTCCCAAGAAAGAAGAACAAAGATCAGGCCAAGTCTCCACAAAAGGAGATGAACAACAAAAGACGATTGCTATGAGAAAGAAAATGAAAAGCTTTAATAGCAGAGAAGTACTCAGGAAGTAATCTACCAAAAGCTCATATCAGCTGTGGTCAGTGTTGCTGGTTTGAGACATTATACTGGGCCATCTGGCTCTTGGCTTGGATGTCAAGTGGTTGATTAGAGGATGCAGCATGTATTAAACTGATTTCACACCTTTGGTAGTCATGTAGCTTTCAGCCAAGCGAGCATTCAGACTGCCCGCTTAACTCAGCCAATGAGAAGATCCCTAAAACTTCTTCTTGTGGAGTGTGTTAAATGACGTGTCCTCTGCTGGTTGGGCAGCTGCACTGACCCCAGACATTTGAGAGGCGATCATAGCAGGCTGACACTAAAACATGGAGGCCTACCACATACAATGGGACAGATTTATACAAAGTGATGTCTCGTGTCACAGAGCATAGTTCAACTATCTTTCGTGCATAATATCTCAAACTCTGCAGCAGGATGTCTTAACATGTAAATATGTGTTCTGCTCCAGGCCTGGAAACTGTTAACACACCATTAACTTGATGCTGCAGCTTGTTAGGAGGCAAAAAGTCCAAATTAAATCGAAAGATGAAAGCCCTCGGTTACATTTGCCTTTCCCTGCATGCCAAGTTTTAGCAAATCTGTTCTACTTATATGAGCCGGGAAATCCTCATTCTTAAAATCCCACCTGTTCACCAGTGCTAAACAAACCCTGCCTTACCTTTCAGCTGAAAGTCCGAGGTGTGAGCGCCATGAAAAGCACTGCCTGCTGCGTTTACACATGCTGTAGACAAACTGTAAATCCCGGCTCGCCTCATTACGCCCGCTTTGAGCATGGCCGTGGATAAGAATGTATTGATTTTAATGGTCCAGTCCTTTTAGATAAAGAGTCCTGGAGGATCTGTGTTCTTTTTTTTTTTTTTTTTAATCAGATTTCACTGGCATTGCAACAAACTGGAGCAGATAACACAGTGTCCTCACAGTGCTCAAGATCACTCTGTCTATCATTCATCTGGTCACATTGGGGGAGCTGGACATGTGTGTGTTTATAGACAGATAAAGCTGCAGGTCTTATCTCTGAGCCTCCTGCTCTGCCTCTCTCTTCACCTCCTCAGACTTTCATCCTCCTTTTCTCCTCCTCATCTTCCTTTTGGTTCTTCTCTGGCCCTGCAGCCGTTAACTCCTCACCACCTCCCGTTGTGCTCTCACTCTCTTTCTCCTTCTCCTTGTGTCTCCTCATCACCGCTGGTTTTAGCTCATCCAGATCAGACAGGAAATGAAGGCGACAGTCAGATAAAAATTGAAAATTCGCTCTTTGTTCTATCTGAAAGGGCCGGCATTAAAACGTTTTTATTTGTCAGTAGATTGAGTGTAGTAAGCGTTTGGGTTTGAAATGATAAAGCAGGATGATAAATCCTCACTCAAGGATTTTAATACCCATGGTTATCCCGCTCATGCCATTCAGCCGCTGGCTTTTTAAATGAAGTCGTGTAATGGAGTGATGTTGTCGCAGAATTACAAAGGATTCAATCTAATTATATGGCTCTGGCTTGTTGTTTGAAGAGGGTGTCTGTGTGTGTGAAGAGAGTGCTGTGAGCTGAGTAACTGATGGTTGGTGAAGGGCGGCTGTGTTACCCATCTGCCCCGGCTTTTACACCTGCCTGGCAGCGAAAAAGCATTTGAAGTGTAACATCACCCTGACTTAAAAGGCGAGGCTAACATTTTTTCAGGTCCGTTAAAACAACACCGACGTGCTTTCATGTACTTTACAACTGTTTTCCGATGCTGTAATTTTTCTCCTGTCCACCTTAGCAGTGAAGAGATCCCTTCCTGATGCCATTCAAATGTAAGAGATGGAGAACTTTCTCTTTCTTTGCATTGCCAAGTTTATCTGATACTAATATGATGCTTCTGCAGTCTGAAATTAAGCAAATTAAGTGGGTTCCTTCCAAAGTCACGGCTTTTTTTGTGTGTGTGAAAATCAAAAACTGCAATCAACTGAATACTCCTTGTCTCATCCCTCCATTTCCAAGTGAGTGGGATAACCTACAGCTGCTGCAAAAAAATACAAAAGATGCTGTTTAGACTCAGTGTTTGGTTTGTCTGCTCTGGGCTACTGTAGAAACATGGTGGTGAAACATGGTGAACTCTGTGGAGGAGGACCTGCTCCCTCTGCAGTTATAAAGAGCTCATTCTGAGGTGAAAAAATCTGTATAACAATTCTTATTTTCAGGCAAATATACAAATACATATATGAAAACAGAATTATGAATATTATATTCCATTTCTTCCTTTATTCATTTCTTGATTTGTTGACAATTTGAAGCTGAAATTAGTTAATTTAGAGTCAATTGGACACTTCATCCAGTCTTTATCTATACCTGCTCATCCTCTGCAGGGCTGGGTTTAGAGTTTGGGGAGATGGAGTTTGGAGGAGGGATAGAGTTTATCCCAGCTCAGAATGGGCGAGAGGCCAGAGTACACCTTGGACAGGTCATCACAGGGCTGTCTGCCAACTCACAGATGATGTGCCTCTACTGATGAGCTGATAGGTCTGATCTGCTGTACGTGTCTGTTTAATACTGACGGCTGTGGAGTCGCATGATCGCTGTCATTTTTACACTCTCAGATGCTGGCAGTGGCGTTTTTTGGAGAGCGTGTTGCTCTGTGCATATATTTATTGAATTACTCATCCAAAGGCAGTGAAACCTGTCACCATCACTGAATACAACTTTATCTCAGAACATTTTAGAGAAAATCCCACACATACATCTTAATGCCAGCTCCGTGATTAGTCCTTGAAGCATATCTGATGTTGGTTTGATGTTTGAGACGCTTTGTTCTCTCTTAGTGATGTAACCTGACCGTGTACTTGGAGCTGTCAGACCAACAATCAGATACAATGAACCTGATGATATTCATGTGATTCAGACCTTCTGAAATGAATCTAACACCTCTCCCCTGTCCTCTTCTCGCCACTATAGTGCAGTGTCTGGAAATGACCACTAAGCGGAAGCTGATTGGCCGGCTGGTGCCGTGCCGTTGTTTCCGTGGCGAGGAGGAAGTGATCTCAGTGTTGGACTACTCCCACTGCAGCCTGCAGCAGGTCCCCAAGGAAATCTTCAGCTTTGAGAGAACTCTGGAGGAGCTCTACCTAGACGCCAACCAGATTGAGGAACTACCTAAGGTAACTCTGAGCCATGAGTCAACTCTTCTCTGCTGCAGCTCGTCTCTCTACTTGATACACTTAAAATCACTTCTTGACTACCTGAACCTGGACCAGGGCCAGCCAGCCAACCCAATATGTGTGGCACTTTTTTTTTTTTTTTTTTTGACCTTGATCACTTCGATTGGAATAAAGTGTTTGCTCAACACCTTGTTCACGGGAGCAGTGATCCATGTCTTACATAATAAAGAGCTGTTTTACTTTTTGACCTATTGGTTGAAAGCACAGCAAATATGCATTGTTGCATTTTTTCACACACTGATTGCTTGGCTGTAACCAGTCACTTGCACTCTCAGAAGCTGACACATTTTGATATATTAATGTTGTGTGAGCCCATTCATTTAGTTTTAGATCGAAGCACCCATGACGTCCATTTAAAGGATTTTACAGTGATACTAAAAATACTAAAAGTGTTGAACCACCAGAAATCAAGTGTTTGATGGCTGAAAAGTGGAGAGACCGCTTTGCTGTTCTTTGATCTTTACCACCAGTGTTGCAAAAAATGTAAAGTCTGCCCTGGGGGTGGCACCGAAGACATGCTGGTACCTAAACCAAAAGTGTTTTTCCCTCTTTACAAATGCGAGTTTAGGATATCTCAGACTCAGCTTGTCAGTCTACATTGCAGTTTTCATTACTGACCCTTGTCAGCCTCAGGTGTACTCATGCTTTGAACTTTATGTTTACATGTCAATCCTTTCAATAACCTTTGAGATATTTCACTCTGAACGGCTCTGAAGTTTTTCCTTTAAGGGTCTAAAGATAGACAGGGGTCATATGCGGTGAAGTTTGCAAATTTGTGATTTTGCAATATGTAACACTTCCTTTACTTGACCGGACTTATCGTCATTGCCATTCCTAATGAAATAGATTTGAGACCAAAACCAGCAGCATGGTTTTCTTCCATTTAAATACTACAAACATCATCACATACTAGGCAACAGCAAGTCACATGTCAATTCCTGGCCGCATCACCGCCACAGGGTGGCGTCCTAGGCCATCTGAGACGATCAGGAAACCCCAATATGGCTAGTGACGAGGCAAAATGCCCTTGCAGATTTCAAGGTGAATTACAGGTGCTGCTCATAAGAGGGCTGTCTCATTTTATTGATATCCTGTCCTGGTTTAAATGACACATGCTTTGAATTGGATTTCTAAATATAACCTGCATGAATGGAGACATAGAATAGGGCTGCGTTAGTGGCAGGTGAAGCTTGCCTTCAACTGACAAAAAACATCTGCCTAAAGATGTGGAGGTGCCACTGCATTCATCCGAATGGATTGAGTTGGTAGGCAGGAAATCCTCAGCATTCATTCTGTAGGGATGCTGTATCACCTGTATCTACCAGATCTAATCAGGTCACCCGTTCAGAGGGCACCAAAAGTGAACCAAATTCCGGTCCATTTCCCAGGTGGTGTTCCACCTGTGCTGAGAAGACCGGGGTTATCTATTGAAGAGTCCACAATGGTTATTGATTTTTAATGTCTCACTCTAAAAATTGAGACTTTGTCACCATGATGTCTCAGATTATTCTGGATGCAGACGTCATGTGTAACACAGAGCAGTCTGCTGGAGGCTTACTGAGGAACCTCAAAAACCCATGACTTCAGATCTGACCACACCTGAAAATGTTCATACTTGTTTATTTTGTTCGGTCTGAATTACATACACAGTGTCCATCATGAACTGGTTTATAAATAGGCCTACAGATTTATGTCAAATTGTCCTTAAATGAAAAAATAGACTGCACATCATCAGACTTATTCATAAAAAAGTCACCCGACCTGGCCTGTGTTTGTGGAGGTGCAGCTATTCTTCTCACTCATATCTGTGTTCTGACTGTCACTGCACGAGCATTTTTACTACATGTTATTCTGAGATGTCCTCAGATAAATAATAAACAAATAATGTGGCCTTTGCCAGGTCTGTCTTAATGTTTAGGTCTTACCTTCCAGCGGTGAAGGCCTGAGATTTCGACACGCAGTTCACCCCCAATCATTTTCTACAGGACACGAGCTAATCTCTTCACAAGGCAGAAAATGGGAGGTGTCAAAAGACAAAAATGTTCAATTCATACAAATGAGGAGGAAACATGTCTGTGGAGGAGATCGTTGTTGTACTGGCCCTGAGTTAAGATTATCTCTGATTGTGTTTTGGTCATTTATTTAACCTTTCTGTAATCTAAGCACTTTCCTGTTTATGCATGTGCTTTCACTCTTGCATAAGTTTTGGCATTTGCAGTACTTCTCTATTTAGGACACTTTACTATGAATGTTTTTGCTTTCACCCTTATTTTTTGTCCCTAAGGGCCACCATATGTAGGAGATTAATTCTGCATTATTCATAGAAAAATGCAGCTAAAATAGCACTGCTTTTCCACAACATTAAGTGGTGCATGCCTCCAGCTGACTTCCCCGCTCTCTGTCCTTTTGTACCTTTCTACTAAAGGTCTGTGTGATTTTGTCAGCAGACTATAATATTCCATTGTCTCCCCACTGTGTTTCCATAGCAACTCTTCAACTGCCAGGCCTTGAAGAAGCTGAGCATGCCTGATAACGACCTGTCCAACCTGCCCACCACCATTGCCAGCTTGGTTAACCTCAAAGAGCTGGACATCAGTAAAAACGGTAAAAATCCTCTGATGACCTGAACAAACCTGACAAACTAAAAAACACGAAGCAGAGTAAACATCTGTAAACTTCCCAGCATTCCCAGCTGCAGTCTGTGAAAGTTGGAGTTTTCCTGCAGCAGCCCAGAATAAAACCTCGAGATCGCAACAATTTCACATCCAAAGTATTTCACCAAACTGTGATGCTGTCTGAACACCTGCAGAGCTCGCTGTAGATAACGCTTCCCCGTTTTTATAGGAACTCACTCAAGAAACATCAAAATAGTACCACTGAGTGCCACCACATGTCCTCTTCTGCGTCTCTCTCTCACAGGTATCCAGGAGTTTCCAGACAATATAAAATGCTGTAAAGGCCTGTCTGTGGTGGAGGCCAGTGTCAACCCTATCACCAAGTAAGACACTAACACGCACCTTGTAGTAACGCATCTTACTCGTACCATGACGACTGAGGTTGAGCGTTCAGTGGAAAGCTTGCACCTCTTTTTAAGGGCAGCACATAGTGTATTAGTGTTTGTCTGAAGCACAAAAGTGTACACAGCTGCGAAACTGAGAATACAGGTTCTGGATAACAACCTGAGGAAAAACAAGGACTTTATCATCCAAAAATCTCTCAAACACTTTCAGATTGGTTCATTTATAGTATTGTTTCATTTTGAACATTTTCTATTGAACGCAACCCCCTCCAAATGCCCCAAGGAGTTCTTCGTTTTGTTGATAGCACCAATTTTGTCAACTAGCTTGAGTGGATCTGGACTCAGTTCAAGATGTAATGGATTGTGTGATGCATTTGCCACATATTTAGCTGTTTGGGCAGATTTTTCTGTCACAGCTCAGCGTCAAGAGGCTGCCACGGTTCTCTCTTTCTGTCCTTTTATCTATTCCAATCCACGTGTGTATAACACAAAGAGGAGCTAAATATTTTAGAATAGCTAGCTGCATCCACAGACCCTATACTACCATACGACTATGAGTATCCGTTTGGCTCAGCTATGGCGAGACGATAAAAATTGCTGCAGTAAAGTGCTGGTGTTGTTTACCATTCTGATATGAAGCTACTGAAGCTTCTAGTGTTATTCTAATAATCACAGTTTTCCTGTTGGTGGTGTAATATGCATGAAACACAACTGGACAAACCACACAGTATACTGCAGACAGAAATGCTTCTTTTACCATGTGTGTGTGTGTGTGTGTGTGTGTGTGTGTGCGTGTGTGTGTGTGTGCATATGCAGGGCATGAGTCATCTGCAGGCTAAGAGCAGTTAGCTAAAGAGTTGTTATGGGAACCTTGTCTGTGTTTCAATCCACTGAGGCCCTTCAAGGAGACACACTTTCTTATTCTTCTTCTGCATTTCTTTCTTTCTTTCTTTCTTTCTTTCTTTCTTTCTTTCTTTCTTTCTTTCTTTCTGCCTCTCCCAGACTCCCGGATGGTTTTACGCAGCTCCTTAATCTGACCCAGCTCTTCTTAAACGATGCCTTCTTGGAGTATCTGCCGGCTAACTTCGGCAGGTAAACTGATGCATGTAATTGTTTGTGTGTGAAAGTGCGTGACTGTGTTGGATGTGATGTTATTCCTTATTTCAGGCACCACAGACTCGAATTCAGCACCACAGGTATTTTAAAGAATCTTGGTGAAAAGAGTGGGTACATCCTGGCTTATCAGCCTTTGTATTGTCTGTACTGCACATTATGTATTTTTTAGTCACTGAAAGAAGCAGAGCATGCCTGATAAGATATCCATTCAATCATTCTCCCCTCCCTCATTAACCCATTCATGTACTTTTTAGCATTTTACTCTGGTCAGGCTCATGGTGGAGTATTTTTGGTTGTTCTGATGATTTGTAAGTTTAGTTATCGTGAGTCCTGTGAAATTTGTGGAAGCACACTAGTGACAGATATCCTCACATTGAAACACGGCCATGGTGGTAATCATCTATAATGATGCCGAGTTTACTGGTCTATTATTATCTATCATTATTATCACTGATCGATAGAGTTTGATGCTGGTTCTCACATTGAAATCAGGAAATCTGGGGCCTGTTTTTTTCCCTCATTTTATATTGTAACAATTAAAACAGTAATTTACATTTTGGCTTATGTGCCTTATGTTTTTCAGACTCTCCAAACTACGGATCCTGGAGCTGAGAGAGAACCACCTGAAAACCATGCCAAAGTAAGACAAACCGCCATATGCATGTGTGGGAAAGAAGGAAGAGAAAAGAACGAACACACTGAATTTAATTCTTTACGCTTCACTGGGTGCAAGTGTGATGGAACACACAGATGCTTCATGATATTACTGAGTGTGTGCTTGCTCTCCCAGGTGTCCAGATTAAAACTATATTTATTCCTAGCAGGTGTTCTTGAATACTGATGAAGTCTGTTACAACTGCAGTGTGTTGGCATTAACAGTTGTAAATGTTTCCTGTTTAATGTAATGTAGCTGTAGCTGCATTTATCCGTGTCCATATCCCCACCGTGAGCACGGACGAGGCCGCTATAACAACTGCACCTAACAGATAAACTTCAAAGTGGTGAAATAATGGTGATTTCATCCACTGCACATTCCTCCTTGGACTACTTTGTACTATGAATACGGGTTACAGCCAGTGCTGTTTCTTGAAATGCTTCCCTATCAACATAAAGGAGGCATATTGACTCAAATACAAAGTAAAGGTTAGTTCAGGTTTTTCCTTAAGATTTTCAAAGGTGAAAAGGGAATCAAACCATTGCTTTGCAACTAGTTAAAGTGGGTAAAAAAGTAATGTGTTCAAAATGGAAATGAAATGACAAAAAATCTGAAAAAGGAGGGATGTCCTGTAGCTTTACTAAACCAAACAATATCAAATATAAGGAAATATAAATACATCTATCTATCTATCTATCTATCTATCTATCTATCTATCTATCTATCTATCGTATGTTCTCCCCCTTCAGGTCCATCCACAGACTGACACAGCTGGAGAGGTTGGATCTGGGTAGCAATGAATTCTCTGATGTGGTGAGACTGATTGCTGCCATGTTTACTTTTGAAATGCATCATCAATTGTTTAACAAATTGTCCTTTGTGATCACAGGAAGCTCAAACTTGAATGCTGTCTTGAATGTCTTGAACTTGAATGAGTCATTTGTGCAGTTACTAGTTGAACCATATTTATTTGTAAAGAGATGAGCAGAAAAAGGTGAAGGGAGAGGGGGAGACAGAAACACAGATGCTGTGTCCTATTTCGGGGGCCGCCGCCTTCATAGTTCACATTTCGAAACCCAATGCGGCATATGGTGGATCCTCTGTAGGCTGTCGCTTTTAGGCAGGAGCGACTTCAGCCCACTATCCTTCAGTTGGACCCTGAAATGGGACACAGCGACATGATGGAGGAGGAGAGGGCTGGACGGAGGCTGACGGGGGGTCAGACAGGAAGTCGGCTATGACAGGAGTAGGTTGACTCTGTGGTCTGCTTCCTGCCAAGAGCGAGAAAGCATGGAGGGAGAGATTGCCAGCCTCACCCACTCTGCCAATATTTTTATCATAGTTATGCCAAAGACTTGACTCAAGTTATGTTTTGGATGTTCAAAGCAGTGCAGAGACACTGTCCTTTGTTAATGAATAATTCAGTTGTTTTCCTATAAATGGATACATAGCTTCATATTTGTTGACTTATATTCAGTCGCTATATGCTGATATGGATTCCTCTGTTCGCATGTTAGCCGGAGGTGTTGGAACAGATCCACAACCTAAAAGAGCTGTGGCTGGATAACAACTCTCTACAGTCGATACCAGGGGTAAGAACAGGGGAAAAAGCAGTCCCGGAGATGTTTGACTTACTTTCACATTTTTGCTCATGTACCTCTTCTTTGTCATTCAATTGTTCCTTCCTCTCCCGCTGCAGTCGCTAGGAAAACTTCGTCAGTTGCGGTATTTGGACTTAGCTAAGAATCGTATTGAGACGTTGGACACGGATATTTCAGGCTGCGAGGCCTTAGAGGACTTGCTGCTCTCCTCCAACATGCTGCAGCACCTCCCTGACACTATAGGTACACACACACACAAAGACACACACAGCCTTTTTCCCAAATTGATGGAGCATTTACATCTCCACCTATTTAATTGCTGATGGGGCGATCTGTGGTGGGACTGGGCATGTCTTAGGTGAGAGGTGGTCGCTGTGCAGGATTGATGCAGCACAGATAACTGAATAAAGTATAAGCCTGGGGTTGTTCTGTATATTTCCCATGAAAAGACAAAAGCCAACGATGCATCAGTCTCTCTCAGCCCCACACTCATTAGAAAAAAGAAAAAAGTTATTTATTAAAACAGCTGGATGCTGCAGTGTTTTTTTTTCTGCATTTGTGTGACTATTTTCAGACTCATTTCATTAGTATGCATTTGGTGTGCTGGAGCATATTTATGGCAGCAGGATGGTGTATGTGGGACTGACTCAAAATAACTACAGTGTTCATGGTAATCAATGACACCTCACCCAGTGCCACTATGGGCCTCACTGAGAGTTTTTTTAGTAGTTTTCAACTCTATGGTGAGGAGGAATAAGCTATATTACACATAAGAATACTCATACGGTCCAATCCTTGTTGACTTCGGTCTTTTAGAATGTTGCCAACTCTGTACTTCAAAGAGAGGGCATTTCAGGGCTGATAGTAGATTCATTCATAGAGCAAACAACTTTGCATTTATGTTTGTGTGTCCATGTGAATGTGTGTGTGTTTGCATATTGTGTAGGAATGTTGAAGAAGCTGACAACACTGAAGGTAGATGACAACCAGCTGACCTCACTGCCTAACACCATTGGGAGGTAAGAAACCCATACACACATGCATCGACACACACACACACACACACACACACACACACACACACACACACACTACATGCACAAAAAAAGCAGAACTAATAATAAAGCCATGTAGCCTTTTGTTTGATTTTGAGAACACCTTCAGCTGTATTTTGTCAGATTTTCTCAGCAGGTTTATCTTTGGTGGGTTGTTGTTTTCCTTGTGTATTGCTATTAGCTGCTGTGTTGTTATGCTGGCTGATGATTGGGGGGTTCTGTGTGTTGTGTTTGCTGCGTTGCCGTGGCATTAGTGCGAAGCCCAAGCAAGGGTGAGTAACATTAGCCTACTGGATCCAGGGGTGCGTTCAGAGACAGATAGATGTTCAACTGCGTAACAGATACAAACGCACGGGCTCACAGCTACATGGAGCTGTGGGAAATTACATGCAAACATGAACTTTCATTCAGTTTCAAGGCATTAAGTGATCATTTTGCATTTCCTCCCAAACTTTTTTCAATATTTGGGCTTAATATTTGATCAAAAAATGCATTATTGATTGGAAATCTACTACATCAGTTCCTTAAATCCTACAGGGTTGAGACAGAAATGATTGCATGTAATATGATTGTAGTAATTTGATTATTCTTATGATAATCCATCACAGTCCAGATTCCATCACAGAAATGAGATTGGTTGCTTTTGAAATGAGAAGAATATTTGTTGGATTAAGCAGAAACATTTTTGAAACACATTCTGAAGTCAGAAGTATTGTCATTGTCATTTCATCTCTGTATGCTTTAGAGATCCTTTATAAGAATACATTTCTGCTCACATTACAGACTGCAAATACGAACAATGGGTCTGTTTAACTCCAGGATTGGTAGAAAGACAATCCAAACAAGGCCGACACCAACGGAAATATGACATCAGTGTGAACTGGAATAAAATGATCCTGTTCCTTTTTGCTGTTTGAAACAGTTGAGCAGTAACTTGGATCTGATTAATTCTAGTGTGAATCATTTCATCTGTGATGGATTACATGATTAAAACACTGAACGGGTGGTGTTTAATATCCACTGACACATCATTGACTTCCATGTCACTATTTGCAACATATTTGTATCTGAACGCTATGAAAACATTTTGTCTTCCTGAACAAATCCCAGGTTTTAGTCTCAACAAGTAGTACTGTAGATCCATTGCCTCCCCTCTGATTAAACCAAAAACACCTTAAGAGATCCTTTTCTTATCCCTCTCAGTTTTGAAGTGCTGCTTACTAATGATGACTGTGATCATATTTCTACTTCTCTGTTGCTACATTTCATTAATTCTTTTACATTACTGGACAAGTTTATGTAGTTGACGTGTAAACTGATAAATGTATGCATTTGCAGAATTTCTGCCCGTATTCCCCTCTAGCTGCATCAGTACAACAATATTCAAGCACAAGATCAAGTCTTATGTTTCACTTTCAGTTATTAACCTTTTAGGGCCATTAGTATAACACAGCTACAAAATGGGCTAACATGTACATGTATATGTACACCAGGTAGTTTTAGACTATAAAGGCAAATACACAGTATGTCTCAGTTATCATTGTTGTCATTTTGGTTCATTTAGCTGAGTGTGCAAGCGGGGTTTAAATTTCTTACTCGCTAAAAATAAAATTAAAAAAAAAACATGCACAAAAGCATGTATGCTCCACACACACAGGAGATTTGAATCAAGAAACTTGTGTCTTAAAGTGACCTTGTGACGAAACCACTGAGCCACTGTGTTTCCCTGCAACATCTGCCACTGACTGTGGGGCTGTTACTATAGCTGGCTGACAGATGGCAGCCAGATAATCATAGGAGTGTTGTTAAAAAGTCTAATTTGACACATTTAAAATTTTTTCGACATAAAGTAAAGACATAAAGTAACCTTAAATCTCGATATACAGTAGGATATGAAACTCCCCTCCTCTCCTCTCTCAGGTTCGACCGTATGGTGGCCCAGATGGTCACGGTCCACTGGGAATAATAAGAGCAGACTAATGCAATGTTAACAGTGACAGTACATTAATGTAAAATTGTTGTCTCATTAGCATTAGCCTGCTGTTAGCGTGCTGCTAGGCCAGCGATGGTAGTAAAGGGGGGTGGGGGGGTCAGGGTGTCCTGTAGAGGGCCTGCCGTGGATGTTACTGTGACTGTTGGTTGAGGGGAGAAGTTGAGATCCAGGTTGAAGAATTTCAGACATCAAAGGGGATAGAAGTGGGAAAGACAGGATGGGCGGCCAACCAAATTATCGTAGGTAACACCGAATCGGTTGGTTGAGAAGTAATTGACTGGCTGTTTGAATAATTGGATGATTCTTCAATGTGATGATCTTTTCCTTCTCTCAACACTCTCTCCTTCTAAGACAAATTACCTTTCTTATCATAACATATTATGGGATAAGGCTGGTGTTGATGTATATTTTTCTTATTGTCAACAAATCTCACCAAAAGGCCAAAACCAACAATGCGTTAGTCCTTCTCTCAATGCTTTGCAACATCCCGACCCTGTCTGTGGCACGCAGCTCTGAGCCCATTTATTCCTACTGAAGAAAAAAAAAAAGTACTGCAGTTTTTAGCAAATGTTACTCAGAGAGTTGTTGGGACTATTTTTAGCTCCTGTACTTGCAGCAGGCTGGTGTATGTGAGATTGACTGAAAATAAACTGTATTTGTTCATGGTAATGAAGCAACATGCAGTGCAACGTGTGGCTCACTCATGTGTTCTTAATACTTTCTGGACAACTATGGAGCTCTGTCACTCAGAGGAGGACATTGTATGAGGCTGAGGATGCCCAAAGAATACTTGATAGTAGGATGAATTCATTCTTGGTTCAGTCTTTTTCCAGGATTTGTTGACAATAGGAAAAATCAAATGTAGTGCCACGTTCATCCATTAGAACCCATGTCTGATCTAAAGTTACAGCAGAGGTTTTACAGCATGCAGAGTAATTTTCTTTCTGTCATTTTCTCTGCATCTCTTCCTTTCTGCCTCTGTTCCTTTCACCCAGTCTGTCTCTGCTGGAGGAGTTGGACTGTAGTTGTAACGAGTTGGAGTCGTTGCCTTCCACTATCGGCTACCTGCACAGCCTGAGGACCTTCGCTGCCGACGAGAACTTCCTCTCAGAGCTGCCGCGGGAGGTAGGAAGATCAGATATCCTCACTGCAGTGCTGACTTTATTTAGAACTGATACAGCCAGGTGATTAAACCATGAGTTGATCAATGGAAAATTGATTGGCGATTATGCTGATAATCTATTCATTGGCAAGTCATTTTTAAGCTTAAATGTACCGTTTCCGCAATCCAAATCATGAGCATGTGCTGGCTTTCTTTGTTTTCTGTGACAGTAAATAGAACCTTTTCGGGTTTTCTATTGTTGGCCAGACAAAAGAGGCAATTAGTGGTGTCACCTTGAGCTGCAGGAAAGAATGATTTTTTCCCGACTTTCTGACATTTTACAGACTAAACCATTAATCGAGGACATTGGTAGTTGCAGACTCCATATACTTCATCCACAGGACTGTAACGTAGATTGGTTAAAGGTGTCCTTCATGCAGCTGATCTTGTCAGTATCAGTATCATAATGTCATGTAATGGCTTCTGTGTGTGTGTGTGTGTGTGTGTGTGTGTGTGTGTGTGTGTTTCAGATTGGTAACTGTAAGAACGTGACAGTAATGTCACTGCGGTCCAACAAACTGGAGTTTCTTCCTGATGAGATCGGACAGATGACCAAACTACGAGTCCTGAACCTTAGTGACAACAGGTACACGCACGCACGCACGCACGCACGCACACACACACACACACATGCACGCACACATACACACATGCACACCCTCACACATACACAAGCAAATGACCAAACAATGACTCAGTAGTGACAATAGGTACACGCACACACACAGCCAACACTTTCTCAATGGCCGTTTTGGTTGTGTGGCTGCTCTCACGGCCTGTAGTTGCCATGGGAATGGGTGAGTGTGTTGCCATGGTTACGCGCTCTGCAGGCTGCACAGTGCGTGGGCAGAGGAAACGTCTCTTTGCATCCTCACCCTCCCTCTGTGTCTCTCTCAGGTTAAAGAATCTACCGTTTACCTTTACGAAGCTGAAGGACCTGGCAGCTCTCTGGCTTTCTGACAATCAGGTATCTCTCTCCTCCAACACTCCCAGAGACTGTACCTGACACAGCTACTGCATATACACGCAAATCACAGAGCCAGGTGTTTACTCGAGACAGGCCTTTTCATTTTCGTGTCCAAGTTCTCCAGAATATTTCATCAAATTTACTGTATCGGAAGAAGCCTCTGTGTTTCGTCATCTGCTTCCCTCTTCAGTTTTATTTGGCTGTGACTGCTTAATGCAAACTCAATGCTTCTTCCCTCTGTTTCATATTAAAAGTCCTTTCTGTAGAGCAATGGCTTATTATGTCTTATTTGCTCAGAAGACTTTTATTGTGAAACATCTGCAGGAAGTGTGAGTTTTACATCCAGCAGTGTGATAAGAACGGCCTTATGCTGTTGTACTGATGGAAATAATGCTGTGCATAAGCTACACTGTACTGAATGTCCCACAACTGCCACTATTTCATAGTACTGGTGATTTCTTTTTATTTATTTTTTCCCCCCTCTGTCTTTATTTTGGGTCGGCTGTTATTTGTTCAAAGAAACTATGATGGTTGCTTGATGTTTTTTTTCATACTTTAAAATCAGCGTCTGTCACAATCTGACACCACCTATCATGTAAATTAAGTATGTACAGTTATTGCTCCGTCCATGATCAGTTATTACTTTGTCATCCGTTTTACTATTGTATATTAATGTTCTTCATGACGTTTAAAGTTTAGTCTAAAGTTTCAGCGAATTTGGTGGATGACATTGAAATCTAATAGCTGACACATTATTCTTACCGAAGTGGTAAAGAGGAAACCAAATTTAAAATTGAAATGCAATTTGCAAAATGGTCCCGCATTTACATTTGAAATCGGCACTTGCGTGTTTTTGCATATTCTGCAACAAAATTTGAACCCAGATTCAGTCAAGTCATTTGCACCTGCCACTTTGACAGATTCCCCATCCAAAAGCCAGCCACGCTGAGTGTTAATGAGTGGCTGTCTTTCATTTATATACAAAACCTGAAAGTGAAATGTTGGATTAATTCATCTTAACTTTCTGTGTGCAATAACATTTACAATCTTATCACATTATCATTTGAATAGATATTAATCAGTGTTTTATGAGATGAACATGCAAATTAAAGAGA
Organism: Chaetodon auriga; assembly: GCF_051107435.1. Classification (NCBI taxonomy): domain Eukaryota; kingdom Metazoa; phylum Chordata; class Actinopteri; order Chaetodontiformes; family Chaetodontidae; genus Chaetodon; species Chaetodon auriga. The sequence goes on along the minus strand of NC_135076.1, from coordinate 9,657,267 downwards.
CATTTGATGATTCATTTGACTCACTGATTGCGGATGTCAAAATTCAATTTGTATTACAAATGTGAAACCGGAAAACAGTGTTTCCCCTCCTCGGAATTCAGTTTCATCATTATCACATTTTTTCTAAGAGATTTACATGAATGCTTGGGCTGTTTTCGCACCTGTAAGTCAGGTGGGTTTTATTTCCAGTCAAGGCCTGAATAAAGTTTCCTGTAGCCAATCAGATATTCTAATAACCAATCAGTGAGCAGAGAAGCTTTTTGTTTTTCAGAATTAGGGGTAGGATTAGGTTTAGATGAGGAAACAGGGAATGAATGTCATCAGATAACATCCCCACAAGAATACTAATACAAATGTATGTGTGTGTGTGTGTGTGTGTGTGTGCGTCTGTGTTTGCAGTCCAAGGCCCTGATCCCACTGCAGACAGAAGCCCACCCCGAAACCAAACAGAAGGTTTTGACCAACTACATGTTTCCTCAGCAACCGCGACATGATGAGGGTACAAACTGTGTGTATTTATGTGTGTGTGTCTCATAATGTGTAGACAAGGTTTATAAGGGCATTTTAAAAAGGTCACAGAGTGTTTGAGCATGTCTGACGATCTACGGACCGACTGTATGATAGCAGTTTTAACCCTATCATTGGTGTGTGTGTGTGTGTGTGTGTGTGTGTGTGTGTGTGCGTGCAGATTACCAGTCGGACAGTGACAGCTTTAATCCTACTCTGTGGGAGGAGCAGCGACAGCAGAGAATGACTGTGGCCTTTGACTTTGAGGACAAGAAAGAAGAGGAAGACAACTCTGGGAAGGTCAAGGTCAGCTCTTTCTCTCTGTGTCTGTCTGTCTTTCTGTCTGTCTGTCTTTCTGTCTGCCTGCCTGTCTGTCTGTCTGTCTGTCTGTCTTTCTGTCTGTGTGTCGGGGGGGTGGGGGTGTGTGTCACGAGGCTGTCAGGATTTCTATTCAATGCAAAAATAAAATATATCTCACTCAGAAACATTCAAAGGTACAAGAGTCCAAAGGAGCATTTCTTGGTGTTGTAAATGTGCTACATCTCACATTTCAACGCAAAGGCTCATGGGTCCTGTAGTGTTTATAGCCATTTCACATACAAAAGTGATTAAACAGACATTATTTCTGAATAATATCTGACCCTAATCCTGCTGTCTTGCTAAATAATCCAGAGACTTTCATGTTTTTAATTGAGTAAGTTTGAGGTCATATTTCAAAGTAAACTTTCAAACAAGAATGCACACTTCCAGAAACCTGCAGTTCTTCCCAAACTGCTTTTATATGTCTCTTCTGGTTTCAGTGGTTTCTTGAAGTGTCTGAAACAATATTGAACAATCAGAACCACAAGGTCAGTGACAATATTCCAATTCGCAGTCACTGGCAGGAAACTAGCAAGACACAGCAGCTAAAGAAGAAATGAGTGAGAGCTGAACAGAATTCCTGATGTCTCATTTGCGTGTATTGAAGTTTCTCGTACGCAGATTTTTTTATTGCATTCCTGTTAAACACGTCCTCAGTGTGTGTCCTTCATTCTCACGTGTGCACTCAACCCATTTCTATTTGTTTGTGTGTAGGTGGAGATAAACCTAAAGCGCTACCCAACACCCTACCCTGAGGACCTTAAGAACATGGTCAAGTCAGTGCAAAGCCTTGTGGGTAAAAGCGTACACGCCGGACACGGGCACCAGCACCAGCACCAGCATCAACACCAGCACCAGCACCAGCACCAGCACCAGCTGAGCACAGGCACTGCCACCTCGGCAGGAACCAACATGGAACACACACACCTCAGCAAAGAACAGTACGAACCACCATGGCCCCTGCCTCCTAAAGAGGTAGGAAACACACACGCACATGCACACACTCACACACAAATGTATCCAAAATCACCAAACTGTAGACACTGAGTGATCAATATGTAAATCAAGGTCCTGAGGACGCCTGAAGTGCACGTTCATAAACACTGGCCACAGTGAGCTGTAACCAAATGGTCTCTATTGTACAGAGATCTGTGGTCATAAAGGTGTAAGGCAGGCGGCACAAATCATCTGTGTGTGTTTGTGTGTGTCTGTGTGTGCGTTTGCCAGGTGACAGACAGAGAGATGCAGGACTTCTCTCAGTCTCAGCTAATGGATCAGGGATCAATGCATAACTCCGGAATCGACATTCCCAAGAGGAAGGACAAAGAGGACCTGACAGAGAGCTCTGAGGTTGTCACGCAGTTTATCACACACACACACACACACACACACACACACACACACACACACAGTATGTTTATATTCAGTGTTTCTTACCAATCTGATTCAAGCATGTTGACTTGGTTTCCTTCTTCATTAAACATTTGCAAAGGTTTTTAGAACATTTTGAAACCTGCATCGTTTACATCCATGGTTATGAGCAAGTAGTCTTCCTCTTCCCTGTCTTTGCTGGCACATTGCTGCGTTTCTTGGTGCACTACCTCCACCTGTAGGTCAGTGGAATAGTGCGACACCACTGGCAATAATGGATATTGATATCTGAACACACCAGCAACTGCTGAATACACATTTATTTATTTAACTTTGTTATGTCTTAGAGTCTTTTTTAGAGACAGCTTTCTATTCCACCAGCTTTAACTAACACTAATTTAATTTATTACCTCTCACACTCTTAGCTAGGCCATCCAAGGCTGCCTTAGTGGACGATACTGCAGTTACCTGATATGAACCTGTGGGGTTTTTTTTTGTCTTTGCACAGGACTCGATGGGCGGCTCTCCCAACGACATCCGCATCTCTGACATGAGGCCCACCCTGGTGGAGCCACCTATGTACAAGCCAAAGGTGGTGCTGCTGGGGAAGGACAAGAAAGGTACTGTCTGATACTGCATGTGTACAGTGAGATGGAGACAGAGACACAAAGAGTCTCACACATGTAGCCACGTGTGCACACATACACTTCACACGGTATTTTAATGTGGTCTGTTGTGAAGTGCTTCAGGGCATGTTGTAATAGTGTCCACTAATTAGTCATAGTGGTAAACAAATTAATTTCAGCACATAACAGAGGGAGGGAGGGAATACCATGAGCCTCTCCAGCGAATCTAGCATCCAGCCTAAAGTCTTCATCTTTTAGCTCTGACCCTTTTTGCTTGCTTTGCCCAGAAGGCCTCAGCGTCATCAGAGGCAAACTGAAGGCAAAGCTAATTTTGAAGCCCTATCAAAAATCTGTTTCTTTTGTTCTAAATAATCCAGAGCCTTAATCCCATCTACTGAATAAAACAGTTCATTATCTCTTCTTTGTGAAGAGCTCTAATCCAGAGCTCCGTCCTGTTGTTACTCCTTTGTCAGAGGTCTCAGTGTGACGTGACTGAAGCTCAAACAGCTTGTCAGGCTCTTGTGACAAAGTCAACAGAAAAAAAGCATTCTTTGCTCTGCTTCGTCAAGATCTCAGCAGGTTTGTCTCATGACTTGCTGGTTTTGAAATTACTGTCATTTACACAAGAGTTTTTTAGGCCTCTCTGTAACCGTTGTTTGTTGCAGCTTACTTTCCAGGTCTGCTGTCCTAACGAGGTTCTTTATTTCAGTGGGACTAGTATGGCTAAATAAAGCTCTTAAAAACTGTGAAACCCACCTTTTATATCCAGGCCATGTCTTGCGTCAGTGCAGTGGACTCAATATTGTCCAAACATATAATGAGAGCACTACAAGAATCTGGGTTAAGGGACAGATGATAAGATTCAGAAAGAAATCTGCTCAGCATGTGTAATACGGTATACAGGCTTCAAGGAAATTCAGCTGAAACGTCAGCATGGATCCACTTTCTGATGTTGTTGTAGTGCTTGCCCCGTCACCTTCAACCTACACATTAGACACAAACAAAGCCTGTGACTAGTCACACGTTTTTGCATAATAAATGGCCTAAATAATCCATTTATTATTGTTGTGGATTCTGTTGGCAGAAAAGCAGAAAGCACACATGTCATGGTCATAGGTCATGACATTTACACACAAAAGCATTTAGATGTTGAGTGTCTTTGATTCAATTATCATCAAAACAGAAATTGGCCATGTCTGTTCATTCTTTTGAGATATCCACATTATACATTCAGAAATCAATCAGCTGTTCACAGAAACTACTGTCATGCTGGTTTTAAGTGTGCGCTAAGTCACCTGAACATATTCTTATATCACCACCAACACAAGCTTGTCACTGAAGCTCTGACAACAGATGGCTATCAGAGAGAAGAGGTTGTGACATTTTCACTGAACAGAGCTGCCTGTCTCTCTGTGTGTCTCCCTGTGTGTCTCTCTGTGTGTCTCTCTGTGTGTCTACCTGTGTGTCTCCCTGTGTGTCTCTCTGTGTCCGTCTCTGTCCAGAGTCTACAGATGAGGAGGTGGATAAGCTCCACTGTCTGAACCACAGCGGCTCCTCAGCCACCTACTCCGACTACTCTCCCTCACAGGGCTCCTCTGGCTCCTCCAACCCGCCCGCCAACACACACTCACACACGCTCTCTCACACACACCAACACACTCCCGCCCTGCCGGCCCCCAGCAAGGACCAGGCCCCTCAAACACACTGGACCAACAGGTACGCACACACACACACACAGACACACACACACCTGCTTCGTGTTCAATTTCATCCTCGTCCCTCCCTCCAACTATCCATCATCTCTTTTGATTCTAACCCCCTCGCTTCAATCTCCTCCATCTATCATCCATCTATCCTATTGCTCCATCCGTCCTCTCCTCCCTCCACCTTTCTGTGTCTTTCTCATCTCTCTGCTGGCTCAGTCAAGGTCAGAGAGACTCATTAGGATGCTGCAGACTTCTGCTCAGGATTCTCCCTCAGCTCTGCTCTCCGTCCTGTCCAGGCTTCAGTACTGTCGAGAGGATTTTTACACCTAAAACACATAAAAAGAAGCAGACATGACAAAACTCCAGCACTCGTTAAAGAGCGTTGGGCCTTCTTCTGAAGTTGTCGCCCTGTTTGCAGCGCACTTATGATGAAGTTTGACAGATTTGGAATGATAAATCAAAAAGTGTTTTGAAGCTGTTTTGAGCTCTGATCAGACATGTTGCAGCTACGAACAGCAATAAACGTTTCAAGTGAAACTGTCTGCTATATTTATGCCATTTTCAGTGTAGCCTCCGCGATACTAAAGCCTGTAATGATATTTGAGCACAATTTTTTTAAGATCAACATATCATAAACATACATTTATGGTGTATGTTAAATTTGTTTCTTTGTTTTTTCATTGTGACCATAATTTGCACTGTGCAGGAAATCTTCCTGGAATATAGATATTTATCGGTGACCAATATGATAAATATACAACAAGCTAATTGTTGTCTTATATATTGTTTCACCTCTAATTTTCAGTGTCTGTGCAGGTTTAAATGACACATATTCATATTCATGTTATTAGTTTCTTCCGTTTTGCTGATGTAACAGCCATCATGACAGAACATAAATGGAAGGCTCACATTAGTTCCTCCTGTGATCTTGGTAGCATAGGTTGCATTTGGACAATATTAGCTTGTTTATTCTGTTTCCTCTCGGATATTTTGTGTATTTTTTTTAAATATCAGCAGTGTTTTTTCTTTTCTCCTTCACCGGAATAGTACATCTATGATAATGTTAAAACTCATTTCTTTGTCCTCACTTCTTCTATGCCTCTGCTTGTTCTAAGGCACCCCTTGGGGTTGAAAGCTCACTTTGGTATTTTTTGACATTAAAGTTGTCATTTCACATGCCCTGGGGTGATGTACGGATCACAATCTGTATACTTGTCCCTTTGTCTGTGTACTTGTGAAACATGTGCTATTTGCAAACTGCAAGTGGCAGTGAGGGAGGTTGAAAGCATTAATATTTTCTGTTCAAGGCTGCTCTCAGAAACATTAATTACAACAAACATGGTTGTTGGCCAAATTGATCTTTCAGAGAGACATCAGAGAGAGGGAGAGAAGGTTATGCTGTTCCCAGTGCCCACTCTGATTAGATGCACAGCACGTAATAATGTAATATGTCAGTATAATTCAGTTCATTTTATTATTTGTCACGGCATAATTAGTGTTTAATACTTTGCATTTTTGTAGACTGGCTCAGTCGTTCCCCAAGCCCATTGACTCCAAGCCCCTGCTATCACAGAGAGAAACCCCTCCATCAGGAACCTTGCAGCAGCGCGGAGATCGACGTCCACTGAGTGAGCCTTTTGATTGGTCTGAGGCCCCTCACTATGACAACACAGGTTTTGATGCTGAGGAGTCTCCTATGGATCCGCCATCCTCTACTGGCAGTCAGGGAAACCCACCACTGGGCTCGAAACCCCGCAGCCAGTCAACACACGGGCGCCGCCCCCTCCTCAGGCAAGAGCGAATCGTAGGAGTACCTCTGGAGCTTGACACTCAGACGCTCCCCTTTCACAGCATCCAACGCTCCGCTCCAGACAATGAGCCACAGTCCGGACCTACCCAGAACCCTTGGCAGAACTGGACCAGAACCCCCAGCCCGCTGGAGGACCGAACCGCTTTTCCCTCTAAGCTGGACATGACGCCCACCTCCAGCCCCAACCCTGACCGCAAGGACATAGACTCAAGGTAGCTGGATGTGGCTCAAACACAGTGAGACAGAAATGTGTATGCATTCACATGGAAGGCTTCGTGACCCCCAGGGTGTGCAGGTTTTCATTTCAACCAACTATGAGGACAGCAGCGTTTTGACCAGGCCTATCCATCATATTCTTGGGTTGATATAGTCAATAACTGAGAACCAATGCTCTGTGTTTTGAAACTTTTCCAAAAAAAAAAAAGAAAAAAGTAATGGATCCAGCTTCTCAAAAAATGACAATTTTCTCAGTTTTACATAGCTATAAATTAATTTGCTTACATTTCTGGAATGTTTTTATCAATATCAGTCGGTTTGTAGTGTAACCGCAGTATTCTAAGCCAGCTGATGTTGGCTGGAGATCACCCACAGTCAAATTAAAACTTGAACGAAAGACGTGTTCGTAAAACATTTGTTCTGGAAAAGAAATCCATTGTTATGAAGCTGTTATGAAGCTGTTGGACCCCTTCTTCCGTTCTGATCTCATTATTGCTAACACTGACCTGGTTCCAGACCTCTGAACAGCCACACACATTTAATCAACTGTTCAAATAGAATGAATAATTGAGTAGAAATGAAATGACAGCTTATTAGGCCATAATGACTCTGTTTTGCCTGTCTTTGTCTTCTGCTTCCATTATTAACTCTAACACTGCTGTAGTCCAGCTCATATTAGTATAACACTTCCTGACCATCCCTTGTGTTTTGCTCCAAGGCTGGAGCAAGGTGCAGGGCCTTTGCCCGGCAGCTGGACGTACCACAACAATCAAGGGGAGCAGAACAGGAAGGATCAGCTGAGTGTCAGCGGAGGCAACAAGGTGACCGTGGTGATGAGTAAAAGCTCAGACCGCCTGTCCCCCATGATGAGGGAGACGAGATCCAAGTTTAAGAAATCTCAGAGCATCGATGAGATTGACATTGGCTCTTACAAGGTTTACAGGTGGGTTCAGTTCCGTTGTTATTTTTCTTTACAATAGAAGCACCAACATGTTATGTCAGCAGGTCAAGTGATTGGAAAGTTGTACCTGATTACTCTTGCTGGTCTCTTGACAGTATTCCCATGGACAGCTACAGTTCATCCATTGAGCAGCAGACTAGCTTGGACCGTCCGGAGCTGCCTGGTTCTATGGAGCAGACCAGCATGGCACGGTCACAGTCTGCCCCCATGTTAGACGAAGAGCTGGGCTTCCCAGGACAAGGAGGCAGCAACCCGAACCAGCCAGGACAGAACCAAAAACCCGCCATCCCACAGAAGGCGTACCACTTTGACCACAACTACAACCCCCAGGTTAGCAGCTTTTTGGCCACTTGAGGGATGACCGTGAATGCATCTTTAACACATCATCATCTTTCACAATCATGATTCCAAAAAAGTTGGGACACTGTGTAAAGCGTAAATTAAAGAGTATGCAATGATTTGCTAATCATTTTTGACATATACTTGATTTATAACAGAACAAAGACAATAAATGTTTTATCTTATCAGCTACTTTTAAATGTAAAATCCAAAGGACAATTCTAATATGCACCCGTAGGGATATGAACAATAATATATCTGGTTTCAATGCTGCAAATGACATATTCAGCAAAGCAGCATTTTTTTTTTTTTTCTAAAGTCATAGCAGTTTTGTATGATAACAACAATGCCTGAAAAGTTTTCATGGACTTACCGGTGATCATTCTACCCAATCAGGTGACCATGGACCGTCGGGTCCCTCCCCCCTTCCCCAACACACCGGATTATGTCAACCACTCATCGAAGGCTTTGGAGTACATCAGTCAACCAGGGAAGACATTACCAAAGGAGTTGGTGAGCCCTCGGTATCGTGCATATCCACCACTGGAGATGTTTTCTTTCCCCCAATCGCCAATCAACCAGGATGGTCCGCCCAGCCAACAGCAGCAGCCAATCCCGACACAGCGCTCCAGGCCAGGGTTTCTGAGGAGAGCAGATTCACTGGTGAGCTCTACGGAGCTCGCTTTGTTCCGAAGGGTCCACGAAGCCCAGCAGGAGGCCCTGCAGGAAGCTCAGTACAGACAGCAGGTAGGAGCTCTGTTGTATTTAAAATCATGCTTATTTTTGTAAAAATGAATTCAGCAAACGAATAATAGTTCATCTGTAACTGTAATATCAGTCATACACAGCAATTTCTGTATTCACTCTCTGTTATATCACTGCATCCACTGTGCTCATAAGAATAATGGGATGTTTTTTAGGGTGTTTTTTTTTTTTTTTGTTAGTCTGTGGTCTGATTAAACTCTCCTCCCCTCAGGCGGACCCCCCTCTTTATAGTCGGGCTCTTGTCTACTCAGCCCCCATGGAGCACTCTGGTCTCACCAACATGGCGGACAGCCAAAGCCAGATGCTGCACAACAAGAGAAACGGTCGCTATGATGACGACTATCCCACCTACCAGGAACAGAAGAAGCCAATGATTGGTTATCCAACTAAGAGCCTGACTCAGCGCCGCCCCCTGTCTGCCAGAAGCTACAGTACTGAGACCTACGGAGCATCTCAGGTAAACTGCTGGACAACTTAGCTGACAATGCAAACTTATTTTAACTTGCAGTCCCATAAAGCCCAGTATTAAAGTGAAAGTCATGTTATAATTAAAATGATTTGGGCTGCAACTAAGATTTATTTTCACTATTGATTAATTTGCTGATTATTTTCTCAATTACTTGATTGGTTGTCTTGTCTATAAATGGCAGAAAATAACATTTTTCCAGAACCGTTGGTGACATCTTCAGTCACCAACCCAAAGATTTTACTATTTAATGCAATTTCCAATGTAAAACAGAAAATAGCAGCAAATCCTCACATTGGAAAAGCTGAAACTTCCCTTGGAATTACTGACACAATTAATCATTTCAAAATAGTTGACAGTTAATTTCCTATGGATTGAGTAATTAATTAATTGAGATGCGGTATGAGTTTGTTAATAGATCAAGCCCTTTTAAAGCAAGCAATATTTCTTCAGACTTGCTCTGTTTTAATCCAAAAAGGCCGTTTGCGTTCTGTCTCCAAACATCACTTTGGTTTCTTTTAGCTAAGACCACCACCTTTCCCTAACCTTTCCCTATTACATTTTCTTGGCTAAAAATGAAAAATACACTTTACATGTCTGTTTGGATAATTGACAAACAGCCTATTTTGTCATTGAGCTATGATGACTTGGCATTACATTATATGTATATGACTTGATATAGTGGGAGCTTTTTAATCGGACTAAGTAGAGAAGTGCAGGTGCCTCAGCCACATCCCCAGATCCCAAGGCATTCCCAAGTCCATAAATAATCCCTTGAGCCTGTTCTGGGTTTGCCCCAAGTCAGGCTTTCCAAAAATAGCCACAGAGAGGGGTCCAGAGCATACTGATCAGTTGCGCAAAGCACCTCATCTGGCAGCTTTCAGCATGAAACTAGGAAACAAGCTAGGACACTAATATTGAGCACTTTTTTAAGACTGCAGTCCTATTCTCGCCATCTTTTGCATTGGTGCTATTGCTATATATTGCTACATGCCATTTTTTCCCATGGTAGTCTGACAGAGTGTCTGTGTTTAACTGCAGTCTTTGTGTTTACTGCCTGGCATTCTCAGTAAAACCTTGCAGCACCACAGGATACTTAAACAGTATCAGATGGACGGTCTGTCCGTCAGCCCACCCTACTGGTCCAAACCGAGATATTTCAACAAGTTTAGTGATCTTTCCACTGATCTGGTCAAAATTTGAATTTGTCCAATACTTGCAAAACAAATTCTATTTCCATTACCCTTAGCTGTACTTTGAATGTTTGCTGTCCGGTGCAGTTTGTATGACTTCATTAGAGCTTTTTTCCTGCATGCTGCAGCTAGAAATGAGATTGATTAGGGTGGAGAACAAAAACATTAGTGGGCCCTAAAACCAAAACATGAACATAAATCCAAAAAAGCTGAAAGATGCTGAAGTGTAAAACACCCCTGTCACATACACATAGTAATTTTTCCATTGTTGATACAAAAATATTGATCAGCTCAGATTGAAATAAAGTAATTGTATCACTAACAAGTCCTAATTTCTCATGGTCTTTATTAAATAGTAATCCTTTGTCCTCAGGCCCGTCCAGTGTCAGCTCGTCCTACCATGGCTGCCCTGCTGGAGAAGATGCCCCCAGACTACACTCTGGCAACCTGCCCTGAGAAACCATCTGATGACACCATCAAAGTAAGACCTGTCGTACCACAGAAACCTGAAGACATCACCTCCAGGATGCCTGCCGATTGGAGGCAACAGCTACTGAGGCACATAGAGGCCAAGCGATTGGACAGGGTACGTCAATGCAGTGCAGACACACCGAAGAGGGAGACACACACACACTCACACACACACACACACACGGCATTCGGAGGCCCTCCCTGTCTGTATCTGTGTAAGTCTGTGTTGTAAGGTTGACCAGATTTGTGTCCGGCTGCATGTGTGTCCCATCCACACTGTCGCTCTGTCAGCCTGACCTACTGCACACTCACTACTGGATATGTGTGGAACAAATCACATGTCCTGAAATACAATTCAACAAGATTGAGTGAAAAGTCATCCAGGATCATCAAACAAACAATAATAATCTGTAGTTAATTTAACCTGTAAATCTGTCTTCACAATCAATCACTTGTTAGGAATGAAGACATTTTGCAGAAACCTTTAATTATAGTGTTTGTGTCAACACTGATCTCAGAACAGTAGTATCTCTGAAGGAATAGTTGAACATTTTAGGAAATACTCTTATTTGCTCCCTTGCCAAAAGTTAGATGAGAGGATCGATAGCACTTTCACGTCTGTATGCTGAGACATGGCAGCAGGCCATTAGCTTTACTTAGCATAAACAGCTAGCCTGGCTCTGCTCAATGTAAAACAAAAAGGAATTCACCTGCCAGTGGATTTAAAGTTCACTCCCTCACTTCTGTACAAATCTGTGCAAAAACCAAAGTATGAGACAACAATTTGTGGTTTCACGGGGACCCATGTGCTGTTACTATTTCTTGGTTGGCCCCAGTTACTTCCTGGAGTCTCCGCTCAAAGGAGCAGTCCCTTGCCAATAAAGAAAAAAAAAAAAAAAACTCCAGTAGAAGGTAAACACAGCTTGTCATTTTTACCCACAGGTCCAAGAAACAAGGTGTCAATTAGGGAGCCTTGGAGGTGCTGATAGGCATATTATTTCACCTGTCTTTATGTCTCCTGGCTCCAGCTTCAAATTTACCATGCAGACATGCTACCAATCTTCTAACCTAACTCTCAGCAAGAAAGTGAATAAACACGTTTTCCAAAATGTGAAACAACTTCTTTAATCAGAACTGGTGCCTCCACAGACAGGACAATCAGACATGGTAGGGAGGATGTCTGGAGCGCAGATGAAAAAAGCTTTTAAAAGCATGCCGAATCATAATGGTCTACTGAAACGTCACATGATCCTCCTAGCCTGTCACATGGGGCAAAACATATCTGTCTATTTGGACAGAGCTGTGGGATGGTGCTAAAATGAATCATTGAAAATCACTGTCCATACATACAAGTTTAACTTGTTAAAATAAAACCATACATGAATCAGTTTTCAGATCGAGATCGGACTTATTGTTTGTTTAAATATCAGCATATGTTAAAAGCTTACATACAAATGTTGGAATGAACTGATCCACCAGTTGTTACCTGTATGACACGATGTTCTCTGTGTGTACTGACCGTTCACTAGCTAACATTTCTCTGTGCTTTCAGCAACTCTGCACTGTTGTTGTTGTTCTTATCAGTGTTATTGTTGTTTGTTTATTTGTCTGTGGAGCTCACAGTGTGTTGTGAAAACGCTGCAGCCCGCTGTGTCGGCTCCGCCCCCCCTCCCCCCACATTCACCCATGTCATGTGATGTTGTCTTCTCCAATCAGAGTGGTGTCCTAAAGCACAACACGCTCACGCTGGGCATGCTCTGTCAGGGCGGGGGTCACGGCCAGGGGCGCAGCAGCACTTTGAACTTTAACCTTTACAATAACACTAAGCATGAGCCCCCTGCTGGCCGCTGGCTGCCACTACCTCCTCCTCCATCTGCTAACGCTGTGAGTATCCCTCTGAGAACAATGAACCCCTGGTACTGCTCTTATTACTGCACATATAGGTAATTATGGAGAATAGCTGCCACTGCTCCTTCACCCAAGTACAGCAAACATGAACTATTACTTAACTGTGTGGCTATTATAATTTACATTAGTAACTACCTTGTCGACCTCAAAATGTGAGTATCAGTGAACTGGGTATGATACACCTTAGTTTCCGCTGACTGGCAGCCACTTAAAACGGCAAATGGAGCAGCCAGTGAACAAATTCTTGGTATTTTAATGGTTTCGACCCAACTCAAGGACAACTCCACGATTACAACGTTACCAAAACAAGCAACTCAACAAATTTGTCTTCTCCATCCTAACTGTTATGTGAATCTCCAGGCAGGGCTTTGTTGTCTAAAACATGGACCGGTTGGGTCTGTCTGCACCATATTCAGCCATGGGGCCAGCTTTCTTGTTTTTCTTAGTGCTAAAGGTTTTTACTACCCACCACTTGAAGTACAATTAAAAAATAGTCACTGTTTTGAACTGGGCACACTTTTAAAGGTCCCTCAAACAGCTTCTTACTATGGAATGCTAAATGAAGACATTTCAGTATTTATTTTTTTCCGTCTGTTCTTCTCACGGGTTTGAAGTGGGTGCCACCCAGTTAGGAAAAGGGGATGTCACATACTTTGATGAACCAGTCGGGATTTAGCAACATTTGTCTGGAATCTGTCAATCAATGACACTTAGGCAGTGCTGATTAAGCAGCTTCGGTGTCAAACCACAAACAAATAATACCTAAAGACTTTTTTTGAACTTTGATTGTCCTGTGTTTAACCATTTAATGTTGGAGAGAAATATTCAAGATCTGAAAGCAAGTTTTCAGGTGCTTTGAATGAGAAGCTCCCGGTGTTGTAGGAGAATCACTTTCTCTTCAGTTACAATATTTATCAGCTACATCAGCCGTTGGACCATGTTAATGGGTGGTAACAATATTAACATAGCATATTACTTTACATCACCAAGAACGGAAAATCTATTTATAGCCCTACAGTATGCATACTTAAAACAACAGAAGCTCATGTAACATTCATACAAACCTGTTTGACTCTGGCAGCCAAAGGTTGACACCTTGGTAAATAACTTGGTAAAGTTAAGTGTTAACTTTTAGTAATGGTCTCTCTGTGTCTCTCTGTCTCTCTCTCAGACCCCCTCTCAGCAGGCTGCCATGCTCGATAATGACCAGGAAGGGGTGTCAGGGAGCAACCAGTGGGCTCCCTACTCGCTTGGCAGGAGGGACGTCCCACCTGACAATCTCATGAAAAAGGTTGGAGCTGTTGTCTAATCCTGGAACCTTTTCATTCAGCCTATTTTACACTGATGGTCAATGTAGTGTTCAGTTTGGCTAAACTTTACAGCATTACGCTTTGTAGGGGCTCATTTTGCAGCTGGTGTATGAAAGTAGTCTATAGATGTTTAGGAACCTGGAGGCACCAACATCTCTAGTATCCATTCCTCTGGTGTAGACATGAGCATGTCAGTAAGTGCCCCTCCTCTGTTCACAGAGTGCCCACTCCCACAACCCTTCCCACCAATCACACAACACACACATGATCGTCACGTCTTCTTCCTCTTCCTCCTCCTCCACTACTCCTCATCGTGTGGTTGGGCAGCAGGGCTACGACGGGATGGTGAACAAAGGGGGCCAATACCAACCGGGGATGCCCCTGTCAGTGGTTCCCTCTGGGGGGGCGGGTCAGTACCAAGGCAACATGCAAGGTAAATGATGATAATTTCAGCGGTACAAAGGGTTCATTTGAAGCCCGTAAAGATTTATTTTGGGGTTGTATTTTTTTTTGTCCAGGCCACCCTGCTCCTGGCCAGGCTTACCCGAGCTCTGGCCTGCCTATGGCCCTGTCCCCATCTGGAAACCAGCCCCAGTTCAACCCCCATTCCTCCCACCAGCCCTCCCTCCCTGCCACCAACCCCCAGTACCACGGCAACCAGGGCATGGTCCACAGCAACCAAGCTGTCATGACCCACACCAACCCACGGCCTCAGAGCGCTCGCTGCCTGTTGCAGACTAAAGGCCAGAAGAGCACGGATGGTTTCCAGGAACAGGTATCTGTCTGTCTGTCTGTCTGTCCATCTGTTTGTCTTCAGCAACCACATCCCACACTGTTGGAGGTCTGTTGAAAATGGACCGTGCTCAAATGATTAGAGTAGAGATTAATGGTTTGATAAGCTAATTTGTTCCTAAATGTAGGTAACTATTAATCTGACGTGCCAGATGGTTCGCTACACAGAACAATCTGGGAAGTCATCCTTGGAAACTGTTTGGAAAAGGGCAGGCACTTTCAGAACACGCTTTGCAGGTCATTGGATGAAGCAGCTGTCTATCGCCGTCTCTCACTGGTTAACTTCAGCCACAGCAGATCTACGAAACATATGACGTAATAGGAGAGTGAAACTCTTGCTGAAACCAGTCGGGAGAAGAGCAAAAACATATTTTCCATCATGAGAAGCCTTCAGTGCCAGTCTTTGCTCTTGTTTCAGTGAAGAATCATCTCCAGTTCTGACAGAACCAATGCTATAGCAGCATCAGCAAAACAATGTGAGAGTAGTGCACACAATAGAAATGGTAAAAGGGAAATAATACAGAGATGTAGATGTCTCTGAAAACCAAGCAAAACCAACCAGCAAATTCAGTTTGCAGGGACACCAGTGGTTAATTTTAACTAATTAGCCAGATCTGAAGGGTTAATAACAGAACATGATGGTTCCCAGATCAGATGCTCATGACGGCAACCGGATTTTGAAGGTTCCACATAAGGACGACAAACTGTTAACTAAAGGGTACAAAGTATTACAATAAGTGGGATATGGAAGTGTAATTTTAGCCACCTATCTGCAACGGTCTGCGAGGAAACAAGTCTAGAAAAAGCCACGGAGGCATGTTTCTAAATCTGAAATACTTCACAGATGGAGATCACAGTACCAGTTTCGGTAGGAACACAAAGTCATTCACACCACCCGGATCAGCTGATCTTCCTGCAGGGCTTTCTTTTTCTCTTCCACGTATGAGATGGCTTTCATTATGCCAAAGAGAAAAACTCTGAAAGGGATATTTGTGGTTCCATTGTTGTTGTCAGAGAGCTGAAGACCTTCAATGTAGCAGCCAAAACATGTCATGGCACCCCACTGTTGTACATGTCGCCCGTCTATTCTGTGCTTGTGTGGAGATTATGATCTTTGTATTTCACTTTCACTTGTCTTTCTTTTCTTTTTTCTGTCTGTCTTTTTCTCCCCACTCTCTCCCTCCAGTTGTGTGTGAGAATAGAGAAGAACCCTGGTCTCGGTTTCAGTATCTCTGGTGGCATCAGCGGCCAGGGGAACCCCTTCAAACCCTCCGACATGGTACGACCCGACCCGGCCTGCCAGCCAATCACAGCCTCCCCGGCTTTTCCTCACAGTTGCCATGGAAACTGCTGCTCGTTCCCGCAGTGTTTTGTCTATCTGTCCGTTCGTCTGTCTGTCTGTGGGGCAGCAGTGGACTTGGTTAACTTTGAGTCTGTGGTCTTACACTACAGACTGTGGGGAAAAAAGTAGTTGAATTGAAGTTTAGGTATTCGGAGGGGTCAAGAAGCCTGAGGTGTGACAAAACATTAAAACTTAACCTCTTGACATATTGGAAATCCTTGTAAGCCTCACCAAACAGGATGGAAGACTTAAGAGAAAAGGCAAAGTATAGTATTAGGCCTGATACACACTATCCGTGTTGTGTGTTCTTTATTACCGTGTCCTCATCACATCCTTCGGTCTCTCGGAAACTGAAGTCACAGCAACATCTTGAATCTTTCAGCGTTTAGAAATAGATTTGTGCCCACGTGCAAGCACGATGTGTTATCACAAGAAATGCCAGAGTCTTTTATCATTTCTACTTCTGGGTTTTGACTGATTCTGTCAGTGTGAGCCTGTTGGGGTTGCAGATCCCCCAGGCCTCCTGCACATGGCAGTCTGTCCTAGAAACACGCTGCTATAGTCAGTCTGAAGGAGCGAGGCTGCTCACGGAGCTCTGACTGCTATTTTAGGACGGCTGCTTTAGTTCTGGGACACAGTGGGTGATTTTAGATGTTCAACACTTTGATCCAGGGATGGGAAGTATGGCAGATTTCACTGACTGTTATTCAGATGTTGAGTAACTGACGAGACAGCTGGTCTATAAATAGAAAGCCTACAAGAGGACTTCTTTAAACACTCAGCCTCTGTGCAGCCCATGTGACAAATGGTGAATTAATTTAAGTTGGGGGTGTGAAGTGATAATGTGGAAACTGTCAATTCATCATTTAAGTTTTATGTAGACTAGAAGTGACTCAGTTGCTGACACGTACAGTTACTATTTAATCATTCCCACGCCGGCTTGAATCCATAAAGCTTCCACCATCTGCAGTTTGTCCATTATTAATGCCATGTCACACGGCAGCAAAAGGAGTGAGTGCAGATGAGCAAGTGATGCTCCTAAACATTTTGTCAAGTAATTACATTATACATGCAGTGTATTCATACAGTATGAAATATGATACAGGTCTACAGATAGATGCACTTTATCTAACTAATGGATACTGCAGAACACTTTGCAGTATGTCACATCAGGTAAAATGTTGACCTTTGCCTTCACGCTGTAGCTAAAACTAAAACATCAGTATAAACAGCAGCAGTGTGCGTCTGTCACCTGCTGATCTTTGGATATCTGGCTATCTTTTCACTGAGTCATGGGGGATATGCATGCTTCAAATGTAAATACTCTTCAGAGAAATGTGCGTTTGGATGGTGTGATATGAACTGTTTGTCTGCTTTGACCTCAGACCCCACACGTGTGGTCCCTGCAGGGTCAGACATGGGGAGCCCTTTAATCACCTCATCCTTAGTCTGGTTCCCTTGTTACTCCCGTCCACACGTATGAGGCATCTAAGCTTATGGTTGCTTTCATGTTTTTATTCAGTGGTTGTCAAGTCAGGGCTGATTCGTCTACAGTTTTAGCTCAAAGCTCAAAAAAATTTAGGTTTTCTAACCACTCATGGGAGCTAACTGTGGTTTGTCCAACCCTTTCTACACATACATTTGAGTAGACGCTGCGAGCTTTAAGACTACAACCGCTGTTTAAATTTTCTTTGAATATAAATTAAGGGCAGGCTTGAGGCCAAACTGAGCCAGAGTTTAAATAGTTAAAAAGGGTTCAGTATCAAAACAGCTTGACTGATAAATTATACATCTGTGGTTTTGATCCTGAGAGCCTGCTACAGCCACCGCTCTTCCACGGGACTGTAGCTCCCCCTTGTGGTCAGCTTGTTGTTTGCACCTATCCTCTGATTTATATGGGCTAGAGGAAAACACTTGTAGCTCAGAAAAATCAGTAATCTTTTAAAAAAATGTTTGCCTCCTCTTTATTTATTTGTTGTCTTTGTCAGTTCAGCCTTTTTAAGGATAAAAGTGCCAATATCTTGCGAAAGTTTTGCCTCTTAATTCTCTGACCTCGATCATTCACAATGGCTGAAAACACATGAATGTTTCTGGAATGAAAAGTGCTTTTTTTGTGGTTCAAATTAGCCAAACCATTCCCCAAACTTGAGAGATGGTTTTAGTTTTATATAGTCTGTAAATGTATCTTAACAATATCCATCAAAACCGTTTCCCCACCACATTGTGTCCAATAAGTTGATTCAAAGCTTAGCTGATGATGATTTCTTAATGTTTTAAAATCCTTTGTGAAACCTGCCAGAAGTCATTGTCATTGCTTCTAAAAAAAAAAAAGAAATAACAATGATCTTCTACGTCTGACTTAAAAGACCTGCTTTGGCACTCGAAGACACTGAGTCAGTTTCACTTCTGGCTAATTAGGATTCAGCGACTAAAGACGGTGACTCAGTTCCCATATTGACAGGAGTGGGATCCCTGGCTTTGATGTAATAGTTTCTCAGTCTCACTTTAAGAACAGAAGATGGGATTTTAGGAGCAGAACATGGATTTTTTTGGGGCATATCTGAGTCATGAATTAAAAAAAAAAAAAAGAAAATATTTTCTGTTCCTTCTGTTGTTGAATATGCTGTCTTTGCACACAGAGCTGCTGTCAACCACATCTGTACTTCTATATACACACTATGACTGAGCTGCAAAAACCTTCCTACCAAAATTGTCCTTCCACTAATATTGTCCCCTCTTGTGTTGAAAGCAGTTTCTAAGTTTGTGGTCAAACTTAAACATAGCTTTCCAAAATTTCTGAAGAATTGAGATGTGTCTGAAAAGTTCAGAAATCTTGAAGATGAAAGGTTTTTGCTGCCATGTGTGCAACTGCTTTAAAGTATGCAAGTGTGCAATTGTTGTGACTAATAATTTTCAGCTGCAAACAAACACATTCGTAATGTACAGTGAGCTCCATATGTCGTTAAGTTCAGTTTCTCAGCACCTGGAAGGACGGAAAAGGACACAAAGTCCAACTAAAACTGACCGTCCAGGTCCGAATAATAATGAATGAAGTCAGTGTTTGCAGCATGTTGTCATAATTTAACATGAATTTCATCGATGTGCCGCATTATCAAAATCATTTGACTGTATACACGTATGAGGCTCACTGCCAGTGTTACTGTGAACAGTAACTGAACTAATACCTCTAACAAATACACCTCTTCAACGTGCAATATATGTGTGTGTTCTTGCATTACTCCATAGACTGTAGTATGTACGTGCTCCTGCACTGCCAATACTACATCGACCTATTCTTGGTAAACTGGTGTCACTTATTTATCTGTTAAGCTCACTATTGTGTGTTCAACACGTGCACAGTCTGTTGAACCCTGTCGAGTTGACACAGCTGCATTGTCCCACACTTTCTGTGTTCAAAAACATCTTTCAGCTCTCAGTGAAAAGATGTTGGTGTTTTTACAATCTCTGCCTTGGGTTATTGATGGAAAATATGGGGGATGAAACATCTTCTGCCCTCCCTGCTACCAACTTCTTTCCCCTAGTCAGTTCCCACCCCACTCCCATTCTCCTTCCCCTATTCTTTATATATTTAATGTTTCTCTCTTTCTAACACCATGTCTATTCTATGCCACGTCCTTATCTGTATATATAGACGATAAACCATTTTGACATGTATAGTCTATGTCTTTTTGGGAGGAATGTATCACTCAGCTTCTGTAAATTTTAAGATAGATGCCAATGACTAAAAGTCCATTGTCATGAATTGCATGCCTCTCTAAATTTAGAACAAAGAGAATGCATTGGTGAACCTCCCATACATTTTTGGCAGAATTGTGATTTTTTGGGGGGGGGGGTGGATATTGAGATGAGAATGAGAAAGGCAAAGATTCTAAACCATCGTGTCCCTGTGTTGTCCTAACGGTGTATCATTTTGACTTATAGGGTATCTTTGTTACTAGGGTACAGCATGACGGGCCCGCCGCCTCCGCCCTGCAGCCTGGAGACAAGATACTGCAGGTAACATCCTCTCACTCATCATCAAATGGGCCAGAAACAGCCACATCCTGCCCTCTCTCCCTCCCTAACCCTCGCTAACCTTTCCCTTATTTTAACAACAGTGAGAAACAATAGGCACACTTTAACTACTAGAGCTCGCTGGACATTTTCTTAGACAGGCTATTCAAAAGAGGCGACACACACTGATGAGCTGCAGTGATTGAACTCAAACCAACTCACCCACAAGTGTTTTCTGACCGGTGTGACTCCCCCCACCCCCCACTCTCTCTCATCATCATTAGCCAGTGACACCCAGAAACCTTTGAGCCACGGGGGGATTTTTGTAGCCCTAAACAATATTTCATTTCTACTGTTATTAGCACTGTTATTGTGAAACTGACACCTTGGAAACCTCATGAAGTTAAAAAAAGATTTTGCCTGGCACAACTTTATTGTGAGACCAAAGAGTTTCTGCATCTTAAAACACATCACAAAGAACATTTAAATAGAATGAGCATGAAAGAATAAAGCAAAAGTTAAACAGGCAATCATATCAGCCCATAGGGCATTGACAAATGGGTTTTTATGTCCCTGCTTCAGATAAGATACTTCAGTACAAGTCAAAATGCTTTGGTCTTAATAAAGTTTCACAAGCATTGCAGGATAGTTCCAGATCAGGTCACTCTTTTTCTAACCCAAACTGAATGCTGCAGTTTGCAGTACGGCTCAGTTGTAGTTTGTTATTTTCCAGATGACTAGATTGTTTCTCTTAAATGGAAGTTGTGAAAAAAGCAAACATGGGTGCATTACAAGTAAGCATGAGTACCCTCTGATTTTGATGCTGAAGTGGTGCACTGTTACACCTTGAAGGGATACAACAATAACCACTGAAACAACACCTCTTATGTAAATCACTCAAATCCAATCCTTACATAGCAATTCTTTCTAAAAAATTTCCTCTATTCATAGATTTACTGTAGCTATTATTTCAAAGCAGTGCTACAATTAATGCCAAAAGGAAGCATGAAGATTGCACAGCGAGGTCAAAACGACATGCCAGACAGATTTACCCCCCAAACCATCCCTCATTCCTTTCATGTTTTCCTCCCCTCTCTCCTCCCCCCTCATCTTCTCTCCACAGATGTACAGTTTAGTTGGATGAACTCATCTAAAAGCCCTTTTTTGTCTTTACCCCTTCTCTCTCTACAGCATGACTGTGTAGCTCCTCCTCTTCTCTCTCTTTTCCCCAACAGTGATGTGTTACTGAGATAATGATGGCAGTGACCCTCCATCCCTCCACAAACACACCCACACACGCACACACACAAGACACACACACACAGACATATGTATGGAAATACTGCAGCATACAGACCTCTATACATACATGCACACACACACATGCTGTTGACTGTGCTGCGTGTTTGCCTTGCAGGCTAACGGACATAGTTTTTTACACATGGAGCACGAGACAGCCGTCTCTCTGCTGAAGAGTTTCCAGCGGACGGTGGACTTGATGGTTCTGAGAGACAGCAGCACGCGCTAAAATAGTTTTATAACAAACAAACAAACAAACACAACAACGCTTCTCTCCTCTGCTCATCGCCATCCCACGCCATCCCACCTGCCCTCCACTGGAGGCTTGTGGAACTGAGAAATGAGCCGCCTTTTTTACCACTTTAGGGGAACACACAGACATTTATTTGCCTATTGCTGGACCAAAGGCAAATACTAGTGCCAAATGTACCATAGGAAACATATCGGCTCTTCTGTCTACCGGCGGTCAGGGACCTGATCGACGTCTGGACAGACCATAAGAGGACTCTTACACTTTGAGTTCTTACAGGGCTGCTGCAGTTTGGATTTTGTGGTCGGTTTGTTAATCAGGCCGTCGTCTGATCGGTCAGTCTGAATAGTTTGTTTTTGTTGGTTAGTTAGGGTTCTGGGATATTTTTGCTTTTTTCCACTGCCTTTTACTTTGCTGTCCATGGTAGGTTTTTAATAATTTGTTTGGTGTAGCACATGATCCCCTCTCCATGTCCCTCATTGTTGCTCTTTGCTTTGTCCAGATCTTTTCTCTTCTCTGTTGTCCTCTCTTCTTTTGTCTTTTACTTTGCGTTCTGTTCCTCTCTTTCTCTTACTGTCTTGTGTTTTATTCTTTCTGTTCTGCAGGTGTTATTGCCTCCAGTGTACAGAAATTGAAAACTTAAGACTTTCTGCCTTGTGTACATATACAGAGCTGCAGCTTTCTAGAGCTGCACTCTCCTTGGGGCCTGGACAGACAGCTCTAAAAGTTTATGGTTAATATAAATATTGTTGATAAATCACATTCTGAATTCTCTCTTATGAACATACAGGGATTATTTCTCCAAATGGACGATTTTCTAAACTAAACCATTGATTTTTTTCCTGTAAAGAAAACATTGTTCATAGTTCATCACCACTACTTGTTTTTTTTTTTCTTTTTCTAACTGTTGCTTGCACAGCTGTGCTGAAAAGAGCTAAAGCAATATTACTGAGGCTCATCCCACTGACATTTTCAGCAGAGCCTAACTCCTGCAGTGCCATCTATCGAACAAGTCATGCTAATGTTTACACACACTGCCATGCACATGAACGACCAGGCAAACACACATATACATTAGACTTGGACGCCCCCCATACACGACACACTTAAACTCTGTCTATATTTTAGCCTGATTTTAGAATTCAGCTGATATAATAAAATCAATCACACACACTGTAACATTAGTCATAATATATGTGCCATTTTTGAGGTCCTGTGTTCTGGTGTTGTTAAAGTAATGTTGCATCCCTTTTTAGCTGTTTGATTTGTATGACAATGTCACAGCATGCTTTCATGTCATTGGTCACTGTCAGCCAGACATTTTCTGTTGGCTTCTAGAGTTCTCTACTCTGTAGAAGACTCTAGATGTATTATACCACTGAGTTTTCAGTAAGACTAATATTCTATAGTTGTTGCCATACGGACCCTCTGCTCCTCCCCGGTTGTATTTATACGGGCCCAAAACATCAGAGCTTTACCTCTTTGTGTCCCAGATCCGATCTGCGCACACTGACGGCAGCAGTGTGTTGGGAAACTGGTTTTAACATTTACCAAGCAGCCACTGTGCTGAAGTGTACTCACCTCTGGTCTCCCTGTGAAAAGCAACAACACAATATCCAGACAAGAATCAAAAAGGTATAACACACAGTGTTAGTGTCTTCATGGGTAAATCTGTGGTGAATCAGAATTTCCCTCTTTAGACAATCAGAGAAAGATCGGATCTGTGCCACAAAGACTTTTGGCTACACTTGAAATTTCAGTGTAACTTTTGTAGCCTGAGAATTGACTCTAGGTGTTCATGGACATTTAGATTTGCCAGCTTTGTCAGTGAAGGCTCAAAGTTGTATGTGGAGAGGGTCCGGTAGTGTTTGGAATAAGACATCCTGAGGAGCAGGGAAACAATGTAATGACTCAGAAACTGAGATTGCATGAGAGGTTATTGGAGCCATGTCAGGTGGGCTAATAAAACTTGGCCATCATGGTCATGCGTCAGAAATTGTATCGACATAACAGAAGTTACCACAGAAAAAGAGTGAAGAGGTTCATTTTCTGTCTTCGTGTAAATGCAACACGTGTCTTGAAGACGTTTCATGACAGGGAGTTTTGTTCTGTTCTGTATAACATCTGATGTTTCATCCAGAGCAAAACAACATCCTTCGCTGTCCTTTGCTTTTACTTGACATGACAATGTCATCCTGTGACCATTTTGTGTCAGCCCTCTTAATAAGCGTTAGAATTTAGTTAATTCAATATAACGGACACAAAATGGCACAGTTTAGCCTTGTGGCTGAGAGATCTTAACCACAGGTACCCACCCAACCCTATTAGAGTTTGAAATATCAAAGATATTGTGATGAGAACAGAGAAAAAGGTTTGATAATATAATTATTTTTTACTACATGTTTCAGGTAATTCTTTCTAAATATATTGATATACCTTAGCTTTGCTCAAAAATTGTGATATTTTATAATAATGACACTTATAACAAAGTTATGGATGGAAGTACGCACAGTATGACTTGGAGACCTACACATGTACTATCCAAAACTGTATAAAATGTATTTCTACTGTAATTGTGAATTTGTGTTATACAAATATATATTATATATATGTATATGACTATAAAAACAGTCATTTTCTATGTGTTTAAACTACATAAGAGCTGAACAAATGCTGAGGACGGTGTCACTGTACATAGCTGTGAATGAAATCCAATTTAAAACGACTCATATTGATTGTGAATGTACTCATGCTTTCTGCAGTACCTACACCTACCCAACTTGAATGCTGCTTCTTCTGTTGTGTGACAAAAGTACTTTGACCTCCGAAGAGAGAACCGCTGTCGAGTTATAAGTTGGACAAATTTTAGTGATGATTTAACAGAACTATTTATTTCTTTATTTATTTGCACATGCAAGTTGAAATCCTTCCAGTTTTAAGTTTGAGTATTAATGCGGAGAAATGTAATTGCAGAAGTATATATAATATATATCATGTGTTTAGAATGCATTTTGCAGACGCTATCTGTACATACTATTTAAGATACAGTTTTTACAAAAAATAATATATGTATAAAATTGAAAAAATGCTGTGCAGCGATTATACTGGAGCCATTTTGGGCTTTGGGATGTACCATTTTTTCAGTATATAAGAAGTGTTTTGAATAATGTACTAAAGTCTCTATTGTACAAATAATAAAAATGTCACTATTGGTAATCTGGGTTCCTCCTGGTGCACTGAGCTCTGTGTTTAGGAGGGCAGAAGAGAGTGATATCTGCCTTTCTGTTTGTCAGGACAAAAGGGATGAGACAAAAGAAGAAGGCACTGGGGGACCTTTGGTGATGAATAAAGGAAAAAGTTAAAGGGAATGAAGTGGTAAGGAGGATGCTAGTACATATAAAGTGGATGAAGGATGAAATTATGCAAATAAAGAACAGGCAAGGAAGGGGCAAAAAAAAAGAGGAAGGAAATAAAGGATGGTAGGAAGAGACAGCAGTGAAGGAAGGACAGCGAAGTGAAGAGAGGAAGAGAAAATACAGAAAGGAAGAGATATGAGTAAAGGAAATAACCGAGAAGACAGAAAAAATATTAGTGACAGGGAAAGAGATGAAGTGATAGAAGGAGAAAAGGGAATGAAGTAGGATAGCTAAAGAAGGGAGGTAGAGAAAAAGCGATGTGGCAAAGAGAGGAAGTGAGGGATGAAGACAGGAAAGAGGAGAGGCTGATGAAGATCAGCTCAGCAGGTCTGAGCAGGGAGATTTCAGTTTCCTGTTTCTCTGTGGATTAAACTCAGTCGAGCATCTCATCATCTCAGCAGATGCTCCTTTGTCTCTGTGTCCATTAGTATAACAGCCTGACTCTTCTTCATCCCTCTATCTGTCCATCTCATCTATTTCTGTCCTTGACACTTATCTGAGTTGTGGATCACAGAGGGACAGCTGAGTTGGTCAAGCTGCCTCACAGAGTTTCTCGATAAGAAGGAAAGCATGTCGTTGGTGAAGATAGAAAACATTTGGTCCCTTGTGGTAAGTATGATGTATAAAATTCCTTTTGGATTTGGCACACAGCATGTGGAAAAACTTGTCCGAATTTTGTTGACACCTAATGCAAAGTGTCACTTTTGTTCTTTGTCACTAAAATCCATCATGGAAACATGTTGGATTTGATGGTGAACATCTGTCCATTGAACTTTTTCAAAGCAAATCTACACATGGTAAATTCATTGCAAACCTGTTACTAAGTAATAACAACATAAGGCATGTAAGTGTTCTCTGTGACAGAACACAAACTAATATGAGCATAGCATTAGATTATATTATGGGCAAGCAAAGCTGGTAACTAAATTTGACACTAGCTTTAAAAAGTTAGAACATGAAACTAAGACACTAATGCTATAGTGTTGGCAAGCAAATATATAGGATGAGATAACTTTCTACTGAACGACTAACAATATTTATAACATATTTGCCAGAGTAGGCTATTGTTCTTGTTAGAACGTTGCAATTTCAAATACCCAATAATATGTTCCCATTCCATTAGAATCCATGGCTGGCTTTGTTTCACGAATGAGAGAAAGCAAAGCTGTTAGCAATGCATCAACTATGCCATGATGTCTGCAGTGGAATACCGACTAGCCAGAGATTAGTATTTTCCATGGCAATAGTATGAATTTCATAAGTAACTGCCAGAACTGGAGCGTAACTTCTGGTAAGTACATTTATTTTGAGATACTTACTTTCTCCCATTTTTTGCTCCTTTGTACCACAGGTAAAGTATTGTCATTTTTCCTCCCCTACATCTACACTATGTGACAGCCATACTTTGCAGATTAAGATTTTACTTCCAGAAACAGCAGTTTACCAACCAACAGTTTAAGTTAGCTCCACATCAACTAGCTGCAACATTAAAATGCTGCTACAGCAGATATGTTTTGCTGAGGCTATTTTTGTCCTTTAAGCATGACTTTGTATGCAGGATTTTTACTTGTTATGGAATATTACACTGTGGCATTGCTTCTTTTACTCACATAAAGGATTTGACTACTTTTACCTCTACTAACTGCTCACACACTGCATTATTATATACCACTACACTGGTATACTGTATAATAAGATGCATGACCGGATTATAATAATATAGGTATCACTGGCCAAATGTTCTTCCTCGTGTCTGTCTTGTGCCATTCTCCACTGTTCTCCTGGCATCAGTGCCCTCTGTAGAACCACTGTGTTTACTGTGGTACAAGCCGACAATTAACAATAGAGGGTAATAGTACACACAGGCACGCACACAAACAAACACACTGACGAAAGCAGAACGAGGTCCTTTTGTTCTCTTTTCTCTTTAGTCTGTCTTTTACACACTACTTTGGACAAAATGATACTTGTGTGTGCTGACTGACCAACCCACTTACACAATCATGCATAAATTTCTCCCCACGCTGATTTATTATGCTGACATCAATGTGTGTGTGTGTGTGTGTGTGTGTGTGTGTGTGTGTAGGCTAAGAGACAGGCCTACCGAGTGAGAGTTTTTGTGCACCCACCAAAGCTGTCAATAAGCTGACCTGATCAATAACAATACCAGAGAAAGAGTCCATGACCTGCATTCAGTTGCTGCATGCGTACTTGTGTGTGTGAGTGTGTGTATGCAGATGAAGCTTCCCTACAGTCGCTCACATACTGTCCAACATGCAGGACTAGTGTGTATCCTGCTGTAATTTTGCATTGTAGCTTTCTGTCTTTTTACTCTGACAACCGTTAGCATTTCTGCTGTCAAGTGCATGACTGCTGACCATGTGACTGAGCTCAACTAAGGCAGATGTCAGTGATACAGAGTAATTATAAGAGGTACATTTCCAAAATGAAGGAAATCAGTTTGCTAGCTGTCTGTTCCAGAGTTGGAGGCAAAGACACCAAATTCTTCTCTGTTTGTCCAGTGCACAGATAGGTCTGGGATGTACTTAGCCTATAGGGATGGAAGCAGGGAAAAACTGTTAGCGTAACTCAACAACAAGTGCAAAGGTTTCTACAGCCCACACATTGTATTTTGTGTATTTTTGACCTGCATTATAGATTGCAGTTGAAGTAACGGTTATCTAATCTCAGATGTCCCAACATTTCTCCTTTTTGTGAAGTTACCAGCTTCACAAACCACCCTTGTGTTTCATTTTTGAGCTAAGCTATGATAAATATATCCTGCACTTACATCTACTTCATGCGCAAAGAAGAATTTGATATTCAACTTCTCATCTTACTATAAGTAAGTTGGCAAACAATAATATTTTCTTGTACTCTGTATGAATACTCCTCATTTGGGTGATAAGATGGATGATAAAAGCACAGGCACCAAAATGATCTGTTAGCACGAGGCATTTAGCTCACATTAGCACTGTATGAGTGAGTGACAGGAGACAAACAACGCTTCAGCCAAAACCTTTATCAGCCACTCTTTTACAACACAGGACAGCCACATTTGCAGCTGATATTTACTGCCATATTAATCCTAGGTTGATCCACCAACTCTCTCTTTGTCTTCCTACATGTTCTAGCTTCATTTTGTATTAACCTCTCTGATTTTGGGCAGATTAAGTTAGCTTATTGTTAGCTTTGTGGCGGGAGCTGCTTCCTACAGTTGCAAAATGGGAGATGGAATTAGGGAGACCAGCTATTTTACATAAATTACAAAAATTCATTTTTAACTATGGTAACATATCTTGAACGTGTACATGCTTAAATATTTGGCATTGACTTGATTTGCTGGTCTGCTGGGTTAACCAAAAAGGTTTGATAGAGATACACTGAATGGGGGAATTCTGGTTTTCTTTTCACTTTGTATAAAAGCTATGGAGCATGTAAGAAGCGTTGTTTTGGGTAAACTCGACCCTGGTAATTGACATGGATCTAGGCTGAGGGATACAGTCGGAACAAGCCTGGGATAGAGGAGCCTTAATCTGCTCAACACAATAAAACTGTTTACCATGATAATACCACCAAACTCACACAGGGATGGGCTTGCCTGGTGGGATTACACCTGTGACATTTCAATGGGATCCCACATACACCTTCCTTTTTAGATAGTGTTAGTGCCTGCATGTATCGGAGCACCATAAACAGACATCAGCCCTACACACACCCCTTTAACTGTTATATCTGAACAGACTTTTTGTTTCATATGTGTATGGTTCAATATCCAATTTAGTCAACACTATGGCAACCATCATTTAGCAGTACAGTGGGACAAGACTGTTTTGGAGGGGTTTCATAGATCTACATCTGGGAGTTTAATCTGTAAACTCAATCTATACTCAGAGTTGAGTGGATTACACGTCAATAGATCCATCGAATATATCTGTTAAACATGACAATACAATTACCATTATTATATCCAAGCTGCTTATGAGGAGCCTCTCAGGCGCGCTTCCGCTGTGGTTTGACGCGAGTGCGTGAATGTGTGTATGTGCGGCTTTCAGGGACTTCTTCTGAGGCGTGTATGTGTGTGTGTGTGTGTATTCATCCCACAGACCGCCTAAGAACCGGTCGGACAACGTTTTGGCGCAAGTCACCTGAATGAAGACACAGAGAACTAGTTTTCCTAAAGCGAGACAGAGGGAGAGCTAAAGTGAAAGAGACGGAGAGAGAGAGGGACAAGAAGCTGCGGGGGCCAAGTCCACGCCGCGGAGACGCTTTCCTTCGACTTTCAAACGCTCGGTGAAGTTTTTCTTTTGACGAAAACACAGGCTGCTGTAGACTGTCAGTCTGGTGTCCCAGTTTGGAGGCAGGCTGTCCCGGGACAGACGCACACATCTGTAATAACAGATACACGGTCACAGCGACGCACACACACAAGCCCCCGGGGAGGAGGACTGTGCGTGTCACTATGCCTGTCCGACAGAAAGGTAACTACAAACGACATGTTTTTTTTTTCGTTTTTTTTTTTTTTTTAGGCAATTCTCTGTCTTTATTTCCATCTCTGTAGTATACTCCCACACATACATATGTCTTTTGTCAGCTTTAACCACGCTGTTTGACGTTGATATCTCGAGCGCTTCTCTCGAGCGTACTGTAAGTGAACCTTTATGCTGCAACACGAAACTTCTCCAAAACATCCGCAATTTAACACTGAAGTGTTTATTGGTGAAGGCATGCAAATTACAGCTCACATTTGAAAAGCTTTTACCAGTTATTCAGACATTGCAGTACACTGGAAACACCAGTGACTCACCAAGCAGCGTTTATGATTGTTTTTTTTATGCGCTCTTTCTTTCTTTGGAGTGTGTTCGCAGGTCAGTCATGCACCAAATCGCATAGATAAAAGGAACTGAGCTCAAGAGTTTTGACTATGCCGACTGTTAATTACAAGCCGTATTAAAGTGTGTGAATGTGCAGCGGATTGAAATCTGAAAACATGCTCTGCTTGATATATCTTGTCGTAAATAAGTAAGAAATCAATTAACACAAATTATTTTGAATGCAGTTTGGCTTGACGTCTTTCATCGCATATAAAGGATGAAGGGTGACACTTGAGTCTAAGTTTGAAGTCGATCTGTCAGTGCTTCCGGTTTAATCAGCTGTTCAAAGTGCCATGGATCCTGGAATGCAGTCTGCAGCCTTCCCTTGCACCATAAACTCTAATCTCTTCATGCCCTTCTGCATCAGAGTTACATGAGACCATGGTGATAAAACTTAATAGTAGTAACCATTTGGACAGTGGAGATCCGCCTCTCCAAAGCAAACAATTGCTACATTCTTGTAAAGTGCTGAATGAAGACCTTATAGATTTTTCATTTTCAGTTGACGTTGCATTTGCAGTTCCGTATTGATGCCAAACACTTTTAACAGACAGTCGATGACAGAAAGTGAACAATACATTCATCTGGCACTCCTAAGAGGAACAAGGAGGTATATTAAAAGCCATTTGACAGACAAACACCTGTGTCTTGTGTTATTAATTTTTATTAACTTAACTCCAATGAAGACTCTGAGGTCTGAACCAGTGAGAGTTTTTAACCATTGTAATCCTCAATTAAGCAGAGGCTTTTAATGTACAGTACCTAATCTCCTTGCTCTGCTTAAGAGTACCTGGAGAATTCTGTCTTTCCTTTTCTGTGATTAGTTATATAGTTGCTTACCTGCAGTTTCTGTACTCAGATGCTCAGCGAGCCCTGGAGCTTCTCCAGCAGTACAGGGCCAAACTTGACCAGAGACAGCAGAACCGGACCAAACAGGGCCTCGTGGAGGAAGACCACCAGCTGCAGCAGTCTCTGGACAGAGTCATCAATGTCTTCCAAAGTCAGCTCTTTAGCGCTCTGCTTGGTGAGGATATCTGTCGTTTGTTCTTCAACCCAGCCGCTCGCCGTTCCTCTGTGCATCCATTTATACCTACTATTACAGCTTATTGATTTTGAAGCCTTGGTTAATTTTTATCTGCTGACCAGCCTGTTGACCCTCCCGTCATTCTTTCATTTTTGGATTTGACATTTGTTGAGGATGAAAGGATTCTTCAGGGGACTTATGAATGAATGTGAATGCTGATTAAGGATGGTCCTTTTAAAAGTAAGCTTTGTCTGTGCCATTTCCTGTTCAGTATTATGCATAATACTTAAACTTAAGTTCAAGTATTATGCATATATTGCATATTTTCCTGCCCTAAGCCACTTTATATATATATATTACTAGTGATCAAGGTATTTAAATTAGTGTCTTTATATTATATTAAAGGCGTTTGCATTTTTTTTCCTCTTACACAGCAGTTTAAATTGGATTCATCATATACCTTTCTGTGGGCTGTTTCCACTATTTTCTACCTTTTCAGGACCATCTAGAGTAAATGGAACTTTGTTCATGGAAAGAGGTTTGAGGTTATTGGATTACATTATCTTAAAACATTTTAAAATAAAATAGAGTCTGTCTGTATGCCATCGTTTATGATGATTTGGATGAACTGACCATTATCTCATGTTGCATTTTGTGAGTGGCGATCTGTCAAACACTGATGGAGCAGTGCACTGTGTGTCAGTCAGGATGTGTTTGGGACTCTATATGATGACTTGAAGACAGGAAACTATGCATCCTTTTGTCCAAGTAAACATAAGAAAGTTTGGCTGGAAGACAGAAGGCCT
This sequence comes from Chaetodon auriga, assembly GCF_051107435.1. Classification (NCBI taxonomy): domain Eukaryota; kingdom Metazoa; phylum Chordata; class Actinopteri; order Chaetodontiformes; family Chaetodontidae; genus Chaetodon; species Chaetodon auriga. The sequence continues at coordinate 9,625,441 of NC_135076.1, read as the reverse complement.
GACTGATCATAAGGGAATGAGAGCAGCACTGTTTGCTTTCTGTGAGTGGTAGCACTAGTTTTCACCGTCACTGCAAGATGTTGGACATACACCAGAAAATGGAGATCAGAATATAAAGATGTAGGCGTGACGTGGCCTGTCGCAGAAAACACAGGGCCCTTTGTGGGAAATAGACATGAATTTAGAGAATGTGTAAATTCCCTCCAAGAGTTAACAGTCTGCGTCTAACTGGTTGGTTCTGCTCGTGGTGAATTGTTGCTTATTGGAAGGAAAACACCAAGCACACGTGTGTCTGTGTGGTTATGTGCAGGATGACTAAACTGGTTATTACTCCCTGGCCCCACCTGCTTTGCGCCACGCCCATGCCGCTAGCTTTTACAGTAACACTTTCTCCATTTTGTGTGTATGCACGTGTGTGTGTGTGTGTTACCTGCTACACATGAGGCTGAGTTCCTCTGTGTGACTTCTATCTTTAATCAAACTGTCTCTGGTGTGAAAATTGTTTTGAAACAGCACTGTCTATCTTTTTTTCTTATCATTGATCGCTCTTTTGTGTTGAAGATAATTGACTGAATCTCTCATGTCATATGTTTTAATATACTCCACATCCATGCATGTGACTGTGTGTTACTGTACTGTGTACTTTCTACCCTTGACGCCTATTTTATGGTCTTTCCTATGTATTGTACTGTTAAATTCCTTGTGTACTCTTCACTCTTCTCCTTTTCTTTTCACACATCCTCCTCCAGCTGTCTGTATATTCCCATATACTGTACTTCTTTTTTTTTTTTTTTATGGCCATGAAACGTCTCTAAGCTAGTATCTGTGTGTTTGATTTCATGTAGAATTGCCTGTCAGCTCAGATGCAGAGAGAAGGAAGTGAAGCCCGTTATCCTAACGGCCTCTTTGATTCATTTTGTCTGTGTACATACTTCTAAAAGGGAACTGCCAGTGGAATGAACTTCTCTTTTAAGTGGGAGACCCTGAATACTTCAGGACCGATTGTTCTGTAGAAGTATGGTGGCAGTATCCGTGTGCCTCCAGTAGAGGTCAACAGTGTGTTAGCTGTGTTTGGTTTGATTTCTCTAACAACTTCACTTCCTGTCTCAGAAGTAAAAGTATATGAGACTTTTTTGTGACCAGCTTTAATTTGCTTGCATCTGAATGTACAATATACAGGAGTGACAGTTAGTTAGTAGTACAGTTTTCCGGTGAAATGAATTTGACATCAATTTGATCATTTAATCAACTCATCATTCAAGCTCTATTGCTCTGTGTCCTTTGGAGAAAACATGACCACAGCGTGCTGATATTTAGTCAGTATTCATTCATTGTTTTCATAGTTGTGTTGTTTTTTGATAGTTTTTCATTTGTATAGTCATGCATTCAATCACAACCTCATTTACTAATCCCTTCAGTCATTCATCATGGCTCTCATCTCTGCTCCTCTCATCACAGACATTCAGGAGTACTACGAGTTGACTATCCTTGAAGACAGCAAGTGTTTGGTGGACCAGACAGATGGTCCATGGAACCGTGCTGCCCCCTGTAACCTGCCAGCAGAGCTTTCAGCCCAGCCACAGTCTTCCTCTGGTCCCCTGAGCCCCCAAGCTTCTGGAGGACCATCCCAGCCAAAACCTCTGGCCCTCAGACCCAAGTCAATCAAGTCCCCTGCCCCACCAGTCCCATCTGGCACACCTGCAAAACAGCCATCCTCCCCTACAACACAGTCTATTACACCTCAGTCACAGCCAGCCAAGGTCAAATACCGTGCTCCACTCCCTCCTGTCCATCCTGGGATTCCTAAACCCTCTTCCCCCTCTGCTCCCATATCCCCTAAAGTCACAGTGAATGGGGCAGAAACCCCCACTGGCTCCATTAAAGCATCTCCTGGAGAACCAATAAATGGAACAAAACCATCTCTCACCACCACCAACTCTCTTTTGTCAGAAAGCCCCACCACCTCTGCCAGTCCACAAAGCTGTTCAGTCTCTCCAGACCTCAACCTGGTGACTGTCTCAGCCCTTGTCTCCAGCACCATCCAAGGCCTGGTATCTCCACCCACTTCAAACACACTTAGTCCCACCAGCCCAGGACCCAGCAGAGTCACAGACGTGACCACAATATCTACAGCTCCTGCAGCCAGCAAGGACCCGTTTGTAGGCAAAGTCACTCCCAGCATGAGTCCAACTAGCCCCAGCCAGGGAAAATTTACCTTCAGCAGCCGCAGCCCCACTGTTCCTCCAGGGCCTTTGACCAAAGGGCCTCATCTGAGGTTTGTCCAATGCATGAACATGCATTTAGATTTTTAGCAGGTAACATTAGTAAACCAACTGACAACTTTCAGAGTTCTCCTCCAGACACCTTCTCCTTGATTTCTGTTCCTAGTCCAACCAGCCCTGGGCCAGTAAAAGCCACTAGCCCCAGCCATGGTCCAGCCAGCCCCAGGTCAGCTACTGCCCCACTGCCCCCAAACAAGGTAAGACACTTCTGGTTGTTTTGTATTAGTGGATGGGAAAATTCTCACAGTTAATAGCACAGAAGAAGACATATTGCTTCCTTCTTGGGTAGCAACCTTGAGGTCACAGCAGGGCTGCATGAGTATGGAAAACAAGTGAGGTCACGTATTCTCTCCTGGGTTGTCGAGAAACTATTTTTAAATGAAAATATAGACTCTGTTTGCTTGTCAGGACTGTTGATGGACTGCATAAAGCTCCCATTATAGCCGTTTATATGGTCAGGTGGCAGAGATTCATTGGTAGTTTTCATGGTCCTAATATCATCATCATATTCTGATTTGTACTTCACATTTTATTTTGCTGGGATCTGTCAGCCTGTAGTCATGATAACCTGTGGTGCTGCAATATCGGCTGAGCATTTCTTGCCAAATGTGATGCTGTCACAACTGTGTTTGAATCTGAAAAAAAATCACACAACTGCTCGGTATGCATTTTGTTTTAGCTCCAAATGTTTTTCTTTCACTGCCTGTGCGCTGTTGTTCATTTGATGTAATGCTGTCTTGTCATTTATGGATGCAGCTTGTGAAGAAGTTAGGAGCACAGTTCACCCTGTCAATACAAATACACAAGAATCATTGTCATAAAAGATTTCACAAAGCTGCGCCTGAAAACTGTGGTTTTAAAAGAATGAAGTTTTCCTGGATTTGTTGCCTCGTGTCTATCATATCACCTCTCCTACATGGGAATAGTTTTGATACAACATGTTTTTACTGGTGACAACATGTCTTCTCTTGAACCAGTACATTGAAAGGCTGCTGGTGGCTCCAGAGAGCAGAATTAGATAGATCATTTATGCCGACTGGCTGTTTGAACATTGGCTTACATTGCATTACATAATGTGACAAGAAGAATCAATTCAGTTCAGTAGCATTTTATCGTCCAGTAGAGTCAGCAGAGCAGGCTCAGAGATGTACTGGTTTTGTCCTGTTGATCTCGCTGAAATGCATGTTGAATGATTCTCTGTGGTTTTGGGCTGTTTGACCACAAGCTTACAGTTTACACAGCAATCTGCAAGTGATAGTCCGCATCTTGGGAAACTGTGCTAAAAATGTTTACAGTACAGTGCTGTATGTGCATCAGGCATCTAAATACTGCTCGTATTGTTGGAGTTGGTGATAACTCCATGAACATTCATGTGCTGCTCACGTGTTCTGATTCAGTAATGCAATAATAATATTATACAGGGATGGTTAGTTTTTGTTTTTTCTTTTGAAATGTGCAATAGGCAGTTATCTTTCCCCATTATCTGTTACTGTGTTGCAGATTTACTAGCATTAAATGGCTGTAGAAGAAAGTAAGAGCCAATCAGTAATAATTAGCACAACCCGGTGCAGACGGACCGGCAACTTTCTGTTGGCAGAAGTGAGCATCAGGAGACAACCAACAATGAGTGCAGGGCCAGGGGAGGGTGGAGGCGGACAGAAGTAGAGTAGGACAGCAGCAGAAACAAAATGTAAAATTGTGTCTATGTGTGTGTTTGTTTTATGCAAGAGATTCGAGAGTGTGAGACATTCCCCACCCAACTTTCCAAAAGTCTCTGCTCTGCTGCTCATGAACAGTACATAACAGTATAACACAATATATTTTAAGCTTTCAAATCCAATTCGCAGTGATACTGCGTATCTAGAAGAAGCCCAATATCTTGAGTAGGTGAAATCCCATCTCAGCATGAAGCTTCAGGCTGCATATGACGCTTTAACTTCGCCAATACCCACAGTCAAAGTTGAAAGTAGAGCATCCATTGCTATACCGCTGTTACTGTTCACTCAGTCTAACCCCCCTCTCCTGCCAAACAGAGACTGACCTGATAAAACAGCAGAGAGTGGTGTGTGTGTGTGTGTGTGTGTGTGTGTGTAGTAGTATATGTATTTGTGTGTGCTTATGTCTGTCTGTGTGAGTGTTTGCCTGTGCATCCATGTGTATGCATTTCTGCGTCCGCATGCATGCCTGTCTGTTTTTTTTGCGTGCTGATAGCGATCTGCGTGCGCGCAGATACGTATTCTGAACCATGCACTTTTTGAGGTCAAAATGTGGCTACCAGCTGCCATAAAACGAAGACAGCAGCTGGAAAACAAGAGGGCGAGTGGAGGTGCACCGGGACAGTTGCCATGTTTTGGAGTCGGCCTCTATTTTAGCGGAGAAGTCCTCTCTCGGTGCTCTGATGAAAGGACAGGTGGAGAGGACACGAGAAAGGGAGGAGAGAGAGAGAGACATTGAGGGATGAAAGAGAAGGAGGAGACAGAGACGGACAGGCGGCAGAAGGATGCCACCAACAGCAACAAGCAGCTGAGTGGTAGAACGGGAAAGTTGCAGCTGGAAGATGCTTCGGTGAAAGTTTGCCAGTTGGACTGGTGAGGATGGACTGCATCTGTATCCTCACTACCAAGGTGAGACACAGGAAACAAGCAGGTTAGAGCAGAGCAGACGAGAATGGCTGAGAAGACAACGAGTAAACAGGATGTGATCACGTGGACATTCAGCCTCAGATCAAATTTTAGAATCTAAGTGAATTATCAAGGTTTTGTGATCAGTGTCCCTCATTCACTCGTTCGTTCCAGTCGTGCCTTTAATTCTTACATTGACATTGTGTGTGAATTGGGTGCTAAGCTATGAATTTGCCAAATGTCCTCGTGTGGTCTTTTTGATCATAAACTCTCATCCAGATAGCAGGAATGTTTGATGGAAAAGTGAGACAGAGACCTGCAGTCCTTTGTGGGGGTTCCATTAAACATATCTAAATGAAGCGTTTCACAATAAACTGTAGGCTCAGTGAATGATGGGAAACAACGTGCACCTGCTCACAATTAGTCATGTTGAACCGGTGACAGGTTGCTTATTGCACAGTTGGGGTACTTACCTTGTGAATGAACAGGCTCTATGAGGTGATGTCTTACAGGAACAGGATGTGCTCAAGTCAAGCGACTCTAATGGGAATGCCGAGCTGTTGCTCAGCTGTTGGTCTGACAACATGTGACACCCTGAGAGACAGGAAACTGGGTTGATAGGACACATACTTCAAAAGACTAACTATCTGACTGGCTGGCTGTGTAGATATCGGAGTAATTCACTGGTTCAATGACTGACTGGTCTCAAGGCAGAAGAGAATATCAGGCTAAAAACAAGGCTGGCAAAAGTAAATTCATACATTATGCACATATATGCATCCTCTGAAATGTATGGGCCATTTATAAACAGTCTGCGTGTGCGGGGCTAGGCTCCGGGCCCCTGCGACCCTGTGCAGCATGAGAGGTTATAGACAACAGATGGATGGAGAATTCAGGTGATTAAGGTGCTTTCATCAGAACAGAACTATGAATACTACTAGGTGTAAAGGCCAGGGAAGGATAACGTGATAACTGTTCAAATAAGGATAGTAAAGCACGCTCTCCTCAAAGACAGTCATGGTATTGCATGACTGTAGTTTGTACACAAGAAAAAGAAATAGAAGTAGTTCTATTACAGATTGAAAACAGAGTAAAGGTTAAGTGCAGGCATTTGGTTGTGATGGTTAAGGTTAGGATAAGGCTCCAGGAAATGAATATAAGTCATGTAATGTCCTCAAAAGTGATGAAACGTGTGTGTGTGTGTGTGTGTGTGTGTGTGTGTGTGTGTGTGTGTGTGAGAGAGAGAGAGAGAGACAGATACTGCTTGCACGAACCTTTGCTGTAAATTCTCATCAGTCATGAGACTTACCTCATGTCCCCCACTTTCCACCACATCTCACATTGTTCTTCCATACTGCCAACTAGTAGACAGCATCACACTCTTGGACTCCTCTCAGGTGTTTGCTGGATGAACAAACACTTTGACCTCTAGGTCACCCTGCTGTCTTAGTAAGAAATCCTGTCCAGCAAGTTCATGAGCTTATAGTGCATCTCAACAGCATTTATTTGGCACAACACCCAAAGTGTAGATGATAGTGAAACAGTCAGTGTACCTCGGGGCATGTCTATCAGGTACATTTACATACAGCAGCAGTAGACACACATACCGACTTGGATCACGGAGCAAAGAGGCCTTTGTGCAACAATAAAACCAGTTGAGCTTGTGTTGAAGTATGAAGTTCCACAAAAAGCAACATGAAAAAAACAGTTTCCCACATCCAAGCCACTACTCTGTTCATTTAATTGGCTTCAGATGAAGCCACACAATGTCTCTTGACTGTGCCTGTGCGAGTAGATGAGGACTTTTGTGTTGCAGCCAACAACAGAGAAATTGGCTTGCATTGCATGTAATGTTACCTTCCACATGCTAAAACACTTGTGACGGTAATGACAGTGTCGCAAAATCTATGTCGCGGCAGAACATGACACAGGTGACAAAACTGGTATACTGCCCAACCCTATTAGGAGCATGACCTTCTGGCATGCTAGCAAACACGGGGATTGTGAGTTTGAGACTAGACAGAGAATCAAACTCACATTAGCATGAATAGCTATTGCAGAGCTATTCTAGTCAGAATTTCCAAACAGTGCCTGATTATAATGAGGAAGCTTTAGAAAGAAGCTGCATGGTCTTTGAAGTCAAAGGGATCTGGCGAATGACAAAAAGTGCTAGAGGACAGAGACAAGCAGACACACACACACACACACACACACACACACACACACACACACACACACACACACACACACACACACACACGTCTGCAGTCTGTGGGCAGATATATAAACAGACTGCAGGGATTCCATCTCACATTCATCTGGTTAATCTCGTTCATCTCATTAAAATAATGGATTAAAAACAGAGGGTGTTCCCTGAGCTCAAGACTGCTAGATTACTGCTGGAGGATGTGTCAGTACATCCCCTCTCATCCTCCTTGATTCATTTCTTCTTCCCATCCCATCCCATTGCCTCTCTGACTCTGTTTGAGTCTGTTACTATGTGCATTCTTGTTAAACAGAAATACAAAATGTTTTAAAGTGCAGGCCTAAATGCACAAATTAACAGATTGTAGATTACAGTACAGTACCCGCGGGTGTGTTTAACAGACTCCTTCAAATAATGAACTCTCAGATGTTAAAGCATCAGCTGAACGTATACATTCTATACTTGTGCAGATTGTTGTCAAACACACTGTATGTGGATTTTACTTTCTATCAGTATTCTCTTCCCTATCTTTCCCAATCCTCTTTTCCTCTCTGATATATCCAGTCTTAAATCCTGCCCTGGTTTTATCAGTGTGTGATTGTTGTTTGGTCTTACTGAGTGTCACTGGCCTCCTGTGCTCCAAGAGAGCAAGAGTCTCCCCTAAGAGGCTTACCTTAGGCTGCTAATAGACTTTACAGAGGTGGAGCTATTTTAGGATGGACGAAGAGGAGAAAAGAGAGAAAAAAAAATGAAAGAGACACACACAAAGACCGCAGGAAGAAAAGAGATCAAGCCTGTGAGCGAGTGCATGAGCCTGAGTTCCTCATATATCTAGCTTTTCTTGCTTATTTTGCTGGATTTTGCAAGAAAACTCCATATAAGATCATTCCACCGATCCATTCATCTGTGCAACGGTCCAGCTGGCACTGTGGTGTAACTCTGAGGAGAGGTCACGGCTGACAAATTAATCAACGGAGAAGGCATGAGAGGAGAGGAGACGAGGAAGAGAACTTCCCAAGCAGCTGTAGGAGAATTGAGCCCAGAGCTATGTATCTGCAGTAGGACTAACACAGCAATGTAGGAGTGCTGTTACAGGTTAGCCACTTCATGAGTCCCTCAGCGAACGGTTGACATCCTCTCAGCTCTGTAGGAACCACACCTGTTGTAAAGAATTGGACTCCAGGTCTTTGGATAGCCCTGCCTGGAGTAGGACTGACACCTACTGGGCTAGCACAAGGGATACATATGAAGATGGACCATCGCAACTCTGCACCCTCCATCAATGTAACGTACCTTTGCTAACTTTAATTGTAATTTATTCTCTGATCCACCTGCTGGTTTTAGTGGTCTGAGTCTTGTAGTGATGGTAGAAAGTGATGAGCACAACTGAGGGTAAATCATTAGTAATGACCAGCAGACTGTTACTTGTGTGTTAATGTGGGGTGCATGTAAAGTCATGTGATTTGGTGAATTTTTTTTTATCAGCTCTGTATTTTTACATGCACAATTTGGGCTGTTTTTAAAGCTTGTTTAAAATCAAGCAAATGTCTCTTTATGTATTATCTGTATTTCTACATACATAAGGCACATGTCCTGTGATCCTTTTGTAAATACACTTTGAAATTAGCAATGGCCATTTTATTCTACTACACTTCTACTCCACCACATTTCATTTGTAATATACTTTTTACTCAGCTTTAGTAACTAATTACTTTACTCTTTACATTTATATCATTGATATATTAGAATACATACCTTAAACCAGTGGTTTCCAACCATTTCTAAGCTCAGAAAGACACTTTTCCTCTCTAAACTTCTCAATGGTTTCATTTAGATGACTGTTTGAGGCGTTAAGAGGTCAAATTATCCAATGTTTCACAGGAAAATCAAAGATTAGAGAACAGTCCAAAAATGAAAACAGATTTTTGCATCAGAAATTTCATTGACCATCTGATGACCCCTCAGATTCATCTTGTGATCCTTTGGTTGGGCCCGACCCCTAAGTTTGGAACCAATGGCCTCAACTACCAAACTATAGATGAAGTAGTTAAAGGTAGCGCCACCTACTGCCACAACAGTAAAATGCTACTGACAAGTTGATTTTCTGCAAAACAAGTGCTTTTACGTTTGATACTTTAAGTAAATTTAGCTTGTAGTACTTAATTACTTACTTAATTAAAGTAGAACTTTAAATACAGGACTTTTATTTGTGAAGGAGTATTTATACATCCTGGTATTGGCACTTTTACTTAAAGGATCTGAGTTCTCCTTCCACCACTGGTATTTAGCCAGGATCACCCTACTTTCAAAGCCTGTCTTAGGTAAAGTACAGGTTGGCACCCACATGCATCAGTGTGAGAGGCGCCTCCCAAAATCGTCTTAGAACAAGAAATGTGTCACATCCTTCCGAAAGACCGTGATCCAGGCCCTGATGTGTTCATGGTTCCACAGAACTGTATCAGAGGTGCTAGGAATCACGGAAGCTGGCTCACAACCAAGAGCAGCCGAGTAATTAAGAGGAATTAGTCCAAGGCTAAAGGTTATGGCTTTAACATTAATGATAGCTGCCTGCTAATGCTATTTTACTTGCAGAGGCCACTCAACTACTGAACCCCACAGGCTAATGGCTGTTCAACACTAAACTCTACTGAATTACTAAAGAACACCTCGACATTGACCATAGTAGAAAAGACGTCCCTACGTTTAACAAAGGGAGTGATCCAGATTAAACTTCAGTGAAAGTAGCTCCACTGCTTTGCTTTACAGACTTTTTTTTGTTTCTTTGGAAAATGCCTGCTAAACTGATTTAATAATCTCCTGGTCATGTGTGAATTAATTTGAAAATGTTCCAGTTAAAATACCAATTAATTGTGAGAAGCTATAATGAAAACTCAACTTGTATTAGCTTTTTTAGGGCCCAGACTTTTGAAGGTGGGGTGAGCAGCTGGTCATCACAGTGAGTTAAATTCATTGCTTTGATGCAGGCCTGGAGACAACATAACAATAATTGAGAGGAAATCTAGAAGCCACTCCTGGGCAAAAGCCAGTGCACATTTGACTATCAGGTCCCAGAACTCCTCCACAATCAACCTAACTTGTCTGGTTACCAGGGTTGACACTGGAGGCAAAGACTGGCCTGTCCTTGAAAAATAAATCAGCCGTCTGGAAAAGGGTCGGAGCGGGACCCCAACACTGCGTGGTGCTCATGAACCTTATGAACAAGAGCAGGAGTAGTATATGATGAAGGCTGTGGTCCATATATAAAGGATAATGTTTTCTGTTCCCTGTTTTCACAGGAGCAGACATTTGTTATCTTCGTGACCTCCTCTTGTTCAGTCACCTGTTGTCGTGGAGACTTTGCAGTAGTTGTTTTTTCAGCAGTCTGTTGTCTCAGTCAAGCTAATAGGCTTGCAAGCTAACATTAAATTGCTCAGCCCATGTCATGCCTGAGTAGAGCCGGAGCAGCCAATCCCATTAAGCAGATGACTAATCTCTGACTTACACACACACAAATTTATGAAAGAAATACTAACCTACAGTATACACAGACACACACGCATATGTATGACAAGGCAGAGAGCTGGGTTCATTTCAGTTCACTTTAGTCTTATCATTGATTTTTCAGGAGGAGAAAATTAAACAGCTTTGTGACCCCATGACCCCTGCCTGTCAGGATGGTTTAAAGCGTAGCTCAGGACCATGCTACATGCTACACACGCGTGGTGTGAGTCAAAAAGATTAGAAAATGTGGCCCTTGTCCCTCCTGTACTGCTCTATAGTACAGGAGGGACAACGGTTACAGTAGAAATGATGATTTGCGGAGATTGACAGTGTTAACGTTGTTTCTTAAAAGATAATATTTGTACTCAAGTGATCGCTGGCACGCTCTTTTGACACTTTTGCATCCATAAAAGTATTTAACATCATATGGCTACACTACTCCTGTTATTTTTCATTCAATAATTTCATTAAATTAGTAATTAATATTCTGTATCAGTCAATGTGTTTAAAGTGGTGTTGTTCACTGTTAGTTTGCATATATCTGTTACTACAGCTTGTATAGACGCTTAGAAATATATTATGAGCCCCTACATGCCTTTATATTTTATGTCAATTTTAGAACCCTTCAACAAATAATAGAAATTTATATTAGACATGATGAGAATTTAAAAAAAAAAAAAAAAAAATGCATCATCCAGGCTGTGTCTGTGTTTTGCCACATAGTGGCACTGTATGTATGACAAACACACGGACATGGAGGTCCTCAGATTGTTGTTCTCTCTTCGCTTTTGCTATTCACCCCTTGGAATTCATGATTACAAAATATTTGTTCAATTACAATCCAATTCATGGGAGAAACGTTTGAACTTTGCTGCTGCACAGCTGATATTTGTTGCTGCGAGGGTTCAGCGGGAGTCAGTGTGTCCTCACATAGCATTTGAGAGGGAGAGGAAGAGATATGTAGAGGAAGACTCACTCATGTGGAAACTGAATACACAGCTGGTAAAAGCTGATCATGTGACCATATTTGTAACGTGGATGTATGGAGTCTTATTTGATTGGTTACGTTGTAGAATGGAGAATCCCCTACGATTGGCGAGTAGTGAGTGCATGAGGCTACCACACACACATACACACAGTGTAGTTATTTCTGTGTTGGCTGACCTACTAATGTTAACATGTAGTGCATGCCTGCTAGGCTCATGATGTTGCATCCGCTGTCTCTCCCTCTCTCTGCTTCTCTCTCTCCCCCATTTCTGTCCCATTCATTCCTTTCTTTTCTCTCTTTCTTACATCCTCTTTCTTGCTTCCTTTAAACCTTTCAGTAATTTGGTGAGTGATATTGGAAATATGACATTCTGTCTCTACACTGACGTTATATTTTTAGGAGCCATATGAGCCAGAGAGCCTGTGGCTATCCCAGATGTATGAATTTATTTGTGTGTGGGTGTGTACATTGGCATGCACACACACAAGCAGGATCTCCATCTGTTCCTTGCCAAACACAGAGGGACGTGTATAGCTGGTCTCAGGACAGCTAGCTTATCACAGAAGCCAATACTTGACCCAAAGCTGACTCTTTGAAAACAACAAAAACAAAACAAAAAAACTCCAAGATTTAATCTGCAATAATCCAATTTATGGAAAATCCAAGAACAAAACATGTCACTGAATGTTCATGACAAAGATGCTCCCCTCTCTGTTGTCAGGCATCACATGAACTTGTATCCTGTCTTTGAGAGCTGGAACATTTACTCTTCTAAACCCTCCTGGGAAGAAGTCTCAGGCCCGCAGCAAATGTGTGTTTGAAAGAAATAGAAGAGTGGGGAGTTGGCCTGAATGTTTGAAGAGTGATATTCAGGATGTGGAGTGTAAAAACTTGGAAGCAAGCACAGAGCGGCAAAAATGTCACCAACAAACAAGTTAACTCTAAATACACACAAAAATGGATCTCAAGGATTACTGGTTCAAAATTTGCCCAGATTAAGTAAACTCAGCATATAGATACCAAATTACATTCAAAGAGGCATTAAACATAGTCCGAATGCTATGAAATATTACTAAAAATATAAGCAAAACACACCGTCCCCTCCACGAAACCCTTTTACATCATGTCTAAATAGCAGACGCTCTTAAGGAATTTGGTGTACAGAGAGATTTGAAACTCTGAAACATGCTCAATCCATCAATTCCGCATTAATTATGAATGCATTACACAGAACACACACAAAGTTATACATGTGCAAGTTTATGCGCTTTTGAAGATGAAGTCCCCGCTGTGCTCTGAATAACCTTTCATGTCATTGCATTATTTATATGACTTGTCTACCTGCATCAACTTCTACACTTAATTAGCTCTTCCAGGCTGTGCAGCTATCTGCATCTTTTATCTGTGTACAGTTGGAAAACCTTCTAAAAGTAATGTCTCATCACTGATTAGAAGCTTCGAATGTAACTCGAGGCATGAGCTTGGGTTGTGGATTGTTACTTTATCAGTAAACTTATGAAATTACTTTAGGGACCTCAGTACAGAATCGGCCTGCCTCTCCCTCTCTTTCCCCACTTAGAATCACCCTCCGTTTGCTCGTCTCCTTTGCTTCGCCCTCTGCTCTCTCGCACATTGTTTCCCTCTCTCTGTCTTCTTCACTCTCATGCTGCGTTGTTTGTTTTCCAGTCGAGGTGAGAAGACGGAGGCAACCACTGAGAGACTACTGTGTGTGTTTGGGTGTGTGTGTCTGCATGTGTGATGGTCCAGATGGCCCAGCCGTCAGCATCAAGAGCCTCGGCTGAGGAGTGCACTTTGACTTGTTTGACTTCCTCTGCCCTTTATCTCCCATAAATCCTCTCCTCGCCTCTCCTCTCTAGCTCCAGATTGCAGGTAAAATAGTGGGCACATAACTCCAGAAACTATGCCCAATTTTGTGTTGTTCTAGAAATCTCTGCCATGTTTAAATTGGTTGATAGATTGCATAGAAAACATGTGGACACTTCAGAGTTAACTCTCTGTTCAAAGTGTTTTTACACCATATTTAATGAGAACCTGATGCATATTTAGTGACTTTTGATTTCTTTGGCAATCACAGTTTGGTAGTTTAACAAAGCTTTTGTGGCCTTGTGTACCTTAATATTTACAGTAGCTCATGTCATGTATTTCATCGTAGATTTATTCGAGAACCTTTTTTTTTTTTTGTCTTGAACTCATTCAGGTGTTAAATGGGCTTAGCTGTGTTTGTTAGCTCAGCTGGATAAAGTGCTCATGGCTGCTGCAAAGAAGACACTTTTATACGCAAAGTGAAATCACTACAGGATACAGAGATGATTTCCTGCCAGTAACTTACACCCAAGGCCATGTTCAGACTGACGACAAAAATGCAGCCCCTCATTCATTTTAATTAGGCCAGTCCATCAACGCAGTGGGGGTGCCAACACAGAGGGCTCCAGCAAAAAAAGTGGAGGGTCATCCAGCAAAAAAGCTGAACCTGGCTCAACTTTAGCTGCAACTGTAATATCCTGTCTCAAAGTATTCTAAACTGTTGTGGAATGCTGTGATGCTCGATAAGCCTTCACACTCGTGGACTTCCTGGATCACATTTCCTGTCTCACTGGTACCTGAAGCAACAGAGCCCTTTGCATTGTGTTAATGCAGCACTGTTTTCAGGATGAATCCCTGCTTACACCATCATTTTAGCAAACGGAGCTGAATGTGCAGCATCTCATTTAGTGTGGACTGGGACACTTTTTTTTGTAGAAAAGTTTCGTCTGTTTAATGGGGAGGTTCCGTCGCTCTCTGATGATGTGTCCTGGTCACCTGTGGTTTAATTGGCTCAATGCTAAAGTTGTTGTCCTGCTGCCAACACAACAACACTGGTGTGCTCATCTGTCAGTTGAACAAGTCACCCTAGTAGTGTGTGTGTGTGTGTGTGTGTGTGTGTGTGTGTCTGTGTCTGTGTTTGGGAGAACATGGCTTGTGACTCTGGATGATGTAACACCATTGTCTCTGCCTCGCTCATTCATTCGTTGTGTCTCTCTACCCATCTCTCTCCACCAATGTTATATTTGGTCAATTCAATTTTCACTAGCCCGTATAATACTGAACCCTTACCCCCCTCCTCCCCGTTCTGTGTGTGTGTGTTTACTGGTGTATGACTACAAGGCAGAGCATCGCTGAACCAAGTAGAAAGACAGAGACATAGGGGGACACTCGAGAGATGACACATTTTAATCCTCCCTCCACGTCTCTGTGCAGGTCTCTCCTTCTCCTTCTCTGTCTTTCTGTCTTTCTTTCTGTCTCTCATCGATCTTGCTGTTGAGAGGCGGGCCAAGGGAGGCAGTGGAGCGAAGCGAGGGAGAGTGAGCAAGCCAGGGAGAGAGAGAGAGAGAGAGAGAGAGAGAGAGAGAGAGAGAGAAAGAAAGGGAGAGAGAAGGGTAGATAGAACGAGAGAGGCACACACTCACACAGATAGAGAGAGAGGAGATAGAGGACTGGGACTGCTGCTGCAGAGGAGGACAAGAGAGACCACATCCATACTGACATACACACATGCACACCCTTACACGCACACACACATGCACACACACACATCTATTCATTCATGCTTGCACACACACACACACACACACACAGACTGATCCACACATGCTGACAACCACAACAACAACAACAACACCACACTGAAAACACAAACACATGTGCTAGCACATTCATACACACACACTGACACACATGCAGACAGTGACCATGGTGCTCCCTGCATCCTGACCAGCTATGAGGATTACACAGATGAAGATGATGATGAAGATGAGAGCGAAGAAGAGTGAGAGAGAGAGGACGCCGGCCTGCCACAGCTGAGGACCGTACTCAGGCGGTGGGGGGGGCGGGGGGGTGGTGGGGGCCGGCAGAGTGGGGGATTGTGGGACGGGATGGAGCGCGGTTGATAGAACACATGCATGTGCATGTGTGTGTGCGTGTGTGTGAGTGTGCGGATGTGTGTGAGTGTGAAATGTGTGTATGAAGACTAGGATGCCCCCCCAGCGCGGGACCAGCTAGCTAACGTTAGCCACATGTTGTGCCACTGCAAAGTAGCATGCACCAACAACACCATATCTCTGATGTTTGGATGCAAGGTAGGTAGAGAGCGTTGTGTGTGTGTGCGTGCGTGTGTGTGTGTGTGTGTGTGTGTGTGTGTGCGTGTGTGTGCGTGCGTACACGTGTGTGTTCGTCTGTGAGTGAGTGAGTGAAAGAGAGAGATGTGAAGGGGGTAGAGGTAAAGTAATGGACAGTGAGAGAGACACCGACTACGGCTAAATCTGCTGAGAGAGAGAAGGAAAGAGGTAATGACTAAGCTTGTCAAGGGACTCTGGGTTGAGGTAAACTAAGGTGAGAGTTAGTAGCTGGCAGGAGAGAGAGACAGAGAGAGAGGTCCTAGCTGTGTGTGTGTGTGTGTGTGTGTGTGTGTGTGTGTGTGTGTGTGTGTGCGTGTGTGTGTTAGAGAGAGGTAGAGACAGGGAGAGAGAAAAGCAGGTTTGTGTCCTGCTGTCTGATTTCATATTACAAACTCTGCAGCCAGTTTATCACCAACATCTTCAACAGAAGCCCTGTTGCTGCAGCGCTGGTATCTGAGTTTTCAGTCATTTGAATTCGTCACTAAAAGTTATTGAATTCTTTGGCTAATGTGCCACAAATGGAATTTATGTAACTTAATGTGATGTATAAATATCTTTACACTGTAACTGGTTTGATTTTGATGTCCTTGGTCAATTTTGGTCTTTCAAATAAATTGTCTTTGGTGACTTGGTGCGCGGACGGCAGCTAATGTTTGTTTTCACTGCTGACTAATTTGTAAGTTATTTTTGCGATATTTTCAGTCATTGTTTAGCCAGTGCTCATCAAAAGTTCGGAGCCCAAGGTGATATCTTCAAATAGGTTGTTTTGTCCAACCAACAGTCCAAAGATATGTAATTTACAATTACATAATGCTGAAAAAAACCCAGCAAATCCTCACATTTGGGAAGGTGGTTCCAACAATACTTAATCAATTATAAGAATTGTTGTTTTTCTGTGCTCTTTGGTGGAGAGGACTGGAAGCCCCTGTGTTGTACTGTTTCTGTTAAATGTTCCCAAAGTTACTGAAACACTTCCCTTCATCCCTACTGCTTACTGTCACAGAGAGCTTCTCCTCACATCTGTAATCTTAAATGTTGTCTAAATACAAGCTGCTTTCAAAGAACCCTATCTAAATTATATAGATTCTGCTGAGGTTTGTTATCCAGCCATAGGATCTCCATGTGTTTATTTCCACTTTCATGTGCACGTTAGCTGTGCAGCTCAGTGGATGGTGGCACAGTGGTGCAGTGGATGGAGGAGCACTGTTGCAAAGAAGATCTTGAACTCAAACTCTCCAGCCAGATGGGGTTTGTGGAGTTTGCACGATCTTCCAGTGTTTGCGTTGGAGCTCTGCTTTTCTGCCCACAGTCCGAGGTCGTGAAGCTTTAGGTCAACTGGACGCTCTGTGGTGTACGTACAGTAGTTTCTTATGTGATAACCTTGTGGCACTGTGGGAGGATATCCAGAATCTTGCCTGATGTATACGGGAATAAGCTCAAACAAACACAGCCCTGAACTGGATAAGCATGTAGAAAATAGATAGAGTCATGTGTGTGCCATGTTATGTCTCTAACTCATGAATTTGTTTGTTTAAAAATAAGGTTCCTCTGCACAACCGTCTCTACAGTAAACCCCTGTTCTAGTTCTCGATACATTATGAATGTGAAAACTGGAGCCTCTTGACAGGTCTTTGGCATCTCTAACCCATTCTTAAATTTATGTCACCGTATCCTTTACGACTATGCCGCCTTGCTAATTACATAGCATCAGGCCATGTTAAGTGAATGAGCTTAGGCTAAAATTGGCAATCATCATCTTGCAAAGCACTCTGAAACTGTTGAGTGGAAAATCAACACATGAAATATTAAAGTTCCACCCAAGCGCTTAAGGAAATGTGCCTTTGATGTGGGGGAACTGTTGGTTCACTGTGCTGCATCTGTGAGTAGCCATAAAACACACAGCTAACCCAAAAAATGGCTTCATAAATGTGTCTATACTGTTGTCTAAATAGTGCAATGAAAACTGGACATGAGCTTGAGAAATAGGGCATGAGACATAGAAAGAAAAGGCAATATACATATTTTGAAAATGTTTTCTTTAATGGTTCAAAGACATTATATCAAGTCAGCAGTCACTTCACGGTGCCATTCACTGATTTGAATAAAAAGCCGTTGAAACGAGAGGAGGGTGTTCATGCACAGCACTGTAATATAAGAAGCTACAAGAGGACCATTGTATGCTGTTGTCCAGTTCAGCAGTTAGCCCATAATAAACTGTACGCACTTCACTTCTGTCTTGTTAGATCACCTCACCATGACAGCCTGTTAGATAGAGTCAGGCCGAGGGACAACTGCTAGGCTGGAGCTACAGAGAGAGAAAGAGTCAACATGAGTGTGGGACACAGTAAGAGCGCTGGTTGTGTTCTGTGCAAGTGGAGCTGGAGATGGTAACAAGCATGTCCACAGGATAATAAGGAAGTGTCCATGGGTTTTTAGCCTGTAGATAAGATCAGCTACCATGATCCATTTGCAGACTTGCATCCGTGTGAGTGAGGAAGTCATGACCATTTTTGCACTGTTTGTCTGTTGAAACAAGGAAAGTTCAGTGTTTACAACAGTTTGCCTGCTTTACTGAACAGCAAATATTGTCTATATTTTACTAGTCTTCCACACAAATTGGCCAGTTGGGTGAGTATAGTACTGCCTACTGAACCTTACTGTGCCAGACTCTCTTGAGGATGTCTCCATGCCCTTCTCGTGTCAGCAGGATTGTTGCTGGAGAAATGATGTCATGTGTAGTATGTAATGAAGTCTTCTATTGTGTCTGCTCAGCCAACTATCTGGGCTGTACGTAATAGTGTTTATAATGTGGCGGACTGTAGATGGCACTCAAAGGTGAGACTAAGCTTCACAAAAGGTTAGTCACAATTAATACAATTACATATACATAAAAAGTTCATTAAACATTAAATAGTAGGGTTGTAACGATCTATCTAATCTCACAATATCACGATAGAAATATGACTCAATGCCAATATTACTGTGACCTTAATATCAAGCTATTATCAAACCGTGAGTTTTCGATATATTTTCATTCTATCGAATAATATGATAATTCTGACTCTGTGATATTATGACTTCAAGTACTAAATGTTGGAAAGCTATGCCATGTTTCAGAGTTAGGTTTAGTAACAACATCACCAATTTATTGCAGGTTGAACTTGAAATACAGGCTAAAGTAGTGGAATTGATTAGCTGTCATCAGAAATGATGAACTAAACGATACTGAGCCTTGTAGAGTGGAACGCACACTGAGCAGACACAACATGAAAACCACCTGACGTACCACCACCTAATGTATTGTAGGCCCACTTCGTGCTGCCAAGGTAGTACAGACCCATCAAGGCATGGACAGAAGGCCTCTGGTGGATTCCTGTGGCATCTGGCACCAGTACGTTGGGTCCTTTGGGTCCTGTGGGTTGTGAGGCGGGCCCTCCATGGATCAGCATGTTCCCATGGATGCTTGATTGGATTGAGATATGGAGAGTCTGGGGGCCAGGTCCACCTTGAGTCCCCTGTCATGTTCCTCAAGCCATTCAGGACCATTTTTTGCTGTGTGGGGGAGCACATTGTGCTGCTGGTGGGGGCACTGTCATCAGGGGATGTTGCTGTCATGGTGGGTGTCTGCAGTGGTGTTTAGGTGGGTGGTTTGGGCCAGAGTAGCATCCTCAGGTTTCCCAGCAGAACACTGCATGTAATGTTGGTGCTGATTGGTGTACAACCCTGATTCCGAAAAAGTTGGGAGGCTGTTCTGAAATGTAAATACAAACAAAATACAGTCATTTGAACCTCATTCCATCCTTTCTTCTGAATGACTGGATGGATGGATGCTCCTTACCCAATCATGATACTATCACCTGTTACCAATGAGCCCGGTTACCTGTGGAATGTTCCAAACAGGTGATTTTGGAGCATTCCGCAACTTCCCCAGCCTTTAGTTGCTCCTGTCCCAACTTGTTTGAAACGTGTTGCTGCATCATATTCAGAATATATTTACAAAAATCAATGACGGTAGAGCATAAATATATTATCGTACAATTGAGGGTACGTCAAAAAGGATTAAAAAATTATCACACTCTATTTTATTTAGATTTTACAGAGTGTCCCAACTTCTGGGGAATTGAGGTCGTACATCACATTGTAAGTTTTCACTGACACAGAAAACATAAGAGACAAAAAGAAAGAGAGGCATGACAGAGAATCACAGAGTGCACAGAGGAGAGTGCATCTTCTATACAGTATACAGTACATTAAACTGAACTACATTCATTTTACCTTGCCAGCAATAAGTCCATGACTGAGGCTGTTTAAGTGCCTGAGAAGATAAATCAAACACACCTTAACTGGGTCAACACATTCAAAATAGATGAATCTGTTCCTCTATTTCTGCTCAGGTCTGTGTATTTTCACTGAAGACACTTTACTGACTGAATTCTTGGTGAAGTCAAAACAGGTTTTGTACTTTGAAAGATTTCAGCAATTCCTTAAGCATATTTAAACTGTTAGAAAGATGTGACAAGCTTCCACTTTAAGCATTGAAAATAACTTTCATTTTGTGGTCGGATGTCTTACTTTTTCAGCCATGTTATGCTACTTCTTTCCATCCCCTCTTCTTTTGAATAATTAATTTCCTGTTGCTGTATTTTCTATTTATTCTCACAGTCATAGTTTTTGAAGTTTAAAGAACATTTTCAGCTTTCTGTTGATCTTAGATTTTAGTTTTTAAAAAGTCAGATTCGAGCTTTCTGACAACTACAACCCTTTCCACCTGATCCTCAAATAACTCTTACTGTGACAACAATCAGTTACATTAGATCAACATATAGTGTCAGACACACTGACTGAAGATTGAAGAAGAAAAAAGAAATCAACACGTGCACTGGACATCTAGTCTGAGAACAGAATATCTGAATAATATGATGTAGTTCAGAAAATGTTAATTATATTGTAAGTGGGACAGAAAAATATACATTTTCATTGCATTGTTAGATTTCATTTGACAAATGTGTCCACTGATTTAGGGACTGACTGACTTCTTTAAGCCGTTTCTATTTGTTACTGTCACGTTGTCTTTGTTGCTGCATGAATCCGGTCATCAGCTGTTCTCTGATGTTCTTGCTTGGCAATAAGTACTTTTGTACTTGATGCCAATAAAGCACGAGAGCGAGCATGATGTGAGGGCTAGAGAGAATGAAAAGACATAGAGAAAGAGAGAGAGAGATGAAGGCACGTGTGTGTGTGTGTGTGTGTGTGTGTGTGTGTGTGTGTGTGTAAGAAGTCCCTTACGGCAGAGGATCCCCTGCTCTTTCATATCTCACCAAGCATGACTAACGCCTGGCTTTACTCTCTCTCACACACGCACAAACACACACACACAAACGAACGCATAGACATGTACGAGGCTGCTGAATCTGCTCCCAATCTAGTCACGTTTCTCTGGCTACGCAAGACTGGCTGACACACTAACACATGACAGCAACAGTGTGCACGCCTGTGTTTTTTTGTTGTTGTTTTTTTTTTTTGCTTGTGAACGTGTTTGGGTGTGTGTGTGTGTGTGTGTTTGTGTTCAGCAGGCTATCTGCAGGCACACTCCTGATGAGGAATGCTCAGCTCTTGCTAGTCAAGCAAGCAGAAACACACAGACACACACACACACACACTCCGGCTGGGATGTAGAAACAGACATATTTGGTGTCTCTGTCCATTCATGCATTAATTCAGTCAGAGGTGTTCTTGTGCCATGTGAAAATCAAATGCCAAATATAGGATTATGGCTGACTCTGTGTGTGTGTGTGTGTGTGTGTGTGTGTGTTCGTGTTCGTGCCTGCGAGTGCAGAGGGCAGTAGCAGCAGTGTTGTGACAACACTGTGAGCCAGGCTCTCTTCAGGGTCTTAGTGCCTCGCTGTTCAAACGCCGCTTTCAAGATTTTTTTTGAGGCATTTCTGACTAATTATCGAGTCAACAGTGAATGAAAAGATCGGAGCGAGAGGCGGAGAGGAAATGAAATGTGCTGAAGGTCATGAGGCGGGTTCAAAGCAGTTCGTTTTGTCAGAGCAGCGTTTGCTCCCAATCAGCCTAAATGAGGTTAAAGTATGCAGCAGGGGAAGCAGGGGCAGAGCGCACACAGCCATGTCCGTTTGGATTCGCAGGAATTAGCTGATACTGTGTTGCACAGAGCTGCCCTCCTGCTCAGAGCAGCCGCTCACTCCCTGCCCCACAACACATTTCTGCAATAGATTCCCCTTCTCGTTGCAGACCAAGATGAAAGCTGTAGCAGAGGGTCGAATGTGATGAGGATGCTTTAAGGTTTCATTGATGTTGCTCTGATAAGTCACCAAGCTTGCTGCTGCTAAGTGCAAAGGTTGTAAACGTCATGAGTCACCTGGTGTCAAGTCTTATACATCAAGTTTGTCACTAAAAAACTCTTAAAATGAGAAATAGCAATAACAGTGTTATTAAATAGTCTGTGCCTGAGAACAAAATGTTGAAATTTCTCTCTTGGGAAAGAAGTTTAATTAAGACTGTGGGCTGTGTAGTTACTGATTTAGAGACACAGGGAGAGCTGTATGATAAATCACACTGGAGCACTGGTTTTGTACTTTATTAGGACATTGTATTGACTTACATTTATTTCCTGCACACTTGCCTTATATAGTATAGAATAGGAACCAGCTTTTCATCAACAAACTGTTTTTGAGTCTCCACAGTGTCGTTGTGAATACAGGTGATTTGAGTAATACACACTCACACAAAAGTTAAATGCCAAAAGGTCAAATGTCATATTAATGGGACTGACTGTGTGACTGTCTGGCTCTCTCTCGGGGAGCTGAATCTATCTCTCCTCATAGGCTGCAGGCTGTACTTGTGTGATAGATGTGTTTCATTTAGCCTTGCCTGTTGAAATCTCAGCTGTCTGTGTAACAACCTAAACCTTATTCCAGTTCTGAAATTCTGCATATCTGAGGTGACCAGCAGCCTAACCACAGCCTGTTAACCCCACAACCCTGTACTAATGTATAAAATGTATACAAAAAGTATAGTTAAGACACATTTCCCTGTATTCCTTATATTACTGGACACATTAAAGTAATAGAGGCTTCTGCTCGATTGATAGGTATGTGACAGAAACACCAATGGAAAACGTGGTAACATAATTACTGGCTGTCAAAATTCATTCCCTCTAAACCTGATATTGCAATTGGTTATAAAATCAACATGAAACTGTTGCATCACAGGTGCTGCAACATAAAGATTACATTATACAGCAGCCTACAGAGCAGATATATGGATGTTGTCACTCTGTTTTTGTGTCCAAAATGAATATGTGTTGAGGTTCATAGACACAAACTACAGAAAAATCAAATGAAAAACCAAAATAAAACCCGGCACAGACAACCTGATGCAACAGTGCACAAATAGAAATGTGAAAAAAAAAGGAACAAACAGAATGCATTTCACTGAAAAGAAAGAGATGATCCTTGTTTAACCAGATAATGGCCAAACCTATTTCCTCTTTATATCACCTTTCCTGATGTATTAATTGTGCCTCCAGCATCGCAGAAAATGTAGTTTTGGCACGACCCAGATACCTGCAGAAAAAAGTTTGTCTTTACTCTGATTGAAGAAACAAGCAGGAAACCAGGCAGGCAAACCAACCAGGCAAGGTGCAGGTAAAAACACATAAGTCGGAGGTTCAAACAGAAGGTCAAGCTAGCAGGTAACAGGCTGCTGGATGACGTGGTTGTACCTCTTAGGCTTTATTCAGACTTCAGGCAGATCGGATTTGTTTCTCAAATCAGGCCTTTAAGACAGACTATCTATCTATCTATCTATCTATCTATCTATCTGCACGGGTTGCTGTTGTAATGTCAGTAACTACAGATGCTGGTGACGCAACTTTGATACAGAAACATGAGAAATGGAGATGCATCATCTCGCTCTCCAAACAGTTGTGCTGTCAAGTCGCAGTACAGAACTCCTCCGTCGCACCAGACAAACAAAGCGACCGTGGAAGCTCATATACATTCTGCTCAGCTGCTCTGATGCGCTTCCATCACTGTGGGTTTGACATCGTTGTTGTGTGTCGTGTTGAAAGTGATGCAAAAGAGACTTTGAAGTCCAATTTGAGTAGCCAGAGTGGCCTGACTGAGACACATCTGTAGAAAACCGATTGGAATTGTAGGAATTGTAGATCAGATTTGCAATAATCAGATTTTGTCGTTTTTTTTTTTTTTTCGTTCTAAAATCCATCTGGATGCAATCTGGATATGCCAAAAAAATTTGGGATGGCAGTCTGAACAATGCCTTAATGGCAGGGATAGAGGTTACTGCAGGTCAGGAGGGAGCAGCAGGGTGTAAGGTCACAACAAAGTTAGTATGCAGTTAAATGAAGAGGCTGGGAGAGGAAGAGGGCAAGAATCATGCTGATACAGTGACAGTGCCATTTCCTTGCAGTCTGACATGTCATTTCATTACTCAGCACTTGTTTTGACATCTCTAGGCTTGCACACATCATGATGTACAGTAAACAGCCTCTCGACTGGTGTGTCTCTCCATATACAGCAAGTGTTCAGCTACGGTACAATGCGGTTGAGATGCAGTTAGCAGCCAAGTAGTCTTACCGTGCGAGGGCTGCAAATCCTTTTAAAGAGCTTTTCACGCAGTGTGCACTCACTTTCATTTGGAGTTAAGTGCCCCTTTAACCTTGGGTTAATGTCAAGCTGTGAGTCCAACACCTGGAATATACTGACCTCACCTGATCAGTGTGCCTCCTGGTAGGAGTGAGTGGCCCTGTGCATTCAGTGACAGAGAGGCTTTTCTTAGCTGCTCAGCTGGCTAAGTTAGTTGCACACTATGCAGATTTAGAACTATTTTAGGACCCGTTGTCACTCCCTGCTTGGCTCCGCTGACACTCTCCACTGTACTCTGTCCATCAAAGCAGAATATATATTTTTTTTAAGATAAAAAGGAGCAAGGCAGAGTGCATGGGGATGGGGGATGAGATGAGGAAGAGAAAACAGAGAGTTATTATAGTGCAAGTCGGAGGTGTGGAAGGCAAAAAGGCACGATGAAGGTATAGAGAGATGAATAGGAGAGAAGGAAACAGTAACAACCTGAACAGGCTCATTGTCCTCGTTCAGTTTTGCATCTCATTTTGCCTTAAAACTTCTGTCTCAAGTGCAGCGTGGCTGTGTGTTTGTGCGTGAGTGTGTGTATTTATGTGCGTCTCGGTGTTTGTGCATTCACACATTTACAGTGCAGGAAGCTCAGGAAACACTTACTGCCACGCTGGGTGTACACCTGGACTGGCCCATGTGCTTACGCAAAAACTGCTCAATATAAACATCTCATTACACATGCATGCACACACACACACAGACACACACTCATACATGTACATACATGCTCTGCCATGCTCTTCTATGCTGGCTGCAATTTTGTACTAATGCACTGTCTTCTTTTCCACCTTGAATTCTGAACTAACCTCTCTCTTCTTCTTCTGCCTTTTTTTCCTCCCCACCTCCCGCCCGCGCTCCTGTACCTCATCATCCCAACCATCTGTGTCGTCTTTTTCCTTGACATTTCCTCTTCTTGATCTTCCTTCCGTTTTTTTACCCTCCGGTTTCCTCTCCTCCTCCTCCACCTTTCTCACTGTAGAAGTATCGGTATCAAGAAGAAGAAGGGGCATCACCAGGTGCCCCAAAACTCCACCAACACCCCTGCCATCAGCATCCAATGGGAGTAGCCAGAGAGCTGAGGGATGGAGGGACCCTGGGGAGGGATGGAGGGACCCTGGGGAGGGATGGAGGGACCCTGGGGAGGGAGGGGAGGGAGGGGAGGGAGGGAAGGGAGGGGGGGACCTGGAGGAGAGAGGGAGGAGGTGCCGGTACCATGGAGAGACAAAGGGAACGATCACTGGGGAGGGATGGATCTCTTGGTCGCCACGGTGACCTCCGGGGTGCAGAGCTGGTTCAGGTGGCGGAGCGGCAGCTGTCTCAGATTCAACACGTCCATGGATACGTCACTCACACACACATCACGCCTGCTCAGGTAACTAATGCTGGATCTCTTTCTCTGTGGCTTTGGCTCTACATCAGTATACCACACAACACACACACACACACACACACACACACACACACACACACACACACACACACAAACAAACTCACACATGTGGCTTGCACATCCTACTGACGCTGTCAATCTGATCCCTATCACATCTGCTGACTAACACTGTCAACCTGGTTTAGAAACACACAAATGGCTCAGGGCTCACTCTTTAAGAGATTAGCAGTCTGTCTGTCAATCCATATGTCATAATAACTGCAGACAGATGCTGAATATCAGGGGCCAGGACACTCCTGCTGCTCTGTGGAGCTGCAAACTGATTTTAAAGACCCATTGAGCTCATAGGTTTTGTGGTACATTCATATGTAATTGGAGACATTCAGGTATATTCTCAATTGTTCATAATTGAAACAACACCCAATATTAATATATAAATATATCTCATATTAAGTTGTGTTTTATGGAACGGTAAAAGGCAGACTTTCATATCAAAGAGTTCGTCCCTCATGTGGTTATGTTTAGGCGACAAAAGCACTTGTGGTTGAGGTTCGGGAAAGATTATAGTTTCGGTTGAATATTATTAACGTAAACATATCACTTCTCATGTTTCAGTCACTGTTCACTGTGACTGTATTTAACCAAGATGATAATCTTTCATGCTGCCAATGCCTAAACAAGACCATGAAAAAGTCCCCTTCATAAAAATCATGCTTTGCTTTGTATGAACAGATATTTTATGGCAAGAATGGGAATTGTGGGAAAACAAATAGAGCACGAATATTTCACTGATACGTTCAGTATGGGATGCTTTACATTTCCGTCGAAATGTATTTTCTTTTGCAAATTTGTAGTATATATTGAGTGATTTATAGGAGACAGGTTTGCCAGTCTAACGTTTGTGCTGCTCTTTTGTTTACAACTTGACAGTCTTTCCCTTTCAGTACAATTCTTTTGGACTGTTGGGCTTTTGAAACCTTTCTTGAATGCCACTGCAAAATTCTAATGCAGTCAAGCTTAAATTAAGCCTCTTTGTCATCGTCCCTGAAAAGATGACACGTCGGAGATAAACGATTTTTTGCCAACAGCAGTGATATGCTTCATGTTGTGATTGTGAGTAATTTATTCAGCTCTCGGTCCAGTATCAGGTCTGATACCATCAGCTTCTATTTCTGAAGCTCTTGGCTGCTGGTCACGGAGGCAGAGACACCTCCCTTTTTAAGTTCAAGTACAGTCAGAAGTCGGGGGACCTGTTTCAATATGGCTCCAGAATTAGATAGGTCTTTGTAAGTACTTAGAAGTCAAGGATACTGGCCTAAATTTCCTTCCATGCACAGAGCCTTTCTTTGTACCAGGAGAATACTTTTGCAGAACTGTGCATGCAGGGATTCAGTCGAATGCTTGTCCCATTTTTTAGTAATGAGGCCCATTACTATCTCTGTTCTGCACTCGGTCCATGTCTGTCTGGCTCCCTCTCTCTTTGTCTCTCCTTCCTTTTCCCCTCTATCTCTCTCACACACACTCATAATCGCACAGCGTAGCCTGGTAATCTTTTTATTTTGGTTGATTGGGCTGTATCTGTCTGCAGATTAGTGCTTACATCACTGTAAGCACAGCTCTGACCACACACACTTGTTTCCCTGCTGCACATGCAAACACACACACACACCTGATGTGTATGTTGTGTTTTGTTGATGCTGTTTTTTGAATTGAATGTTTTATTGCCGTCTGGTGAATTGTAATTATTGTCTTTGTGCCATCGTTCAATAAAATGACACAGGAATATGCAAATTTACTTACTAGCACATAAATCACAGAAGGTGATAAAAGGGCCATTAACCTGGTGATGTTCCCTCTGGATTCTCTGTTTTTTTCTCAACCAAAACCTCAGTTTTTTCCCAAAACCATAAGCCACATGAGGCTTCACAGTGATTTTAGACCAGCTAACAGATATTAAAAAATAAGTTTTCCTCTCATTTCACGTCCACGTCGTCTCGCATATCATCCCCCCACTGACGTGCCATCCTTTCTAAATTCTGGCATCAGTGATTATCAGTCAGTGTACAGTTCTATTAAATCAGCTCTTGCGTTCTCAGTAGCAGTGGCCATGTGTTTTGGCTAAGTTACGACAGCCCGCAGCACGCCGCAGGCAGTCGGAGCTGAGGAGTGTGTGTGTTAGCGGTGTGTCAGTTCCAAGTCATTATACACTGTCATTTGTTTTGTCTCCGCACTGACTCAGCTGTCAGTCACCACAAGCTCAAAGTTTGTCCGTTGGAAAAGCCGCAGTCATAACTGAAGCAGTTCATGTTGTGCTGTGCTGAAGGAAACGTTGGTGCATAGCTCCACCTTGTGGCTGGACATCACTTCCAATCCCTAAATGTTTCTCTGATGAGGGTCCTGCAAGATTGACGTTTTTCTTTATGTGATTGTTAATTTTCCGTGATAAGCAGTCAACCATTTATTGATGATGGAATGATTTGTTTATCTTTTAATCTACATCCATCAATAAAGCTTCGCATCTGTGATCTCTGTTGACTGTACGGCAACAATGTACAGTCTGTTCGATGGTATCTGCTCTCTATCTTCACCTGCTTCATGGTCAGGGTTAGAGGTCTCAGTATCCTGGCCCATAACATCCTCATGATCATCTTCATCATCATCATTGCTCTTTACAAGCAGATCCATTTCAGCTGCTCATCACGTGTTTGACTATATAAAACTTGTGCTGAGGTGTATTTGGTGAATGTGTGTGTTGCTCTTAATACAATGTAAATGTGGGAATGTGGTTATTTTGAGAAATCCTTGTTCCCAAATGGTACATGTGTGTGCATGTGTGTTTATGTGATAGTGTGTGACCACAGGTGCTGGATCTGGCTTGCTTCTGTATGACAGATGGACCTGCCACCTTGTGCTCCCCATGTATATGTTCCCCTCTCTTCCTCTCTCTCTCTCTCTCTCTCTCTCTCTCTCTCTCTCTTTATCACACACACACACACACACACACACACACACACACACACTCACTACATTTTATCCTTCTTGCTCTCTAGTTTATTTTAAGTGCACATTTGTGTAACAATATGTGATATAAATAATCCCTCCACATATAACATCTCATGTTGTGGTGTAACATATATTTTTAAAGATCGTGTACTGAAATCTCAATATGTGGTTACAACCAGAATCTGCCTTTTTTTTGTTAAACATTTGTTTGACCATGTGATAAATAGTATGCCATATATTTCTTTAATTCAGAAAAAGAAGCAACAAAGCTGCAGTGACTGCACTCCTGCTAGTTGAGGTTAATGCCATCATAGCTAGCTGCAGCTAAAGCTAGTTTTCTGAATCTTTGTCCTGTAATTAAAAAATCTATTTTCACGTTTCAGCAAATGTTTGTTATGCCACATACATATATAAGGCAGCAGAAACACAAAACGTACACCACAAAAACTAGTCCTGTGAATAGCTGACTAGCATAGCTTTGATGTCCTTTAGATGTCCTTAGATGACCACAACTTCTGGTTTTACCTGACAGTTACCTTTGAAAAGGCATAAAAACAAACAATGTGCGGTGTGCGCCACATGTATTGAGGCTGTCAGTCCTCTGCAGTGGCTGCAGGTTCGACTCCCGCCTGCGGCTCATTTTCTGCGTGTCTTCCCCTCTCTCTCTCTGCTCCATTTCCTGTCATGTCTTCAGCTGTCACTGTCATAAAGGCTAAAAAGCCCAAAAAAATGATTAAAAAAACAAACAAACAAACACTGTTTTACTGCTCACATAGCTTATACACTTTGGTAAGTAGCCATGAAACTTCAAACCTTCTTTTCTCACCTTTGCTATTTGTGTAGTTACTGTTGTGTTTCTTTGTAAGGCATTACTGATCAATATATTATTATTTGGAATATTTGAATTAAATAGATTCGTGGTCATCGATTGTCAGTGACGTCCTGCACAAAGGAGTCCAATGTTGGTGTCACATGTGCGTTGTATACTGTATAATTTGTCTCGTTTTGTTTTGTACCTGTGTTACAGTCAAGCTGCCACCTGTGTGATACTTAGACTGCAGTTCACCTGGCATATCAGTGTTCCACGGTGTGTGTGTGAGTGTGTGTGCTGCCCCATGCTGAGCTCTGTCTGTACATCATAGGTAGAATCTCCTGAGGTTCCCTTCGATGACGAGGCGTGGCCTCACCCAGAGGGAGAGAGGCTGAACGACGTGCCAGCCCCGCCTTTCTCCTCCCTCTATTCGCAAAGCCACGCCTACTACCAGGTAACCCCGCCTCTGAGCCCGTCGCATGCAGCCATAGCTTTCCACATTTGTGACATGATGTCGTTTCTCGTCTGAAGCTCAGGTTACGTGAGCATGCAGTTCCTTTTTCATTCGTTCATATCTGGTGTTCTGTGGAACAGCGCTGCAGATTCTTGAAGCTGTGGGAATTGTTGTTGCATCTGTTGAAATTGACAGACATCATGCATCAACATGTCTCAGTTCCATGTAGCATTTTAACATCAATAAATTGTTGATAAGACAGACAACCTCGATAGGACAGTCTTCCGCTGTGCAAATGGAGCTAAAGTGCCAGAGGTCTCAGTGGCAGATGGTGCAAGGGATGAAAACCGGAGGAAAAATAACATGTTTATATCCTTAGAAAAAGGAGACACAACTTTAGGGAAGGCAGCTGGAAGGGAAGGGACATGTTTCATATCTTAAAGAAGCCTGATGGTTACATTTAAAGAAATAATACCCTTAACAAGTGTGAGGCAAGCTATATCTGCTCTGTGTTCTTTATTTATGGTTATTCTACTTTACAATGAATTACTCATTGCGCTGACATTTTAGAAATGCTACATGTAGCATCTTTAAGAGACTGATTCTGCAGCATGCTCACTCTTTGCTTTTATCCAAATAATTTATCATGAATCTGCTTCACCATCGCCTTCTGTACTGCACCAATCTCCTCAAGTCAGAACCAAAACACAGCTATAAAGCTCTTGCATCCCCTGGTTTTGGTTCTCGGGACCACGTTAATACAAAGCATGCTAATGTTGTGATTGTTGATACGTTTGTCTGACGTGACAGTGTGTGTCTTTTTGTACTGCGTACACATGGTCTGGCATGGATGTGACGTGGGCAATTACACAAGGAATAAGCCTGTAACAGTGTCATTCCTGCATTGTATTGCACTCAGACCTGAATAAGATCAAAAAGTATTATTTTATTAATTTTGGGCTCTTACTTTTGACCCTTTACCCACCATCTCATCAGCTGGCCCATATCTTTTATTAATTGTCAGTCTGTATAGACTATGTTTATAAGAAATTAAGTTTTAAGAGTTGGAAATGAACTGAGAAAGCTTCCTTTCAGCTCTTCTTATGGTATTAGCTTTGGCGTAGTTGCAGTTTGTTTACTGCAGGAGGCAGTAGAGGCAGAAGAATAATCACCATACTTTGTGCTGCCTGCACACATAAAGACTGAACTGAATTCATCAAACTGTTTTATAGACTGACTATCGCTGGTAAAGAGGCTCAGTAGATAGAATAGCAAGGCTTATTGTTATTGGTATTGACAAACCTGTTAGACAGTTGGTAGACTGAAGAGGAAATGCTGCCCTCACTGCAGCAGCATAACTTTGATTAAATAACTCCACCAACAGAATGTAAATCTCCGGCAGATGCTGAATGAGGAGAAACAGTAATAAAGAACACTTGCTTGTCTTTCGATGACACACAAACAGTAAGATACACATAGGCCACTCAGAGACCTTAGTGGCTCTTAGTCATTAAGCTAATGCAGATAATTAGGAAGGAAGGAAAGACAGAGAGGGCCAGGGAGTGGCAAGAGATGGGATAAAGAGAGAATTACAGGCAGACAGAGAAAGAGGGCAGACTTGATGCTGGATGTTAATCAACCTGTCAGTCAGCCAAATCACTCCTCCCCAATGAATCTCTTTTCCCTCCTGCTGATACGGTAATAGAAACTGCACTCACTGTAATGTTTATGGTGTATAGTGGATTGGGCCTCAGCATGGAAGGCCACAGGGCCACAGTGGATGTAGACAATCAAACCAGCAAACAACAAACTATTTTCAACAATTCTCCGTGATGCTTAAAAAAGCAGTATTTGCATTATTTTGTCCACCTATAGAGAGAGATGGGACCGGTTTTGACAGACTGGAACCCACTGTTTAGATCACCGGAGTATTTAATGTTTGATAATACATAGCAGCATGGAACTAGCTTGACCTGGTCCTAGCTGAACTTAGATGGTATTGAGGAGTAAATGAATATGAAATGTCTTCATGGGTGCTTCTTTGTGCTGCCATTCTTTTATGGTGTTTGGTGTTTGTTGCTCAAAGCAGCCTGTTCTCTTCAGAGGAAATTATGTTTCATCGGATGTTTAAACCTGAAATAACTGATAAAAACTGACGTCACCATTTTATCTGACATGGCGAACTTGTTAGCAAGCAGTTGGCTTTTTATACTTATCTTTCGTGTAGAGTTGTGTTCCTGGCCACCTGATGGATGCACGTCCAATATTCACTCTCCTATTTTGATTTCCATGGTCTCCTGAGGGGAATATCAGTCCTTTAGCTGCTGTTTGGTGCTGAGCAGGTAGTGTACCATGGATATTTACAACTGTAAACCAGTGGAGTTGCAGCTAAAAAGATAAACAATGAGCTGAAACATGTTAAAAAGCTTTGTAGAGCTGTGTGGGGTGACAGAGTCAGATGATAATTCTCTGTGGGGTCATCACTGCAAGTGACCCCTTTCAAATTACACAACTTAATTTGACCCATTGTCATAGTAAAAATATTGATTGTAGCTGCTTTAAATCACAAAGTGTCATGACTAAACTGTGCTCCGTAGCTAAGAAAAACAACCAGCCCACCCTCAAGTATAATCAGAGAGGCTTGTATTGGGATTCTCCCTCTGCTTGAGCTGCTGCTTTGCTTGCTTTGCAGTGATTTATGTCAATTTCTCTATATCCCCAGTATTTACCAGGGGTTCCAGACGTTGCGCTTCAAAATGGTCCTTACCAGAATCGGAAATGGATCTAATGGAAGGGCTGGGGGGGAGCCAACATGGTGAGGAACCACTGGAATAGACTGCAGTATAGATCTGCATGGCGTCTGCTTTACAGTGCTTCTAGCTGCACTTTAATAGCTGTTGACAGCACAAAGCTGGTGGTTATTACTATTTTACTAAGAGCCATGTTAAAGTTAAAGGCGAGCTCGCACAATGTGACAGGGCAACAAAGTCACCGAAAAGTGTTTGTTTTCCAAATGTGTTAATATTGCTGAAGAAATAAATCTTTAGCAGTTCTTATGTAAGTGCAGTCACTGCTAAAATCAGACGGGATGAAGCCTTGAGTCCGTATTACGGCCAAACGTACTTAACTGCATTGTTTCTGTGCCAACAGGGTCAGGCTGTCTAGAGCCTGTTGAGCCGGGACCTAAAATAGGTTGTGGATCAGTCTGTGGTGGGACCATTGCCAGGGCAGGGGAAGGTGCAAATCATTTGTTAGAAAAATGAACACAGCATTTGTATGCTAGGCTAGCTATGACTAGCCTGGCCTACCTGTAGAGGATGAGAGGGCAAAGTTGGCTCTCGCAGCAGTTGGACATTAAACATGCATGATGTGTGCTTTTATTTAATTGGTCCTGAAATATTAATAGGGCTGGCATTCACTGGCTGACATTTGACTGGAGAGAGAGAGAGAGAGAGAGAGAGAGAGAGAGAGAGAGAGAGAGAGAGAGTGAAAGAGAGAGACGCTTACAATGGCAGGGTGGGTTGTGAAATGGCCAGTGTGTCAATGAATTGTTTGTGTGTCAGCTGACATGTCTGTTCATTGTAGTTTTTGTTATGGTGGCTGGTTGCAGACACACTGATTGTGAACAGTGACTGGCAGATGCTAATGATATGGTTCCAGTTGTAATCTATGCTATCTCTGATGATAGCTTTGTATTGTGCACTGACACTGCAGACAACACGCCTGATGTATTGCTCTATCCTTAGTGGTCGTGGCCATTGCAGGAAGCTCAGGTTGCATTAGTGCACGTTTCGTACTGCACACATGTTGTTTTAGAGAGAGTTTTTGGGATGGCATTGTTGTTTGGCTCAGTAGAATGAAATGTGTAACACCCCCCCATCGGCCTCAGCTTAACTCTGTGTTTAGTGCTAATTAGCAAATGTGAGCATGCTAACACACGGATGGTGAACATGTTGGATGTATTTTTCTGAACATGACCATGTGAGCACAGCTTTTATGAGGCTGTTTCTACAACTGGGATGTCTGATAGTATAATTGTGTTGTCTATGTCTGCATGTTTCTGTGTTATTGCTGGCTGTGACAACAAATCTGTTAGCATGCTGACCTTAGCATTGAACTGCTAAGGATAGCCTGTCGCCTAATCTCATTTCCTTTGGCATGTATGTTTTGTTTTTTTTGGTGTTTCAAACAGATTGATAGTAATGTGTGAATTGCTGAAAGTCTTGAATCACAACCATGGCCAGCTTAGTGCCACTTTGTCATAGTAGGATGCAGGTCTTTACAGTTAGATAAAATGACTTTAATTGTACGTCATAAAATCCTAACTGGTTAACCAAGGCTAATGGGAGCTCTTGACTGTCAGTCACAGTCTGCGCAGTTGCTCAGTGACTTTCTCGTGGTGTGGACATATGGTCAAGATTCTAATTGAGTCACATCTCTTTGAATTGTTGATACCTGCAGCCTTTGTACTCTCGTGGCAGCTTGGCCAGTCTGTAGCTTTATATTCAAACTGTTAAGTGGTCATTACTGCCCTGAAAGTCCTCACACCCCCTCTGTTTTCCTGTCACATATGAGGCAGGTTTCTTCATGTTAAGTTAATTGAAAAAAGCATAAGAAATCTCACTGACATCTATTGAGATCTTTGGGAACAACACATTAGTCAGCCAGTACCAGGTGTATTTCAGGACTTGAAAAAGCTGTTGCCATAGATACAGTTCCCAAGGAAACCCAGGAAGAAGCTGTGACAGGGGTCCTGCGCCACCTGTGGCTAATCCTCAGGGAGGCTGCGATAGCTGCGTAGGCTAACTGTACACCTCGGACGTCAGGGCATACTGCTGGAAGAGCTCTGTTTAGTTTGTGGTAGTGAGCTAGTAATTACGGCTAAAGCCAGTCTGAGTTAGCTATCCAGTGAAGCTAGCTGCAAACCTGGCTGCTGTTTCACTAACTTGCCTTGGGCCCAGACATGCTAGCTGATCGGTGCATGCTAAAGCCTCCAGGCCTGTATGCCATGCTTGAGGGATGCTGCGAGGACACTTGCTAGCCTGGTTGTGTACTTTCTCCTCTCCTGTCTTCTCTTTTCTTTTATCTCAGTCGGTGCCCAGCAACAGCCTGTTGTTTTCCATTCTGGAGTCGTGCTCTATGCGTGTATGTCTGCGTGTGTGTGTGTGTGTCTGCATGTGTGTGTCTGCATGTGTGTGTGTGCGCGCGCTCATGAGAGCGACTGAGTGAGAGTGTGTGGGAGAGCTGGGTGCTGCAGTGTCTTGAAACAGCCTCAGGAGAAGATCTCTCTCTCGCACACACACAAACACATATGCATACACACATGTATTACCAGCAAGCCTGATGCACCACACACACACATATTAGAAGCGTACCTGTTGGTCCTGTGCATCAGTGTGGATTATTGTTACTGGGTGAAACTGGGTGAATGTCTCTCTTATTTCACTCTTGCACACACACACACACACGCACACACACACACACACACACACACACACACACACACACACACACACACACACGCACGCATGCACGCACGCACGCACAGACACATTTGGAAACATAACATAGACTTACATTCATTTCCTGGAGACTTACCCTAACCATAACCACTACATGCCTAAACCTAATCTTACCTAAGTGCCCACAATGTGACTGTGTAAACAGATTTATGTCCCCACAATGCGAATAATACATGGCCACACACACACCTTACCATGCCTACATTCACACATATACATAAACACACACTTATCGTGTCATCTGTCTAGCCACAATTAGCATTCAATTTGTACTTCCGTGGCATTCAGCTGTTTTCTACCTTGTCTCCTCAACCTGAAACAGGAATCATTGCATATGTTTGTGCGTGCATGCATGTTTGAGGGCGTGTGTGTGCGTGTGTGTTGGAGGGGGCTCTGTTATGTCATTGGCTGGCTGGAATGTAGGGGTGTGGCTTGTACCAGTAATGATATCTGACAGTTAGAGAGAGGGAGAGGCGTCGGGTTGCAGCTCCAATAAAAGACTGGAAAAGACAATTTGCTAAAAGACAGAGACAGAGTGAGACAGAAAGAGAGAGAAGGTGGGTGTGGGGTAGGTTGAGAAAAGGGAGGGAGAGAAAGAGAGACTGAATAATGTACTGTACTAAGTGAGAGAGACGAGACAAGAGAGTGAGACTTGGAGCGACATCACAGATGTAGGAGGAAGGGGAGGAGAAACAGAAGAGTTGCAGAATGATTCTTCCAACCATCCACCTACTTCAGATGCTGTCCTCCTTCCCTGCATCCCTCCACCTCCCTCCTTTCATCCGTCCAGCCACCCGTCCCTCCCTCCCCTCTTCCTTCCATATTTAATGGGAGCACACAGAGTGACAGAGGGGAGACTGACTGGTCAGCTCCTTGGACTAGAGAGGAGGAGGGAGTGAGGGAGGAAGAGGTGGGGTGGCGAAAGACTCCCTTAAATAATCAATTCTCATATCCATTCGCTGCGTGGTCCACGCTTCCCCTCACTCCTCTTTTCACTGAGGAGAGGAACGAAAAGAGTTGAAGAGAGAAGATTTTGGACTGCAAGAGATGTGGATGTTGGATATTTCTCCTGGCTAGAGGGAAGATGGGATGATGGACAGATGGATGGACAACAAAGACAGACGGGCAGATGGATTGACAGCTAGATGGATGTACAGGGACCCTGACAGACGAACACCAACTCCGAGACAACTCTGCATACCTGCCCTGCACTTTCTACCTCCTCCTCCAACTCCTCCTCCAGCTCCTCCTCCTCAGCTCTCCATCTGCCAGCTGCTCTCTCACTCCTGAGGGAGCTGAAGAAGAGAAAAGGGAAAATAAAGAGATAATAACAAGAGGAAATTGAGGAGAGAAAATGAAAATATCACCAGTAGCAACATAGTCTTCAGCAGGAACTGGTGGCAGAACAGAAGGAAGTGCTGGACTGTATATTTGACAGCAACACCTTGAGAGGAGGAAAGACAGAGCAAAGGGACAGAGGAGAGGAAGTAGAGATGAAGCAGTGGAGAAGCGCTACAACATGAACTCTATCTCGTCTGTCTAAGGGAAGAGCAGACAGCAGGGACGATGAACTATATTTTCGGCAACAACACCCTATACCCCCGCAGTGCCAGGGTAGGCGGGGCATCTGGAGGTCAAGGGGCGGGGCTAGGAGTCAAACAGAAGCTGGGACCCAAGCGAGGCTCCTCTGAGGAGCTGGCACCTCCCCACACCTCCTCTCCCTCCACCTCCTCTCCCGCCTCCTCCTCTCCCTCCACGTCCTCCTCTCGCTGGCAGCAGCTCCTTATGTTCTTCTCCAGGAGGAGTGCCTTCACTGACTGTATCAATGCTGGCCAGGTAACACACACGTGTCACATGCTGTGTGTGTGTGTGTGTGTGTGTGTGTCTGTGTGTGCATATGTGTACGTGTGTACGTGTGTGCTTTATGCTTGAGGGATGGTGGGGGATCAGGGTGGGAGGCAGGTAACTTGAACTGGGTTTTTGTTGTGTGTGTGTGTGTGTGTGTGTGTGTGTGTGTGTGTGTGTGTGTGTGTGTGTGTGTGCATACATTCAGCTGATCATTACATTAGCAAACATTCTCTAGTTTCAGTTTCTTAGACAGAGCAGGGAGGTGGTCGGCGGCAGCAGTCTGATTTTCGGTTGGAGTTGAAGCTGCTCTCTGTTTGTGGTTGAGATTTTTGATAATGTTGTCATGGAAATGAGCCCTGGCATAGTGTCTGAGACCCAGAGAGCTGGTGTGTTGCCATGGCAAAGCCATCATTTAGCTGATGATTGCATTTGCACCTTGGCAGTCCAGTGGCACTCAATGATAAGTCCACATTGAAATCAAAATTTCCCATGGAAAGGGAAGCCGTGTGGCTGACCTGAGGAGGGAGAAGTCACCACATCTTTGTTTGCTTCCTTTTAGGGCTGAACAGCTAATCATCCAGATAGCAGTATAGACGAGCTGCAATTTTTTTGATAAAGGTAAAATGTGTCACAACATACCGTTATAAATGAAGCTTTGTAGTCCTACAGAGATGCACAAGCCTTCAAATCATATTCTTCAGACATAAGGGAACATACAAACCCCAGCAACAATCACACATCTCTTTAACATTTTTGTCAGTGAAGCCACTAAAATCCTATCGCTTTGACAATCTGTCAAAACAATTGCAGTATGTTTTTTGGGTTTTGTCTGCATATAGTTCAGCCTTAATTCCTTTGTGAAATTTTGGCACAATGAGCATAGGAATCATAGGAATCATAGGAATCATGGGACTGTTTATATGTAATGTGGCTTTGCACTTTCTTAAATAAAATGTGAAGCAAATGTTTTGTCATATATGGTATGTGTTTTACAGTAACCACAGAGCCTACACATGTAGCAGACATAGCTTAGCCATACCTGTCACGCACCTCCTTAAAAACATAACTATGCACATCTCCGGCCTCTACAGGAATATGACGTCGAGACAGCAAGAACTGTGATTGTTCAGTTTGCACTGTTTCTAAAAATGCTGAGAGCAGTAATATTGGAGATCAACATTAAGGAAGTTTTCTCCCCACAACTCACATCTAGCAGGAAAATGTTGAAGTAGCTGTTATTGTTCTACAAAATTAAATGATAGAACATAAACACCAGGATATTTTCAGTTACCTCGATGTCCAGTAGCTACAGTTCCATAAGCACAGGAAAAACCCACCACAAAATAACATACAGTTACTGTGGGAATTATAATGAAAGCTCAATATGGCCTGATTATGAATGATATATTGGTCCAGTGCTGCAGTGCTGCTATCAGCACGATGCTGAGCTATAACTCAAAACCTGCACTGTTGCTGACCATGGTTGGACTGCTATTAACCTCTCGCGCCAAGTATAAATCCAGCTAGCTGTCCGTTACATCACCATCATAATTACTTTTCACATGCTGAGACAAAAATACTGATGTACACTGATGACCCTGTTGACAGCACTATGCTATAACAATGACACATGAAGCTTTATTTAAAGGAGAGTATGTTCAAAGCCTACCTGGGTGCTTAAATAAAGGTAAAATCTTTGCACCGATTTATTGGCGGAGGCAGAAAGTAAGTGTCTGTCTTGTGGCATTATTGCTGACAGAACTCATAAATAACAGTGGCGTCCATGTAAACCAACTTGAGTCATCACACCAGCAGCTTGCATGAATCACAGAAGTACTATCCAGCGCAATATCAACAACCTATGAAGGACGCAGTAGAGCAGCAGCGCATCTTACTTGACAAAGATCGTCACACTTCTGATGATGACAGATACTGCAGCAAACAATTTCAAGTTATCTTAATCCTCCTGCAGGACTCCTATCCTTGCCACTCCCATAATTCCAATAATACATCAAAGTCTGCTCTGTTCAAGAATGTTTTCATCTCTTTCATGTAGCTTTGTTTCATGTACAAGTTTAGCCTTTCCCACTTTTTGATGCACTTTTAAAATGTGCACCATCTGGCCCTGGAAGAATAGCTGGTGTCTTGATATTAATATTAGATGCTTCTACTTAGGATGCTTTCTGCACGTCTGAGAACAAGCCGGCCTGAAATCTCAGCACATTAGAAAACTGCTGCTGTGAACTGATGTGATTGGCCATTATTGAGTCCCGCCCCAGGTCCACCTGCTGATACTGGATTCTTCCCAGCAGTCAGGCTGAATTTTTACTTGTGCAAGAATAATTGCAGGAATAAGTTGGTCTTTGGACTTTTTTGCTTGTGAGTTTTCACTTGTGATTGCATAGGCTTCCAGATTCTCAAATATAGAGCCCCAGTTGAATGTATTCTCCCATCCTGAGACACTGGCTCACGAAAACTTAACATTGCATAACCAAAACTTGAATCCTGAATCACAAAATCACTGTTATTGACAAAGTAGAGGGTAGTAATTCACTACTAAAGCATGTATTTTATTAACAGACTTTGGTTGTGGCAGATCTTTCTTGTGAGAATATTTTGTCAACCGGCTGTAAAAATTTTTTTTTGATCTTACATTGCTCAACTTTCCAAATCTAGCACATATTTTAACTGAATTACTACTGTTATGTGGCTAATGAGCAGTTAGACACTTCAAGATAGGTGATTGGTGGCACTAATTTTCCAGTCGGGTGGAATTAACCCATTGCAGAAGAAGAAGAGGTTGCAAAGAGGTGACGCAATTAAAACCTCAACAGAATAAAGTCGGCAATGTGGAAACAAGATATGGCATTTAGATTTGTTTCATGTGTTAATTCGGGGAACGTTACAGTCTTCTCATCCCTCACACAAAGTTTTTGTCAGCCACATTTTTAGTTTCTTCAACGGCCGTTGAGCTCTCAGGCGTCATGTACGTCAGGATTTATTAAGCCTGTTTCTATTGAACGTGTTACTTTTATCAATACACCCAAGTTTTCCGTCTCAGCCAAGCATTAAAAAAGGCTTCAATAAGTGTAAAACAAGTTAAATACATTTTGTATTGCAGACGACCAATGCAGCAACGCTCCTGTTGGATCCAAACCTGCATTATTGATCTGAAACTCCTGAGTGGACAGGGACCACTCACAGTGTGCAGCCCTGCAGCACTTACACGGTTGTCTGCAGATTTACAGCACAGCCCGTGGAAAAACTTACCCCCCCAACACATACACACACTTTGCAGTAATCGTATTGGCCAGTGTTTTCCCAAAGTGTTGCCATTTTCTAAAGCACTTACAGCATGACTGATAGGCCATTATAATATACACGCACACACAGCTGTTAGAGCTGTTGATGAGACAGACTGGTTTTTGATGGAAGTGGTGGGGATCTGCTGAGCTGGCTTCACGGTCTAATCAAAAATATGCCATCAGTCATTTCAGACTGCGTTTGTATGCATGTGTGGTGCGGTTTTGTGTGTTCAGGGTCACGGTCAGATTCGATTTTGATGTTTGAACCAAACAGTGGGGAGGTGTGTGTTGTTCACCTCTAGACACACAGACATACACACACACAGAAATATTCATTACTCCTCAATCAAATTATTCAGCTGTATAGAGTGTGACATTTAGAGGTCTGGAATATGTTAGAGTCCAGACTTAGTGCTTTATCTCGCATTTTATTGCAAAATCTCTTGCTTGCTGGCACTGGTATTGATGCCTTGTGCATTTAGCTGTTTTACTGGCTCCATTGTTGACTTTAGGTTGTCTTTCATGTTGATGTATACGTAGCCTCAGGAAGTAGCTAGCAGCTAGCAACAGTGTCTTTTCCTGGGTTCTTCAGTCTCAGTAATCACAAATAAAGGGTTAACCCAACACTAATTGTTGTTGTTTGTTTTTGCTCCATTGTCTTTGTTGTGGACACAGGCAGTGGTCCTCTCCTCCTCTCTCCTAGCTCCTATCCTGTCTCTGTATAATTGATGAGTGGTAAAGCAGAGGTATGAAAGTCATCCTGGTTCTTCAGAAAGAGCCCTAAAAGCCTTAAAGAGGTGTTTAGTGGTCACAGGAAATGAGGGTAGGGAGGGATGGGCAGAGCTACAGAGAGGGAGAGATGGATAGAGGGGGAAAATAAGAGGAGAGAATTAGTGATTGATTAGGAGAGAAATCTGATAGCCTATTAGCTCAAAGTGGGCAGTGTGAATATATCATGCACATTACTCGCTTGGATTATAATGTATCCATCAACATAAGGAGCAGACGGATTTACAGGCTCTCACCACGTGCCATTTGCTTATTTCATCAGGACTGGTTATGAGTTAAAATAGTGTGTGTGTCTGTGTGTGTGTGTGTGTGTGTGTGTGTGTGTGTGTGTGTGTGTGTGTTTCGGTATTATCACAGGTGAAAAGTGAGTAACAAATCTGCGTTTTTTGCTAGATTTATGTATGGTCATGTAATTTATACATTGGGTCATTTTAAAATGGAAACCGTGTGGGAGCCACATCATTAACACTCTCAACCTGGACTGCAAAGTGTGCATGTACAGAAGAGTTCAACCTACTCTTCCCAACACACACACACACACGCTCCTGTACAGAGTGGCTCATTATCGTTCTGCTGCCCAAGGAAACTTTCCACTCTCCCAGTGCCTCATGGGATACCAGGGCGCATGTGTAGGCTTCTCTGGTTTTCTCTGTCGTCTTTCTTTACATCTGTTGTTCCGGTGGTGCGATTTGCACTAAAGGTCGTATTTAGGTGCATTTGCACTGAGTTGGATTCTGCACCCAAGCATACCAATTACACTATGCAAATGAATCCCAGTTTCTGTCCATTTATTTGCATAGATCATCTGTTGCTGAGTGGGCAGTATGCAATAAACTCAAGTAGGAGTTATATTTTTGGGAATCTTCACACCATAACTGCGAATTTTCACCTCCCTCGGTCAGAAACTATACATCACCGCCGCGCAGTACTTGAGCAGTGCTTCAGTGCAGGAGAGAGGCGAAGAGATGGAGCATTTGCAGTGTGTATTTATTTTACAAAAACAACCAAATCTGAATTGGGAATTTGACACCATAATTAAACACAAGGAGTGGGTGAGGTCCTGGATGCCTTGACATAAATTCTCAAGTGGCCCAACTTGGAGAGAGTTTGGTTGGACGTTGAGAATTAGGTCCTTTAAAGCACCCACAGTAATATCCAACCGTGACAATAAATCTAATCCTCTCTCTTGGAGAGGATATGGCTTAATAGGAGACTTCTCTCACATTTTTGGGATTGTCCTAAATGACAAGCCAATTGGGTGAAGTTAAAAAAGGAAATAGGAGAAATTCTGAGCTTAGACAGGCCATTTGAACCACACCAGTTGATTCTATGCAATGTATCCCTACGTGGGTGGGAAAACAAATTATATATGCTCAGAGCTCTTGTGTTAATAGCCCATAAACTGATTATAAAGTGATTATAATAAACAACCACCCACCTTGGACCAATGGACTGTGAGACTTAAGACCATGACCTGTATGGAAGAAATAACACTGAGACTACAGCTTTGGTGAGACACCAGGAAACATGGTCTTCTATTCTACTGTAACGGTGTGTCCTTCACATTTTGCTGTGTAAACAGGACTGCACAGATCCCTGTCTTGCCATGCCTGTGCTGTGCTCACAGCAAATGATAAGAAACATTGGAGCAATTAGGAGGTTAAAACCAAAGGCTTGAACACATTAATGTGTTCAGACTTGTTTGAAGCCCCCATGGCACATGACTGACTGCCCGCTCTGGTTGATCCTGATCAGCTGTTCCATGTCAGCGTGCGTGTTGTGAGCTGCTGAAGCAGGTCAGACATTGTCCAAAATATTGATCATGTTGTTTGCTTTCTTTTGAATCAATCAACCATTTCTTAAATCGGAGAATAAGAGGTCCTGACACTGTCTCATCTCTTCAATAAATAGGAGGGAGGTGATGTCATAAGAGGGAGAGGCTTGTGCAAATGTTTACAACCTGGACCCCCATTGCACATGGTAACCAATGAGCTCCT
Source organism: Chaetodon auriga (assembly GCF_051107435.1). Classification (NCBI taxonomy): domain Eukaryota; kingdom Metazoa; phylum Chordata; class Actinopteri; order Chaetodontiformes; family Chaetodontidae; genus Chaetodon; species Chaetodon auriga. The sequence goes on along the minus strand of NC_135076.1, from coordinate 9,581,871 downwards.
CTGATTGCTGGCCAATGCTGCGGGCAGCATCAGTTGTTGTCATGGGGATGCAGCTATGCTGATCACCAAGCAGAGCGTGGCGTATCTGTGCGTGTGTATGTGTATGTGTGTGTGTGTGTGTGTGTGTGTGTGTGCATACATGCATGCAAGAGAGAGAGAGAGAGTCAAGGAGAAAGAAAAAGTAGATGAGTGTATATAAACTTAAAATCTTAATACATTGGCTCACTCACTCAGTTGCGCATGCACACACACACACACGCACGCACACACACACACACACACACACACACACTCTAATGTAGCAATGAGTAGTGCATCAGATTTGTGATGCTTGAGAGTGTGTGAGGTGTTGCATCACCTTCTGTGTGTGGGATGAAGCTTGCATATCAGCTCTCTCCCACACACACACACACACACACACACACACACACACACACACACACTCTCTCCTCCAGCCTGTGCTCTGTCTATGCTGATATAATCAACGTAGATTAGCTGACCATGAGAAATCACTTAATATGACCACTAACTAATGAGGCTGAACACAACATAATGACAGCTCCATATATCCTCCTGTAAGTAGCATGGAAGGGTTTGACACTACTGACAGCTCGACCTATGCACTGCTAACTTCATAAAACTTCACTAACTAACTACATATAAATGATGATGATGATGATGATGATGATGATGATGATGATGATGGTAATCAAAGGCTTTGCATTCCCATATTGTTGCTGTTTTAGAGATTCAGTTTTCTTGTCTTACAGCAACAGTGTCTGCTTGTGTGAGATCAGCAGGCAGAGTGATGTGAGTGTCTTTGTCATGCAGTCACACATGGATGTGTTACAGTATGACAGGCTCATTACTGTATAACACACAGACTTTAATTGTAAAAGCTATTTGTTACACAGAGAATACAAGACAACAGCAAACTTTGTCCCCCCTGAGTGATGCTGTCCCTCATGACCTGTAATTGCTTCCTCGATTAAAATGTAAAGTTTAATGTAGTGTAATTTTCTGGCATCCTGTGACACAAATGAATGTGAACCGTCTTGCGCTTGTCCCTGTCCAGAAAGGTCATGCCCTCTTTTTAAAGCATCAAATAACTCATTAAAACCAAACTTATGAGAAACATGAACATGCATCAGTGTGATTAGTGACTTGATGACATGACAGAAAACATCATTTGGAAAAAATGTTTTGAAGTTTGCAACTGATTTTTTAGTTTGGCCCATCCACTAACATGGAGTGGGTGGGGTTTATGACCTGTGCTGTACCTACCTATCAGAGGGCGAGATGTTTTTAACTTCACTTTTGAGGAGATGCCATGTTGTCCATCCTTATATATACAGTCAATGATCGACAACAACAAGAAGAAGTTCTGCCACAGTAACTCGTCTTTGATTAAATCTTAAATATCAGTGAAAAACAGTATGTATAATTTGAACTTTCCACTACTGATGATTTTTAGACAAAATGATTTGAGAAATTATTGGCAGATTAATTAATGAAAGACAATCATCGCAGTCCTTCATTATCATTACCATCACTGTCATTCCTCTTTACCTGTGATGTGAGCTTGTGGACAACCTATTGTGTTATCATAATATATTGCGGAGCTGGAGGAGGAATTAATGAGCAGCCTCGTTGTCAGCAGGTCCTACAGTGTTAGAAGTTTCATTTCTTTGTTTTGTTGCAGTTGGCAGCTTTTCTCGACATTGAAAGCAGAGTTTGTAATTAAGTCATGGCGAATGAGATCTCCAGCCTGGCAGTCACAGTAGACACCCAGATACAGGTAGAAAGAGAGAGAGTAGCAAACTAATCTTCAACACACACTGAGGCCATATCCGTAACAGAGAATACCATTACAGCCGTATTACCTCGCTCTGATTCTTTGGCTCACAGCTGGAGTTAGACACAACCGGTCTAGCTAACAGGGCACAAGCTAGGGTTTCACCAGAAGGAGCTGGAGACAGAGGGCGACACAGATAGCTGAGAAAAGAGAGAGTATCGTCATCTGAACTCCGGGGTGGATGACCTTCTCGGTTACTCTTGAACCACGCGTCTCGACCTGAGGAAGTGATGCTCCCCAGCAGCCCCACAAGTAGGGTCACTTCCTGAGGTCATTGATCAGTGTGAGGGGAGGCGGTTCATCTGAGATCGGCTCTACAGAGTGGACTCAGTTCTGCTCTTGTTGACCCCACTACTAACTCTCAGACCTCATTACAGCATGTAATAGCTGTGCTTACTGTTGGAATAATGAGAAATGGTATTGACTTTTAGACCATTGACTATGAAAGGAAACAAATTCTGTGTAGTGGGGTTTATTCTTTGATTGTGATTTACATTAACTTCAACTGTATGCTGTATGCCAGTACAAGTGGGCACAATTTTGTCATATAACAGGCAGTAAAAACATCCCTTTGTTTGCCCACACAGGCGCCAAGAACTCCACTCAACACATCTTTTTTATTCTGCTCTTTTATGGGATTTGAAAAGACTCGTGCAGTGACTGGAAATCAAAATTAGGCTGTCCACATATGCAAAGATTCGACTACTTTATGACCTGTGTAGTTTTCATGAACAACCTTGGGGCCTTATTTAGTTTGACAGGCTGCATGTACTGTAGTTAAGCCTTGGATCCAAAAAAAAAAAAACATCCACTGATACACTGTGGAAATGGGATTTACCCAAACTGTTTTGGTATTGGGCCTGTTTGGACACTGGTGGCAATTCTTTTCTGACATAAGAAATCAGCAAATCAATACTTACAAGCTTTTTCTTTATTAGAGTTATGTACATTACACAATATACATTCCAGCCATTTCTTTTATATTATCACACTGTTCTACAGGTGGCCGTGACATGCAAAGAAACAGATTCTGCTCATAATGACAACATGAACATGAAAACAATGCAGATTTCAAAATGTTGGCCTTGCGAGCGTTTTACGCAGAAGGAACGCATCCCTGTGGTTTGTTAGACTGCAATGTGTTTTGTGAGTACAAGATGAACTAGAATGATCCTCAATGAGCTGCGACACATTTTTCTGAGTATGGTGCCTCTCCCCAAACCCTCATAGGAAACAGCAGCTGTTTCCAGCAAGGAAGTTAGACAAGTATTGACGAAGAAAGCTGAGCATCCAGCAAGCTAAAGACCCAGACAGATTTGTCTGGATTTGATGGAGACCAGAGTATTGGAGTATTGGACTTTGATTCGTCAGGTAGCTAGAAGCATGACTCCAGTGGGAGGCTCATGTTACGCTGTCTCTGCTGCATGCTTCAGCAGGCAATTGTTGGTTTAACATGTTATCCATAACGGCTGATGGTACGTCAGTGCTGTTTTCTGGGACTGTCACATTACATCATCTACAGTAAAACCCGTCCTCTCTATCCTACTTCTGTCTATTTATTATCACAAACGTAAAATATGAAATGATGTACCTTTAATTTAAATGCGACGCTGCTGTCATTTTCAATCATCTTGTGTAATAAAAGTTTAGCTGTGTAGCGATGCTGCCTCTCACACCATAACACGACCTCCCACTCTCATCCCCAAACAAATCCCCGCTCTAATCACAACAGACGCTCGGAATGAATTCTGATATATTCTGCTATCTTGTGTGCGGCTGTTGGTGCGATATATGATAATGAAGATCTCAGACTGTAACCTCGCATGTCTGATCACCCACTGGATCCATGGAGACCAGCGCTCTGCCGTGTTGAGATGCAGCATGTTCTTTACCTTCAGATGACGTCACTGTGTCTGCTTCCATTCTTAAATTCCCCTGCGTCCGTTTCAGCAAGACTGTTCTTCAGTTCAGTCAGTGGTATGTAAGAACAACACAGCAAAACCAGTTAATAGAGCTGACCCCACTGTTATGCTGAAATACTGTTAACTCTCTGCAGTACTTGGAGTTATTTAACTATTATTCTTAAGGATAGGACTTCCTAACTACACTGGCATATATACACAGTATTTGTTTCCCTCTAAGATCAGTGTACCTAAAATAACATCATGGTGGAGTGGACATGCAAAATACTTACCAGAAATTAGTACCTTGCCATCAGTGTTAAAATTAAGCATAGTAGATAGATAGCAAGATGAAGCCAACCAGTTAGGTAACCAACCAACCCAACAGCAGCTACGAAACTGATCAAATCATTATATTTTTCACGTGCTGAATGTTATAGTGCATCAGGATGTAACCCCTCCTTCACCGTGCCCCTGTTTGCATGCACTTCTATCACCGTTTTTTTTATCAGCTAGACATTGATTCGAAACTAATTGTTTCGGTATCTTTGTACGATATCATACATGCTGTCAGTCACTGCTGATAATATCAGACAGCTGAAACGAATAGCTCAGTAATAACGAGGGAACTGTGCTGTATGTGGCATCACCATATCTGCATGAGCGCTCCAGTCTCCCATCAGTGCGCCATCTGTCTGTGGAGTCTGAGGCCCCCTGCTGGTGACACTCGGGATCACGGTCTTCTCTCCCTGCAGATGGTGGAGCTGCGGGGAAAAAAAAAAAACCTTTTTTATGCCTTTCTCACAAATCAATAGTGACCCTGGCCAAGATGTTATTTCCTGTTATATGTGTGTTTTCCCCTCTGAGCACTTGATCCCCATTCATTCTGCTTGGCACAGTCAAAAATCATTTTTTCAGTGAAAATGCTTTAGAGTTAATAATGATAATTGCATTAGAGGAAACCCTTGGAGGAACAGCAAAGAGGTGTCAAGGATTTAACACTGGACTAAAGGAGGGATCATGTCTGACAGAATATGGGTAAATGTAATCACAGATGGCTTTCTCACTCGATATCATTTGCTATTAGCAAGGCGCACACTGTAGACCACAGCATGAAACCCTCACTCAGGTCAGACTGACCTGTGAAGAATCTGTCTGCCTGTTCACTGTGTAATTAATATCCATTACGCTAATTAAGCGGAGTAGAAAAGATCTGATGCTCACTAAATGAAAATGTTTATTCCTGGATTTGTAAACTTCATCATCGGTCAGTCTGACCCAGAGCACGAAGCGAGGATTTGACTAAGTAAACCATTTTACAGAATGTATGATTCATGCTTGATTGACTTACTTGATGTTTTTCTTAATGCGTTTTTTTTAATAATTCCTCTCAGAGCCATGTCAAAAGGAAGTGGGGGTAGAAAGCTAAGCGGAGACTGACATGGTGTGGGCACGCTGACTCAGATGTTTCATACATAACGAGGGTAGTGTTTCGAGTTTGTCACTCCTTTGGTATGGATATAATAATCGTACCAGGCACTATGAATTGGTTAACAGATCATATTTGTGATTTGAGTATTTTAAAGTAAACTGTTCTACTAAGCTACCTAAACCCTAAGCCTACCCCTCTGCTCATTCTAACCCCCCCCCCCCCCCCCCCCATCTTTGTCTCCTGTCTTGTCTTCAACCATTCCTCACCACAACCTACCCCCTCCCTACCCTGCCCTCCAGCACTATATTAGCGTGTGCTTCATCTAGCACTGTGATGCTAACAGCCTATTCTCCTTGCTCATCCTCTCCTGACTGAACGGTTAGCCTGCAGCGCTAGCAGCACTTTACACAGGGAACACTCACAGAAACGCTATAACAGCCTTTCTCTCAACCACCCTCACCCTCTTTTCATCTGTTTGTGCTCTCCACACGGTGCTGGGTTTTAATCCGCCGCTCTCTCTTATCAGCTTGGTTTCGGGCAAGTTGTGGCATACATCAGCTGACATTATAGAGGCTTGGACCTCATAGCTGTGTGTGTATGTCTATCCAGCTCTGTGTACAAACCAATGGCAGCTCCTGTTCTTTGTGAAATGCCAGCTGTAGGAAGCCAGAAGCTATGGCTGAATTGATATTAAAGATAGTGGCCACTGTCTTATGATGCTAATAGTATCATGAGAAAGTGGCCATTCACTGGTCATTCTTCACATCACTGGAAAATAAGTATTGAGGATTTAACTATTTTCCCTGTAACATTATAAATGTACAAACACTTTAAAGGCTGCTTGACCAGTGGATTGATATGCGCGTTTGGAGAAATGTTGGTGTCTTGTGGTTTTAACAATAATGTCTCAAATTTCTTGACCTTGGACCTGAGTTTTCATACCAAAATAACATTTCTCACTAGTATATTAAAATTTTAGTAGTTTTTTTTTTAAAACATTATTTAAATGAAACATGGACTCCACTTTTACACACACACACACACCACATTGTCTACCTAAGCAGGAGAAAAGTGCTACACAAACTGTTTCACACTAACACACACATTTAGGTACATACTGAAGGCAGTGGAGCTGCTATGCAATGTGTTTGCCTGGTCTTTGGAAGCAATTTAGGGTTCACTGCAATTAGTCGGCTCTCCTGCTACAAAAAAATACAATATAAAATTAACCAAATCATTATTAGGAAATTATTATTAGCAGGGCATAATTAATCAAAGAAGTTGGTGCAAGCGGTCCATACTTCCATACAGTTTTCTGTAGAAAGAGACAAGATATAATTTCATTGGTACTCACAAAGTGTTGTTTTCCATAGTAACCAGTGATGCCATAGTTCCAGTCCTTGACCAGAGGAGGAGAGACATTTGCAGTGTTTACTGTCAGGTCACTGTTTACTGTATTGTAACTGCTCTTGAATAGACCTGACTGAATTGACTTTGTATTTAACCTGATCATGCACTACACCTGGAGACTTTTGCGTGTGTGTGTGTGTGTGTGTGTGTGTGTGTGTGTGTGTGTGTGTGTGTGTGTGTGTGTGTGTTTGTAGTGGCCTGACTTGTTAGACACTGCAGATTGAAATGTCTGTTACCCTCACAAACATTAGACTTGGACACGTGCACAAGCAGACACATTCTCATCAGGAAGTAGGCCAATGCATAGAGGCACACACCGACACACACACACCCACACACACACTTCATAGACCGTATTCCAGCTGACCCGGTCTGCCTTGGGATGCTTTAAAAGAACAAGACAAAGGTTGATGGAAGGCACTGCCCTCCACCAATCACAGCTCTCGGTTCAATGTAAACATGCACTGACTGAGCTTTGAGCACTGTATCACTGTCCCTGGTCGCCTGTCGATTAGTCATGCCTGGCTGCTGTCATGTGCAGGAGTCCAGGGAAGCCCCTAATTGGCTGGTCCAGGAAAGAGGGAGAGAGGGAGAGTTGGGGAGAGAGAGAGAGAGAGACACTGAGAGAGGGAGGCAGCATAGAAAGAGGAGCGACGCAGAGAAAGAGAGTTATGCATAGAGATGTGGCCTAATATCAAATCATGATAACAGAAAGACAAAACAAGGCGAGATGAAAGAAGAAAGACAAAGACAATTACACTCTTTCTAACCTTTATTTCTTCTGGATGGAAAGACCGAACACAAATCTAAAAAAGAGACATTAATCTAGGACTCTAACCTGCTAAACTCCTGTTCGACTGTCTCTCCTTTTCTTTTGGAATACATGAATTGAACCTCATCGTCTACAGAACGACCAACACCTCAGATACAAAAGCAAAGTGTGCAACAACATAGATGGGTAGACGAATGACTGACTGTTGAAGTGGAGCGTAACCACGGATGAGAGGAAGAAATCTTCCATTGGGGCGCATGAATTGACTCGCATCCTCTACAGAAGCAGCGACGTCCTGAGAGAAAGCAGGGCTGAAAGGAGGTTCAACTTGTCCAAGCGGTCCTGCTGCTGCTTCTTGGGATCACACTTTTTGTCTTACTACTGACCCTGTATCCCCGAGGGATGACAACAGGATCAGTGTGCCCCGAAGAGGAGAAAGCCGAGAGGAGCTGGGTTAAATGTTGCGTTCAAGGAGGATGTTCTGCTTTTCAGGACTGGCTCATGCTTTAATCCATAAGGCAGAAGAAATGGAAACAATGCCAACAAAGGAGGGATTGTATTCTAATTTTCTCATATTCCAGTGATCTTAACACAGCGAGACACGCTGATATTCAGCAGAGAGAGAGAGGAACGGCAGGAACACCAACTTTGAGCTGGACACAGAGGAGGATTGGTTGTTCTGAATAGGCATGACCTACATTATTCAGACACAAGTGATTCTGAGGAGCTACTCGCTTTTGTCATGTCAGTAAGGAAGACGATGTAGTGAGAGTGACAAATGATCAAGAAGACTGTGACTTTTTATACATCTCTGTAGCTATGACCACTTATTTCCACAGCCATGAGTTCTGTTGTAGCCCCAAGAAGCCCAGCGCTGGCTCCACAAAGGGCAAATCTGGGAAAGGGAAGACCAAGTCAGGAAAGAGCCACTCTCACTCAAAGCATAACCAGAATTTACAGCAAACACAGACGTCAAATCACCAGCTGCATCCTTCACCGCTGCACTCACCAAATCACCATCCCCATTCGCCGAAACATGGCTGCCATTCGCCAAAACATCTGCTTCTTTCTCCCTCTCCCAGCTACTACCACATAGCACCACCGTCCCCAAGTCATCAGCTGACCCCGCCATCGCCAACTCCCCAGCTGGCTCCGCAATCACCAAATCACCTACTGCACTCGCCAAGCCACCACCAGCTTCACCTGTCACCAAGTCATCATCAGCTGCAGCATCACTGTCAAAACCAACAGCACTACCATCCACCAGCATCGCCAAGTCACCTGCTTTCTTCTCAGTCAACACATCAAATCTACCACCAACAACAGCAGCAGGTGCAGCTCCACTCACCGAGTCACAACTTGTTGTACCAGCAGTACCAGCACCACTACCCTTCTCCTCTTCCTCACGCCTCCCAGTCGCTGTCTATCCACCCTTTTCACTCACCACAGCTCCCGCTGTGCTCAGGTTTGGGCGGGTATGGGTGGAGCACACTGCCGACCAACCTGGCCACTAGGGGCTCCAGAGGAAAGTTTCCCAACTTGAGGGACAGCGTGAAGAAGAGTCCCACAAAGAGCAAAGGCAAGGGCAAGGCTGGGAGCAAGGCGTGGCCCAATGACACGTATATCTGGACCGCACACTCAGTGGAAACGCCCCCACACGTGCCGCTCATACACCACTTTCCACAAATACAGGCCCATGTGCAGGTAGGTTTGACGGATGGATAAATGCAGCATATAGTGTTAAGTCAATGTTCCTAGGAGAGGACAGCATTTGTGCATTTGGTGAACTGTGTCCCATTCATCTCTAATAGTAAAGGAGACTGTTACAGAACACAGCTTTAGTGGTAGTAAGTCATGCGCTAAAGAAATTGAAACTTTCCCATCGAACTGGAGGAGCTTTTATTGTTGATATTGTTTCCATACGTCAAAGTGTGCAGACGTCCTGCTGATGGGTTATTCAACTAGTTTAGGAAAGTGGTTGTCTGAGGGTTAGTCAAATGTACAAAACACCTTGAAGAGGGTTGAATAAAGGGCAACTGCACTTGGTTATAGAAACTTAAAATGTTTCACCTCTCATCCATGTAAAGAATGATGGGGCAAAGACACAGAAAGAAAATTGCGACATCAGTTTCCATCAGACACAAAATATCACCATGTGCACAGTACGCTGGCTGCTCTAAGCTAAGCCCTAAGTGTATCTCCGACCACAATGGTTGAGACGCTCACTACAGCGACGTTGCCATTATCTTTGTCGTGCTTCAGTGCTCCTCTCCACACAAACCTGCACTCTGAGTTGTCTACAGTATTGCGGTATACTCATGCTGTGTGTGGGTTGTGACTCTCACTTCTTCTCTGAGGGTTGCTGAAAGCAATTTTGCGAAACGTTGGAAAGTAACAGCTCGCCACAAAATAAAGCATGCAGTTATCACAGAATGACGATGCAGTAATGGCAGTGTACAAGTTCCCAACTCAATCAAAAGAGTAGAACCACCCATGTGTAACAGGACTTGTTTGTTGTATAAGCAACTAAAGTGAGAGGAGGAAAAGAATACAGGCTGTCAGCTGCCTGTTATTAGCTGTTGGTTGGTTATTTGGCTGTACATCTGCTGTGGGCACATTGATCCGAGAAAGCAGGTAGTGATGGTCGGATTAGCGTGATTAGCACGCCCCTTCTGATTTGATTAGAGTCACACTCCATCTGATTAGCTCATTAGTCAAATGAAGTTCCATTGCACATTATGAAGACAGAGTGGACAGTAATATTAGGAGCGGAGCATTTGTGTGTGTGAACATGTGTGTTCACTGGTCAAAGCTGGCTTTTCTATACGGTAAATGAAATGTAAAGTTGCAGCTGTTGTTGTGCAGCACTCATCATTCTACCCAGTGTGTGACTTTTCCTGTTTCACTTTGTATATTTTTGCATGTTTGAGTGTGTTCGTGGCACAAAGTGGCACATTGCACTGGTTGATTATTTGATAAACCGCTGCTGTGCGTCATGTTGGGATTCTTGATTTGTGTTTATTCAATCATGATCCATCTGCACGGAATTATTGTGAAGTTGGTGTAGAAGCTAAACACAGTGCCCTGCACACACACACACACACACACACACACACACACACACACACACACACACACACACACACAAACTCAAACTTTTCTTAACACCCACCCTGCATAGCATGAGACATGAGAAGATGATGATGATGGTGAGACAAACCAGGGATAGTCTGGATCTCTTTCTAAGCTGTGCTGTGCTGGGCTGAACCAGGCCATAATGCCATCGTAACACAGCTGGTGTAACAGCAATTATGTAACAGCTAACAATCACTTGCATAGTGCAACAAAAACACTGTCTGGATATGGATGTTGTGTGTACTTGTGTGTGAGTGCTTGTTTGTTTATATTTGCACGTTTGTTCTTTTGGCCTTTTCATGTAACACAGCCTCGTCCACACACACTGACACACTCATATTGATGTTACATAAGCGTGCAGTCTGACATGGCGTGTCAATGGAATCACCAGCTGACTAATGCACTGGATTTGTCGCACTGTGAGTGACACGCACACATGGACAAAGATGCACATACACACCGAAGTTGTGTGCTTTGTGCACTGCCGTTGTTATGATGGTGAAGGAGTCAGGTGAGGCTCAGAGGAAGACAAGTTAACTTTAGGCAGCTAGTTGCTTGTGTAAAGTCAGCATAAAGGTATTTCAAGTGATCTGTACATAGCTTTAATTATTCTACATCTGGGAAAAAACATTTCAAAGACTTTATTGAATCATAAATGCACGGTTTGTTGCAGTCATCGTTGTTTACCTATTATCGTTTACCTTCCAAACCAAACTCATATGGATTAAATATCTGGTTGCATATTATTAGATTTAGTTCATCCAAACATGTGCAGAGACAAACAAGGTAGTGAATGTAAACATTTGATTTTGATCAGGTTTTTTCATCATCACTGATAATCAATCTTTAATGAGTGTCTGAGCTCTCAGATTTATGTAAGGATCCTTTGTGGTATTGATTGAGATTTGGCTTTGCAACATTTTGGGTGAGTATTCAATCTTTCATAATCCTTACAATTGCAAAAATAACATTTCTAGTGCCACATGCAGACGATGTCGAAACTCTAGAGGACATGGGTGTCAGTGCCTGCCTATAAATCTGCTGTGTCTCAGTTCTGTATGACAGTGCAATTTCCAGATACTTGGAGTATTTACCATTTTCCGCTACTGTAAACTTCTACTCTGCTACATATCCAAGGGAAATATTCTACTTGAAAAATAACTAACCCTACCGCGAAAGCTGTAGTTACTTTGCATTTTCTATTTGTAGAAATTCTATTTTATAAAATATGATTCGCTGATTCAACAGCATCCTGGACAGTTTAAAACTTCTGACATTGGTGAAAAATGATTTCACCTTTGAGGTTGAAGACTGCTGAAACATAATAACTGTCATGATAAATGCTTCATATAGAGCACAATTATACAGTGATCATCTTTACCCTCCATGTGTCTTCCTCTCCTTCATTCACATCCACACACACACACACACACACACACACACACACACACACACACACACACACACACACAGATCCTAACAGCTGCAACTGTCAGCACGACCCCTCCTGTGTCCTCAGTACCCATGAACCCCACCCCACCCTTTCCACCTCCTTCCATCCAAAGCTTCATCCTCTTCTGTTCTCCCATCCTTCATGTCTTGTTCTTTTTCACTCATATCTGTGATTATGGGGGGTGTGTGTGCATCTGTCTGCACCCTCTGCTCCTCATTGCTGTTGTTGAGCAGGCAGATTTGACTCCTCCTACCGTACCTATAATCCCTCTGATCCTCCTCCTCTCCCTCTCTGTGGCTGTTCCCATGTGGGATCAAGCATCCTGTCAGCTTGACTGACAGACACTTGGACATGTGGTGGAGAGAGAGAGAGAGAGAGATGGAATGAGATGATATGTGTGTGTGTGTGTGTGTGTGTGTGTGTGTGTGTGTGTGTGTGTGTGTGTGTGAGAGAGAGAGAGAGGATAAAGGAGGGGGAAAGGGAGGATGAGAGAGGTAGAGATTAGTGTAGAGGGGTAGATGCTATTGCTGCTCTGTTGCACATTGATGCCACGAAGTGAAGTCTGGGTGGACTGTCCATTCGGTTGGCTAGCTTGTTTGATGCCTGGTTAGCCGGTTCGTTTGTGAACTTTGTTTGGCCGCAGAACAAGAGCTGGAGCTTCAGATTACCTTACATGGACTGGCTTGCTCATTGGCGGATTGTCGGAGAAGACTAGAGCTGCAGACGCTGGACTGGCGAGCACTAAATACTTTCTGGGGAGAAAGTGAGAGGAAACAAGGGGGAAGAAAGTGAAGGCTGATAAAATGAGGGCTGATGTTCCCCTCACAAATACAAGAAGAAAAAAACACCTTGTGGCTATTTATTAGCTAGTGTCAAGTTTGGCATTTACTGTGCTTTTGTAGGAAGCAAGAGGAAAGATCATGTCAATCATCTGCTGCTGCTTTAACCCTGGTTGTGCTGTGCTGGACTGAACCAGGCCGTGATGCAGATGACATGCAATAGGATAGAGACCACAGAGTCGTACAGTTCAGAGTACAACTGAACATGTAAAAGTATTGTGATATATTACTTTGTGGTGCAGTGACAGATCTTCATAAAACAGTCTGTTAGGTCACAGCGTGGTTTGCAGTGTAGTACATTAGGATTGTCCAATATAAGGGTTGTGCAGTATGTCATGCGGTGTATGCTGTCGCTCCGTGGTGGTAATCTGTAGCAGATGCACTCAACATGCTGTACCAAAACATGAGACGAGTAAGTCAACATCACACATCTCCATATATGCTTGTTTATGTGTGTCGAGTCTTCAGTTTCATCGTGAAATTAAAGACGTGTCTTCAGTTTCATCGCGAACATCATCAGCAGTCTTGGTGGAATACTTTATGTCTTTGGTTTCATGATAATATCCTTCAAATTACACGTGTTTAATAAGAGTGCTTCTCTCTTGCAGGCCAACCCCCCTCCTGTGGTGGTCAACACCGACAGCGTCGACACCCCCCCATATGTGAGTACTGTTTCAAATAATACATCGGTTACACCTAATTTAAAACTCCATCCAACTGCGACCTGCTCATACTGTAACATTTCCAATTCTGACTGCATTAGTCTTAAAGAATTTCTTGAGAAAAGAAAATTCAACACACCGCCTTACAGTGAATGGCCATTTAAGGTTGGCCTACTTCTATCTGAAATTCTTGTAGTTTCTCCAATAATTGTACAGCTTTGTAAATAGTTATATCAAATCCTTTTCTCTGTTAAAACAAATACCAGCAATAAAATCAAATGTCAGCGGTTATTTTACAGCGTAAAGACTTGCAGCACCTTCTGCTTAAAATGCTCAGCAAGTTCAGTATTTCTCCCCCAGAAAAACGCACGAGTGATAGCAGCATCCTGGATTTAGACAGAAAGCTCAGTCTAGAATTAGATGGATCCAGATGTCATTTTACTGGTAGCCAGCTGCCACAGAGAATCAGTGTCTGTTATTGTTAGATAAGTTTATTATGTAATTACTGTGGAATTACTCCCCGCTGAACTGCCTGGAATGTAACACAGAGGGAGAGAAAAAGATTTCTCTCACGCAGATTTCACTTAATATTTCACTGATATGATTGCTGACTATACTCTTCCAAAGAAATGTGATTCATGCTTGCAACAAATCCAGAAAAAAAAAAACAACGTTTACTTAAATCGCTTATGACTCTTTTCAAAGCAAATATGGCTGATGAGGCAAAGGCAGCATGTCGACAATTTTTTAAATAGGTAAATAAATGTAAGCACAAGGTACATGCACAAGGCCGTTCCTACCCACTCTACCTATAGAATGTGACTGGATGTATTTTATGTTTAAAATAAAACCATGGGGCCTTTAACCAGTGTATGGTAGGTGATAGCACACACACACACACACACACACACACACACACACACACACACACACACACACACACACACTGCACACAGTGGCTGATGGAAGATTGTGCCCTCTGTTTGAAATGACAGAAATTCAAAATCTAAACTAATCTGACTGCACAGAGACACAGATTACAGCCAAGGGGATTACATGGGCCACTGGGATGCCACTCGACCACTGTGTGTGTGTGTGTGTGTGTGTGTGTGTGTGTGTGTGTGTGCATGGGTGTGCATGCGCGTGCCTGCCTGCCCGCCTGCAGCAGCTATAGCAGGAACAAGACATTCATCTCCCAGCATAAACCGAGAAGAGCAGAAATATATAATAGTCTGCTCGGATCGGCTTTAATTCCGTGTGCTGTTCATTCAGTCAGGAAATACAGACGTTAATATGTTTTATAGTACACGCAGTCCTGGCTGAGCGGTGTGATTGGCTCACGGGTAATTCACCAGTGATGTTCTTAAATATGACATCAGAGATACATCATCATTAAGAACGCATTACCAGTTTAATCTCTGGGATTCATGCGTCATTCATAAACGATCAAATGTGTAATTTCACTTTTCCAGAACTGACATTTGTCGCAGTTTGTTTTACCTGATGAGTGAGATGACGATCAGATGATGACAGTCAGGAGGTGGAATGCAACTAAGTACATTAATTGAAGTACCGTACAAATTTGGGGTACTTGTACTTCAGTATCTTGTAGCTTTAGCTAACAGTTGACAGTGAGCAAAATGAAAAAATACAACTGAAACTGGTAACTGTTTTGATAATTGTTTCATTTCATATCAAAACATTTCATGGTTGACTTTGGGCTCTGGGTAATTGGGACTGCATTTCTCACTATTTTCAGATTTTTTATCAATAGATTAATGGAGAAAATAATTAGCAGATTGATCCATAATAGAAATAAGTTGCAGTCCGATACAAAATAGTTAGAAGTGAGCTCTGCCTCAACCAACTAAACAGTCAAATCCTGCTTTTATATTCATTCATAATGACTCTCATATGATATCATTTACATACATCGAATGCATTTTTCTGCATCGAGTATTTTTACTTTTAATGCTTAAAGCACACTTTCCTGATAATACTCACATACTTTTACTTAAGCAACATTTTTGATGCAGGACTTTTACTCGTACCAGAGTATTTGTACGGAATGGTAGTACTTTTACTTCCTCCACTGCTGCTGATATGTGATGGCATATGTACTGATACATGGAGCCCAGAAACAGTGCGAAATATGACAAAGCTGTGATAAACATGAAGCTTGAACGCAACACGAGAGGATGGTGTACACAGATAAAACACTGAATATAAATTATGAATGTGAAAAGCTTTACCGTAAACTTCAGATGAGCATTTTAATGTTCGTTACGGGCAAACAGCCTTCAGCGTTCACTCTTAATTGACACACTTGTCTTTTGTTTGTCTCTGACAGGTCAACGGTACAGAAGCAGACTATGAGTATGAGGAAATCACACTGGAGCGGGTAAAAGCATGAAAACACACCAGCAGCATGCACGCCTCATTATACACACAGGAAATGGACTCAGTCACATCAACCTTGGTGTCAGTGTCTCCATGTGTTCAGACTGACCCCTGTCCTCCGTCAACACTCCTCCATAATCACGCTGAAACACCATCGGTGCTGTCGAGAGCAGAAATGATTTTGAGTGTATTTAAACAGGAACCTGTGCTGAGACAGAAACATGCAAACAAAGACTGAGGAGGTGTGAAGAGAATGAAAATATTTCCTCTGAGGGGATCTGACAAGTCAGTTATTTGTATTAATTTGAGTGAGCTGATATCTCTATTCCTCCAGATCTTTATATACTTTTTAAACTTTTGGCTGAGTCAACAAAACAAATCTTACTTGACAGCACATATCATTATACTTGCTTACATCCAACTAAAACAAGAGCTCAAGATCATTTTGGCAGCTATGACCAATGCTAAATGTGTCAAGCCAACCAATATAATTGAATCAGCCAATGCACTGCACAGAAAAAGCAACATCTTGCACATCGTGATATGACCTTGTTCATGTTGTGTATCACTTCAAATAAAACAGAGTTTGAAAAAGATGCTCAGGAGGTGAGCTTAAAGGTCGGCGTGAATAGTTCTAACTCACAGCAAACTGCAAAATAAAGAAACGGTGTGGATTGCGAGTGATTGTGTTTTACAGCCTGAGGTCACACACGTCTTATTTACCTCCACCTCTCACTGAGGCCTTGCTATATGGGCAAGTTATTTTGAATGGCTGGAAAAGTGACTTTCTTATCTTCTAATGCTGTCTAATTCTGCGTAAACAAAATCATAGGAACCAAAAAAAAAACACATTTATTAAGATTATTCTCATAAAACTCATTTATCTTTCCCTCCTTTATCTCATCATTCTGCCTTTCCTTCCCTCAGTCTCACCATCGGTGCGGCTCTGCTGACACTGTTTCCCCGTCCTCTCTGTTCCTTGTCCATCCTTGCCGATTTTTTTTCCTGATCCCCCCATTATATTCCCCTTTCTCTCACCCCGAGGCTCTCCATCTCTCCCTCTCTCTCACTCACTCTATTCTCTTGTGACCTGGTTCTGTCTGCTTGACGGGATCTGCTTTAAAGACACTGTGGACACGCACGCAAACACGGGCACAGACAGTACACTCGCTTTAAACCCGGTGACAAAGCATGAGAGAGTGAGAGAAACATACACAGAGCAATGGCTGCCATCAGTTTTCAACGACTGGCTGAAGATATAATATTTGATAGATGCTAAGATTTAAGAGGACGTTCTAATTCTTCCAGTTTGCCTTCTTATATAGACTACCCAGGAGTATCTGGGTGACTTTTCCATTATAGTGTTTATTAATGACTAAAAAGCATTGTAGAACGTCAGCTGGTGTTTATTTTTCCCTTTAAAACACACTCTGCGTCTGTGTGTGTGTGTGTGTGTGCAGGGTAACTCAGGTCTGGGCTTCAGTATCGCTGGAGGGACTGATAACCCTCACATCGGAGAAGACCCCTCAATCTTCATCACCAAGATTATACCTGGAGGGGCCGCAGCCCAGAATGGACGACTCAGGTACACACACACACACACACACACACACACACACACACACTGAAATAACACACGCACTTACATTCTTTTAGTTCATCTGCGAATGAGCATATGTAAGTATGTCCAGTAGACATTAACAGAAGAATCGAGAGCACATGAACACACGTATGTTTGTTGATACACATAATATCACTTGTTGTTACAGTAAATCAGTGAAAATCTACAACAAATAAGATTATACAAAAGAGACAACGGACAAAATATAAATAAAATATTGTAACTCTGAGCGTAACCAAAACCTGGAAGACTTCAACAGAATGTTTAATTTAGCTGAGGCCAGCTTTTTGTCACTGAATAGAAGACAAATCCTCACAATATGAGTGTGTGAAAGGATGGTAGATTCACAACACGAGTACAACTTTACTGATCACAGACAATTATTCAAACTAACAAACGGCTGAATACACCAGACTGACAATAAAATTCGATCTTATGCAGCATTGTAGAAAAGTCTGGCTGTGCAAATTGGGTCGGTCGCATATTTATGTGACTGAACCAGGAATTTCATATAAATGAGTCCAACTATAGGCACCATTAGAGAGGAAAGAAGCCAAACAACTCAAATATGGTGTCAGCAGCATGTTACCTCTTTGCTTTCTTCCTACTGGACTTGTTTCAGAGTGACAGATGTGTTTATCCTTTGTCTTCATCATATACTCCATACGCAGGTCAAATGTTGTCTTTGCTGTATGTGACTTTGCTGTGCAGGGTGAATGACTGTATAGTCCGAGTAAATGAGGCAGACGTCAGGGAGGTGACCCACAGCGGGGCTGTGGAGGCGCTGAAGGAGGCGGGAGGTCTGGTCAGACTGTGTATACGACGCCGGAGGAGCCTCACTGAGAGAATCATGGATATCAAGCTGGTCAAAGGGCCCAAAGGTGAGAAAATACGACAGTGGTAAACAGAACAGGCAGTGGAGTCTGTCCTATCTCACTACTTACTGTCTGATAAAGAAACAAGGGCGTACAGACATCAGGTGGAGCCTGAAAGTGAGAAAGTATGACGGGGCACAATTTTCTGATTTCCATGGAGAAGTAATATGATTGAGCAGCAGAAAAAACATTAACAGAGCAATTAAAAGGCCTGAAATATGAAATATGCCAGAAGGTATAGTTTACCTAATGTGATTTCTCTTTTGATTCCGACCCTGTAATTGAACTGTATCGGCTCTCAGAAGTGGTGGAAGGGCTCAAGGGAGAAAATGAGAAAATGCAGCTCTGCAGCAAATGGAAATATAACATTAAGACGATCCTCAGGAAGCCAGGAGTCAGAAACATGAGCTGCTGATGTTTTCTCTCAGGTTTGGGATTCAGTATAGCAGGTGGAGTAGGAAACCAACACGTCCCGGGCGACAACAGCATCTACGTGACGAAGATCATCGAGGGAGGGGCTGCACACAAAGACGGACGACTACAGATAGGGGACAAACTTGTAGCTGTAAGAAAGACCTTTTTATTCTTCTTCACTCTTCTTTCTTCTTCTCTGCATTTATGCAAATCAGTCCAATATGCACTGCAGCTTGCAGTCCACATCAAAGCAAAGTTTTACTACAACATTCAAATGAAATGCAACATTGAAGAAGTTTGATGCAACAACTTTCACATTAAGATATGATTTTAGGTTTATTGGCCACATATAGGTGATGAATATCCCTTAACATCGTTAATAGCATCGAGTGCTGCATGATATGAATCACTATGGTGACGTTAGATGTCATAAATATCCCTTAGTAACACAATATATCAAATGATTTGCCCTTAATAAAACCAGGAATGTAATTCGTCCACAGTAATGTTATCAGACGTAGGATGAGAAAAAACATTACCCCCCCTTTATTAAATTCTAACACATTACCAACAGGGTATGTTGTGTTCTAAATTAGATGTATTAGTGAAGGACAGTGCACAAAGGTATGATGGTATCACATTTCTCCTCTTCTGCTCTACTTCTGAGCCTGTTAAAGGTGCAGCAGCAGCAGACCTTTGAGCATAAAAATAAACACAGCATGATCAAAGCTTCTTCTTCATGAAGTTAATGCCTGTATATGATACAGTGTGTGTCTCCATGTGGCTCCAGGTGAACGCCTCCTGTTTGGAGGAGGTAACTCATGAGGAGGCAGTGGCTGCCCTGAAGTCGACTCCTGACGTCGTTTACCTCCGCGTGGCCAAACACACCTCGCTTTTTATCAATGACAACTTCCCTCCACCCGACGTCACTAACTGTGAGTACACATACACCTGAGACTTAGACCAGAATACAACTATTGTGCTCGTTCTATTCATTTCTCCCTTTTATCCACGACAACAGACACAGCTTGCAGTGAAACTGTGTTCTGGTGGATGTAGCACACATCATTGCAGCCAAGAAGCTGAAGCATTTTAGGGCCAGATGGTGTTAAACTATAAAGAACAGCAAGGAACAAAGCCGATGGTGGAGGTTTCTGCTTTGGGTGGGTTTGTAAAAAAACACCCATCAACTGTTCAGCTTTTTGCAAAGGCTCTTACTAGAAATGACAAGTTAATTTGCAGAAACAGATAAACGCCATTCTTAAAATGAATAAACAAATGCAAGTTTGACCAATCGTCCCCTGAGGGCACAATGAAATAAACATGATTTATGAAAATACAAAAATATCTCATCAAAACATCCAACCGCAATTTGACTGATATTCCCTGGAGCGCCCAAAAAGCATTGTTCATGGAAATAAAACAAAAAAATGGAGATATCTGTTTTTGCAAATTAACCTTCCAACTGTAACAGCGCAGCAATTCCCAGACCACCATCGTTACAAGCAACCCATCAAAGCAACATGCTCAGTGGCTGATAGATATTAACAAACACATATTCATGTCTTTTTAGATTAGATCGTCTCGTGTCTCATTACATTTACTATACTGTGCTAGACAAAGGAGCAAGACTAGGAGGGGGAAAGTTGAGGTACAAGTAAAGGAGGAGGATTGTTTTTTGGGGTTTTTTGTAATTAGCTGTGCTTTCAAATGACTGTGCCGTTGTCAGTGGTGAAGGAAAAGACCCCCCCATGTGTGAGTAGCAGCTCAGTCGGTGGCTGAATCGAATGCAGACATCACAAAACTCACCCCAAGCTGCGTCAGAATAGCATCAAGTCATCAGAACAGCTCCGAGGGTAAAAGGTGTAAAATGAATTGTTAATGGACTTTGCCGTAGATTTCCACGTCAGGGCTGAACGCCACAGGGGACTGCTGTGTTTGTTCTGGTGGTATAGAGCCATGAAAATGTATTACTTTGGTTACCTGGAGGAGGACTCTGAATTGAGGATGTTGTGAACTCCACGACGTGTCGGGTGAAAACATATCTGCGAGATGACCCTGATCATCATGTGCTCATGCGGTGTCCACTGTCATACTGAATGCTTACAGTGTTTTCAAGCCATTTAAGTTGGTTGGAAACATGATGGTCTGAAAGATACAAAGATGACATCAACCAGACAGTTTTAACTGTGTTATATAAGAGTCTGATTATCAGACTGGGTAAATTTGGTCCACTGGATTACAGCCACTTGTCACCTCTCCAAATCAGCATATTATCAAACAACATGTCATTTATCACCGCGCTGTATCTAACACATTACCAAACAGCATGTATCACACCATCGTCGCTCAGCATACCTGTAACTGTATACAGTACATCAACGCTTGTAACCGATGGACCAGAGATGCAGTGTGAGCTGTGATTGATTAGACAATAAATGCACTTTTTGATTAGAGCCAGTTGGGTGATGACAGTGCTTCAAATTCAAAATCATACTAAGAGTACATGAAAGTACAATGAAATGATGTTTCATGCATGACAGTACGGTAAAATAAAAAACAAATGTATGTGTGTGTGTGTGTGTGTGTGTTCCTGCAGCGTACTCCCCACATCAAGACAACCACATAAGCCCCTACATGAGCGGCAGCCAGTCTGTAAGCCCCGCCCCACTGACCACGCCCAGGTACTCACCACTGCCCAGAGCCGTGACTGGAGACGATGACGTGCCCAGGTGAGACCCGTGCGTGTGTATGCTTCTCTGATTTCAGGAGATTTCTCAGGTTTGAATGTTACACTCAATAGAAACATCAAATACTGTAGTTTCAAAAAAGATGGCGGATCTCTTCAATCTCTTCTCCTTTATTGCTCGTCTCATGTCCCCCTCTGAGGTTTTAAGTGGCCCTCACAGAGCTTCATGACATCAGATTGGGAAAACAGAGTCCTAGAGAGCCCGAAATACACTGAGTGACCTCTGTCCCTGCCTGCTCGCTCTGCTGCTGTGTGTGTTTGAGTGCGTGTGAGCGTGTGTGTTTGGCAGGAAAAGGCAGATGGCAGTGCGAATTTTGTCTGGCATGTAAACTCAGGTCACATATGTACACACACAGACACACACACACGCAGATACACTCTCAGTGCTGCTCTACTGTCTTTAATCCATTTTAATGGACGGATTACAGCCCATCACAGCCCGCGTCACTCAACTGGCGTCACCGTGGTTACCAGAATATGACTCATTTCGTCATGACCCTCTGGGCCAATCATAGCGCTTTGATTATAATAAATCTGATAAGCCTCAGACTGACTGCAAAACGGTCATTTTGACGTCTGCCCCTCTTTTTTCCTCTGTGTCGGTGCCTTTCCTTGAGTCTCTCGGTCATCTCTTTCTCTTTCACTCCCTGATTAGTTTCTCATGCAAATAGAGGATTATGGGTTTTAATAAATGTCCTCTGAGCGTGCAAAACTCTAAGAACATCTGCTTCCTTTCAGCAGGTGATTTCAAAGCAAACAAGTTGATTTATTCATTTGTGCTGTGGTACTGGGGATGCACCCATTCATCCTTTTCCCTCTACCACTGCATACAACTCACTGATACCATTTCACTGTGAGGTATCAAAACCTGAAACACAGAATCTTTATGACACTAACAAAGAAACAGTGTTTAATGTGGATCTGTCTCATCTGGAAACTGATCCAACAGTTTTGGACTGGTGCATCATTAGTGATTAGAGACCATTTCAGGCAGAGACGATAAAGAAGCATCGAATCCAAATTTCACAGACTGTCTACACAGTGCATGTTTATTTATAAATGGCCTGATTCTCTCTCTTGGATTCTTGGAATTGTTCTGACATTATTCATCATTGTTTTCAACCACAATTAGGAGGATGACATGATGGTCCAGTGGTCCTCACAATGAGGTGTGAGAAAGCCTTAAACATGTATTAGCGTGTTTGGCTCTTGTTGACTTGGATTTCCTACAAATGCTCTTGTTTACTCCCAATGTCTAAACACAGTCAGTATATGCTGATTTGCTAAAGAATCGACTCAGTGTGTGTGTTTACCATAGCACCACTAACTGTGGTGGTGCAACAGAACAGAGACAGTGCAGTACTGACATCTACTGGTCATTGTGGTGAATTATCCTAAGTTTGAATACCCGATTCTCCCACAGAGATGAACCATCAGAATACAATACGCTACAGTAACTGCGCAAGACAGCTGTATTGTTTTAATGTTTTCTTTTGTAGTTATGTTTTAAATATAAAACAGTAAATTAATAAATTATTCATCCTGTCATTGGTTCTTAAATTTGAACTTTAATCAGCAAAAAGCATCAGTTGCAGTCATCATCCAATAAAATGCCTGCAAAGCTGATAGAAATATTATAATTATGTAAGAATTTTATGCTGAAAAGTAGGATACCATCATCCTTTACTGTAACGTAAATGTGTGTGTGTGTTGAATTTGTCATTCTTCCAGAGAACCCAGGCGGGTGGTGCTCCAGCGGGGGTCCACAGGTCTTGGTTTTAACATAGTTGGAGGGGAGGATGGAGAGGGAATCTTCATCTCCTTCATTCTTGCGGGAGGTCCGGCTGATCTCTGTGGGGAGCTACGAAAAGGAGACCGCATCCTGTCGGTATGTGCTAACACCTGTTACACACACACCTGTTACACACATATAACACAAGTACTGTCACCCTTTCTAACACTGAGAACTCATATTCCTCTGTTATTAGTGTATAGGTTATATAGGGTAATCATGGGAGACATCCTGTCTGTTCACTTTCCCCCAGAGCCTCGTCATACATCTCAGAATGATTATCAGCAGAGCAGTAATAATACCTGCAGAAGCTGAATATTTTGAACTTGATCTGATCTGGCATCGACAGCAATCTCAATTTAAAGAGAGAGTTCAGTCAGCTGGCATCGTTTCCTTTGCACAGCGCCAGTCAGTCACCACTAATGGCTGATGGGGGATGCGTGTGCTAAATCTGTATTTTGTTTTCCTCTAAAATGAAACATGGCTTTAATTTTCTTCAGACAGCATTCAAACAGGATTTAGTCATCAGACTGGAGAGGCGCTGATAATCCCTTCAGAATGGCTGTGACTGTATTATGATGCAAGTGCTGACATGACATGATTTTATGCATTAAACAAACCTTCACAAAGTACACACATACTACACATGCAGGCATACACGACACTGGTCACCTGTGAGTTACTGACCCACTGAGATGTACAGCGTTCTCTAACTGTGTGTGTGTTTTAGGTGAATGGCGTGGACCTGTCCAGTGCAACACATGAGCAGGCAGCCGCTGCTCTGAAGAACGCAGGACAGACGGTTACCATAGTAGCACAGTACAGACCTGAGGGTGAGTACTGCAGATAAGCACAGTGTATTACCACCATCTCATGTACAGGTTGATGCATGAGTAAAGGAGGATGGAAATGCTGCTGAGCAGAACACATTTCATGAAGTACAGACCTCTGCTGAGCTCCGGTGGTTTAACTTGCTGCAGTGACGCACAGGTGCACTTCAGGGCCCCATGACATATCTGTTGGGTGTGATCTTCTTCTGCTTCTTCGTCTCCTACTCCTCTTCCTCTGCCTTCTTCTTCTTCTTCTTCTTGGATTTCTGGCCGCGTACTATAGAAGCCGTCAGGCACAGCCCCAGAATTTTTGACAGGCCAGAATAATTTTGGCTGAGCCTTTTAATTAGAGAAGTTAACACTGTTTGTCTTCTCTGTGACAGTTTCCAGCTGGTAGTCCAGCTAAAACAGAAGTGACTGATATCATGCTGTGGGGGTCGTATCTGGTTGATTATGACACTTTTTCAATGCGGAGGTAGCTTATTATTTGGATTTGAATTTTATTTAAATACCATCTTGTTTGGATGATCTGGCTGGATTATTATTTGTGGAAGTTGACTGAAGGGAGAGAGACAGAGAGTTCGACTGCTGGGTGAGCTACATCGACTTCAGACGAGAGGGAGAGTGGTGCACTGTGCAGTCAGCCAAATGGTCAAATGGTGTATGCTTGTGTACAGAGACATTGGCAGCCAGCGTAAGATGACCTGGTGTGATTGGTCCAAGCTTCACACATTCATTTTAAAGTATATGTTCTTCCACTCCCACATACAGCTATAATTCTCCGATCTGCAGGAAAGGGCCAAAATTAACAAAAGGTGTTTTTTTGCTTAAAAGACAGAAACAAAATCCATTGTTTATGGGCATAGGAAAAATACACACACCAGGTTTTATATTATTTTTTAGTTAGTGGTTCTCTTATTATTACGTTGTGGCTTAATGTTCAGAATCGTTGCTTCAGAGTAATTAGCAACAACAAGACACTGATCAGCCTTTTGTGTGTACTGAGGTTTTGGAAAATCACTGCACAACATACAACACATACACACACACACACACACACACACACACACACACACACACAGTGAGGTTTCCCAGCAAGCACCATCCTGGATATTTGTTTAGTGGGAGTGACTGAGACGGCCGTAACCTAGGAAACCAGGTTATAACTAATGATTGGCTCAGCTAATGGGATGCTGTCATGGTGGGAACACACACAAACACACACACACACACACACACACACACACACACACACACACACAGCATCAGGTCCCCTGTTCCTGTGAGTCACCTCAAAAATGTGTTTACTGGAAGAGATTGTGTGTGTGTGTGTGTGTGTGTGTGTGTGTGTGTGTGTATGTGTGTGTGTCGTGTTTGTGTATGTGTATGTGTCTGGTTCTGGTATCATCCATGTATTATTCAGTTGGAGAGGAGGTCCGGGAAAGTATTGTGTCAGGCAGAACCACAGTTTGATGCACAGAATCACAGGTCCCTAAAACGTCTGAGGAGAAAGTGAAGGGCAAAATACATTAAGATGTGAAAGACAGTGTCAGAACATAATGAAGTTCCCCTGCACCGACATTATGCAAATGTATTGGAAGATTATGGAAGCAGCGTAGGGATATAACTCATACATCATTATGAAAGCCATGATATATGAATTATGAATTCTAATTTCAAAAGGGAAAGTGCGTTTAAATATAGATCCCCAACCAAGATTATTTTCTCTGTGCGAGGATTTGGGGGTTAAACTGATACTGAAAAAGAAGGAAACGCCAGGCTCAAGGTGCTTGGGTCAAACCAGCATGACTGGGGCCGAAACTAAATATTGGAAATCAATTGCATTGATTTTTTTTCGCTCCATTAGAGATTTGATAGCTACAACCTGTTCATGAAAGCTTGCTATTCTAAACAGTAACGTCACAGCTTTGCACTTAAAATATAGGGTAATGTTGTCAACATAATAGGAGGAACTGCAGTAAGTTCGCATTCTTTTCCTCATACATCAGATGTATTATGTATTTTCTGAACCGTGAGCAAAACATGTTAAGATGCTCCACTGTCCCTTTTGCCACTGATCACTGGGAGAGTTTGGTTTTATCATGTGCAGCCTAGAGACCTGAGATTCATTTAAAAGCCTTAAAAATGCTTCAGCCTAAGATGAGGAAGACCCACATGCAGAGACTCAGGATGTCTCGTTGAAGATGATACACCAAGATAACTGAAAACCGACTCGCTCATGTCTGTCTGACCTAAGTAGTCTGCAGAGAGCACAGTGTTTAAGTTCGAGAAATAAAGAAAAACTGCACCTCACAGGGACTGGCCTGTGTCTGAGTGTTCAGTTGGATCAGCACCATGGACAGCACCTGGAGCTCTTCAGAGGACTTAAAGGAATAAATGTCTTAACAGAGGATCACAAACTCACCACATACAGGCTTCAACGGTGTCCAAGTAAAATCACATTTAGTTATTTTGTTTTGCAGTCAAAATACATAAAACTAAACATCTATAAATGTGGGGCGGGACAAATTGTTCCTGATAGCTGTGCCATCGGTGTGTGAGGGTGCATGTAAATGGTTATCTCTCCTGATGGGCAGATGGCACCTTACCTGGTGATAGAATGTGTAAGTGAATGGGTGTGTGTTGGTCTGTGTTGTGGAGCGCTGTGAGTGATCGGTAAGACTAGAAAAGTGAATGCAGCTCATTTACCATGTTTTTAAGTTAGGGAAGAACGAGACTTTAGCAGGAAAGCCAGTGTGGTTTTTCAAAGAACGCTAATAGTGCTGATGAAGAACATGCTGAGCAGAGAAGAGAAGTGGACCAGACTACTGAAATGGATTGAAAATGTTTCTATGGATGCCTTCATGCAGTGTCTTCATCACCATTGGAAGTTGTTCTCCTCCACAGAGGAGCAGACTTTTTACACTCCTCATGTTTGTTGTCCTTTAAAAAAGTCAAAACCATGGAAGTTCAATGGTCTGTTGGTTTTGCTCGGTCCAGCTCTGTCTTGGCATTTGTTGGTGTTGCGTTGGGAGCGACAGCACACTGTAGGTATTAGAGGTGGGCCAGCTGGCCTGACCGAGAGCCGACTGTGCCGTAGCCTAGTTTTAATGTTCGTCCTGCTCCTGTAACATTTGTCCCGCTCAACATTCAAGAAACTATGTGTGCTGCAGCGTTTAGGGGTTTTACTCACGTGTTGTTCCTTAAAGAGGGGCAGTTAAAGATCTGTGTGTGTGTGTGTGTGTGTGTGTGTGTGTGTGTGTGTGTGTGTGTGTGTGTCTGTGTCTGTGTCGTGACTCTCATTAGTGACTGTTGAATGAACTTTATATCAAACCTTCTGTCCATGCTGGGCTTTGGTCAGCGCTGTGTGTGCATGCATGCGTGCACTTGTGGGTCCATCTGAGGACCATGTTTGTCCCATTCCCGTGGTGATAGCATGTGGTGACCAGCAGTGCTCCCTCTGTTTCACACACACACTTCCTGCCAATGAGAGAGGAACTCATAATGACCTCCAGCAGGAGAGGAAAAGTGTCCCTCTCGCCGCGTGTGTGCAGGTCTCCTCCTGTTATTTATATTAAATAGAGTATCCAGGGCAGCAAACACAACACAGCTCGGCACAGAACTGAACTGCTCATGGTGAGTGCGTGTGCGTGCATGTGCGGGTGTGTGTGCTAGCTGGAGCAGCGACACGGTTGATTTAAGCTGATGCAGCAGATATAGATCTGTGTTTATTTGAAGTACAGCAGATGGAGCGTGTTTGTCTGTGAAAAGTCTTCATGCTGCGTTAGTCCTGCCGACATCCCTCATCACGTTTCATGCTATTTTAAGCCAATTTTGTGCATCAGACCTGTGGCTCCAAAGTGTGTTCGTCCCCAAATTCATATGCCTTTGGCCAGGGAAGGCTGTTTGACTGGATGTTCTCCCAAAATTCCCATCTGTAGGATTTTTTTTTTGTAAAATATTATTTGGTACAGAACACACTTCACTTTAAGAGCATTGTAGGGAATCAGGATCAACTTTAAAGTAAATTAGATCTTCTTGCAAAATAATCATAAGACCATCATAAAAATAATAATTAATAATAACAAATTTTTCCTTGATATTACCTTACCTTTACAGTTGACCCTATATTCAGAGATACATGATACATTATATAAAGTTTAAATGGTTCTAATTTCTATGATTATCTTGATGATTATCATTATCAGTCAGTGTTTGTCATGTACTTAAAATGCCATATGAGCAGCATTTGGGTAAGTCCATAAAGTCCATAAAACGAATCTTATTCTCAAACTGTAGTAAGTTATTGTCCACTTTCTGAAAGAAAGCAATTTATGAAAATCCATTTTTGCAGCCACCTCAGCTACAAGTAGCATTAAGATATGAAGAAAGATAATGACATGCAAAATACGGACTTCCACAGAAGCTCTGCAGCCACAATGTGGAGATCACAGTGTTTGTTACTTTATCCTGCTTATTATTTAATAATGCTGATGATAAGGAGCATTTTTCAAGAAAGGTGCACAAGCTCTCTGGAGGAAGCTAATAAAACATAGGAAATATGCCAATAATAAAGATATTATGTTGATGAAACAGAACTGGAGGTATTGTCTTTATTCTACATATTCCACAAATCTGGGTGTTCATTTAAAAACATAAAAATGAGGCAGTGTTGACCTTTGAGCAATGAGCTCCTCCCATGCCATAAGTTTCCTGATGTGGGAACTGGTAATTCCTGCAGGTTGACAGCAGTATTAGTGACTGGGATTACACACAACTGTCACAGACACACACTGTCACACACATGCAGTACTATACGCACACACACACAAACAACACACACAGAGGCGGTGTCTGTCAGCAGTAATACTGAGGTGATGCAGAGAGGATTATCTTACTTCTCTTAGCCTGCTTATTGCACTTTGTGTTTGCGTGTGTGTGTGTGTGTGTGTGTGTGTGTGTGTGTGTGTGTGTCATGTACCACTTATTAAGTAGAAGATTAACAGCAACTCTATCTCTGGGCTTTCTGGCACAAAGTTGTGGGAATATTATCCGCTGCATACATACAGTAGGCTGCTCTCCTTTCTTTTCCCACTTCACTTCATCTCTCTGTTCTTTCTCCTTCGCTCAGCTTCCTTCCTTTTCCTTCGTCCCTTTCCTCCCTTTCCACCTGTCAGCTACTCCTCTCCTCCCCAGTGTTACTGGTGTCTGTGGTAATGGTCTGACTCATCGCCCACCATGTGTGATTTGGGGGATTTGAGCTGTCACTTGGAACAGGAAGGTGACTGATTTGCAGCGTGTCGCCGTGTCACTGTCATGCTTTTATTAGCTGCCAGAGATGAAACACGTTTATCAGTTTTGACATTTATTCTTCAGTTCTGTACATTAATATAAGACTTCTGTCCCCTGCTCTCCCCTCTTACCTCCCCTGCAATCTGATTCAGTTAATCAATGCCAATATAGATTACTGTACTGTATCGTATCAATTATAGATGAGCCTCTTCCAGCGCTGCTATTTTTAGAGCCAGTGTCTCATAACGATTCTTGTACGGTTTTACATCAGACTCACCAGGTGAAGGGTTTTTTTTTTTTTTCCAATTCAACTGATCAGACATGAGAGGCATACTGTCTGCGTGCACAAATGCAGGAAGGTTGTTTAACAAGAGGATTTTGATAACTTGCAGACTCCTTTTTATTATTATGATTAAGCATAGCTCACTTAATGCTTTGGAAATGGGGATCATATAATGTTATTTATCCCTGTGGAGGAATTAGATGTTCACAGCAGCAACAGTGGAAACATTCAGACAGGGAAAATGAGGAAATGGAGCAAAAAGCAGAGTTAAAGGTGCCCCGTGGAGTTTTCTTGTCAACAAATCTTGTGTATCCTTCATGCCTTTAATGCATTTCCTTTCTCATAAAACATCTGCCACCACATATTTTTATCTGTATCAAACCCCTGTTGCAGTCTTCTTCTTCACCGCCTTTATTGACACATCGCTGCACGTTACCGCCACCAACTGTCCATCAGAGGAATAGTGTGGAATCAGCATCAGGTATCCCCCGTGTGATACACAAAAATGAAGCTCACTCGTAAAAACATTGCTCCATAACCCTGAATACCTTTAAATGTATCAAAAGCCAAGAAAAGAAAAGATATTTAAGCAATAATGACTTGAAATAGGACATAAAATTCATGCTCCTACTGCAGGAAAGTAAACAAGGCGGGAAAGTACAGCTTATCTACTGCACATTCATGTATTCACTTGTAGCAATTAATAACAGTACTAACGCTCAAGCAAGGTTCAGACAAACTGGGCTCTGATTCAATATTAAAAAAGGTGATCTGAAAGGAAAATATTGGTGCAATGCACACACGCCTATGAGAGCTTCCTGTCTCCAGTGGTTCTCTGTTGGATCGCACTGAAGCTGCACAGTGCAGAGAAGGTCTCTGCCAGCTGCTGAATGGAGGAACAATGCTCCTCCAGGGAGAGGAGAGGTAAATGAAGGAAGGAGGGATGGAGGGAATATGAGCCCCAGAGCCATTTGTCTCTGTCATCACCCCTCCCCCCTTCTCTTCCTCCCTTCTACCCTTTTCCCATCTCTCCATTATGTCTTATTTTCTCCCTCCATCGCTCTGAGTCTCTCTCCCTCGCTCTTAATCTGATAATGCTGCGCTGAGGTGATGTGTGTTGACAGAGGCAGTTAGATGCTGATAATGTGAAACTTCATATCTGGCGATTTTGATGTGTGTCGCTGTATCACCAGTGGGGAGTTTGACGTCCAGAGAAAGAGGCAGAGGTAGAAGTGTGTGTTTATTTGGATTTTGGAAGCCTGGAGCGTAACCTGCTGCATCTGATATGACACAAATGTTTTAAGTAACATTTTTCATTTACTGTGTTGTGGAAGTTCACACTTCAGCTCAAAGTTCAGTTCACAGAGATTAAACGAACCAGATCACATTCACAGTGCACAATGTATAATTCTGAACTATGCTCACAGTCCCAATTAACTAGCTCACGTTAAATTTTGCCGTTTTTTTTGTAATGAAGTCTGTCTACTCTTTGGGAAACAAACACCACGCTTTACAAAATACTGTGGGTTTCATTTGGTTGGAGGTCTGAACCTTTGTTAATGGTTTCTTGTGATCACCATCCATGCTGCCATGCCTACTATTGTTTTTTTCCTCAGGATGGCAAAGTCATCACTCACTCCATTCTGCCTCTGACTGGCTAGTCCTCTTTTCCTTCGTTGGTTGATGTATTTAGAGTTAGGTACGAGGAGTGACACTGGTTAGGGTAAGAAGTCCCATCCGGCATGACAGGTGCCATAAAACACAGCTAATGTTCACGTTCATTAGGTGCAAAGGGATATGTTCAGTTCACCATTCACCCAAAACAAGAGCATGTTCAATAAACACACTCTTGAAGCATGTAATGTAATTATAAACAAGGTTTCTTAAAGTGAAACTCATAAAAGGAGAAAAACAGACAGAAAAAAATGAAAGAAAATGAGTCTTAAAAGTGGAGAGAGCCAAAAACTGAAGATGGAGAGAGAGTGAGAGACAGATGGAGACACATGCTGTACAAACATAAATCATGCAGAGCAGAAAGACTTGAATTCTTAGGCTTCTGAAGTCAGATGCGACTGTCTTTTTTCTTCTCTGTCCTCTCTGTTTCCATATAAAACAAAAGGAAAATCCATTTAGGTGATGTATGAATTGAGCTGTTAATTAAGGTTCCAGAAATCAATATTCAAAATGCTTGGTCAAGGTTTACCGTGTGTGTGTGTGTGTGTGTGTGTGTGTGTGTGTGTGTGTGTGTGTGTGTGTGTGTGTGTGTGTAGACCGATTCCCTGGGCCAAAGTAGGGCAGGAGGATGCCAGAGCCTGGCCATTGGCTTCCTGCATGAGTGACCTGAGGAGACTGAGTGTGTGTGAGTGTGAGTGTGTGTGTGTGTGTGTGTGTGTGTGTGTGTGTGTGTGTGTGTGTGTGTGTGTGTGCATGTGTGTGTGTGTGTGTGTCTCCGCCCAACAGCAAGCTGCTGTCAAAGAGGGGGAGGAGCAAACAAGCGCACCAGCAAAGAGATAGAGAACGAGAGGAGTGTAGTAGAGAGAGAGAGAGAGTTAGCATCTGTTGTTTCTGTGGCAGCTGAGCAGCACTGGACTGATTCTACACACACACACATGCACACACATGCACACACAGACACACGTTTCCTCTCTGTGGCACATACAGCTGCATACCTACACACACTTCACACACGTTTACATCTTTCTGTTCTGGCTCTCTCACATGTTGGCGTTAGATCTTCTCCATCTTTGCTCTCTTTCACACACACATCTGCTCTCTCTCTCTCTCTCTCTCTCTCTCTCTCTCTCTCTCTCTCTCTCTCTCTCTCTCTCTCTCCCTCTGTTTTTTTTTTCCCCCTCTCATTTACATCCCGGGACTCCGAGCAGCACAGACCCCTCTCTCACACGCACAGACACTCACCCGAAAGCCACCGTACCGGCATCATATCGTGCGGACGTTGAGCCTTCCTGTCTGCTTGCAGCATGTGAGTACAGCTGAGCGAGAGTTGGGAGAGACAGACCTGAACTGATTTACTTGTTAGCATCCTGCCTCTGGTAACACGCTGGCATCAGTGTTTATGCATAACATTTCAAAGCTTAACACTTTTAGCTGTTATTCGTGGACTTTGTGGAATGATGGGGAGTGATGAAAAACTGAAAAATCCCGACCTGCTCTGGTGAATCTGTGGTGCTCTAACACCGTTGTCCCTCTGATGACCAGTGATGCAGCATTAACACGTTGTCTCCGAAGCTGTCTTTGGTCTAACGACTCTCAGAGTGGTTTAGTATCAACAGTCTCTCTCCCAGCACTGTTGATTTTTTTTCAGACTGTGGTGCTTTTGCTGTATTACTGGATTTGGTTTTTAAAACAAAGCTGATCATGATGCAGCTCTGACTTCTCAACAGTGCTTTGGTCTTAAGCAGAAGATGATCAGAGCTGCAGCCTTGGCAGCTCCGGCTTTGTCTTTCTCTTCAGCTCTCGATAACACTAATATCTTAGCTGCAACACAGTCTTTGTTCTATAGATCATGAAAAGGAGCATCATCTCTCTGTAGCTCTCCAGTTTCTCTGCCTTTGTCTCAATTGTTTCAACCCTGCCCATCATTGAAAAGCCTTTCTACTTAATCTCACTGTATCAGATGAGAGTTTGTTGCAGTACATCTAAGATCAGTCACAGTCATTAATCTGTTTCCTCTCCTTCTCTTTTCTGTCTCTCTTCAATCTGTCTTGCTTTCTCCCTCCCCGTCTGCCTCTCTCTTAATCCCGTAATGCTGCATTGAGGCAATGTGTGTAGACAGGGGCAGTTAGATGCTGATGATGTGAAAGTTCACACAGTATCTGGTGATTTTGACGTGTGCGATCGCTCTGTGGTGTGGTCAGGCCAGTGAAACAAACCGAAATACAAGTGTTAATCCATCAATTTGTAATGGATTAGAGCTGAGATTGAAAATGCCAGACTGAGATCAGCAATGAAAAATGCTCAAATTAAATGAAATTTTTAGCAAAAGGGCATTTTGCTCCTCTCATTATGGAGAGACTGGAGGCAGTTTTGCATTGTCAAACCTGGTTTACGCTGTGTGAATCTAACATTTAGCTTTGAATGTAGCAAGTTATGTGAATCTCCTTGTCAGAAAATCTATCAAAGCTCTTTTTCCAGAACATTAGTGTGTTGTTTTAAACCCAAAACATCAGAGATTAGTGTTCCAGTGATTGATGTGATTTCAGTGTGGCTCTGAGCCATTTTAGTACAGTTTAGTTGTTTGTGTCTGTGAGCTTCACTGTGTCAGATTAATGAACGCTTTGGGGGAAATCAGAGCTGAGATCAGGGGGTTGATATGCTGATTTCTGACAGTGTTCAGAGGTAAACAAGGAAATGAAAACAGAAAAAGGGAGAAAAGGAGGAAAACCCAGGAGACACTGCAGGTTCCAGATCTGTGTGTGTGTGTGTGTGTGTGTGTGTGTGTGTGTGTGTGTGAGTGTGTGTGAGTGTGTGTGAGTGCGTGACCGTGTGTACCTCGAGTATGATTGAATTACTCAGGGTTAATTAGATTCTGAGGTCCACAATAGTGGTTCAGATACACACGCGCGCACACACACACACACACACACACACACACACACACACACAGGGACATCCTTCAGAAGGGCTTTTTCAGGCTTATTGCCAACGGCGTTGTCATCTGAGTGTTAGTTCAGAGGTTTCTGGGAAGCTGTGTGGTGTTAAGCAGACTAGAGGACAGTCAGTAAGGATTTATTACACACTTATCTGTTTTGTTCAGCCCCTCTGAATCAAAAATATCACATTTTTCTCTCATTTTGAGGCAGCGGTCTGCTGGTTAAAAGTGTATATTGTTACCTTTTCTGCTGGAAGAAGACTATCATCCTAAAATACACATTAGAGAGCACATTTGTTTTTTCACTTTGTGCATTACCATAAATAATGTACATATATAATTAAAGAGGCACACTGGCATTTTTATGGCCACTAGAAAAAATTGGGTCAGAAACTGAAAGGTTTTTGCAGCATGTAGCAGGATACTAAAGCACAGGGCTGCTACGCTGAGTGTATGAGCAAATGACTGCACTTTGCATTGATTGGCCAACCGGTTGCTCTTTCAGAATTTACTACTTGTCATTCAAGTGGGACGAGGATACTGTTGTTCCTGGCAATTAAGCTGAAAGTGCTGTTTGAAAATCCCCCATCTGCAAATGCATGTGTGAAATCTGAATTCGCGCAGGTTTGAGAAAAAGTGGTGCATTTACGTGTTGTGCGTGTTTGTTTTCCCTCTATCTGAACGGAGTTTTCCTTTTGTGCATTTCCAGTAGGTTTGTTGCATTCCAGCCAATGAGCAAACGCGAGCCAACTCATATATCCATGAAAGCGCTATGTCATACCACTGCTGAGCCACGTGAACATCGCTTTGTACATATAACTGTGCATGTTATAATGTGACGCCATTTTCAATCTACAACACATAGCTAGTAAGCTACATTTGTGAAAAATAGCATCAGGAAAATTTCAGAAAAATGTGTGTGTTTGTAGCTCATCAAAATATTCCAACACTGAGAGAATCTCCTCTACATGTGAACATGGAAAATATACTGTTGGCAACTTTCATGACAACTCAAAATACACCTTGTACTTGTGCTACGGCTGTTTGTATGAAGCGTGGTTGACCTGTGCGTAAGCCATCACCACCATGAAGCCGTGTTTGTTCATGCCCCTTTCATCTGTGTACTGTAGTGTGGTTTCTAAGCAAAGATAACTGAAGCCTAATAAATCAGTCTTCTAATGTGGAGTAACAGGTAGCTTGTAAAAGTATCTTCAATACGATTCTCTGTAGATATTCCAATAGTTTGTATAGGCATTATTTTTAAAACTTTCCACCTGAAGTCTGCCTGGTGTAACAACGTTTGTCCTCTTTGTGTGTGTGTGTGTGTGTGTGTGTGTGTGTGTGTAGAGTACAGTCGTTTCGAGGCGAAGATCCATGACCTGAGGGAACAGATGATGACCAGCAGTGTCAGTTCCAGCTCCACGTCGCTCCGCTCCACACAGAAACGCACACTTTACGTCAGGTAACACACACACACACACACACAGAGGTGACTGATTGTCTAGTGTCCTTCAGCGTGACACAGCTATTATAAGGTCTTATCTCAGCTGTCGGCTCCACGTTTTGTGTGTGTGTGAGATGCTGAAAGAGAGGTATCGCTTCTAAAATCACAATTGGATTGTCTGGCGGATGCTGTCTGACACACAAACACTTCCATCACCTGTCAACTCTCTCGATTTCTGTGTGTGTGTGCTCCTATGTCCTTGTATCATTCTTGTCCGCGCCTGTCCTGGTTGTTCAGTCTTCTCTGAATGACCCTATCCCTCTTTAGTTTCCTCTGCAGGGCCCACAAACTGTCAGTCCCAAAGCACCTAGACTTGTAAGATCCTTTCTTCACAGGAATCACAGCATTTGAAGTATTGATTAAACGCTGGGTCGCTCGGTCCAGATAAGTCACAAGACATAAGTCTCAAAACAGTGGAAAACAAAGACGGGAAAAACAGCTCTGATGGTCGCCCTGGTGATTAAATCCACTGCTTAGGCTTTAAGGAGACAAGGAAACATGTTTTAGCTTGTATCAGTTCAGCTACAAGTGCGCTAAATGTGCAAATACCAGCCACGGTGTATAAAATCTATACTCTACATCATTTAGAAGGTCAGAGCCTCATAATTCAATCCACGTTAAGATTCCACTACAGTCACTTATTCTGTATCAGGAGAGCATACAAACCAAACAATTTTCAATAAAGAAGAGGAAATTCTGACAGTTTTACCCTGTGGGTTTGCTCCCTGACCGCTGAGAGTGACTATTCAATAGTTTCCTTCCAGAAGAGAGCGGGGTCAGGAACAAGAACCATTCAGATCTGTGTCTGTTCATTTTCAGCCAAGCGTGTTCAGGAGTAAAAAGTTCAAGTGAAACTTGGTTTTACAATTGTATATCATTTCTTACATGTACATGTATGTAGATGGTAGACAACATCTATGTGATAAAGAATTTTCTCAAAGCATTTAGCAGATAGGAAAGACGTTAGTGTCCCAACCATGACTGATAAACCTGCACTGACTCTGCTGATAACATCACCTCAGGAGCACCATTGTTTGTTTTTATTTCAAAAATGCTAAGACCAATAATACAAAGCTCACAAGTGATTACAGCTGACAAGTGCAGTGCACAAACGGAACATCTCAGTGTCAGAGTTACCTTGAACTACACACACTCTCTACACACTCTCTCTCACATACTGCTTGCACTCACATAGCCTTTATGCTTCTGAAGTTTCCTGAGTGAAACTCCCCTGAAGTATCTAAGTGGCAGCCATGATAAGAGCTGTTTGAATTCACTAAATGCTAAGTAAAGGTGCTTCACTGCTTCCTTTCATACCTCCTTTAGCGTAGCATACCCTGGACCATCCTTGACAAAAGGATGATAATGCCGTCCCACAGTTCCTTGCAGCGGCAACATTTAATGCGGTGCACAATTCAACCGTTCATGATGACAGACATGTCACTTTACACATCTACAGCCTGCATCAGCCATAACCACTTCAAAGCACAATCAGGTCAATATTTCCAGGTGTTTACTGAGCTGTGGTTGTTAAGCTGTTATATGTAGAGGCTCACAATCATCTCACAATCAGCGTGTTAACCGCAACGCAGTCTGTCAAGAGAAAGGGATATGAGGTGTTTTTAACCAGATGTTTTTAATGCAACATGGTTGAAACTTAAAGTGGTGATCCCCTCACTGTACGTACCATATACAGAACTAATGCGTGACAGCTGCAAGGAGAAGTGGAGGGACAGATGTGGCCCACGAGCGGTTCATCATAGTTTCTGATAATGCAACACAGCGAGGATACAGACGTGTCACAGAGAAGACGAGCAAAGCTTAAACACAGATCTCTCTGAGTGTTAATAGAGACTCCAGTCTGCAGTTCATACAGTTCACTGATAAACCACAGAAGTGTAGAGTAACATCAGGCTTCATGATCAAAGAAAGTTTTTATATCACGCCGACACTTCTGTCCTTATTCTCACGCTCCCTCACTCGTCCATCTGAGCTCTCTCTCTCTCTCTCTTTGTCTCTCCCTCTCCATATTTTTCATTGAGGTCATGGAAAAGTGTTTAGCAGAAGACATACGACGTGATTTTTTTTGACTGTTTCAGTCCCACTCAGAGCAGCACTGGGGTGAGACTCTGCATAGGGAGCGAGAGGACAAAGGACACATTCAGCCCTCTGGGAGCTGTAGTCCAGGTGTCAAAGATTTATCTAACTGATGAAGAAACTCACTGACTGATGACTGACTTAATTGTGCTGCTTTATTGAATATGTGAGTGAAAAAATATGATAAATAAGTAAATATAATAAGTGAAACAGACAGCGGTTGAATTCATATGATTGCACGCAGGAAATATTGATATTGCACAGTTTCATATACGCTGGTATTGCACGAGTGAAATTGTCAATTTGATTCTGGAATATTCCAGTGGACCTGCAGTGTTTTGTTAAACCTCAAAGGACCTATTTGGCATGCGCTCCATTAAAACAAATGATTCCTGTTGCGAAATGTAGATTTAATAGAAAAATATGAGGAAACATGACTTTGCAGCTGCTTTGCCGTCACCCTTGTTAAATTTTTAAGCAGTCACCCGTAGGCACAGTTATCATTAGCATATTTTCAGTGTGCATCCACTGTTTTTATTTGTGAGGAGAGGAGAAATGACCCGTCCGCTGCTCATTTGATTTAAACAGAAGCCTGCATTAGGATGTTTCTACACCGATTGTTTTGATATCCCGAAAAGCACTTTGAGCTGCTTCTGAGTGAAATGGGGCAAAAAATAATTAAGTTTATTTAGCTATTATTCATAGGATTTTCTGCAAAAACAGGAACATTATAGTAAGGTTTTTAAAGCTTATGTAACAACAAATATAGAAATAGATTTGTTTGTCATGGTGAAAATACTAATCTTTCCCAGGGTGATCTGTCTACGTGGTTGCAAATACGTCACAAAATAATGAGCAACGGTTGTTTTTAATAACTGATCTAATGGTTAATAGTATAACACCCAAACAGCACATTCATTAAAGTCAGCTCCTTATTGAGTCTCCCACATGAAATGTTAAAGTTCAACGAGCTCATTCAGCTTTAAATCATTTTGCAGTGAGTTCCATAGAAAGACAGCAGAGTTTTTAAATGTTCCTCTCTTAATTAAGTCCTGATCAAACAGGTAATAACAAGATTAAACATCTCCAGCTCTGTGAGGTCATCTGTGGCACGGCTCAGCACGCTAACATGCATACAGCACCAACGTTAATATGCTGATGTTCATATGAAAGTAATGTTTAGCATGTTCACCATCATAGTTTAGCATGCCGACATCATTGGCCTTAGACACAAAATACAGCAGACACACAGTGTTCATTTTGCAGAAGTATCGAACACTGAATGACTGAATTGTTGATGGTGGAGTTTTTCTGCACCACTGTATAATTGTAGATTTAATAAGGAAATATGCCTCTGTCAGATAATTACCATGACACCTCCTGTAATTTAATCACTTCACATGCTGAATTTTAATAACGGTGTTCCTCAACGTCTTGTCAGAATGAGGCCATGATCATTTCAAGGTTATATAGAATAATGTAGTGACCCCCCAACAACCCATACGATAAATCACTGTCATACGGGAAAACGGCTACTGCCCATAAATGACCAATCAGCATCAAATGTTAAAAAGAAGGAACCCTCGTAGTGGCAACTGATTGGTCGCAGTGAAGCTGTTGGTGCGTAATAGATTTGGGGGGGGGGGGGGTGTCTGGTGCTCTGGGCTGCTGTGTGTGTTCATGCATGTACATACAGTGTGTGTGTGTGTGTGTGTGTGTGTGTGTGTGTGTGTGTGTGTGAAGTGGGGTGCTTTGTATTATCTGCATGCGTATAATGAGTAAGACACAGACTTACCTTTCTCCAGAGAAAATGTCAGGCGAGGAAGGACCCTAAGGTATGACTCTCCTTAGTGTGTGTGTGTGTGTGTGTGTGTGTGTGTATGTGTGTGTGTGTGTATGTATGTGTGTGTCCTCCCTCTTCTTACATTACATCAATAAAGTCGTATTTCAAACACACTGTTCCATAGCTTGTTCTGTAATTGGATATACAATATCTAAAGATCCACCTGGACAGGCAGGGATTTCTATGAAATAATGACAACACATGACAAGTCACGTCATCATTCACAGTGAACAGTGTATTTTAGATTCTCAGTGATAAATATATTTTTTAAATGTTTCATTTTTTTTTATTTATGCAGCTGCTAATTTTATGTTTTGTGATTTACTTTCTGTCAGAACAGACGAAGTATGAACAGGCTGATAATCTGCTAATGTCCACATAGTGTATGAGGATCTGATCAATGGATCTCTAATAAAGCACTGATGTATTGATTGGGGCTGTATGAAGGCTCAGGCTCACTGGGCACTGAAAAACAGCCTCTGCTGCACTGCTCTCTGATGCACATATCAATTTCAAAGAATCGTAAGTAAGCAGAATGCTCCGGGACATTTGCTTCTCGTAACTGAATATTATGGTTTTGAATTGCTTGAGGGCTTTATTGAGTAAGTTGACCGAATGTGGTCTGACCTTCATTCTGAGAATATATTACGTTTTAGGAAATTTACAGTCTGGTAACAGCAAATGTAAAATAGTTTGGATAATAGCTTGCTGGCTGTGCAAAAAACAGCAGTAACACAGTAAGTTTTTCTACAGTGCTCACTGGAAAAAGACCAGTGTGGAACATGAGCAGGTTTTTCTCGTGCACTTCCATTACACTGAGAGCTGGTAATTACAGTTATTAGAGTTACACGTGGCCTCAGTAATACCAGAAATGATCCTTCTGTGTAACCTGCTCCCTGGAAACCTTGTTTGGGATGTGTTGTGTGGAACTCTTAGAAAATGGCTGCTCTGGTTTTTTAAGTTACAGAAGGTACACACTCAAATCTTGCAGCTGCCCTTTAACGTGTGTATCTGTGGACCCACTTAAATGCAGCCTGATGCACCGCATGTTTTCAGTATTTCTTGTAACCTTTCACATGCTGTATTTTACCATGTAGAACATATAAAATGATTGCAAACATGCACTATATGAATATTGTGCAAGCACAGCACTGTATAGTATTTAAAGTTACATGTTTGCACATGTAGATTTCCACAGGTTAACACACACTCTGGGATCAGGCCAGTGTAAAAGCGTGCTCTGCAGTAATTACTGTGGTCCTTCACTTAAGTAATTCCATTTCGGAGGTTCCCACAGAGGAATTAAACTGACTGTAATATTGAGAACAGGTAATTGATTTCGAGGTACATTTACAGAGCTGTGGCCTTAATAACACTACACGCTATCCTACAGTGTAAGCTGCTAGCTGCAAAAATCATTTGAGGATATTTTTTATTTATTCTGGAACTCTTACAATCAGAGCGATCTTGTTTGATTTTTACTTTTTATTTTCTTCTATAACCAATCATGTAAAGGTAACCTTGCACTTCATATATCCACTATATCCTGTAAGCTTTCACGTGCCATCTCTTTCTCTTATGTCTTTTAATATTTCAAACTATTTTAATTTCTTATGAGCATCTCTAAATGTCTGCTGCTGTTTTGTATATCCTGCTCATAGCAGAATACATATTCGCTCATACATCTTATTTATGAATTAAAAAAACACAACAATTGTAGATTAAGAAGGTTGCATCACACTTCCATAACACTGAACACTATAATTAATAGTCAGCGGTTGTTTCATTTGAATACGTGATATTTCTATAATATTAGCAACTTTTAGGCCTGTCAGTTATCTTAAAGCAGCCTCCGCATCAAAGTAAAAGGAAGAGAGAAGAAATAAAGAATCTAGATTTTGTCAACAATATTCATTCATCCTAAACTCAGCATTTTTGAGAGACACTTCACTTACAACTTTTTAAAATTTTCCACCGTGAGTGTTTTAATTTGACTCACCATGAGCAGAAGTGGGAGACAAAAGTTCAGCACTGCACGTTTAACCACGTGGACGAAGTTTAATTACAGCTGTTTGCAAAGGTCAGGCGGCACCACAGCTGATCAGAGAAATCCCAGGTGAACTGCTGACCTTCTGGTCATCAGATCACATTTCCTTTCCTGTCCAGTCTCCCGTCTGATGGAGAGCCATATTTTAGCAGCCAGCTGAATACATAATGTCCTGTGTGGAAGTCTTTCTTCTATCATCTTTAATCTAACATCAATAAAACATGAGGTGGTGTTTTTTCTGTACTGATGTCAGACCCTCGCCATCTACCTCCGTCTGATTTTTTTCTTTCTCTCTTGGTTTCTCCTTCACTGTCTATGCTCTATTTTATTGATGAAGGCAGTGGGGACTTTAGGGGATGCTGGTTATTTCAGCTCTACTTCCTTTGCGGGCACACACACACACACACACACACACACACACACACACAGCTGGCCTACTTTCCCTGGTCTTTTCCCTCTGGATGAGTTTGAAACTCTGTGGTCACGGAGACAGATCACCGTTCAGACACAAACATACACAGCCGCACACAAATGCTCACAAACAGACTGACATGTACGCAGACAGATGTGTACAGCTGCACACACACACACACACACACACACACACACACACACACACACACAGACAAGGTCATAGATTAGTAGCGTAGGAAAGCAGTCCACTGGAAGCAGTTTTTATGACAGCAGATCTCTCTGTCTGTCTGTCTTTGTCTTGTTTTGTCAGTTTATTTTAT
This sequence comes from Chaetodon auriga, assembly GCF_051107435.1. Lineage (NCBI taxonomy): Eukaryota > Metazoa > Chordata > Actinopteri > Chaetodontiformes > Chaetodontidae > Chaetodon > Chaetodon auriga. The sequence continues at coordinate 9,539,322 of NC_135076.1, read as the reverse complement.
TTTTAATTGTTTATTGTGGATGTCGAGCTTTTTTTTTTTTCTAAATTAGAATCAAGATAAAGTGTATAGTCTATATTTTGTATTGTTTTGTCTTCTCTTGATGCTGTGTTTTTGACTGAATTTATTTTTCCCTCCGTCCGCCTGCAGAGCGTTGTTCGACTACGATGGAAGTGCGTCAGATCTGAGCACGCCCAATCAGGCCCTGCCATTTCATTTCGGGGATATCCTCCACGTGAGCAGCGCTGGCGAGGAGGAGTGGTGGCCCGCCCGTCACCTCAGCCCCCCACCTCCAAACTGCCCTGAAGTCGGAGTCATCCCAAGCCGCAGGAGGTCAGAGTTCAGATTGTTTGGGATGTAACATGAAAGATCGAGTATTTTTACAGCATGGTACTAGTACTTTTACTCAAGTAAAGGATCTGAATACTTCCTCCACCGCTGCTCGTAAGACTGCCAACATCATCATTATGTAGAATCTGCTGAATATAAGCCCGGAGTGGAAACTGAGCAACATTCCCTCCTCTCGCCTCCCTCTCACCTCCCTTGTTCCCCAGTGGAGGAGGTGACAGACAGATGTTGATAGGTTTCCTGAGGTGGGAGGAGGAGATGATTTAGAACAAGTCCCGTTCCCATCTCTGACACAGAGAGAGGTGGCGAGGAGGGAGGGATGTGGAAAGTGATGGAGTGGAAGGAAAGAAAGTGAGGGCGTGATAAAATAAGTGAATAAGTGAAAGAGGAATGAGAGGCAAGAGAGGAGTGGGAGTGAGCGAATGGAACATGGGAGGGAAGGATGTGGAGAATGTCACACAGGGGTTTAGATTGGGGGGTATTAATAGACCGAGGTGTTAGAATCAAGGCTGGGTGAGAGAATCTGGGTGTTAGAGGCCGATGCACCGGGGTAATGAAATAACTGAGTTACAGTAAAAGACTAAGAAAGAACTTCACTTTTACAATATGAAGTATTAGAGGAGGTATTGGATATTAGAAGAGGAGGCATTACATACAAGATATTATAATATGAGTTTCAAAGGTTGTGGTAGGGGGATGATGATCAAACTGATGTATTGAATTATTGATTATAAGGGGCTGAGATATCAAAGGCTGGTGTCATATAAGGTCAACATGTGACATTTTTTGAAGTCGCTGTGAGACAGGTTTTTTGATATTGTCAGTTTAACTGACCTCAGGGCCCTCCTCTTCTTCTCCTGCTCTCCTCTCCTCCCCTAATCCTCCCTCCCCCCTCCTCTTTCTGCTCCACCTGCTCCTCCCCTCCTCTTTCTCCTCATCTCCCCCTCTTCTCTTCCTCTTTCTGTTTCACTTGCACTTGCTTTTTGCATTGAATAACATTCTAATTGTGTTTTTTGGAGGAAAGGAAAAAGAGGAGAGAAAGGAGGTGACTATAGACACATAGGAAACAGCATTTGCAGATGCAGCATTATAAATATTCTCATTTGAAGGTATTGTGTTGGGTTGTAAAGCCTTTCAGACCTGAGCTGCCTCCAGGGATTAAAGAATCGCCTGCAGTCGGACATTTTTCCTTTAGTATTTATTGTACGTTCTGCTGTGGACCTCAGTGCTGCTGGTCCCTCTGTCAGAGAGGGTTGTTTGTCTGTTTACCGACATTTGGAGGCTAAAAGCTGCATAATGTAAGACTTTGTCTAAAAACACATCTGGCTTGTCACCCTAAATTATAAAATGAAGTTTCAGCAGAGAAACGCGTCTCTGAACTGAGCCACTGGAGATTCACCTCATTTGAAATTCTGCTGTTGAGTACGATCACCAGCAGGAAATGCCCCTGCACAGGAAGTGACAAATCTAAATTTAAACTTAACAGACAAAACTGTCTCCTTAGCAGGAGCGAGCAGACCCTCAATGAGGGGAAAATGTCTTGTCTACCATATGGCTGAAGTATTTTGGTCTCCCTCTCCTCTCTTTGCATCTATTCTAAGAAAATCACCATGAGATTAAAGTAGTTCTACAGTTTCAGGACACCACATGTTTTAAAATCACGACTCTGTGATGGCGGGTTTGATCTACCAGACATAAGAGGCGATGAGAGGCAAAATCCCTCTGCCTGGTTAAACCCCCATTATTTTACTGTGAACAATTATTGTTGTGTAGTGACTCACAGGCTTAGAGCACGACACACTGATGAAACTAGCAATGAAGCAGCGAATAATGTCTGAACATACCGATCTTACACACAGACACATGAACACAGATTCAGGCAGAGGAAGGAAACTCAAGTCAGCTACGTTTCTTCTTCTTTCTCAGCATTTCTCATAAGGTTTTTTTTTCCTGTTCCGTCTCACAGGGCAGAGAAGAAGGAGAGGTCGAGGTTGAAGACGGTCAAAGTGACGAGGTCTCAGGACAGATCGGTGAGTAGCAGTTAGATTTAAAAACCTTAAATTTAAGTCCTAGTCCTCCTTTTCCTTATCCATAGTATTAAGACTGAAGGTTGTTGGTGAAAAAAAAAAAAAAACCCTATGAGTGAGAGTGTGCTCCTACTCCTTTGTTTGTCAAAGCATTCTTAAAAAAAACAGGTGTTTGACGTAAATATTGGCCAAATTAATGAAAGTGGTGAACAGTATTTAAACAGCCAAGGGGTGAGGTGAGTCTCAAAACACACCCTCAAGATACACAAAACATGGACACCATGTGAAACTCTTAATAATAGATTCCCCGTGAGCGTCACCTCTCAGATGAAATGTGTTGAGATGCTGTTAAACCAGGTGCAGAAGGAGGTTTGACATTGTGTGTATTCGCAAAAAGAAAAAGGAAAAAAAAGTGTTTTTTTCACCTGTCAGCTTACTTATATATAACTGTGCTCGCACTAAAACCATAGAAACAATACTTCCACGCAGAAAGCCTTTCTATTCATAGGAGTCATTCCTCATCTTAGTGTGAGAGCACAGCGACTAAATATGTGGAAAAATGAATTCAACATTAGAAGAAAACTACATTTAATTTGTTTGGTAAAAGCAAAGCTACGTTAACCTGTAAAGCATGTTTCATTCCTAAACCTCTGAAAAAACACGCTGCATCAGTAACATCACAAATTAAATTCATATTCATAGATATGCTTTGGTCTTTGATTGGCACTAGAGGGGGTTAAATCAACAAACTGATGAACTGAAGAATTTCTATGACTATGAATTGACTTGAAATGTATTTTGCTCTTAACAGCCAGGCCAACCGTTAGTAGGAAAGTGTAGTCGGGTTAACTATTGATAAGAGACTAATTAAAAGTAGACAAACCAGCTTTTTGAGACTTCGATATTTGTGATTTAGAGAGGTTCAGCCTGAGTTCACAGGCGAGGCGACGATGTGGCTTTAATCACACTTCGCACAGCGTGGCGATGCGAGCTCACACATCAGTCTAACACAAGCTATTGATATCACTGTTGTCGGCTCGCGCTCTGCTTTCCTCGCACTTTGTGAATCAGCGAGTCCGCAATCAGCAACTCTGCACACTGAAGAGCTGATAATTAAAAATTATCTCACACACACACACATATTATATCCCCTGCCTCCCTGCTTTGACAAAGACTGCAAATTAGTCTTGCTTATCGTGTGTGTGTGTGTGTGTGTGTGTGTGTGTGTGTGTGTGTGTGGGTGTATGTGTGTGATAGGGCCTCTGCTGATAACAGTCAAGATACTGTTGTGATTATCTTCAGTGTGATGATAAATGCTCTCTCTCTCTCTCTCTCTCTCTCTCTCCACACAGGATCAGGATGACAAAGGTAGGCATTCTCTCCGTCAGTGACACCTGCTGGTCAGTATGTGTAACTTCAGCTCCTTAGCAAACTGAACTGACACAACTGTAGCTTTCACCTCCACCCTTTTCATATCTCTAGTATCCTCCATCCTCCTCCTCCATCCTGCTGTAGGAGTCACTGTCCAGCATAGCTCCATTCAATCAGTTCAGCCAGCCAAGAACCACAAGTGTGGTCAAATTTCAACATTTTCAGATTTCTCACAAAAGCAGCAATACCACAATATATACAAATACTCTGTTACAAGTAAAAGTTCTGGATTTAAAATCCTATTGAAGTAAAAGTATGCAATTATATCAGCAACATGTCAAGTACAATAAAACTACTCACTAATTTTACACATTCTATATACTGTTGGGTGATTTCTTTGACTCTATAACAATGCAGTGCAAGTACTTTATTACAAGGCATTATATACAACCCATAATGTACAAACTGTACTACATTATAGGTTTTTAAAATACTAATTTGTAAAGCATCTACCAACCAAAACTACTGGACGTATTGTACTACAAAGTACAGTCCAGTATTTAGATATTGTTTTTGGGCCACTTCCCAAGTATATTATAATGGATTACTTTTCACTGAGACTCTGTTTCATAGCACTGTGTTGCAGCTCAGAGGCTCAGTCCCAGTTCCAACCCAGAGGTGTATCGCCAAATAGTAGCTCTCTGCGTTTCTCCCTGCAGCCAGCTCCCAAAACCCCAGAGGAGTGGAGGCTGTTGCAGCAGCGTATTAATGTCCCGTGGTTTGGGAATGACATGTCCAACACTCACATAAAGGTGTAATGTTTGTGTCCAGACAATCAGTCTGCCTCATCCAGGTGCTGACTCAGCAGTCTCCTACTGACTGTTATAACGTTGTTCCCTGTAAAAGGCACAAACGCACCGATTTTACACTTGATGTTCAGTTTCATGAGCTCCGCTGCAACAGATACATAATGTCTTCTGTGGCTCTGGAGGAGCGTTTGTAACGGACAGCCTGCGTTACGCACTGAAGGAGTTTGAAAGAAGTGAGCGTGTAGGATTTGATTGTTGTGTTTTTTAATATGTGTCCAAACTTAAGGGACATGCAGTAATAACTCATCTTTAGAATTTCTCCTTTATTATATTAGGAAAAGTTATTGATTTATTTATTTCCAGCTGAGTCGTCTGTTGCATCTTTCCTTATGGAAAAAAGTACAGATTTTAAAGGAAGCAGCTGCCTGTGTTGTGTTGAGGAGGCTGTAATGACCAGGTGTCCACATACTTTTGACCACATCCTTTAGGTTTTGACTGTATTGTTGTGGGATAGACTCCAGCCTCCAGCTCGCCTGAAGTGAATATGGATTATTGAGTGGCTGATTGTTTCTGTTAACAGTGAATGTTTGTCAGTGAAAGAATGCAAGTCTGTGTGTGTGTCTTTGTCTGTATCTGTGTGTTTGAATGTGTGTGTTGCTGACTCTGACCTGTCTTGTCCTTCCAGAGCTGGTAACCTCTGGCACCAGCGATAGTGAGAGTTGTTCCTGTAAGTCTAGACCCTCTCTCTCTCTCTCTCTCTCTCTCTCTCTCTCTCTCTCTCTCTCGCTCTCTCGCTCTCGCTCTCGCTCTCGTCCTTTTTTGCTCATTCTTGTTTGTTGTTTGTTTTTTTCTTTTTTTCTTTCAAACCGCAGCCACTTTATGTTACTGCCGGTTTGTGTGTAATTATGTGTGTGCGTTTCTCTGTGTGTGCTTGTGGGTGTGTCATGCATATATGCACATTTGTATTTGTGTGTTGTGATCATTGTGTTCTTACGTGCATGTGAGTGTTTACGTGTTTGTGTGTGGCTGTGTGTGTGTGTGTGTCTGTGTGTGAGCGTGTGTGTGTGTGTGTGTGTGTGTGCAAGTTACCTTTTTCTACTTCTCCAGCTTTTCCAGCTGTTGAAGAAGTTTACTCCAAAACTAGAAAAGGCTAAAGGTGTGTTTTGATGTCTGTTATGTTATCCGCTGTGCCGCTGAATGTGTCATTTCTGTTCTGTCCAATCAGCTGGCCAGGAGGAGACCCTCCTCACCTACCAGCCTGTCATGCAGCAGGAAGGTCAGTGCTTAACTTCACGTAATTCATTTATTTTAGTTTTTCAAGGTCCATTTGTTTTCTTTTTATACTGTTCAGTCTTGTGAAGTATGATCCCTCTTCATCTACATATAAAGTGAAACTGTTCATTGATATTATATGGAAGTTTACCTTGAATTTTTATAATGAAAAATAACCAATACAGTGTGAAATTAAAGACTTGTTTGATAAAACCCATTGAACCAATAGTGGGTCAGTCATTACACACTCATGCTTTGCAGCCAAACAGGAGATCCCAAACTTTCCAAAGATGTCTGAATCAGATCAAACTGACAATGATTATATGTTCTAATCTCAGTCAGTGTGGAATTTGATTATTTTTCCCAACTTTAAACCAGAGTTATTTTACTTGGCCCCTTGGGTGCAGAAACAAGCCGTACAATCACCTTTTAACAATTTACAGATGTGGCAGACATGAAGCTGTATCAGTTTAATTTGGAGTCTGTTTCTGTCCACCTGATGAATGTAAATGCAATGTTGACTGTCCTTGGAGCTCTGTATTTGGTCTCCACCAGCTCCTGATGGGAACATCAGAGTTATTGACTTTGTCTGTGTGCAGTTTGTTGCTGAACAGGGAGCATACAGTGGGTTTATCAGAGCTTTGCCACTGAAAACACCTGAGAACCAAAACAGTAAATTTAAGTGCCGTGAAACAAAAACAATGAGCTGAGAAGCTCCGTGGAGCTGAGGGGACCTGCAGTGGTGATAATTCTCTGTGGGTTCATCTCTACAAGTGAAGCCCTTTGCATTATACAAAGTAATTTGACTGATTGTTAATCCAGAAAATATAAAGAACGCAGCTGTAAAGCTACTGAAACAGAAATCCAAGGTTGGATATTAAGGGGTAAATTAGTTTTTTATTTTCATGTGTTGGCATTGCTCAACTTGCTGTGTGTTTGTGTGTGTGTCGATCTGGTTCTGTTTGTCATATCCCAGTTAATTACACGCGGCCAGTCATCGTGCTCGGACCAATGAAAGATCGGGTCAACGATGACCTCATCTCCGAGTTCCCTGACAAGTTTGGCTCCTGTGTCCCACGTGAGTGTCGCAGCAGTGACATCGAAATTAATAAGACGGCTTTTAACTTAACACACATTATGAAAACTATAAAATCATGTTGTAGTGAAGGCTGACATTAAAAGTTATTTTTTGTTGTGTCCTGTTCTCCACATGTTTCTGAACTCACTGAAGGTTGGTGTTTAGTTTGGTGTAGACAGACAGCTTCGGTACTTGTATCACACTTTCATCAGTTGTCACTGCTCCCAGACGGTTTGCTTGACAGGCAGCTTGAAAATGAAAGCTATGCAGTGGGAACCAAGAAGAGCTGTGAACTGAAAGTAAAAGATGAAATCGATTAAACTGAATCAATCCAGGCTGATGTATTATATTGTCTTTACCTTCTTCTATCTACCATTGTTTATTTTTTTTCCCTTCTGTATACCTGTACGTGCAATTTTTAGAAGCAAACTGTTATTAAAGATGTGAACTTAGTACGTTCATACTTTTTATTTTTTTCTTCTTTTATTGCCTTTTATGATGTTTTTACTGGGTAAACTACATCAACTAAACACTTATCAGATGTCAGTACTAAGACTGAAACCTGTCAGTGGATAGCAATACACTGAAAATGCCACAAAACCCCCGAAAGAAAGGGATCGTGATATAAATGATAATAAAAAATGAAAAAAAAAATTATATGATCATATTTTATTCTTAAACAATAACTAAATCTCTGTAAAATCTGTGATCCTTAGACACAACACGGCCGCGGCGAGACTACGAGGTGGACGGCAGAGATTACCACTTCATGTCCTCCAGAGAGCTCATGGAGCGAGAGATCCAGGAGCACAAGTTCATAGAGGCTGGACAGTATAACAACCATTTGTATGGAACCAGCATACAGTCTGTCAAAGAGGTCGCTGACAAGGTGAGTTTATGGAGAGAGTATGAGGCGAGAGGAGGCAGAATGAGGAGGACAGAGGAAACAGAAACAGCTCTGCGTGTCTCTCTCCCAGGGTAAACACTGTATACTGGATGTATCGGGGAATGCCATAAAGCGTCTCCAGATGGCAGGCCTCCATCCCATTGCTATCTTCATTAGACCACGCAACGTCGACAACATCCTGTAAGTCGCCTTAATATCAGCCCCACCACTCATAACGTATACAACGTCATGTGTTTGAGCTAAACGTCTCATCACAAGGTCTCCTATCTGGTGAGGACAATGTCATACGGTTGAAAACTCCAGAGCAGCTACTAAATGGACCTTGTGGTGAGATTGTCATGTCAGCTGCTGTTTCCAAAGTCAAGAATGAAATTTAAATCTTAACATCCTGAGTCTAACATTGCAAATATCCTCTCGATGGTGTCATAGCTTGTAATTTAAGCAACGTGCTGCAACTATTACAACATAAACTATGTGTATGTCACATGAACGTGAATGTAAGATACAGCCCATAATGCTCTGTAAGTAGAAATCCCAGCCCAGCATTAACCCTTTCAGCCCCAGGCCAAAAACTGATTTTTTCTACTTCAATTATCTCCAACTCAGAGTCTCTTATAAATGTGAATACTTCACTTTATGGCCTCTTTCCCCATTAGGGAGAACGGGACTTAGCCAAAAAGAATGCTCAGATATTTCTTGGATGGTTATTACAACATGCAAAGAGGGGTTACAACCAAGTGTGATAGTTCATTTTGTTCATAAGGACTGGGGGCTGTTGATAATGAGATAGACCAAATCTTTTTGTGTGCAAGCCTCACTTAAACAGTGAGCAGGAGTGGCGTTCTGCTGGGACTAAGCTACCAGGAGCAATGAAAACCTGAGTAACACTGATCAGATTTCATAAATAACACCGTAAGTTGTACATGGCAAATACAATACAGCCATTATGTTATTTGGAAAAATGACCTCTGATGTACTTGGTAGTGTTATATTTCGTCACCTTATAAAAATAATTGCCGAAGTCATTTTTTTTGCCTTTTTTTCTTTATGGAATATTCTATTTTTGTCTCCAGCTACTTCAGACATACTTGGTCAGTGCTATAATCTCACTTATCATCGTGTCATTTCACCACTACTGAACTTTGCAGTCGCTCAAAAAGGCTGCTGAGGGTTTAGTTCCATGTAAAAGACATGAAGTTCTCGTCCTGTGCCTTGATATTGTAACTCTTGTCCGTCTCCCAGAGAGATGAACAAGCGCTTCACCGAGGAGCAGGCGAGGAAGACCTTCGACAGAGCTGTCAAGCTAGAGCAGGAGTTCACAGAGTACTTCACCGGTCAGTTACGAGCACACAAACACACACAAACATGAGCTGCTCTTCCTTTCCCACATGCACAGTAACTCATCAATGCTCTGTGAAGTTTCTGTGACTTCATGTGGGAACATGAGTCACTGTCAGTTTTCCATGAGAGACAATGTGGGGATTTGACTGCCGAGGACCAAGGACGAGTTCTGGGGATAGACCATAATGACAGCAAATACTGAAGAAAAGGTCTGACATCTTGGCAGAAAAAGGACGTGGTTAGCCTACGGTAGCTTAGCATTAAGACTGGAAGTAGAGCTCTCTCAAAAGTGAAAAATCCATCTACCAGCTTACTAATACACTGTGTTGTGTACATGTTGATGAAGATCGTGTGACAGAACTGAAAGCTTCAAACGCACCTCCACTTCATTTTCTCATGTCGGAAGTAAAGAACATGCGTGTGCAAACACACACTCAAATACACAGATGTTGACCTTTAAAGGTTACTCCTCCTTTTGTAGAGATTTTCATGAATAGTTCCTTTTTGCACACAAACTCTGGATTACTGGTGGCATGTTTTGGTAAATGCTCTCTCTCTCTGTCTCTCTGTCTCTCTGCAGCTATAGTCCAGGGCTCGTCTCTAGAGGAAGTGTATTCGCAGGTGAAGCAGGTCATTGAGGAGCAGTCTGGTCCTTACATCTGGGTGCCCACCAAGGAGCGACTCTGAAGAAACACACATACGACATGATCACACACATCACTCTTTCAACACTTCCTACTTCTCTAATTTTCTAATATCAGCCTGAGTCCCCTCACTCTCCCTCTCTCTCACACACACACACGTCACCACAGTACACATTTACACAAGCACATAACGTCGGACTAGGCTGGGACTATCTGGGACTGCTGCTTCCTGAAGCGGGAGCAGCTTAAGTCTGCTCAGCAGCCTATTGGTGGATCATCCTACAGCTCGGTTCCTTAATGTTTAAGGAGGTGGTTCAATCAAGGCAACACGTACCATTATCTGATTTGATTTCGTTATTGTTCTTCTTATTGTTGTTGTCGTTGTTTTCATATTAACGAAGGGTAATGCATTCATGTATGGGTTTGTAATGATAATATTGTCACCAAGAGGCAGACTTTTGCACGCTGTAGCTTTAAGAGCATGTTTTTGGGACAAAATCTTGATCTCCTTCCCTGTCTGTCTGTCTGTCTGTCTGTCTGTCTGTCTGTCCTCATGGCATTGCTCCTGTTTAGAGCTTCTCTCTCTCTCCTCTTTTTTCTCTCTTTCTCTCATATCCCGTCCCTTCCTCCTCCTTTCCACTGTAGACTGTCTACAAACTTTGGATATGAGATGATAATCTGCCCCAGCATTTTGGTTACCAAGCGCCAAAGTGAAGCTATAGCACAATTACTGTTTAGAGATGTAGCAAGAAAATAATCAGAATACACTTGTTGTTGATATTTCACCAGAAGTTCTAAATCAAAGCTTAGATAGAAAACTAAATTAGATTGCTTAAAAAATAGATAAGTATGGAGCACTCTCTTGCCATTTTGACTTTGGAGGGTCTGGGCCCGTATTTATCAAATTTCTGAAAATTATGTGAAATTATTCCCAAAAAAAATGGAAAAATGTCTTATGGATTTTTAAAAAGTTTATCTTATTAGTGTAGAAATTCACAACAACCTCGAACATTTATAACATACAAATATAAATAATCTGGATTGAACAATTGGAAATGGGAAAAAAAAATGAAGAAGGTGGAGCAGGAAAGAAATTGTCCTGTTGGTGCTCCAGAGAAACCAGAAAATAATGATCACTTAGTTCCATGTTGACAAGTGCAGATAATGAAGATACATGAAAAGTCATTGCAGGCAAAATCAATGACTGCTTTATTCTTGTTGTTTGCGCCCTGATAAATGCAAAGAACTAAAAGAAGAAAAAGTGGTGTCGAAGGTTCAGATCTCATGCAGATAGCAGGCTAAAGAATATTTCACAACAAAAGAAATTTGAGGCATAGCTTGAATTTTTAGGTCTAGTGGAAGTAAAAGTGAAGGATATTTGTGTTTAGCTTAAGTCCAACAGTTTGATAAATCCGGGCCCAGAGCGTCTGCTTTAAAAACTTGGCTCTGTACTACCCAAGTCTTCTTCCCACTAGGGCTTCTCTGCCTCCTCTCCTCCTCCGCTTCCTCCTCTTTGTGTCATGCCTTCATCTCCCCCCTCCTCCCCTTCTCCACATTCACAGTGTGACATTAGTTGAGCACTCCAGCATTAAACAGTGTATCATCTTCATCAACACCATCATCACAATCATAATCATCAGCATCATCGTTATAGCTTTCCTTCTCACTGTAGTTGCACTAACGAGGGCTGGTTTCTTAAAAGCATCTTAGCGTGACAGAACTGATGCCATCCCGCTGTTTTTGGTATTTGGATGTGTGATGCACTCACTTTTCTTTCAGCCAGCAGTGACGATAATGCTGGTTTGAAACAGAGAGGTCAGGGAACACCTTTTGGTTCATGCGGTCATCATTTGCTGTATGTCATGCTTTTCTTGCATCGTTAAAGACATCAGTTAAACGCTACTGTCAGGACTAACTATTCAGCTGCATTAGCTCTTTTTGCAACACATGTTTTCATGCTGGATTTATACGTTTGAGCCTTCGGTCCCAGTATGCATAAAATAACACCTGAAGCTAGCACCATTTGTGACCTCAGCGCTCCATATGTTGCTCCATGATACAGGCACATAGTGGACACACAAAGCGGAATATTTCTACCTGTTATCCAGGGATGGGTTGTATTTTCAAAGCTGTTTTCGTCATCCCATGGATGTGTACAGTCTGCACTGTCTCCTGCTCTTGGTGCTACAACACGCAACACTATAGTACAAGTAGCCTGTCGATGCTGGCGCCGTCAGTCGCGTGACCCTTGCTTTGCACATGTGTTGTGTGTAGCAGTCTTTCCAGAGTTGTTGTAAAGTTCACCTGTTGTAAAGCTAAGTCGCTTTACAACAGGTGAACACACATCATGGAATATAGTTAACTGGTATATATCCTCATAATGTTGGATGAAGGAAAGCACAGGCCTGGATTTTTTTCTCTTCATCTTGTTTATTGTCCTGTTCTTGTTATCTGGCCAAGTCACATTGCGTGCTTAATACCTTTGGTAGCTTAAAAAGTGCTACGGAGCAGTGTTTTTACAAGGTGTGTTTACATACATGCATGAGCACGAGGACACCCGTGGGCAGTATAATTCATGTTGCTTTTGGTTTCATGCTGATAGACAGTTTTGACAGGATCAGCTGTGTTTGCAAAAAAAAAAAAAAAAAACTGTCACAGTCTTGAGAGAGAAACTGTTTAAGTGTGGGTTTAGCTCTGGGCAAACATTTTATCTTTCCAGGCAGAGAGTAGACATCTATGAGATAATGAAAATACCTTTGAAGACACAACCCTCTGCTGGGTAACAGGCAAAAAATAACTGTTTGGCTTGTCCCTTATAGCAACTGTAATCAATGTTGTTATAATAATGTATGAAATGACAATGTGAAAACAGCATGACAGTGTGAAAGGACTTGCTTGTAGTGATGAACCTACAAAGAACAATCATCTGAATCTGCAGCTCCACTCAGCTTTATGGAGCTTCACAGTTCATTGTTTAGCTGTCTGGCTGCAACTTTACTGTTCTGGTTCAGTGTCAGTGCTCTCATGGCATCGTTTTCCGTGAAAAAGCTCTAAAAACCCACCCTACACTACCTGCTCAGCGGCAAACAACAGACAGACAAAGTGAGCAACTAGCTGGTGAACACAATGGAGCACATATTTCCCTCAGGAGTTGGCAGAGAGTAAATACAGAGCTAACTGAGAGTGAAGTCACAAATGGGGCTAACCTGACACATGAAGATAATCTCTGTTGTCAAGCGTAACATTTGAAATACCGAGATGCTTTTGGTAACAGAGCCCCTGTATGGACCTTGTCAGCTATCCACTTCCCATCACCCCCTCACCCCCCCCACCCCCACCCCCAGGCGACTCCTCCAAGCTGACTGGAGACTGGAGACATACGGAAAGGCCGTTCTGTCAACACAGTAGTTTTTAGACCCAAATAATAAATAGTTTTGACCACATGTGTTTTGAAAGCTTTAATGTGTCCTCACAGAATGTTTAGCGAAATTATTTCTTTCCATGTATAATCCTCTATGAATCGAGTAAACCAGTGGTGTCGTCAGTTAGCAGAACTGGACTCTCTGTATGACTCTGGCTGTGTGTTTTAGCCAGGGGATCATGCCACTGTCTGTTAGAGTAAAGCACCGATGCAAAGAATCTATTAAAGAGATGGATCTATATCTAACATATTATAATATTTATCCCTGCTCTAACTGCCTATTTTGGTACAAAAAAAATAAAAGTCTTTATTGAGATTTACTGAAATCCTCGACTGATGGCCGGAGATGATGGTTATTTTTTTTGGAATGCATGAATGTGATGTGTGAAGAACTGTAAATATGAATATATGTTCCTTTGCTTTCACCTCTGGAGCAGGTTTGTAGTGGTTTCTAATGATGTCTAATGTGGTTCCGTGTAGCAGAGACAGTCAGTAGTCAGTCATTAATTATTAAAAAGTAAAGAAGTTTTTAAGAAGTGAACCAAAAGGAACAAGTAATCAGAAAACACAATCATATTTTTATTTTTATTTTTTAAAAATCTCTTCACCACTGCAGTTTGCGTACAAATACAGTTTGGGCTATAATTCTACAAATTATTTCCACGTGTAGCTTTTTTTTTTTTTTTTACATTGCATTCATTATCTGAAAATTCATAGCTACTAAACAGAAGTCAGCAACGTCTCACTGAGTATTTTAGAGGATGAACAACAGTCGTCTGTACTACGCTGTGAAATACATGCTAACACCAGCACGCTGTGTGAATCGACCAAGTGATGTTTCCATGTCTGGAGACATGCCTCCAGCGTGACCGAAAATGCCAAATCAAGACTAAAAAGCACAATTAAACATAAAAACACAAACTACAAACTGCTCTTAACCACTGTAGCTCCACATACAGTGGAACTAAAATCAGAATCAAGCATCAACAAATCATCAAAGCTTCAGATTTAATTCTAAAAATAATCCGTTGGTTTTCTAATTTTGCTATTTGAATTCACTTTCTGAAAATTCTCAGCCACTAGATAGAGTCAAATAACATGACAGAGTGTACAACAAACTCAAACTCGTTACGATAAAGAAGAGAGATTGCAGACAGCTGACCAAAGCACATATGGCAAATAAAGAGCCTTTACCCCACTGAGGGTTGTCTTCATCATCAGTTAGCAGCAGCTGGCAGGTGCAGTGTTCCTTATATACTTGTTTTTTCCTTGTCTTAACAATTTTATCGACACTGTGAGAACAAGTGTCAGATTCCACACAGGAACACACAAATCTTCTATGAGCTCATATATTCATCAATCTTTACCCACATTTATCCAATTTGTTTTTCTCTTTCTTAACAATCTCTCTCTCTCTCTCTCTCTCTCTCTCTCTCTCTCTCTCTCTCTCTCTCTCTCTCTCTGTGTTAATCAATCACTGTGCTGCAGCTGAGCCAACAGCTTTTTGGTCACTTGATGTGAATGAGGTCATACCTGACTGCAAGATCGTAAAAAAGAAGCCTGAATTTCTGAAATACATGTATCAATAATCTTCCTACTTTCAGCTCTTGTGTCACCTCACTCATATGTATCAGGTCCAAAGTTCAGTGTCACTCTCCTGGACTTCATCCTGTCCTTGATGGCCATAATCTGTGTTTCCTGCAGTAAAGTACAGACTGAAAGGAGACATAAAATGTGGATGCTTTAAAACTGAAAAGAATCAGCCTCAGGATGTGAAGGGGACAAAAAATGGTTGCACAATTAAATGTATAACACGTGCATACGTGTGGATATATGATCTGCAAAGATAAAAGTGTCTTAATATGGACCTTGGATGCACACAGCGGTGAAACACGTGAAGGACCGCGAGATCCGCAGTTCTGATACTTACAAGTAAAAAACAATTACAGCGTTGCATTGTTAACCTGGTTTCATCAGATTTCATGTTTATGGTTTAGCACCAGAGATATTAGCTGATGTTGTTATCGTCATCATTTCATTACACACCTTTTTATAGCTTTATTATTAAATAAGTTGTCACTCATGCCAGTCATGCACCAGAGGAACACACTACAAACACGGAGGAACAATCAGAGCAATTCCACATTTTTATGATCATGCTGCCTTCCTGTGTTTCACTGCATGTTTGCAGAAATATTTTATTATCTTAATCATGCAGCCTCATATCCTGTGTGATGTTCCATCATTCACGCAGATGGCCAGACCCTGCTGAAGCTGCCAAAACAGCCTCTTTGTTAAAGAGTCATTTCTTCCTGATCTCTTACACCTTCAAACTTGTGAGCCTGAAAGTAAAGTTGCTTTGGGGATTTACTGAGTAAGCTACCCTTGCACATTTAAATGCTAAAAAAAAAAGGTACCACAGACGTTAGGAGACCTTTTAGACCTTTTGACAAAGAGGAATTAAGTACTGGTTGAGCAAGTTTTCAGGTCTTTTAAATAAAAGCAGCAATTCCACAATGTAAAATGACTCCATTACAACTAAAAGTCTTGGTGTCAAATTGTTGAGTAAAAGCACAAAAGTATTACTTGGAAATGTGTCATTATCATTAGATTGTTATCATTTATTAATGTTAAAGCAGGGTTTTAGTGTTGTAGATGTTAAAATTGAGCACATTTTCACACTTTCAGATACTGTCAGGCAGTCACATGCTAACATTGCTTCCTTTTTTATAAGCCCGTCATATGTTTTTGTGTTAAATCTTAATATGTTAAATGACTAAAAACTACAGCCATCAAATAAATGTAGTGGAGTAAAAAGTGAAATATTTGCCACTGAATTACAGTGGAGCAAGAAACTGGTGTCAAATGGAAATACTTAAGTACAAGTACCTCAAATATGTATATAAGTACAGTACGTGAGTAAATTTACTTTCCATGACTTTATCAACCTCCATGTTCTTTTTAGGACTAACTTGTAGTCAGAGATAAGGTTGAAGTTAGCAACCAAAGCAGGTAAACAGACCCCTTGTGTCTGTGTTGTTGCAGGCAGAGCAGTGAGTCAGTAACCACCAGCCTCACTCTGCTGGCCTGAATCCCGTCTTTCCTTCTGCTCATCAGTGGAAAAGCACCACACGAGTGGAGGAAAGGAGTGAGAGGGAAAGCAGAGGTGGGGTTCTCTGACTGTAAAAGACCTCTCTGTCCAGACTTTGGCCTGCAGCCAGGCAGCAGCAGAGACGTGTCAGACCTGGTGCTCCAGAGAGGCGCGCTTCATAAACTCTACACTGAACTTCAAATAACCAAGCTGAGAGTCTTGTGATACCTGAATGACGACTGAGTTGTAAATCAGTAAAAATACAGCTTCTTCAGAGCTTCACACGAGGACTTTAAGCTGAGTCTTGAAGATAGAAGTTGGACTTTGACTCACGAGTCATCATATAAAGTAGAGGGGAGGGAAGAAGAGGCCATTTCACCCAGCAGAGAGAGGACGAGAGAACGAGGCCATGGCCGCGTGGAGAACAGCTGCAGCTCTGCTGCTAATACTACATACTGGTGAGAGCTGATTTTCAAAAGCAAATGCGCTGTTAAGTTACACAAAATGGCACCATTTTTGTTATATTTAAAATATATAGAGATATTAAAGGGTTAGAGGCTTTTTCTGACAGTAAAGTTCCCGTCAAAAGTTTGTTCAACTGTCACGTTTTCAGAGGTGTGAAAAAGTAAAACTCAGCAGTATTTCACAATAAAAAAGCAAATTCAATTCAATTCAACTCAATTCAGTTTTCCTTTATTTGTCCTGCGAGGGGAAATTCCAGATTACAGCAGCATCAGTAGAGCAGATTAATATAAGAAGTGCATGCAAATTAGAAACATCAGAATATATACAAAAGAGTGAGAATTTTTAAATAAAAATAAATAGAAAGAAATTGTAAAAAATTGTAAGAAATTGCAGATAGTATTTACAGACTGTTATGTACATTTTTATCGCACAGCTTATTGCACAGACTATTGCACTGATTACTTGGAGCAGTTTTTATTGTACCGTCTGACAGCTGCAGGGAGGAATGACCTGCGATACCGCTCCTTCACACACTTTGGATGTAGCATCCTGTCACTGACGGAGCTCCTCAGTGCAGTGACAGTGTGTTGGAGGGGGTGGGGGGTAGGAAATGGCAAATGTAGGAAACATCAGGCAAATGTAAGAAATGTGGCAAATGTGGCAAATGTAAGAAACATCAGAAAACTTATTTAAAACACAATGTTTTCCAGCTTGTTATTCATTTTGTACGTCTGCTAAAGCAGAAAGCACAGTGGAAAGAAAAGAGCCGCTGCCGTTGGATACGTGAGATTACTGGATGTTTTCAAGAGTCATTCGGTGGGACACTTTAACGGTGACTGCTCTCTGTGTCGCTCTCTCTCTGTCAGCGCTGGGCCAGAGCAACATCAGATGGTGCACCATCTCAGGTGAAGAGCAGAAGAAATGTGAGGCCATGTCTCGGGCTTTCTCCCAGGTCTCCATCCATCCTTCCCTCAGCTGTGTCAGCGGAACATCGGTGGACAACTGCGTTCAGAAGCTAGAGGTCGGATCATGGAACAGGAACAGAGAATTAATGTGTGAATTATACATATGCACATAGGTGATAAGGAAATACCTGATATGCTCAAAAGCTAATAGCTCTTCGTCTAAAAAGCTGATCTGGTCAAACCCTTTGTGGATCTAACCAAGTCTGATAGTTTTGACTTCTTTAGACGTTCATATTCTTACTCAAGCACAAACACTGTTTCTTCATATAATGTTCTCTCAAGTTAATCAGCTGTCCATGTGAGTCTCTCAACACTACGACTCTTAATATTGATGGTGTTGTTGTAACTCCCTGATATTTCCATCATCGTTCATCTGTTTGTTTGCTGTGCCTCTGCAGAACAAAGAAGCAGACGCCTTGTCCATGTCCAGCTCTGACATCTACAGGCTGGGGAAGACTGCTTCCTTCAAGATGGCTGCCAGTGAAACAAAGGAAGATCGTAAGAGTCATTTCAAATCTTTTCAAAGCATCAAGGAGAGAAGCAGCGGTCAAGGAGTGACACTCCTAGAAAAGAACCAGAAGGAACACAGTACTGATGATGACGGGGTATCAGGACGTTAGCAAGACAGTTTAAAGATGTTTTTCTCACAGAGACATGTGGAAAGAAAGAGACAGAGACGGCGATTCACAAAGAAAAGTAGATGTGAAAAGTGTTGGAAGACAAGCTTCTCTAAAAAAAAAAAATGTCCAAACTAATATAGAACCGTCACCTTCCTTCTTGTGTGAAACAGTGTCACCTTCAGAAAGCTTTATAATGTCTGAGATCCGAGAGCGTCATCACGTCTGATATGAAGGACGTTTTTTATCTGAAAACACAAGAAGTGATGGAAGAGTTGTTCCATTCATGCCGTGCTGCAGAACACCTGCGGGCACAACGTTATGATGACACATTAGCTCGAGTTAGTTCGGTTGTTTATCATGGATAACCTGGAGCAAGATAAAGCAGGCATGTTCTGAGTTATCACACCTGTTGCCCCAATGAAGACCTCTGCACTACATGTGGGATATTTCAAAACAGACTGCTGCACTTTGCTCTCTGATAGTAAGAGTGCAAAGTTAGATTGTCAGACAGTACATTGGTGTCAAAGTACTGACAGAACTTACTGTCCTATGTGTGTTAACACCTGTGCTGTTTTTGCCACAGTTACCGGAGCCTCCTACTATGCAGTTGCTGTGGTGAAAAAAGTGAATTCTGGCATCAACATCAACAATCTGGCAGGAAGAAAGAGCTGCCACACAGGGAAAGGCCGAACAGCCGGCTGGAAAATGCCGATAGGATACTTCATAGACCAGGGCTACATGTCTGTGGAGGGCTGCAAAATCTCACAGGGTAGGAAACATACTTACTATACATGCATACACGTACATAGACTGTACATACAGAGAGCTGGAGGGACGTGTGTGTGTGTGTGATTGTGTGTGTGGTTAGGTGTGGCACGTTTCTTCAATGCGAGCTGCATCCCTGGAGCAAATGAGGCTGGTGACCCTTCGTCTCTGTGTCAGCTGTGCAAAGGAGATGGTAACGGAAAGCACATATGTGAGATGAGCAGTCAAGAGAGATACTACAGCTATGAAGGAGCTTTCAGGTAACTCACATTCAGACTTTATATACCTTATACACACAGAGCTGAGAGGTCTGCAGGACATTATATTTCCATGTGGAGTGGATGGCATGTCATCCTCTACATAGGATTCAATTATGACTCCTTTTTAAATATTTAATATATCCTCTATAACAAATGTAATTTCCAGGATATAAATTGAAGCATTCAAGAGTTCATTAATTATGCCGTTTTTTTTCAAAATGAATGTGCAGAATGTGTCTCACTTGCTTACTTTTTTTTTTACATCATACACTATGAATGAAGTTTCAGGGCTGTTTTACGATGAAGTGCTGGTGTTCGAAAAGTTTAAAGTTCTGTTTCAAAGATATTTTTGCAACAATTGTAGCACTGAGAAAAACGTTTGTCATAATGAATCATTTGAGCTAAATGCTAACACTAGCACGACAACATCCTCACTGTGGCAATGCTAACGTGCTAATATTTAGCAGGTAGCCTATAACATGCTCACATTCTTAGTTTAGCGTCTTCGCATGTCCTGTCATGAAAGGAAGAGTCAGGGAACCACAGTTTTAGGATTCATTGCTGGAGAGTTCAATGACAAACCACCAATAGTTGTTGAAATCTTTAATTCTAGACCAAAGTCATGGACCCTGCCAGCCGACATTGCTATCGGCAGAGTCACGCTGCCAGCAATAGCACATGCAATCACTCTGAAAAGAGCTTGTGTGAAATTCTGCAGGTAGCTTCATTGCGCCTTTAATTCTTGTCACCTCGTTTTGTTTCTATCTCTGTAGGTGTATGGTTGAAGGTGCAGGAGAGGTGGCCTTCATCAAACACACGACAGCCATCGATAACACTGACGGTAACATCTTACTTAATTTGTAATTATTTGGTTGTTACAGTAACTGGTGACCCATCAGAGTCAGTTAGCTTGTCAGCATGTCTGTTGGCTAACAACTTCTTATTTCGCCAGGTCGTGGTGAAGCCTGGGCACAAAATCGGCTGTCATCGGACTATGAGCTGTTGTGTCGTGACGGCAACAGAGCTCCCATCTCTGAGTGGAAAACATGCCACCTGGTCCGCATCCCATTTCGTGGGATTGTGGTCGGCAATGACATCACTCCCTCTGTGGTGTATAACATGCTGGCGGAGGGCTCGGTACGTCCACTCAGATCACTTTGTTAACACCCACAAACATGACTCCTGCTCGTACACCAATAGCAAGAGTCGTTTTCCACCTGTCACCTGAGTGGAATAATAAATGTCGTAGTTGTATTACGCTAGACAAAATAATCTTTATGTGCAGTGTTATGTAGATACAGCAAAGCAATCGGACACTTTTCACATTATGACATACTGTGAGATTCTGTTTGTGAGGTTGATGGAATGTCTCTTGCTGTCTGCAGAAAAAGTCAAACTTCAAAATGTTTTCGTCTACGGAGTACGGAGGAGGAACTGTACTCTTCTCTGAGTCGTCTGTCGCATTGCAGGGGTCGGAGTCAGAGGACCCCAAGAAGTGGATGGGTCAATTATATTATAATGCTCTGACAGCCATGGACTGTAAAGCTGAGGGTAAAACATCAGTCTATCTATAATATAATAATATTTGAAATATTTAAATGGTGCTCAAACATGAAAATAACTTTGTCTTAAGCAAAAGCAGTTACCAGCGCAGGTGAAATGCAACTAATTTATTAGGAGAAACAGCACTTGTGGCTGTCTTGGCAGCTTCTGTATGATTTTATTTGTTTGGTTTCAGTCTTGTCTGGGGAACTGGGCTAAAAACTCACCTATCTATCTTTACTTCTTTTCCACCCATCTATCTATATCTCAGATGTCCTGCGGTGGTGTGTGTTGTCCAGCGGTGAGCAGCAGAAGTGTGGCGACATGGCCACGGCTTTCCAAAGTAAGAGCCTGACTCCAAGCATCAAGTGCCTCTACGGGGACTCTGTGACCGACTGCATGAACAAAATCAAGGTAACAGATGTTTCTCTCACTGTGCCTGGTTCCTGAAGAACAGCAGCGGTGCTATTCATTCAATTCAAATTAAAACATGAATCGCTCTTAATATTTCAGGGAAAACACTCAATTAGTGCTGGTATGTGATATCTCAGATTATCACACTCAGATGTAGGAAGGATAACATGCAAAACATTCAGCTCAGAAATCACCAAGCATTAACACATCAGTGTGCACTTGAATAGTTTGATTTTAAATGATGTGAAGTTTATTTGAAAGTAATTAATACACATTTTATCTTACAGTCATGCTAGCGGCACTGTGGGGCTGCACTCGGGCACAGCAGCGCTTTGAACTAAACGCTAATCTGAACATATGATTAGGCTCAGAATGACATTGCGAGCATGCAAATGTTTATGTGAGGAAATCTTTTCCCAGATTCACCATCTTAAGCCTGCTAACTCCACTTTAAGATTTGACTTGAGACGTCAAGGCAAAGACTTGTGACTGGAAAAACTTTGTCCCACCTCTGCCACAGACATATCTTCAGTATTTCTTGTTAACCATCAGCCATCATATACTGATATGTACCTGTGATAAGATAATATCAGTCATATTGATTTATCCATCAGGCTCTAGTGGTGCATAGAAATCTGTGACAGCTAAATAAAAAGACCAAATGATGGCTTTGTTCTAGCAGTTCTGGCATCTCAGGCTCTGATCTTTCTTTTCATGTTTGTGTAGAACAACGAGGCTGATGCTGTCACTTTGGATGGAGGTTACATCTACACAGCAGGCAAAGACTACGGCTTGGTCCCTGCCACTGGCGAGAGCTACACAGGTGAAAACACGAAAGCTGAAACAAAAACACACAGTCACACGTTCTTGTTTCAAAGAAGACAGATACAAGCTGTTTTTGTCTCCAGAGGACCGCGATGGTTCCATGTACTATGCTGTGGCGGTGGTGAAAAAGAGTAGCCAAGACATCCGTAACCTTGAAGACCTGCGTGGCCGCCGCTCCTGTCACACGGGATACGGTCGCACGGCTGGCTGGAACGTTCCCATAGCAATGCTGATGGAGAGAGGCCTGATTACCCCGAAGGACTGTCAGATACCCCAAGGTCAGTGTGTGTGTGTGTGTGTGTGTGTGTGTGTGTGTGGCAGAGCTGTGTGCTATAGTAGTTTGAAATCATGGTGGTCATGTACTGGTAATCGAGAAAATGTAAAAAGTATTGCAAATGCCCATCACAATTTCCCAGATCATGATGACGAAAGACATTTTATATTCGTTTATATGAGTTATATATAACAGAGATAAGCCACATAAAAAGCTGGAACCAAAGAATGTTATATTTGAGTAATGACTTGAACGGTTCATGCATTATTGGATTGATTTTCTGTTGATTTACAAATTAATCAGCAAATTGCATCAGCAGTAGTTTGTATTTTCCTACAGCAGATGTGTTTAGGGCTCAAAGCCTGAATTTTCCTTTCAGTCTTTGACTTTCTATTTCCTGTTTCCCATGATGCTTAGCGGTGGGAGAGTACTTCAAGCAGAGCTGTGTACCAGGTGCCAACCAGCCCGGTTTCCCCAGCAGCCTGTGTGATCTGTGTGTAGGAGACAGCTCAGGACAGAACAAGTGTGAGAAGGGGAAAGACCTGTATGATGGATACGACGGTGCCTTCAGGTACTGAACACTGCAACGTCCTAATGTAATGATTAAGCAACTCTGTGACCTCCAGAAGAAAAGTTAGTTGAACTTATGCACCATGTTTCTGTCTGTCTGTCCATTCAGGTGTCTGGCAAAGGGAGATGGCGATGTGGCTTTTATTAAACATTCCACTGTCTTACAAAACACAGATGGTAATCCAAGTCACTATAAGATAAAAAAAGAACATTCCCCTTTGAAGAGTCTCGTAGTTTTAAGGGACCTAATCAACTTTGTTGTGTGTGTGTTTGTTCAGGTCACTCTACTGAATCGTGGGCAGTGAATCTCCTGTCAACAGATTTCCAGCTGCTTTGTTCTCAGGGCAGTAAAGTCGAGGTCTCGCAGTACAGACAGTGTAACCTGGCCAGAGTCCCTTCCCATGCTGTGATGGTGCGGCCTGACACCAACATCCACGCTGTCTATGGACTCCTGGACCTCGCACAGGTAAGAGTGTTCATACTGTCTGTAGGACGTGTGAGTGAGCCCTGAAACTGGAGTCAAGGGCCGCACTCTTGAGATTATTGAACTCTCAGATGCTGATGTGTCTTCGAACACACCATCAGGGAGTGTTCAAAAAGGAGCCTTGTTGCTACAGGATTACTTTTTGAAGATAACATAAATTTGATAGAATGGTGACAAGATGTTCAGTGTCAACGCTTTCTCGGAGAAGGCTCATGTCTCAGAAAGTTCATTTTTACAGAGAAGTTAATGTGCGTCATTGGCCAACTGGAATGCAGGGAATCGATTTTGTTGGTGAGGTTTGGTGATTAATCAGTTTCTCTTTGTCTGTGGTTCCCTGTAGACATATTTCGGCAGCGATAAAGCTTCCGGTTTCAAGATGTTTGACTCGCAGGGCTACACAGGCACAGATCTCATCTTCAAAGACTCCACTGTTCGTCTCGTGGGGGTTGGTGACAGGAAGACCTACCAGGAGTGGCTGGGCCAGGGCTACATGGACTCACTGGTTGAAATGGAGTGTAACTCATCAAGTGCAGGTAAAGGATTGCATAAATCATTCCTTATGATCCAATGCCAATCAAACTGACTGCTGTTGTTAAGTTTGGAATAGATTTTTTTCCTCTCATAGGACTTTTGCTTGTTTTACTTCAATTACTACTTTTATGTAAGAAGATCCGTCTTCCTCCACTGCTCAGAGAGGAAGCTACTGCCACTGCATAAAATGGCCACTTTGTCGGACTGTGTCAAAGTGTTTAATATTGTCCAATTTCTCTTCTGACAGTGATGTCCTCTGTGTGGCTGCTGCTGATGGCTCTGTCCAGCTTCATGCTGACCAACATCTGGATGTAAAGACATACTATGACACAAGCATTCAGCCTCTGTTGCTGCTCCCTTCCTCCACCATTATCTTCTCTCCCAGGAATCTTCAGCTTAACTTGTCTGGAGACCCACTCCCTCTATCCTTGAATATGTTTTTTTTTTTTTTCTTTTTCTTTTTTTATGATTTCTGCCTGATTGTGTTTTATTTTATGATACGAGAGGATGGCATGTTGGACCTGTCTTTGGATTTAAATGGCGCTGAAGCAAACAAAGCATGATGTCTCTTGTTTTGGTGGCAGAGAACACAGTTAGTTGCTAAAGGACTTTCAACTAGTGTGACTCAGACATGCTGAAAGAAGGTGTTGATGCTGTTGTGTTTACTGAAGGTGAGCTGCCATATCAGTGTGTCTGCTGCCACCTGTTACATTGCTTTAGTAGGATAGTGCATCCCTGTCTCTCAAAGGCTAGTTTTGCAAAGAGCGATCTGATTTTGAAGCGCACATGAGCCACAAATAATGTTTTAGCTTCTGCTCACATTGAAAAAATAGCATTTTAGAAAACTGAACAAAAGCATTTATTCCCAGAAATGCTGCATAGTCCAAGGAGCGCATGTCAGCATGTGTCGAGGTAAAGAAATAGATAAATACCTGGGAACTGCTTTAGCAGCAGATAGTCAAAATTCCTCACCGTGTTTCACACCTTTTTAGCATCTCAGTTTCTGCATTTGAACACAAATGGAGTGAAGAAGTCTGGCACACAGGCGAGGTTCCATCAGATTAGAGGGGGACATAAAAGAAACATCCTGTGGTTTGTGCTGGAGAGTGAATAGTTGTTTGTCAATCCCTCTGTCAATCCAGAAATGCCTCTTTCTAACCATTTCTTGTCATATCTACTGTACTTCCTGCTGCTCGATGCTGTTTCCTGTTTTAAAATGTCGATTTGGGTGTGTATTTTCCTATGTTGAGAGATTTATTTTTATATGAAGTTCAGGTGCCATATCAGTGTATATGTACTGACTCATGCTGTCAGAAACGACTGCCTCCTCTTCCTCCTGATAGAGATTTATTTCAATGTGAAATGACAAAACATGTAACTAATATTTAGTTGCCAGGCCAGTGCGCCTGCATAAGTATTGCTACATAAAGTTGCCAATGTGAGCTGCTTTTTGCTTGTTCCAATGAATAAAAGTGTGCATTGCAAAACACAAGCTGTTCTTTTTATGCTTAATTTTCTGCAGATCTTTCAAACTGTTTCTCTCATCTGATCTGTCACACGAGCGTCCTTTACAGTTACTTGAACTGTTTTATTTTCTATTTGCATCAGAATAAATGATGGCTGCATTTCCTCAGACACAAGAGGTTTTACTTTGATCTTTTTTGGAGCAGAAATCTGATTTCCTCTCACACCTTTCTGCACATTTTACTGATGCTTCTTACTGCTGCACTATCTCCTTTGCTGCTGTAATGCTGCAAATTCCCCCACTGTGATTAATAAAGGAGGATCTTATCTTGGCCACACATGGAATTTCACTATTTATTTGTGCAGATAATAAGGCCACCATTAAAATGTGTTCTTCTGTTGTTTTACAGCAGTCAAAGTAAAGCTGTGATGAACGATTCTTTTCATAATCAGTTAATCTGCCTGGTATTTTCTTGATTAATCCATACACAGTAACATGACAAAACAATGGAAAAAGCAAAACCAGTGACGCCTTTCAACGATCACATCCTCTACTTTGTACAAACAGTCCAAAACTCATAGATATTCAATGTTCTAAGATACTGAGAAGCGTGAAAAGGCGAAACCATCACATTTGCTTGAAAAATGACTCAAACGATTCATTATTCATCAAGATGGTTGTCAAATAATTTTCTGATATTCACCTCATAGATTAATCACTGCAGCTCTAAGTGACAGTCCAATATACAGCACTTAGGTTGAGGCCAGAGCCAGAGGATGGGTGGAATATACTCGACCACTGAACATGTTCTTTGTCACCACAGAGACCAAATGTCAGCAGGAGAAATAAAATGTCCTTATCTGTGTTTCATATCTCTGTCATTGTGCAAGCTAGTGGACTATGAGTTACAACTTGAAGGCAGTGAAAGGTGAGCATCATGCCCTCTTCTCTTACTGTCAGTGTCTGATGTTTTCCACACTTGCAGTCAAAGAGCTATGTTCTAATTTAACAATCTAAACTTGGAAAACATGGCCTGAGTCTTTTTCTTTCTTAATCTTGCTTTATGTCCTGAAATGTAACCTATCAATGGCACAGAATATCTACTGACACTAGCAGTCAAACTGCTGTGTTATACATTATAATCTTTATTTACACAGTCAACAACACCTCTCGATATATTTACATTTAGGGCCAATACAACTGTTTACCAAGATAACTCCATGTACAAATCCACAACAGCTCTTTGGCAGGATTTGGTGTCAGGTGCATAAATGCCCATCGATTGAAGGGAAATGGGAAAAAAAAAAAGAAACACCGACAACTTTATCGGAACATCATCAGATGAACTGTGTGGTTTTGCATGTGAAGAGGCCATCGCTTAAGGGAGTCTGTTCTCCTGAGAAAGTTATTATTATTATTCTTTTTATTAGGGCCACGGGGCAAGACTCAAGCACTATTGTTATCCTGCGTGTTTTTTCTCATTATTCTTCCTCTTCCATGTCAAATTTCGATTCGCTACTCCTACAGTTTTGGGAGCTCCCACGCAAATGATATATCAAAACGTGCGTCTCGATCGGGATCGGCGTGCTATTACTTTTCTAGAATTTATTAAAAATTATTTGACTTTTTCTACTGGCTACTGCTACTTTCACCTAGAGACCATTTAAACTTTAAATTGTAGACACAAGTCTTGTCTATTGGTGTATTAAGCCACGTTTTGATAGCTCATATCGTTTTTGAGTAATCCCTGATCAATGACCATGAGCGTTTTAGGAGAAATTCTCAGATTTCAATGGGTGTGTATTACGTGGACTGTAACAGGCTAGAGTGGGTGACATCACCGCTAGAGTGGGAGAGAGCCGATTAAAAACGTCTAGATTTTTGCTCTTTCCACGCTCCTCCCGGCCACAGTTTACACTCTACAGACATGATTTTTTCCACAGTTGTAGACAAACTTGTCCTCTCTCTCACAATGTGCTCGAAAAATCTGAGACTTACAGAATTTGAATTAGCAGCCATTGACTCCAATACAAACATTTTCTGAGAGAAGCAGAAAGGAGCCCTGTTTTCAACTCGCGACTGTGTCCACAATATTTGCTGTAGAAACACAAAAATTACACCGACGCGTTCAGAAAGTCCTTACAGCGATGATGGTCTGTGTTTTTTTCTGATAGGAGCTACCATTCTCTCAGGATAAGGCCAAATGTGAGAGCGGTGCAGAGGCAGAAAATGGCTCGTTTTCTCCGCTTTTCTGTCTGCCCCTATCGTCAGTGGCAACCAGCTCAAGTTGCTGTGACAACCTCTGAGCCTCAGTACTCAGAGTGGCAGAGACCCTAAAAAAACTCCAGATTTTCTGTCTTTCCACGCTCCTCCCAGCCACAAATTATGCTTTAAACGCATAATTTTTTCCACAGTTGTAGACAAACTTGTCCTCTCTCTCTCTAAATGTGCTCGAAAAATCTGTGAGACTTACAGAATTTGAATTAGCAGCCTCTAAGCGCGGCCACGTCTGCCTCTGCTCCCCATTGACTCCAATACAAAGATTTTCTGAGAGAATCAGAAAGGAGCCCTGTTTTCAACTCGCGATTGTGTCCACAATATTTGCCGTAGAAACACAAAATTACACCGAATCGTTCAGAAAGTCCTCAAGGCGCTCACGGTGTGTGTGTTTTTCTGATAGGAGATACGGTTTGGTCAGCAGAAGCCCGAACGTGAGACCAGCGCAGGGGCAGAAAATGGCTTTTTTTTCTCTCTCTGAGTGCATGTGTGCCTAAGTGCTGAGAGCGGTCGTGTGTGTGCGTGCGCAGCTGTGTCTCGCAGAGCATGATTGGGAGGGGCTCTCAAGTTGCCGTGGCAACCTCTGAGGCGCAGTACCTCTGTGAGCACTCCTCTCTCATGCTCCCACACACACACAAACAGACATAATGGGCATATAATGTAATGTATATGTACACAGTCGGGCAGTAGACCCCGTGGCCCTTTCAAAATTTCCCCAGGAGAAATTGTCTAGTTAAAATTACAAGTCATTGCTTTAGAGAGCAGGACTTAACCTCCACACGAGTCCACAATTACACTTAACATTCCCCAAGGCAGCTCCTACTTCTCAACAGGCTTTCTGAAAGATTCAGTATTTCTGTGTGTTCTCATCAATGTGGATAGAGTGAATTTATTCAATGATTAGAGTTTACCATAAATAGTGTGACCACAGATTCCGGGTCAGTGCAGCCCTCTTCACATTATTAAAACCAGTGGTCACTGGGTCACTGGCTGAGGCACACCATTCAAACATCACCTCAGTTTTTTCTACTTTAATAACTATTCAACCAAAGGTCAGGTGAGGTTACAAAAACATGAGATGTCAGCTTGTCAATAACCAGCCACGAGCCAAGTTGCACTCCCAGTCTCTTTGGGCTGCTAGAGGCCAGTCCGTCCTCTTTACTTCTTGATCTGTCTGGAGCCGTCCTTCCATCCCTCCTTCACTTCATTCACAAATGTGTCTCTGACCCTCCGGAGGCGGCCGCCCACCTCTCCCATATCACCCGGGACTTTGCCGACCTCCTCTCGGACCTGCCGCAGCGTCTGGGACCGCAGGACCCGCTTCGAAGCGTCTCTGCCGGCTATCTGAGCCTTGGTGATGGCGTAAGCTGTGATCTGGGCCGCCCTGCGAATCGGCCGTGATTCTGCCAACTTCTCGACGACGTGGAGGTTGTTGATGAGGTTAAATAACAGCCGAGAGAGCATTTTGTCGATTGTTTCCCACAGACCCCCGCTGACAGCTTAGCAAGCTAGCAGTCCCGTTAAACTCCCGTGTGTTTCAGCCCTGTAATGACACCAGCGTTCACCGTGAGCTAGCTGGAGGATATACATTTATCAACAGTTGCTTATACTGCCATTCATATTACAGTTCTGATTTTAATTTCAATAACAATATATAAAGTTAACTTACTGCAGCGGTGACCGCTAACTTCCAAGGAAAGACTTACGAGACAGTGAGGTCTGAGGTGAAGCTGAAGTTAGATTCATATTCAAGGAGAGAGCGCGAGGCGGGGTCACTTCAGGGACAATACAGTTCCTCAGTATTTTGATATATACTACTTTAGGACTCTTCCATTAAAGGACACCTCTACTTCAACGCATTGCAAACGGGGGAAAAAACATAAAACGGCAAAGTTTTCACACACTGAAAGTTAACAGATTATGAGTTAAGATATCTTAAGCAAGTTGAATTAAAGTTTCACAGATCTGAAAAGGGATTTTAAACTACTACTACTACTACTACGGTGCTCTGCTCTAAGCGGTGTAACAATTAAACGCAGCAGAGAAATTCATTTCATTAAATGAAACGTTTGACGAAACCCTGCTCCTACGAATCTGAAACTAACTTCAGCTACGTAACATTTTCTCCGGACGTTTTTGTTGGTAACACCAGCCGGTGAAATACATCCGGGTCCGCACCGCACCGTACGTACATCCGCTTTCGGTAACACATTTCCCCGGCCGAGTTCCCTTATTCATCCGCGTGATTTGCTCCCTGGGCATTTAGCTCTGTCTTCTCCAAACGCGTCAGCTGGAAACTGAGTGGACCTCAGCCATGCGGGTGTTTCTGTTGTTGGCCGTGACTGTGCTCTCTCTGAGCCCGGCGGAAGTGAGCGGAGCCGAGAAGAAGAAGCTGCAGATCGGCATCAAGAAACGAGTGGACAACTGTCCCATCAAGTCTCGTAAAGGAGACGTGCTGAACATGCACTACACGGGCAAGCTGGAGGACGGAACTGAATTTGACAGCAGCATTCCCCGCGACAGGCCCTTCACCTTCACCTTAGGCACAGGCCAGGTGATCAAAGGGTGGGACCAGGGCCTGCTGGGCATGTGCGAGGGCGAGAAGAGAAAGCTGGTCATCCCCGCCGAGCTGGGCTACGGAGACCGGGGAGCTCCTCCGAAGATCCCCGGAGGAGCGACGCTCATCTTCGAAGTGGAACTGCTCAGCATCGAGAGGAGATCCGAACTTTGATGAAGAAGAGATGGCAAGAAAGCCAAATGTCAAAACGTAAGTTAATGACAGGTTTGTGCAACTTTGCCTCCGAATAAGGTTTAGATGCGCGGGTTGATTCACGGTCCCGAGGGCCAAAGTGAGCTGCTCGGGCCCTACGAACCTGCGATACCCCTGCATGCATTTTTCCTGGATTAAAGTATAGTCTCAGGTTTCCTGTGCGATAATGCGATTAAACACTAATTAATGTAGGAACACACACCATGTAAGATGAAGAATAAAGGTCTTAAAACTACAGATACAGATTTATAATGGTGTAATGTGTATTATGGATGGAGGAGAGAATAGATGGTGAATGATAAGGATCTCCACATAAGGATGAGGGTGGAGGGATGAAGGAGTAGAGTGAGGGATGAGAGGATGAAGGGAGAGATCCGAGCTGTGGATGGATGGAGTGGTGCATGCTGGTTATCCGTTTTTCCTGTTACTTTATTTGATCACATTGATGCCTGCCTTCATGTGTGCTGTTCACTGCTGCTGCTTGACGCGGAGAGCATTCAACCTGTGGAGCACGGGGTGGCTTTTATAGCAAATTAGTATTTACTGCTACGCATAATAGTTCAACAAAATGTGTCTACAAAGCAGGATATTGTTATTTTCAGCATTTTTGGTCAACAGATCAGTTTTGAATATGTCAGTAATGGAACAAGAAGGACTGGCTGCAGCGAGCCAAACAGCTGCAGGCGACAGGAAGTGAGAAAAAGGCCTGTTTTAACTGAAACCTCTGGACTATATCAGTATCGATTTTCAGTGGTTACCCAGCTCTTACTGGATGTACCATTAACATGTCAAATGAATAAATATTGAATTGCAAATATAGTGAATAATCACAGAAAGGAAAAAAAAATGCTCCCAAAAAGCTTTTTGGATTGTTCCACCTGCTGTTTTTAATGATGTGAATGTTAAGTGTCACTTTCTTTCAGGTTCCAGGAGCTGGCTGCAGCATTAATTGCAGACATGTGACATCTGATGAAGGCGACATGGCAAATATGGGAGAAGAGTTGGCAAAGCGGTGTCAGAGCCACCGTCCTCCTTTTGCCCGCTTTTAAACTGGTTATTGTGCTCTGATTTGTTGAAATGATGTTGTTTTATGTTACCAGAAGAGGCTGTATGTCTTTCCTAAACGTTAGTAGAATTGACAGTGAGCAGCTAAGACCAGGATTTGGCCGTGAGCTGACGAATGCTCATGTCCTGCCATTTCTTCTCACTTTAGTTTAATTTTCTGTGATTTCTAACTCCATCATATCTTTACATTCTTTACACACACACAAATTAAGTTGTTAATTGTTAACAATTAGAATTGTTGTTAGTTGTTAATTAAGTCCGAAGTCAAGCCAGGGACAGTTTAGATAAATCTTTTGTTTATGTTTATGATAATAAAATGTTGACCTTACTGGAAACCTTGCTGTCTTCAGTAGTTTTGTTGGACAAGAAAAGACCAATTTTTACAGTTTGCCTTTGCCTCATTTATGTGTATTTTATGGACCTTTTTGGTCTCTGCATTACGGTCGATGCCTCTTTACGTCTCACATGGTCTACAGTAGTTCTGTAGTTCAGCCTATAAAGCCAGCACAGCGTCACAGCAGGTCTGTGAACACTTTTGACCTGAAGTCTGATTCATGTACTGAAATATTCTGGTAATTACACCCTGTAAAAGTACTATGCACATTATCACGAAGGTTTCTCAACCTACCATTGCATGTATGCTGGAAGGGGCTGATAATAAAGTTCTGGGGCGGCCTATGCTCTGGGAGCCTCTTGGAATATGTCTATTTATGTGACTGAAGAGAACAACCAAACTAGCACGCCTGATGTATTTCATGTATATGTATTTTTACTTTTTGTATGTTAAGATCTGTAAAAAGAAGGTACCGGGTCGGATGGTGAAAAGACTGATTCATGCCTTTAATTCAAGCTGACTCGACACAGCTGTTATTATCATTATTATTATCATTTGTGTGTGTGTGTGTCGGCCCCGGGTACTGACCTCCAGAAGAAAAACCACCAAGTCTAATCACTTAAGTCACTGAATCCTGTGTGTGTGGCAGCTGCACCTGGACCATCTACAGGTGACGGGGCACCATCACACCTGTCTGAGTGCGTGGAGCCTCCGTCACACGTGTCCTGGGTGCCTTTCTCCTGTCTCTTTTCCTCTTTTTGCCCACTAAACAAAAACAAACAGACCATCTAGTGTCAGCTGATGAAGACTCTTTGCAGTGACTGTGTCTCATTCACTCTCGTGCACTGCTGTGTGAGCTCGGTGTACTTACGTAGTTTTCCCTGCTGGTCCACTCCGGGCGTTGCTGTGCGCGGAGGAGTCGTTCTCTCTCGGCCTGCTCGTAGTGTTTGACCTGCTCCTCTGACAGAGACTTCCACTGTGGACAGACGGCAGCACAGTGTCAACACACACGCAAACACCAACATTAAAACATTCACAGACACAGAAATATGCACACAAACTTTTTTTTTTTTTTTTTTGCAGGTCTGCATTCACAACCGCGCTCCCTCTTCTGCTGGCGTCGGCCTCAACGTTTGGCCTCTGCTCCTTCACAAAGAGCATGAAGGCATTTGGTGGCTTTTTTACGAACGGCCGATCGTCCTGCTGCTGGTTTCCACGCTTTCTCTTTCTACGGGACCAAAACAGAGTGAGAGCTCATGTTACCGCTGTAGAAATGTTAAGAGAAGCACAAAAATACAAGACGTGTGTAAATGTAACCTGCTGTGCTGTGCATTAAAGCCTTTGACAGACACTGATTCTTACGGAGCCCGGGACCTGACACGGGGAATAAATAAATAAATTGTGGCCACGATATAGCTATAACGTGCGCACGAAATATTAATTCGTTCCCACGAAACACTAATTTGTTCCCACGAAGTACTAATTCGTTCCCACGAAATACTAATTTGTGGCCACGAAATAAACATAACGTGCGCACGAAATACTTTTTGTGGCCACGAAATAGGTATAACGTGCGCACGAAATATTAAATGATAATAATATTATTCTTGGACAGCTGGGTAAGCAAATCGAGCGCACCTAAACTTCAGTAGCCTACGGGATATCTTCAAGGTAAGTTTCTTATTATGTTTTTGTTAATATCTTGTCGATATGTCCCACATTTAGACAGTTATTTTATCTACTACAACGGGTAGCTGCCGTCTCACCCGACTTTGTATCATCCTGTTACTATGCTCATCCCCAGCCTAAAGTAAAACTCAATCGCTGTATCCCTGTCCATCGTTGTTTAGCGCCTCTGTCAGAGAAAGTGCGCTCGATTTGCTTACCCAGCTGTCCAGGAATAATATTTTTATCATTTAATATTTCGTGCGCACGTTATACCTATTTCGTGGCCACAAATAAGTATTTCGTGCGCACGTTATGTTTATTTCGTGGCCACAAATTAGTATTTCGTGGGAACGAATTAGTACTTCGTGGGAACAAATTAGTGTTTCGTGGGAACGAATTAATATTTCGTGCGCACGTTATAGCTATATCGTGGCCACAATTTATTTATTTATTCCCCGTGTCGGGTCCCGGGCTCCGTAGATTCTAACAACAGCTGATAGAAGTTAAATATAAGAAGACTGTGATTTGATGATGAGTCTGGCTTGTTGATGGTGACCACAGCCACAGATCAAGAGCCAGTCAGAAAAAAGAGAAATGTCCATGTTGATCCAAACTCTCCAAAGCAAACTTAGTTTGAGTACATCGTTATTCTGGAGATATAAACACACACAGAACAGGTGATTAGAGAAACTGCAGTTGTGTCATGTGTCCACCAGGTGTCAGGATTTCCCCTCCCTATAAACTCTAAGAAGTGTTTGAGCTGCTGTGACGCCTGTGGAGTGAAAACACACGTAAAGAATCTGCCACGCGCAGGTATACAACCATAATATGTCTGAATGTTTCTGCTGAGGGTCACAGAGGTCAGAGGTCAGGAGTGTGTATTCATGTGAAGGTCAGGTGACCACAGTGCCAAAAGCTAAACCAGTTATTAAAGCGTTCATGCAGCACTGAACGAGTCCTGACTTGATTAAAACTGAGCTCCAACTGTGAATGAAAGATGAGCTGATCATTAAGGTGAAGTAACATCCACCTGTGAACTGTAGGTTTTAGATTCATATGTGTTTTGGGCCTTCATCTGTACCTGCATGTGTATCTATGTGAAAACTGTGAAATCTTCTGGTGAAATGAAGCAGCTCTCTCTATATATACACTTAGTTTAGAATAGACATTATGACGTCATGTGTTCTTGCTTGTATTCTGATTCTGATTCTCTGAGTCCATTCTAAAGCATCACCTGACAGCCCATTATCAATGTCCTCATGTCCTTCTCTCCCTGATGGAAAACTCTTGATTTCAGTCCGTGTGCACTTTAAAAGTTGTCCACTGCAGGGGCAAATGTTCACACTAAATCTTCATCATATTCAACACTTCATACCTGAGCTGCAGCTCAATGTGCTGAACATAACATTTCATTAAAAACAACAAAATGTTTAAAACACTGAAACAGATTATCAAACAATTTCAAACACAACAAAACAGAGCAGAAGATAAAACATTTCAGTGAGATTTAATAAGAAACTGACCACACCATTTAATTATGAGCCTCGAGCACGTTGAGATGTTCATTAACACCATTTTCAACAAGCTGCATTTATTTGCCTTCATAAAAATGAAACATTTGTTTTTATAACACATCTGTGGACACAGGCACGTGTAACACCTGATGAATCCAATATTTTACATCTAACAGAGGCATTAAACAGTTTAAAGATGAAGAAATACATTTCAAAAGTAAACTTGAGTCATGTAATCTGCAGTATGAAGAAGCAGCTCCTCTGTGTGGAGGCACAACACTTTCAGGCCATGAATCATGTGGTGTGCTACAAAGCAGAGCTGGTTTGCTTTAAAACACAAGAAAAATGTCGAGAGACACCGTCTGGTCACAGGTTGCAGAGTCAGGAGATCAACCTTTATTATGTTTGGAGCTGGTTTTTGCTAATTCTCATGATGAGGAGTAGCAGTGGAGGAAGTCACAATATTTATTGAAACATCCCTGAAAAACTAAAACATCATTCTGATTTACTTAAACAAAGATACAATGGAGTACTATTAAATGTATCATGGACACGAGTCTGTGATCAGAAAGCTTTGTAGTTCATGGTTATATTTGGTTTCAGATGAACAAAACACATTGCATGTTAATAGAAACTTATTCCAAACTTTTCTTCTGATATGAAGTCACATCTTTCTGATTTCTGTGACTAACTTGCATGAACAAGATTTTTGACTATGACTTTTGTATGAATGAGTAGAAAGGCAGTGTAAACATTTCACTCATGCCAAGCCTGCATCATCAAATATTCAAATCATTCTTATCAATATCACCCATCTCAAACTCTGTGTGTATATTTATTTGTTTTTTAACTCTTTGTGCGAGTTTTTACTTGTGAGTTGTGTGTTGTGTAGTGTGAACTACC
The DNA here is from genome assembly GCF_051107435.1 of Chaetodon auriga. Taxonomy (NCBI): domain Eukaryota; kingdom Metazoa; phylum Chordata; class Actinopteri; order Chaetodontiformes; family Chaetodontidae; genus Chaetodon; species Chaetodon auriga. Next base: position 9,503,305 of record NC_135076.1, on the reverse strand, counting down.
TCAAGAAATTGTGTGGAGAAACACATAAGGGCAAAAATAAACAAAATTTGGTGTTTCCGGTAAAAATTTAAAAATACCTAAAACACCTCTCATACAGCCCTGAATCAGGCAGTGGTGCAATAAGTACTTCAATCAAAGTATGAATACGACAATGCAAAACGACCCTACTGAAAATAAAAGTATCATCAGCAAAATTAACTTGCAGAAACAAGAGTAAAATTCCATGTGATGGGAGAATGTCCCCTTTCATACTGTGACATTATCGCTTTATTGATGCCTTCATGTGTCGGCACCATTTCATGTTGTAGCAGGTCTGAACTTCTTCGTAAACTGTTGGTTGGTTTAATGTGTAACAATACTGTATGTCATAGTTAATAAACCAATCATATGTTTTGATTGTAAAATGTTGATATGATGCATAGTATCAAGTCTGAAACAAATGTAGCTGTAAGTGGAGTGAAAACAACAATATTCCTCCCTGAAATGTAGGGTACACACAGAAAGAAGCGTACAATGTAGGTAAAGTAAAAATACATAAAGTTGTACTTAAATATACTTCAGTACATGTGCTGAGTTTCCAGCACTGGAATCAGGCAGGAAGAGAGACTCAGACTTAGACTTAGTCTGTTTCTTTATTCATCCAAATTTGAGAAATTATTCTGTTGCAGTACACACAAAATATATACAATTGTTTAAAAATGTAACAAAATGAAGACTAACAACAATTTGTTAAAAATATAACTGTATAACTCAATATATAGTTATATAATATGTATTATAATGTATAATACATATTAGATAATATTATAATGCTATAATAAAAATACAATATAACTCAGCATATAAACACGTAGAGTGGTTTAAAATGAAAACACTGACTGCGAACAAAAACGACAACGTCGTAAAACAGCCTCATCGACATTAGTGTAAAGGAACGTCTTAACCACATTAACATGAATACAACATCCAACTCAACCTTCAAGTCAACGTGAGAGGAGCAGGTAGCTGGTGGTAGCCTCTCCTACACCGGACATAGTGTTCTTGTGTCTAATAAATTAAGTGTCTTCTGCCATGAGAATGAGGTACAATGCACGAATGCCCTACAGTGACACCACCCCAGCTAACGTTACTTTAAAGAGCCGGAAAGACAAGCTAGCATGTTAGCACCGTTGGTTTGCTAACGACTGTAAGGCTAACAGCTTATGGTAACTAGCCGTGTGCTGGCGTCACAATACTCCGACGTTCTGGTTAAATATCACCAATAACTAGGCAAGCATTTTTGATATACCAAGAGAAAGCGTACGTTTACAAAAAGAAAGGTGTAAACAAATCCACAAGTGGTGCAATACACTGACTCCTTCTTCTTGGTGTGTTATGGCGGATACCAACCAATTTGAAAACCATATAGCGCCATCTACTGTACTAGGATGCGACACTTTCACTCACATTCACATTTCATTGAGGTTTATTTGCCAGTAAATCATATCAAAAACTAATGCAGTCCAACACAGCAGTTCGGCATTAAATCCTCCTGTCGTTAAAATTATGATGTTCCGTCTTTGTTGGAACTGTTTCAGAGAGCTGTTGATTCAGCCGTATTGAATTACACAGAGAAGTGTTTGCGTTATTTAGCTCATCCTCACTCATATAAATGGTAACACTAAATATGGTTTGTAATAGGATACATGTCAGTCAGCAGTGTCAACCACCTCCTGTATTCTGCGTGTGTTGGTAAATATTAAGAAAATGATTAGTAAAGTATATTTATATATAAAGGAGGACCCACAGGATGAAATGGTTAGTCAAACAGGAAGATGGTCTGTAGCCAATAGTGTGGCTCCACATCTCACGGTTGTTTCCAGCGTCAGTGGTCATGTGACTTTAGGAGCTTTCAATGACTTCAACACGCCAAGTTTACAGAGCTGGAACTGGGTATAATTTTCGAGGCAGAAACAAGGCAAATGAAAATGATACATAACAACAACAACAACAACAACAACAACAACAACAACAACAACAACAAAAATCTTAATATTCATGAATTTGATTGAAAGGTCAGATGTGCTGCTCCGTTTTTCTGTTTCCATCATGGGTTAGTTTATGTCTTCACTGACTGTGAGGTATTGCTAGTTTTCACATGAGCTCTATAGTTCACTATAAATAATCTGACAAATTTGGTGCATCAACAATGTAGTTCCTGCATTCAAAATAAAAAATATAAGTACTTCATGAGATTAAATATGTCCAAGTTTCAATCAGAGATAGGACTGAAACAGTGACTCTGACAATTTTAGGTCTCAAGTTGTCATGGTTCCAGAATTTTTTGATTCATTAATGAAGATTAATATTTTGCATCAAAGTAAATCAGTAGCTCAAGAACATACATACAGGGGACGCTGCTCAGCTGACGCCGACGTCAGTTTCAACACCTTCCCTCCGGAATTCTTTAAAGGACGGACACATGACCCGGAAACACCATCAACGCTTTTCCGTAATGCTAACCGTTGAATAGCTGCTGGCTGTCGTTTCGTGATTTCTTTACAATGTCTGTGAGGTTAAACGCTTTGAATAGTGATTCTTACATTGATATTAGTCAATACAGAGACCAACATTTTAAGGTAAATGGGAATATATTCTGGAGAAATATTTGAGGAACTCAAGGTTTTTAAAGTCAATGGAACGGTTAATCTTGTGAGCTAACTGTCAACAACCGCTGGCTAACAACAAAGCGGGCAGCTCGTGCTTTGTTTGGGTAGTTTATTTCTCTCTAACCTTAGACTTAAAAACTCCTTGAGGTGCTGTCTTTGGGTTAGGGTTTCGCACAGTCAAATACCAGTAAGTTGGCCATTGTCCGTGATGTTAGCTTCCAGAGAGGGATGCTTACCTATATCTTCGATGTTGTGTTCCCAGGGAAACCGCTATGATCAGGAGAAGCTGCTGAAGCAGAGCCACACTTTGTATGTTGGGAATCTCTCCTTCTACACCACCGAGGAGCAGGTAGGATACACCTCCATTATTTGTGTGCTCATCATCAATTTAAGTCCTGCATCATCTCTGGAAATTCATGAATTCTCATAATTTTGTGAAAACTCCAGCCCTGCCTTATGAAAACATCTGTCTTTGCTAGTTTTTCCATCTTTTTTATTGCCGGTAACTTCATTTTCTGGTCCTCAAGTTCTCACTTTTATATGTTGTCTTTGAAAATAAACAGGTACATGAATTGTTTTCAAAAAGCGGGGATGTCAAGCGTATCATCATTGGTCTGGATAAAGTCAAGAAGACGGCCTGCGGATTCTGCTTTGTAGAGTATCCTTTAAAATTGAAATTTCTTTAAAAAATACTCAACAGCAAACGCACCTCAATATCAAACCCACAATCTTCCTTGGCTGCCATTGTCATGAGCTCAAATTTGACCACTTTAGCATGCGTGTAGTTGTGACAGACCTTAACTCCTGCTGTACCAGATACTACACACGCGCAGGTGCTGAAAATGCCATGCGCTTCATTAACGGCACACGGCTGGACGACCGTATCATCAGGACAGACTGGGATGCTGGCTTCAAGGAGGGACGGCAGTACGGCCGTGGCAAATCTGGAGGACAGGTGAGGATTCTGAAAACTTGTGTCATGGACTTCAGGGGCTTTTCGCCGTTTTGTCTGTCCTTCGCATCAAAATAGTTTAGGCTCTTCTGCAGTACAGCATTTTTGGAAATGTACATAAAGCCCAGCATGCTATGGCATTTGAAAAATTACATATGCTGAAATGGCTTTCAAAAAAATCAATGCTGTACATCATGACATTTTAATACGTCAGCATGATATTTAGAAAGTGATACAACTTCTAAAAGAAATTATGCCTGATTAACCATGGCCTTTGAAGAGACTGCATCACTATATTGTGGCATTTGAAAAATGAGTGCATATTATGCTGTTAACAAATACAACGTACATAATCATGTCCAATTTTGTTGTAGTGATGCACAGGGAGCCTTCTGGGAGAGTGTTAATAAGGAAACATAAATAATTAAGAGCTGCCTTATTGTGGTTGGGAGGAGCGGGGTTGGGGCGATACTATAGGATAAGACCTCTCCACTAACATAATGAGAGACGTGTGTGCACTCATACCTCCAGGTTGTGTTTTTGTGTCTTTTATAGGTGAGAGATGAGTACAGGCAGGACTATGACCCAGCCAGAGGCGGCTACGGTAAGCTGGCTCAGCAGCATCGACCCACAGAGGCACGTAGTACTTTTTAGACTGAACCACAGTCTGCCTGGACTACACAGAGGCCCACCCTCAGACCTGGACCAGATTAATTGTCCATCAATGCTACAACAGATAGTTTGTCCAAGTGTTACCATGAAACGCTCTACAGCAGCTCTGCATCGACCACTGGACCCCACAAATAAGCAGCTGGTATTTTTTTCTTTTGGAGGCTTGATTTCTGTTCTGTCTGCCTCCACAGTTACTGTTTGATATTTAGTGCTGTTGTCATCACCCTGCATATAGACATGTGATTTGGAAAGGCTCTAATAACAAGATAAAATGATCTTATTGAGTGTCCATGTCAGGATAAAATGATGGTCTGGTGAAGTAAGAGGAAGGAAGCATTCTGTTGTAATCTTACTGATTTCAGTGAATGAAACTTTGTGTTCCAAATTGTGTATACTTTTTTAAATAAAGAATTTTTTTTGGACACTTGTGTCAATTTGATATGTTTTTCTTAATCACACCGTCGGAGGTCTGGTCCAAGGGTCTGATCTGAATTTTGTGAATGCCTTTACAGAGCAGAATACAATTACATTTTCCTGCAATGTATTGTGTGCGTTTAGCTGGTAAAGCAAAAATAAGTGTAATGTTGTAGTTTGCATTAACAGTTTTTGGCCTTTTGGAGAGCAGTGGAAACAAGCGTTTAACAGTTGCATGTTTTAACACCTCTCGATCTTCCTTTCATAGTACATATATTATTTCTCAATTAACTCAACAAATATTGATTACAGTGACTTTAAATCAACTGGGATCTTGGATAGTTCTGTATCCTGAAGCTGTCCTGACATTTATGTCTTCCTGGGCTGAATGATATGTATACTCTCTATATTGGCAGTGGCTTGATGCCGTGAAAAGATGTAACGGCCCTCTCTTCCTGACAGATTACTGGTAATCCGTGGTTCACAGATGCATTTAGAACACTCATACAGTACTCTGCCAAAGCTAACAAGGTGATAGTTCTCTAAGGAGGGTTGAATCTAGTCCAGATGGACTTGTTTGTAGAAACTTGAAATCATTTTGCCTCTCGTCCAAGGAGCTTCTTCAGTTCTGACTGAGTCATGGGGAGTCCCAGGTATTTAACCTGTGGGTCCTTATGAAGGTTACTGATACAACTTGGGTCATTAGTGCTCCTGGCTGTGTAACAGCAGTCATTAGAGCTGTGGAGTCACCTCAGGCCAAGTGTAAATGACAGTCATTGGAGTTGTCACATGAAGCTAAATGTGAATAGTAGTTAAATCTCCTGAGAAGAGATGAAAGGACAGCAATGTAGGTGGGGGATAAATTGTGTCGTAAACCTCCTCTGCTGAGGGATGGTTACTCTACTTTTATGTAAATAGCCTCCCTCACTCCTCTTTCAAACCATCTGGCTTTCCTATCCAAGATGTGTATGCTGTTGTCCTTGATTGAACGTCCCTTATCTTTCAGGTGCAGGTAAATTGCTGAGTCTTGACCCATGTGTTTATTGCAGTTTACAGTACATTCCGTACAAGGTGATAGTTGCATATCTTGGCTTATAAACCAGGTATCTCATGAGAATGTTCAAGGCTCAGATGCTATGAAACAAAGGGCTTGTCCGGGATTTGAACCCGGGACCTCTCACACCCGAAGTGAGAATCATACCCCTAGACCAACAAGCCCTCCTTCACAGGCACTACTTTCTCTATAACCGATAAGGTTCTCTGTAAAGCAGATGTTGGGGTTGGTATAAATTTGAAGGCTTGCATAACAGTTACCTTACCGCTCTCTAAGCGGTGAAGCTGTTGTCACTTCATGCAATGAACCCTTGCTGGCATTGAACTGTAGCTATGATTTTATGGAGAATGATGATGATCTGGAGAAAAAACTTGATATATTTGGATTTATATGCACATCTAAAGCTGTGTTACATAATTTCATGAAGAAATTTACGTACAACCCTGCTTTAAAGAACAATAAATATCTTTTTTAAAAATCTTTAAAATCTTTTTATATATATTTCTTCTGAAATATCAAATGCATATGGTTGTATGCTTTGTGATCTCTTAATTGCAGGTGGAACTGTCACTTTGATGGTGAAAATAACAGCTTTTGAGAGATTGCAAAAGTTTTTTTGCAGCCAATTAATTTTTTCTGTTCCTCAGACAGAATTATAATTATACAGGTGGCCATTTTGCTGAGCAGTTGGTCAGGGCTCCACTCCTATACAATCCTCTGTAATAAAGAACACGGCATCTTGGCAGTTTATAAGGAGTCAGCTGGTCTCTTATCTCAAAGTGAGCTACAGTCGTGAAGTGAGGAGCAGAACACTATGCAGCTGAAACTGGCTCAGCTTCAGACATATTTTTTACATTATATCCCCACCACTGATTCCTGCCACCAGCCACTATACTTCACATACTCTCAAGGAGATTCTGAAAATGAACACAAGGTGGCAGAAGAGAAGGTGGAGTTCCTTGGAATAATTAGGGACAGAGAGATGTGACAGTGACTGCGATGAGAGAAGCTTCTGCTTCAACTCTGAGCCTGTTGTAACCTTTATTAGCACCAGAAGCATTCACACAAAAGGGCTCACCCAGGAGTTTAACTCAACAAAGTAATAATGATGTCAACCATCAAGCCGTCTCAGTTGGGTTTTCTTATGTCCTCCAGAAGAGCATTCCAGTGGGGGGTACTTGTACTCCATGAAGTTCTTATACACTTCACTTGCCACAGCACATGGAACGACTGAAGGGTAGCAATTAGAAAAAAATAAATACATAAATAGAATCTCTCTCTCTCTCTCTCTCTGCTCCTTCTTGAGAAGCATCTTCCAATGAAGAGTGTTATCATCACCTCATTGAAATGTGCCGAAAACACAGCATTTCTTAAATTCAGGTGATTGTACACCAATGAAAACAGACAAATGAATATGAGATTCCATTTCTTCCTATTCTGCTGATAGATCCCCCTGAATCTTACACACTGGTTCACGGTCAGTATTGTTGCTTGTTCTCACAAAGCTCAAAGTTCAAACATTGTTCCTTAATATTTCTGGTGGATTTTATTGCAGACAGTTCACGGAGTATGATTGCATGATATGTGTGTACTTTTCACAGTCACTCCTTAATTTGACAAAAAGCATTATTATAATTGTACCGGTTCTATCTTGAAACCTAACCCCTGCCCAGAGCTCAAAACGACTCCTTTTCTTAATCAAGTTTGAGCAACTGCATGTTTTGGCTGAATGTGGATTGTGATATGGAGTCATCATATTTCTACACTTGGCTATGTTTTGTCAGTATTGACCTTTACTGCCATCTACTGGATTTTAAGATGTATTGCATGTAATCTGTCAGCGTCAAATACACAATCTTGCAATGTTAACGAAATGTGTCCGCCGGGTGATTCCGATTAAATTAAAAAACAAAAACGTTGGAAAGCACTACTCTAAAGAACATGCATGCATGCATGCAGAGATTTGAAAGCAGGCAGAATTATAAGGCACCATTTGCCTCCTTTGCACTGTTTGAGGCCCTTTGATTATGCTACAGCTGGGTCAGAAGGAGCTTTGGCCTCAACACCTGAATGGATTGCAAAAGGATTTCATTCTGCCCTCAATACCATAAAAGCTCGATACATCCAAATGATGTGTATTTGCCATTGTGTGAGCCTGGAGATTTATCCATTTCCATGCTTCTGCTGTAAAAGAGGTGAAGCACACTGAGGGTCCCAATGTGCCCCACATTACACGGTTCTTGCGGATTTATGACATCGGCTGTTATCATAGTCAGGTTCAGACAGTCAAGTTCAAGTGGGGTCAAGTGAGAATTACACAGTGCCAAGACCAGACCCAGAATTAATGAGGCATTATGCTAAAGAGAGGGCTGTTTTGAAATATGGAAAGAAATAGCAAAATCCCCTGCTTTGTCTCACTGAGACACTCATAACTAAGGCAGCCTGTTATTGGCTGGTTACAGATAGATAATGATCCACCATTACGATGAATAACAACTCTCAATGTCAGCCTTTAGCGTGGCCATACTCCCCAACTTGGTCATTAATTCATAATAAAGGGTGCTTCATGGATAAACTGACTGACTGGGATATTTCAGAGTATGGTGTGCTTCCAGCTTTATGTCAATAGCTTTGGAAACGTCCTTTTCTGTTTAAATGTGATGCTTCCACAGTGCAAAATGTCACATCTTCTGACTTTGGTTGGGTAGAACTTGGCAGAACTGCACAGAGCCCTGACCTCAACCCCGTTCAACACTTGCAGGATGAAGTGGAACGCTGACCGTGAGCCAGGCCTTATTGCTCAACATCAGTGGCTGACCTCACTAATGCTCTTGTGGCTGAATGGGAGCAAATCCCTGCAGCCAGATTCCAAAATCTGGTGGACAGTCTTCACAGAGGGGTGGACGCTGTAGTAGCGTCATGCTCGTGTATTTGGAATGAGATTTTCAACCCTCCTGATTGGCTGGCATGTTTGGGTGTCCTCAGGCCTTTCACCTATTGGTTAGCGTTTTGTACTTTTGGCCATATCGTGTATATAATTTCGATCTGATATTGCTAAAAAATTTTTATCTGGAACAACTTTACTCACATCTAAGCCACATGAGTACATTTGGGACTTTACAGTGGTTCATCAGGAGCATCATGGTGAGAGACTGTTGCAGGCATGCAGTCATATTCACTCATTCATTCTGCTTATTCAACTTCCTGTATAGAACTGACTCACAAGTAGAAAAAATTAAAGGATGTTGTGTTCTAATAACATGGTATGCATTTAGTCATAATTCACATTTTTAATTCTCACCAGCTGGTAAATTAGTGTTATTTTTTTACCCAGCGAGGAGACAATGATTGTGTAAGACACTCTTGAACAAAACCAGCTAATAAATAACTTGAACTCATTTTTAAAGACTAATGCCTTTTGACTGTGAGTTTTTTACTTCCTATAAGTTTTTATCTACTTTCACAGATACATCTTGTGGATGGGAGAAGGAGGACATGTTTAATGTAATTTAGATAATAAAGAAAGAAGCTAATGCACCCAAAACAACATGAGGTCTTTACACATTATAACCTGAGGCCACTGATGGACAAATACTTCCATCACCGCTCTACAGTGTCAGGAGAAACATTAACCTCTTCAATATATTATTTCCTCCAGGAGAATATCAGCTGCCGGCATTTCAAACAGTCCAGTGACTAAACATGCAGATTTCCTGTTATTGAGGGGGATCTCATTAAAACAAAGTAATTCACTCCTCTGTGATGGCCAGATTGGAAACACATCTACACTGAAGAGCTGCAGTGTGCTCATAAAGAAAGTAAATTAGCAAATGGTAGCTTGACATTTTGTGGCCAGAGGGGAAGTGTTTGTGGGAAATGAGGTGCTTTATCCGGTGGCATGTGTTGCATTCAGTCAAAATGTGAGCATCAGGGTTGGTCTGGATTGCAGCTGAGTAGTGCTGTGTGATTAACGCTGAAGAGGAATCGCCGACAAAGATCTGACAGGTAGCAGCTCAGAGTAAAGGTTTAAAAAGTCCGTCCTTCAACACTGTTGTACAGTGTTTCATCATCTGTGGTTTTATTTAGTCTGTTTCATATGTCATCTCATACACCATGACCAAATGATGCATGAACATGACAACACGAGTTTCATGTCAGTGAAAATAATGACAAGATTTCAAGCCAAAAGTATAAAATCAACATCGGGGAACAGAAAGAAAGAATTATGATTACATGAAACACCTTCCCCGCTTTGGAGTGGGCAAACTGCTTTTATTCAGCTGTCAAGGGACTTTGAAACACGTAACCTTTGAATGAACAAGTGTCCTGTTGCATTTCCACTTCAGGTGTGTTTATTCTTACTCTGTCTCTCAGTAGGTTTGTGTGGTGGATCAGGCCTCTGTCTGTCAGCAGGTGATTGACTAAGACAGAAGAAAGTAACCGCTGGAACAGACAGGTGCTGTGTGGAGAAAGAAGCACAGCTGGGAGGGTGAGTGAGGGAGGAGGGAGGACAGAGGAGGGAAAAATAAATTACAATTCTGAGGAGAAAACCTCTGACTAATGGAAAATAGCCCGGTGCAACATAAAATGCATTAAGAGCGAGTGAACAGCAAGCAGTTGTGTTATTACCAAGGGTTGCAGGGAGATGACATTTTTAGAAATGACTAATTGTCAAAATTGTGCAGCATTTATTTCCTTTAATAAGGTCTAGTTACTCCAACTGCAACAGCGGGTTGCTCTGTTGTAGCCTGCATGGTTTTTGTTGCTGCCTGCCAGGCTTTCTGTTCCCACTCTGTGCTCATCATGACAATAAAGGCAGATTTACCACTCACAACTACGACCTCCTCCGGTGTGGAAAACTGAGTGTAGACGAGTGGAAGTTGAAAATCCATTATAGTTTCATATTCGTCTGTTTGGAGAGCAGTTCTAACTCTCCGCCATCTTTTTATCTGTCGTGTTCTGGCTGAGAGACGCTGTCTGTCACAGCTGCTGGACTGGTGATGCTCAAAGGTCGTTAAGGCTTGTAGACCTCTTGGTGGGAAGCGCTGGCCCTAATATCACACTCCACAACACTCTCAATACCCCGCAGCTTTCTGGCGAGCTTCACCTCATCCTCGGTGCTCAAACGGCGTCCCAATACATGTGTTCCTCATGCTCGTTCACGGAGCATCAATGTCAGCTGAGGGGAAACACAAGAGTGAAATTTGAATACTCATACCTCTGAAACCGGAGCAGCTTTCTAGTGACAGACTTGCTGGCAAGCTCAAGGCTTAAAATGTCTGCCCCAGTGTTTCTCCTCTGATACCTCGGTGTCGTTAAACGCGCCGCTGTAAGTGTAATCTATGTGCCGACACAACTGTCACGCTTGAGCTCATCTTGCTTGAACCACAAAGTACCTTGGTCCCTCCAGCAATCATGTTAAGGCTAATTGAACACAGTTGTGATTACAGGAGAATTTTTCAGTCTGTTTCAGTTTAGTACAGTCCATTTCCTGCCTCTGATCGATCTGCTTTCGTCCTCCCAGTGGTGCTGATCACTATCTTTGAAAATCAAATGCACACAGTAGCTTACAGATTCAAAAAGCAGGTATGACCCTTCTGTCGAGCTTTCAATCCCTCCCCTCTGAGTAAACACCACTGAACCATCCATCACTTAAGAATAGAGAGATATTTGGAATAGAGAGATCTTTTCTTCTGACAGAAATGGGATTTTACAGTAAATCTCAACTGAAATCCTTTGGAGAAATGGGAGGCTGGTGCAGGATGTCAAGGCAGCTTCCATTTCACTTACACTCCTTCCTCCTTATATCTGAGGAAAACATTCCATACACTGGTATATTATTCTGTGTTTTACGGTTAGGTCAGATCAAAATTACAAAATGTTCTCACGTACTTGTGTCTTGGGTACATCTAGTGATGCCAATACTGTAACAGTACTACTGTTACTCACTGTACTGTAACTTTATCTGCGAAGGAGATTTGAGTCTCTGCCCCAAAACAGTGGAGATGAATGGATTTTCAGCAACGTCTCTCTTCAAGATCTCAGCATCTCTTTGCAGTGTCCATGGTTACATTGGATAATCCACTGATGATCCACACTCATCAGATTCAATGGAGACATTTTTTTGGATGAAAAATGGATTGAATCAAAACTGTTCGCAGCTAGTTCTGTTGAATATTTGCAGTAACAACTGGGGAATGGTTTCTGGAAAGATATGTTCCTGTTAAAAGTTTAAAATCTTTGTTTTTCTCTTTCTCTCTCTTTAATGTAATTTAACTCGTCTCCCTTGCTACATTGTCCTTCAGTTCTCTTTCTTTCACCACGGGCAGAACAGGCAATGATTTCATACCAGTGGAATGGTGGCTCAACGAGGAACTCCACACCAAATAAGCTCATAAACTCTTGTACTCTACTAATCACATAGATTCTTGTTGGCATATGATGTTAATACAAATGATTTCTCCAACAGAACACATACTGAGTGCAAAAACTGCATTTTCTGCTCAGTATTAGCTTGTATGTGTCTGCTTGGATTTGAATGTTTGATTCAGCCAAATTCGCTGGCATCTACTTAACCAGGACAAAATAAGCTGTAGGGTTGATGTTACCACCAAGCAAGCAAAGGCAGCAGGGACAAGACAGTTTACTAAAGAAATTTCTCTCATCTGGGAAACGCCAGCTGCAGCTTTATTAGGCCCAGCCTGAGCCACCGAAGTGTCCTAAGTGGTCCACAGTCGTATTAGTTGTGTCATTTTTGTGTATGTAAGTTGTTTTCCTGAATTGTCTTCCAGCTTTTATGAGGTCTTTGTCAGTGTATGTTTGCCAATATCGAGTAATTGATTTGTGAGAGAGTAGTGCATGCTGTCGTAGTCTGGCTTGTTTGGTGTCTAGTGCTGTTTATGGTGTTAATGCAACTGTCACAATGTTAGTTTTAGTGACTTTCACTAGTGGAAAATCTTTGTGGTCACAGGAGGTGACAACATAAAATAAAACAGTCCATCCAGAGAAAACTGAGCTCACCGCCAACAACAGAACCTCTTCATCACCTCAACCCTGAAACGCCTCTTACTTATTTGTTCACCAATCTTCTGCTCATCCATGGAGAAGATTAGATAAGACTGGTGCTGTTGGTGGGATGTTGCTAGCTGCCTCTCAGCAGGCCGGGGTCTTCCTTATCATCCCCTCAGGTTAGCCACTGATGTCCAGGCCTGGGCTGCAGATGACAAATGAGCAGAATCCTGCAGAGCCAATGTCATCCGCGGGTTCATGTCTTACCCTGTCAGCCCCCATCTGTGCAGGATGCAAGACCTATATTTATCCTCCCTTGAAATGTCTGTCATCTTTCCCTCAGTCAGTTTGTTTGTGTGTGTGCGTGCGTATGTGTGTGTGTGTGTGTGTGTGTGTGTGTGTGTGTGTGTGTGTGTGTTTGTGAATCCACCTGAATCTCTGACTGTGTTTTCTCTCCTTGCCTACAATATACTGGGGCACCCGAGGCCAGTTCTTACATCAGACTCGTGCTTTGAGGGGTGACAGCAAGCTTCATGCAGCAAATTGGAAATACAGCAGTTGGACATTTTGAGAAAACTTGCTTATTTGAGTTAAATGAATAAACCTAATATGAAACTATAGCCAGTAGCTAGTTAGTAGCTAAAAATTAGTAGCTAAAAAATCACTACCACATACACATGCTCATGTTCTCACTTGTTAAGTGGCCTTTTTTTTATGTGTTAATGTATGTTATTTTTTTCAGTAGTGTACTGTCCAGTCCTTCTCCTGCAGCTCTGACTCCTATAAGTTGTTCTACACAAGCACCTGAATATCAAACATTGTCCCAGAAAATAATATCAGTCCACCTGAACACATGACCAGGGCTTCCTACAAAGGAAATATGAGAGACTGATTCCAAGTCCAAAGTTTCACTTTAAGCAGTCTAATAAATACAGACCTAGGTTTCTGCAGAAGACACTGGTGTTTTGTTACCGCTTGTGAATGCAGTGACACTTCTGTCACACCAGAAAAATAAAAAAAATAAAATGAAATAATACTCCAGATCAAAGAACATATGGCCATTGCCAACTCCTTCTCACACAAGGAATCTCAAGCATTCTTTTCTCTTTCTTTTTGCAAGAAAAATACTAAATATTGGAGTTCTGGAAATATTTTTGTATTTGTGAATCTGAAGTTTTTTTTTAATCAACATGGTTTTACGTTTCAATTTTTATTAAAGATGGAGGGTATTTTCTAACAGTTTTTCCATCTTTTGTTCTGATGGCTGAAACAGTTTCATGTTCCAACTGTCAGTCACGTAACCTCCTGACTGCCAGGAAAAAAACTTTGTCCAATCACAATCTTTTTTGTTTGTTTGTTTGTTTGTTTTTTGAAAACATTTTTGTTTTTTGGAAAAATAAATAAATAAATAAATAAAGATTATTTTTTTTAGGACACTTTTTAAATACTATGTTTAAAAGACAGTTAAAATAATTCAGACAATGTTTTAATGTGTTGTTAAGGACGTTTCAAGCCAAAATTTGCTCAGTAATAAGTATTATGCACTTACTTTTCTTCTTCTCATAAAATGTGCTTGCACTGATGGACGCCATTTTCCTTAATGAGAAAGAGAATAGTACCAAAGCCCCACCCCTTCACATTTGGTATCATTAAAAAGCCCTAAATGTTCTCTGTAGATAGCAAAAGGAGTTAATCCAGTAGTATGCAGTGGGTGGGAGATATTCAGGTTTACAAATGTCCTCCACAGGGGACAAACTTGAACTACTGGTAGTCAGGAGATTAACAATGTCTTTGCATAAAATAAATGAAACCTTTACTTCCAGGACAATTTATATAGAAGATGATTGTAACGCTGTTAATGCAAGCTGTCATACTGTTGTATAGGCCGTATTGCCAGAAAGACCAGACAATGTTGAGACTAAAGGAGGGATGTAAAAAACCAGCACTAACCAGCACGGAGATCATGCCTGTGCTGGGTTTTCCAGCAAAGCTCTTTGTCCTTGTTTGTTTAATCTGTCTGAAAGAACCATGGCTGCCCGTATTTCCTTGCAGGGTCAATGTGGATGACTATCTAAAGACGGGTAGGATATTAAATGAAATGTTGGGCGTTCTATTGCTGTTAACCCCTGCTGGTGCACTTCCACAGCAGCTGCGCTGTTGTCAGAGTTGTGCTCAGGTAAATACTGTTTGGACAGACATCTTTTATCTAATCTTCTGTTGGAGCATTATGTAAAGTTACTCTTTTTCTTATTACAGCTGTTTTGTTGTTGCTGGTTTGTTAATTCAGTTTTTCTGTGATCCTCTGTTGGGCTAACAGTATGTTTCCTAGATGAATTACTGTGTGGTACATCCTCTGGGACTGAATATTGTTCTTTAACTGATCACACATTGTTTGCCCCCAGCGTGAGGGACAAGTATCTGATTCAAAGTTAGTCTGTACTTTGTGAATCCCCTTTTCTTGTTACTTGTTTCTTGTACTAATTAATGTTTACAGTGGCTTTGGTCTAGCTGTCATATAATACTAATGTAATTGTCTGTCCCAATTTGTAATCACATTCAATGTGCTCTCAAGTGTGTTTTTTAAAGTGCCACAAATGCTTCCAGTAAAAAAGTCCAAGGCCAACTGCTGTCTTTGTCTTCAACCTTTACTGTGTGTTTGGATCACTGCATGGCTGTGATCTACACGCATAACAAAGGCAAGAGACCACTGATTAGAAACGCCATGATACCAACATTTAATTAATGTACGATGTGTGAAATGCAGAATTGTTCTTCTGTTCATCATCTTCATTCTGACTCAAGCAGAGTTGCCTTCTAGCAACATGCAGGTTAAACTCTGATTAATTTCTTTTGAACAATCTTTTAATTAAGTAGGTGAAATTGAATGCTATTTTTAGACATAACGTGAAACATTTTCCCTGTGGATTATTAATGGATAAAAAAAAAGACAAAATTCCATTTTCAACCAGAGTGAAAGCTAGAAACTCTCCTGTTACTGTGTCGCCCAGATCAATGAAGCACCTGTGGGGATATCATCTTGCTGTGGTTAAATGGATGTTATGCCTCTCTGGTTCCATAGAAACAGCTTGCATACAGTTATCACTGTATAAGACACACACTTAAAAATGTAATTAATACCAGCTAAATGGAAGGAAAACTGCTATCTGTAGGAATCCCGAAAGAGCTGAATCCCCAATACCAGCACCATTAACTGTCTCTGGGGGACAAGTGCAAAAGATTCAGATTGAACTGTCCGGCGGACACTTAGCACTCACTTCACAGTGAGGGAAGTGCTGTAGCTACTGCTTGTTATTTGGGATTTTTCTCAAGCACCTATTTTGGGGGGTTTTCATACCAGACAATCAATGTTTGTGATGTTATTAGTGAGAGATGATGATGTCAGGCATGCAGAGTTGTGCCAGCAGGCCGCGAATCAGCCATCCTCAGGAGACATGTTGCCTGATTGACAGCAGTGAGCCGTACTTAGAAAAGAATGAATCCTGGATAATAAATAAATAAATAAATCACAGATAAAGCTGAAGAGAAGAGGCTTGCGTTTTCCTGGATGATGAACAAATCGATTTAAGAAAGGTGTTGGTAAACCTGCAATATTAGAATGTTTCAAGGATGAGCCAGAGGAAACATGAATACTGATATCACTTTTATAGACTGTTGTTTTCTCTTCTCTTGTCTGACCTTGCTTTATAAATCCAGTCTCATAAGTAACACCTTGAGGCTGTGTTTGTTTTCATTACAAGGGTGACTGGGCAGAGATGTGAAGCAGCTCTCAGCTTACTGACAAAACCCTTACAGACCAGAATATTTCACAATTGCCCAGTGCCAGTTTACACTTGGATTATTGGACATCAATAATATAATAATAATAAATAATAACTGATTGCCCACAGGTATGAAACTGAGAGTTGGATTGGACGTCTGCATATGAACAGTGCATCTCTTCCTTCCACTCAGTGCATGCTGGGATAGATCTCCAACTCCACGTGACCCTGAACAGGAGTAAGTAGGTTTGGAAAATGAATGAATAAAACATAAAAGGGATGTTGAGGTTCTTCCAGGAGCATGCGGCAATGGAGACACTGAATATTTTTCCAGCCAAATGACCTGCCAAAAGCTCTGAGAATCTAGCAGCAGATGTTGTGAATAAAAAGTTAGAGGAAGAGTGCATTGATCACTCGGTTGACTCCATTTGGTTTGCAAAATAAATAAGAGCACGTGGGGAAAAAAACGAGGACTTGGAGATTGTAGAGTGGTTCAGGAACAGCTGCGAAGCAAAATGTTTCATTTAATTTAGAAGCAAATTAAAGCATCATATCAGGAGTCGAAGCTGGATAGGCCACACTGCCTATTACTCCCTTATCACCTGACCCTGCCAAATGATTTGCTGGAGTAGAATATGAGCACACTGGAAAATGTTTAAAGTGTTGATTATTTGATGTTATCGTCATATTACTTTACACAGGGAAGCTTTGCTGAGCACACATGCTCGTTTTCAGCAAAACTGAATACAATTTTCCAGCAGTGGGAACAAACCTGGGAGCTGTCCAGACTCTCACTATTTGCCCCAGAGCAAGTCCAATTATGATGATCGGCATGGCCACCATTATAAGGTCTGATATGAAATTTCATCAGCTCATATCAGCTGAACTCAACCATAAAGGACACTGGGGTGAAATAACCTCCATTTTCTATCAATATTCACACAGTGAAGCAACTGTCACATAACTGCTGAAAATCCTGGAGTTAAATGTACTGTGCTGTAAAATTCAGCCATGAATATTGCATTCTGGCTAATTGTATATCAAAATATGTGTGAATGGATTCTCAGACCCAAACCTGCGACTATCACAAACCCCAAAGCCCACCCCCACTAATCTCTTCCTCTTTTCACCCTCCATCATGTACATGTAGCAGTGGTCCCCATCCTTTCTTGTCCGGTCTATGTCCACAGCCATGTCAGATGAACTCTTCATGGACCCCTTCAATGATTTCAAGCAATGGTATTTCACACAATTGACTCTATGGAAGTGGATATTGTAATGGATATAGCATTTTTTTCATACAGTTGAACGGTCAATATTTAAACTGGTCGCAGCACCACTTGGAGTCTCAGAAGCTGCATGTTGCAGTGCAGTGAAGTTAGTTTCAAGCTGCGAGCAAGAAGTCCTGTCTTCTTACTCAGTCTCACTCGTTGTTGACAGTAAGAGGGCAGTTACCTCACTGAAAAGCACTGCTCTTAATCATAGGGGTTTCACCTAGGGACCGCAAATAAATTATTATTTGAAAACCTGTTCTCATTCCTAACTTGTCGCATCCGGAAGCTTGTTCAGGATCCCCTGGTGTCACTTTTTAAGGCACTGGGTAGCGCTTTAGTGCCATTTATGGTGCAGACAGTGCGTTCTCATTCCCAGCACCTCAAATTATGCAGTGTATAGAACAAAAAAAGTCTGTGTTTGGAGGAAGGTGGGGTGGTTTGATATGTCAAGCACAGGATTCTCACCCAGGAGACCAGGGTTTGTGTCCTGTGTGAAACCAAAAGAGGTTGGTTGATTTAAGTCAAGAATTGTAATGTACGCAACTTAATGTACATAACTAACAAATGTAACTACTGTACTTATTTTAAGTCAAACCATGATCTGTTCCTAAATTGGACACAGAGCCATCTTCTACAATCATCACAATGGACCTGTTCAAATGAAACTGATTTATATTTATGTTGTTATCATTTTGCTATTAGATACCATGGTGTTTACATGCTTGTATGAGCTGCCTTTTCCTCAGAAATACTCAAGCGAACTCATCATGTCTACATCACGATTCCACATTGCAACTGGTGCTTCACGACATCTCACCCAGTCTGTAATGGGATGTCCAGATCCCGAAGGCCTTAAAGCTGCACACAAGTACACTCATCAAAAATTGAAACAGAAGAATTACATGACATATATTGCATGAACTGGGATTCACAGCATATGAACCTGATGCCTTTGGGTTTTGCCTCTCCTCTCCCTTTGCCTCTCCCCTCATTTCCTTTTTGGATGTCTCAAATTTAACTTCTGGACCCATGACTAGAAAGGCCTCCCAAGACAGATATGTCATTTCTCATTGAAATTTACATTAACATAAATTGGTTGAAATTAAGCAATTTTTTCAAGAAAAAAAAAATCTTTTACATGACATGACAAAAACAATATCTCTTCATCTTACCTTGACTGCAATAACACCACAGCTGCTTCCATCCTGTTGTAGAGGGTGACACATAACATCCACCCTGTCTTTTGTCAGCCTAAACCTTAAATATTCCCTCAGTAAGGTTAATGTTAATACACTTTAAATAGTTAAGCACATTGTATGTATGGTGCCCATACATAATGTTGGCTCTCATTTGACACCACCAGTGAATAGTCAATATTTGTGTACACCTTATCATCACTACTGCACAAGGGACGTGGACAGATCAGCCATAAATATTACTCACTGAATACTGACCTCTACGCTGAGCAATCACCACCTTCTCATCATTACATCAACTTACAGTGTTGTTTATGAATATGAATGTAACTAAATGTGACTCACTTAAAACAATTAGATATATTTGTATTCAAACTCTACAAAAGATATGTAGAGCACATAATCATTGGCAGATTATGTGCTCTGCAAATCTTTTGTGTATTGAGGCAAACATTTTGGATACGAATTCTGCTGCTCTCTAGTACTTTTAACAGGAAGTGTTTGACCAAACTTACGCATAGCTCAACATGGCAGTTGGTATCCTAATTATGTCTTTTTCATCTTTGTTACAAGTTGTGCATTTTCCCGGCTGACAGATCCCCAAGCAACAAACCACTCCACCATGGGAAAATCCCTATATAGTTTTTTTGACAGCACACTGATGATCAGGACAGAGGTAATGGTTTTTATGCCAACTGCATCATCTGAGAGGATTTCACAGTCAGCGTGGCTCTGTCTGACTTGTAAAGCATGTGTAAAATGTGACTTTCCAACAATATCGTTAGCAGCTGGCCTACTGGTGCTTTCTTTTTGCCAAATGCTTCTAACGCAGGGGCCAGAGAATAGATGCAGCACTGTGAAGTTGGGAATCAGTTCAATGCTCTGGTTACACTGAAATATTCTCCTTATATTCGCCTTGTTGAAGGATATGTGCACAATGTCATGATTAACTAACAACCAGAGCCCAACTATAATCGGTCTCAAACTGTGCCATTTTCTTTTTGTTGTGTCAGACGACTTCCTCTTGACCTCCATGAGCCAGTGGGAAATAGAACAGAATGGTGGCTTGAGATCAGTTCTATGACAGGCAAGGAAGGTGTATCCTGATGAGGGATTTTCTGTACCAGACCACCTGTAGCATCAAGGGTGATGGTCTTCTGTTTTCAGCTACAATCTTCATTCCAGTGTGTGTGTGTGTGTGTGTGTAAATGTACAACAAAAGGATTGATTGTTAGGGCCTGAAGATAGCCTTCTGATGATGATGTATGACTGCTGCTCTCTTTAGTCTTTGAGTCAGCATGACTTCAAGCATCAAGTAATTGCAGAGCGTTGCACTCTTCCTCACCTCAGAGGACATTTTCTTGAAAATGTTCTTGATGAGGCTTCTAGCTAGGTTCGCAGCCTTCATCTCTTTAACCTACTAATTTGGCCTGCTTTTTTGGAGAAACCATAGACAGCCTTGAATCCATCAAATGTGCATTGTGGTGAGGAGAATTCTTTTTACAGCTATCACTTCTACTGTACTTTGTGAACTCAGCTTGTCCAGTCTTCACAACAGCTGATCCTCACCCATTTTAGATCCTTGCTAGACACTTGCTGCTTTTAAATACAGCAAGTGTAATTAAGGACCAGTGCTCAGGTTAATATTTACCTCACTAAAACCATGAAAAATTAAAGACTTGATAAAATCTCTACCTCCAGATTTTTGCTCTTTTCTGTCTGTGGCGTTGAAGTTAATATAGAAATATATTAAATTGTTACATTTGGGCAGAATTTGGACTGAATAGCTGACACACAGGCAGGGAGTAAGGGCAAAACAGGAAGTTACTGAATAGGCAACGAGTGGAGACTTCAGGTACACAGGAGACTTGTAGCTGGGAAGTCCTGAGGACAGCAGGTTAGGCACAGGGTACTGAGGTGGAGAGCAGCTCAGAGATACGCTGGAGCACATAGAGCTCAGGTGGTGTGAGTACAGCGTTGAAGGCATGTAGTGGTAGAGGCACAGGTGAAACTAAGTGGTGATGGGTGAGGGCTTGAGGCTCAAGGCAGGTGGAGGCAAGAGGCTGGGTGGCATGGTGGCAGAGACACTGGAGCTGGAGATCGGTGCAGGCGAACTTAAGCAAAAGGGGGAACAACATAAAAAACAAAAGCAAAAACACACAAAAAACAGGAGATCAGGCACTTGTGATGACAACACGACAACAAAAACTGGATTCACTTATACACATAGGTAGCACTGATAAACAAACAATACCACTAAGCAGCAGAAACAATCTGATGAGTCCTCCGCAGTCCACAGTCATTATGCTGTGCTTGATTGTGATGAGTCCCAGCTGTGTTGGAGCTCCCAAGCCACCTGGAGAACCACACCACACAGCCTGCCAAAAAAAAAAAAAAAAGGAAACACATCCCCACACCTCTCCACAGTACACAAATTACCACAGAAATAACTAAATAAGGGAGTAAAATACAAAAAAAAAAAAAAGATTTTACAGAAACAAAATGAATAAATTGAACAAACGCAGGATTTCCCATACAATATCAAAAACAAATAAATAAAAAAAATAACTAAAATCCACAAGAGATGTGTCTCATTTGTCTGGTGTTAAAAGATTCCAGAAAATTTAAAATTGTAGCAGCACTAAAATCCAGTAAAGTGTCATATCATATCCCCTGGCAGTTTAATCCTATAGCAGCATAACTAGGGCCAAGGCAAGCCTGAGCCAGCCCTAACTGTAAGTTTATCAAAAGAAAGTTGTAAGCCTACTCTTAAATGTAGGGTGTCAGCCTCCCAGACAAATGTTGGACTTGTATGTTGTAAACATGTTTATTTCTGCTGTAAATTTGGGCATTTTATTATGGGGATCTATGGGGATTGACTGTTGAAGTGAGCCTCATGTGGCCATTCGAGGAAATGCAGTTTTTGGTACTTCCATGTTTGCGTCATTTTCTGCCTCAGTGGTTGCTGCTTGATAAAAACAGAATGCAATCATTTGCAAACCAACTGTGTTTACCAACAGCTGTTTAAGAAAAGTGTTTGTGAGCCCACATAATGATATCCTTGATGCAATTTGTGAAACAAATGTTTGTTTGTGATCGACCAAACCTTTTGAAGCTGCCCCTTTCACACCCAATCATTTTAGCTAGCTAGCTAAAGGTAATGGATACAGAAAATGGTTGAATATATTAAGCCATTTATCTATTACATTTAGCTAGCTACTTCAACCATTTATTCATCGCTTTTAGCTAGCCATTTTTATCCTTTATGCTGAGCTAGCTAGCCTATTTCAACCATTTATTTGTTAGGCTACTTTTAACTAGCTACTTTAACCATTACTTTTAGCTAGTTATCTCAACATTTAGTCATTACTTTTTGCTGTTTCAAACATTAAAGCTATTCATTGCTTTTAATTAATGACTTTTTAAATTGTTTCAAACATTTTTTCCCCCCAGCTAGCTCTTTCAACCAAACATCCATTACTTGTAGCTACCCGACAATATTTCCACATACTCCCTGGTAAATGTAGAAGTACACCCTGGGGTACAAATAACCCTGATTAGGAATCACTCAAGTATAGAAATAACATGCTGAAATGCACTCCAGTGCCATTTAAAAGCCAACGTTAGCCTACTTCTTGTGTGATTCAAACAAAGGGCATGGCTGTACCCAGCTCATCTATTGAAAGTGTGTTACTCAGAGAGTTGAAGAAAAAGAAAAAGCAACGCTGAAAGGAAAAATCAACAACAGTAATGTGAACAAATGAAGAATTAGATGCCCAGTGGGGAGCAGCCATTACTGGACTCACTGTTGTGAAATCTAATGCTAGCTTTGATGCTTGATAAGCAAAAAACAGCATTGTGTTGATGGAGGAATTCTGTGTATATGTGTGTGTGTGTGTGTGTGTGTGTGTGTGTGTGTGTGTGCGTGCGTGTGTTTGTGAGGGTATGAGAAAGCCTAACTATGTGAGCATGCATCTGTTTACATATTAATGCAGGAGGATTTCAATATCAAAGTGAAGCGGATGTCTGGGTAAATGAGGCAATTATTTTCACTGACTCCACTGAGACTCATTTGCACTATATGCTAACTAGGGCCAACAGCAGGTAAGAAAGGAATGAATACTAACAGTAGATGCTATTTGACACAGCAACTTAATTCTGTCCCCGAGATAGGCTGAGGAAGATTATATTTAAACTTTGCAAAACCTTGTAGAAAACAAAGATATAAACTGTTTGGGGGATAAACACATTTATCATATGTATACTATTATGTATAATGATCACCACTTGTACGATTCCCCTCAGCTTTATTGAGCATTTTGGCATCTTTCAGCTCATTGTTTTGGTTTTATAGCGAGCAGCTTTACTGTTTCGATTGACTCTCACTGCTCTCATTAGTGTTGTATTTGGCTACACATAATTAATGGTTAGCTATTGAATTCAGTTGTGAAAGAGCCAGATATTTCTGTCAGAAGTTGGTGGAGACCCAAATAGAGCAAAAGAGAGTAAATACTGGACTTTGTGGAGAAAAGCTCAAAATTAATGTTGCTCTGTGTCTGCTGGATGTATAAATAGCCAACTGTTTGTTAAAATGTTCACCAAGACAATTTAACATAGGCTTATTTCAATGTTGTATTTCTGCTTGTTGCACTACTTCAGATAAAGATGCCCAACATTTGAACTTCTCTTCAATTTCTTTCAAAACATTGTTTTATTTAAAAAAAAACCCAAACTTTTGTATATGTTTCTATTCTGGATAACAATTCCAATTTTGTCCTTTTATGTTTTATTTAACTTTTTATATTATTTTCATCCTCCTTGTGTTTTATCATTTCATTGTTTGTCTTTGTTTGTTTGCTTGCTTTGTTGTGTGCTCTTATTGTTTGCTTCCCTGTAGAGCACACTGTAACATTGGGAGGAAAAGTGCAATATAAATATTCATTATTTTTTCATAGAGCTCTGAAAAAATTAGTTCTTGACTCCTTCCAGGACTAATGGTCTGTGGCCTGCCTGACCTCTAACCTCTTTGCAGGAGCAGAAAGAGTTTCTATGAAGAAAATCAATAAATTATCAGCATCTTCATTCAGCCTTCTTCATTAGGTGAGACAAATCCTTCTGCACAATAAAATGGGAAACAGAAAATGTCTCTCTGTTAAACAGGAATCCATTTAACATTCAACAATTAAAGGAAGTTGTTGTTTTTTTTCAGTCGGCAGTGGCAATAGGTTTCATGATAATAGTGCCTCTTTTCCTTCTTGCATTTTTCACAAGGGCTCATTACTAAGCCAGGAAGCTTTCACTTCTTTGCCTTTGCTCATTGAGGTTTGACTCTCCCTCCAGAAGAAATCTGCCAGAGTGTTAGCATGACTAAAACTCACAGTACAGAAACCTGTACAAATGAGTTCATTTCGACGGACAGATCTGACATGAACCCAGCACTACTTACTGTCTCTGCATCTCCACATCATACCATAGCCTGTTTCCTCCTGTCACTAGGACTTTGCAGCTTTGCATTTGGCCGACAGGAGAGCGAACATATCCAGCATGGAGACAGTGGCTGGCTTAAAAACTGGACAAATACATTTTTCTTGCAAATGGCAACTTTTCTTGTAACTCTACAGTTTTTTTTTTTATTCCTTTCAACTCTAGTCTTTATACTGTTTCCTTTTGAGCATCTCTTTGAATGAAAAGCACATTTGAAATGGAATTCATGCAGCACATACTCATTAGATAAATCGGAGAAGTAACTATATTAACAATAATGTAACATCTTTGTATTCAAAGCAGAATGGGGGGTATTTTCATGGTAATATTTAATAAGTGTCTCTGAGAGCAAATGAGTCAGCCGGCTGAGATGAGATGATGTATTTTCACAATGTGTGAGAAATTACTTTTCTCACACCTCCACTGCAGAATGGTTTCGCATTCTGTGTGATTGTAAGGCAATTTCATCAGATCTTTCAGATATGGCAACAAATAATCAAGAGGACAAATAGCACTGGTCCAATTTTTCAATTTTGCTTTTCACAGGAGGACGGGATGGTGATGGTGGAATTATGTTCCCATATATGGCACAATGTAACATTGAGAGAGGGAGAGCTGCTTTTTGAATTTTTCACAAGTGTTTCCTCACAAGTGTTTTGTACGGAGAGGAAGAGCAAAGTCCTTGAGGGACCAAAGCTGGTGAGAGAAGAGGGATAAATACAGACACAGAAAGACAGGAAAAAAACATTACGCTTTACTTTGGATTTGGAGAGATGTTTAAAATGCCCAACTTTTTATGGTCACAAACATCCTCTCCAATAGTCAGGCCTCTTAAGATAATGTATAGTTGTGCAAGATATTGAGAGGTAAGCTGGTACGATTTCTCTCAAGTGGCTAAATGTGTGAAAGAGCAGCTTTACACCAGCTGAAAAATCTTATCACCCAGTGATATTGTAAAAAGGCCACTTATCGAGAAGGCAGGAGAGTTTTATGTTTTATGGCTTTGTTTGGTTGTGTCATCGATTGTTATTCCACCAATCATGTATAACAGAGGTGACGGTAGTGCAGGGAGGTTGTCGGCACCCAACATGTGCATGCAGAGAAAAATAACATTAGATAGTTTGGCTCTGGGGTTTCAGTTGCCTTATTTTGTTGGTGTGCTGTCCATGGTGTGCATACAAGAGAAGTATGTTATACTAACCTGGAATGTAAAGTAATGTGGTGGTAACTGGCATTGGTCTATGCTGTGTATTTGTCCATATAACAATAAACATTAAAATCAAGATACATGGAGATGTGATTGTGGCTTGATAATAGCCACATAATAATAATAATAATAATAATAATAATAATAATAATAATAATAATAATAATAATAATCAGTATCATTATCATCATCTTAAAAATATGAAAAAAATGTCCCTCACATTTTGCCTATTACACCTCTTATGTGATGCATCTAATCAGTAAGAAATACATTTTTTTTGAAGCCGCAGAGGTTTGTGGATATTCAGTTTTGTTTTGTTTTTTTAAATTTTGATGTATGTGTACTGTCTTTGTGCATGTCTTCCACCATTTTCTGCTTTTTCTGTTATTAGAGAGCACATAGTTCATTGATTCCTCCTCTACTGTCAGTAAGTGGAGCACTAAAAGGTTGCTTTCTGTGTGTGTGTGTGTGTGTGTGTGTGCGTGTGTGTGTGTGTGTGTGTGTGTGTGTGTGTGTGTGTGTGTGTGTGTCACTCCCACCACACTCAGCACTCACTCGTATAATCTGCTGTCTGTCCCTCTTATTGTTAGCCAGATTTCCATCCAAATATAGTGCACAATTCAACAAAATTTACAGAAAATCTGCAAAAGAAAATGCAAATTAATGTGCATTTTAGAACTTGAGCTCATCAAGAAAAGCTTGTGGTGCGAATTTCTTCAATCAGGTCAGTAAAACCTGAAACGGTGCAAAACAATATGGAAAATGGGATAGAAATGTGTCATTCATGTTATTTCATGATAAAAATTTCATTCTCCTTGTCACTTCACACAGATCTTCTGTTTTCTTCTGTGGCTTCTTTTGTCTCTTCAGTGGATGTTAAAGTCTATGTGTGTTTCATATACGTCATGATTTTTGCTTTAACTGATACACCAACTTTTTTTCCTCATCCAAGCATGCAAAACCGTTTTGCGATATTTCAGCGGTTTTTTTTTTTTTTTTTTGCCATTTCCATCCAGCTGTTTTTATGCGCAAATTGAAAATGCACATAAAAACAGCTGGATGGAACAATACATAATATTCTTCACCGGCTCTCCTTAACAGCCTCTGAACATGTGCCACCTCTCACTTGTGCTGCCAGCTATCATTCTTTAGCATGCATGCTTTGTTGAATATGATAATGCAGCAGCTTCATCAGTGTTGGCAGCGCACTGCATCAGTGGGAAAATGAACCAGTTGTTGTGCTGCTCATTCTGGTGCACCACTGAGGTCTTGTTAGTGTTCATTTGTGAAGTACAGTAAAGCAGGAAAATGGAGCCATGCACGGTGGACTTCGGCCAAAATAAGCCTCTCTGCACCTGTGTGATCATGCATATGCAAATCTCTTGACTTTCTCCTCTCTCTGTTGACATTATGTTGATTTTCTAGGTGAGGTGAGACTGGGATGGATTCCCTAACGCTTCAAAATGTAAACCTGATATTTCTGCAACACCTTTTTAAAGGTGTTTTTAAAGGTGGTATATATAAGCTATGTTACGCATGACTATGATAAACAGAGCAGAAGAAGAAGAATGTTGAAAACCCGAAACAACAGGAGTCACCTGCGAGAAAAATGGATAGAGGGCTGCAGGAATTTCTTCTGCAAGTTGTTATTGTTCTTTCATGTCACCCATCATTGGCCATGCTTCATGCTGTGCGTAGATAAAGATTATGAAGATGAAAGACCATTATGGGAATATCTGGGAAGATGATGACAGCGGAAACGGCTTCTTCTTCTTTCTCTTCTTCTTCTTCTTCGGTTTTTGCATTGGAAAAAGCTGACCAGTCGTGGGTTTTGTTTGCCATGTCAGAACTTATTCAGCAAAGGTTTTTCCATCTATCATTATCACTTTCTCAAAAAAGGCAAAAGCAACCTCAAGGGAGCGTAAAAGCTTTTTTGGGAAATTGAGGAAGTTTTTTTGGATTTTCATTGTGCTTTTTGAATGCTATATTTCAAAATGTGCATAAAACCACCTTGATGGAAACACGGCTCAACCCGTCTTTCCAGAACTTGAAGCAAATAGTTAGAGATTTCTTAGTCTGTCTTAACACAATACTCATGCCACATATATGTTGAGTTTTATTGGTCACTGTTGTCATTCCTAAGAGATCCCCTTGTTGCATGAATACGTTTGTGAAGTGAGTATATGAGGCTCTAAACACATGTAGTCAGTATGTTTACCCTGGTATTTGTGTTTATATTTGGTGTTTTCTTCCAGCAATCAAACTGCCAAGACATCCCTCCACAGAGAAGGACTGTCCATGAAACAGAAATAAACCCAGAAACTTTGAAAGACACCCACAACATTAGACTGAAGCCTCAAGTTAGCTTCAGCCAAACTTCAGAATGTGTTTTTCTATTTTTGCAAATGTCATAGTGCCAAACCAAACACACTATGCAGCTCTATTATTTTTTCTATCCTGTCAGAACAATTGATTTGTAGTTATGTATGTGTAGTTAAGCTAAGGTACCATTAACCATGGAGCCCAGGCCTTTGGGACTAACTTAATTTTGCATACTGAATATATTTATACTTCTTTTTCACTTGGAGGGTTCCGCCAACCGCACCCCACCCAGTTCCCCCCTCCTCAATGTCTAACTGATGATTTTGCCCCTTGAGGTGGGAAATCAATCTCTTTTGTATTGTGTCCTCCTCTAAAAAGGCCATCATCAAAGGGAGACTGTGCTGGCATCCTGCAATGCATGACCTTGATAAGAAACAGCATGCAGTTGAGAGCAAGGATCAAAGGTCATGTGGGTGAACACTAGCAAGGCTAAACTACAGCTGCTCCCACTGCTGACTGTCACAAAGAACAACAGAAGTCCCTTTGTTGTTTCTTCGCGGTTTGAGGGTCAGTGGTATGTTTCTGGGGTAATTGTGGATGACTGACATTTGTGGGTGTTCATCTAAAGCTTATGATGTCTTCGTAGTGGCCGATGGAGCTTTTGAAATTCAAGTCCTTACTCACTGAGTATATGAGGGAAAAGTACATACATAATTATAAAAGTGTTTAGGTACTTTCTGCCAAATATTCTAATTGACATCAGAATGAGTGATGAGGTGTCAGACAAGAATATTCATTAATCTGAGATCTTCATAAATATTCAGACTTTATGGTTGTCAAAGGTGTCTGTGTTTGGCTGAAGTGCATTGCAGCTGTGAGGCTACAGGGCCAGATACCTTCACTATTATGCCATGAAATCATCACCTTTTAGATTTGCACCATATAACTGTGCATCTTGAGGTGAGGATTCATAATCAGCTGCATTTTGTTACATTTTTGTGAATTTTAAATGAAATCAAATTTAATGTATACTATATTTATAAATATAGGTATTTACAAGCTAAGATGTTTTCCAAACAAACTTAAGAACTCATAGCACTTTGTACTGCCCTCAAACAGTGATTCAGTCAAGTTTAAAGTCCCCTACCACTCAAATTTTTGCATTACCACTTCACTTGGATGTTTGACCTTCACTGTGCAGAATGATGTATGCAGAGTGGGCCAAAACACCCTCAGACAATGGTAAAGAGAAGCAAAAAGATGGAAAACTAGTGCAGACAGACACTAAACAAGAGGCATAAAAAGTGCTTTTATAGTCAATGTCTTGCTTCTTTTTTTTTTTTTTTTTGGGGGGGGGGGGGGGGTCACCTACATGTCTGTGCGCAGGGCTCCATCATAATCTGTCCGTGAGTCCCATGCTAAGACATGTCAGACTTGTGTTGCTTTCAGATTGAGACCTACAGCTCACAGCCCCATTAAGAGTCAAAGACCGAAACAGCAATCAGCCACATGCTGTCCATCCTGCGCTGTAGTGACACCAGTGCTGGGACTCCCTCCAGGAACTCTGAGCTTCTTCAGGACCTAAGTGCGGGAGGCGGTGCGCTCTGCTGGACCCGCAACAAAAAAAACCCGCCCTCCTCTTTTCCCTCCATCACTTGGCGGAGGGCTGGCGGTGTGAGATCATCCTCCCTACCGGCTACCGGACGGCCTCTCCACACAGTGGCAGCAGGGCTACTGCAGCGCAGGGCAGCGCAGCGCACCGGAGCGGAGCTGGAGGAGAGCAGCGAGCAGGAGTAAAGAGAAGAGGAGGGGGTGGAAGAAGGACGGGACTGTCTCCGTCCGACAGGCGGGATTATACTCTGCAGCATCCCGTCGCTTCAACATGCCTTTGGGGAGTAAAGGACTCGCTGGGATGACTGCGCTGCTCGCCTCGCTGCTGCTCGCCTCCTGTGGGACAGGTGGAGAAGGTGAGCGGCTCTGTGCGCGGGATGTTGAGCGCGTTGCTCTGTTGAAAGGGACCCCCGTGGTTTGTTGTTGCACTAAGACATCACTGGCTGTAAGGGTATGTGCTAACAATGCTGGGGGGCAGTGGCTGACTGTGTGTGACCGGCTGTGTCATCAACTTTGGCTGTTGATGAGACTTTTAAGTGTCTACATGATTAGAGGCAAAATCAGCTCATGGAGACGGAAAAAATGAAAAGTGTTTTTTTTTTCTGTTCTGCATTAATATAACAGCTAATTGCAGAGTGTAAAGTGATCAAACATGATTAGCGATACTTTCATTAAGATTCAGTATCTATTTTGATTAATCAAGAGAATCTAGACTATTCTAGGACTGGGATTATTTTCATTATTGATTAATCTGCAGCTTCACTAATTAATCATGTAATCTATGAAATGTCAGAAACTGTGAAAGAATTCTAATTACAATTTCCTAAAGCACAAGATGAGTTTCAGATGTCCTGTTCTGTCTGAGCAGCAGCCAAACCCCCCAAAATCTTCACTTCACAGTGATGTACAGCAGAGAAAAGAAGCTGTGACTTCAGCAACTGTGCTTGAAAAAAATGACTCCAACTGTTATCGAAACAGTCCAATTAATGATTGCTTAATTTTTTCCATCTGTAGCCTTTTGCTCAAAAAAGTCAGACTTTCTTTTCCATCATTCAGTTTGTAAGAGCTCTCTCTCTTTTCAAAATAAATGCATGCAGCATGAAAGAGGGAAATTAAGGCAGCAGCTGCAAGTTGGTTTTGATCTGCGCTGCAACGTGTTTCTCCAGATTGGGAAGAGGTGCTGTGGCTCATGCAGTTTATTCTGTGAATTAAGTGAATTAAACAGTTGGCTGGGTCTGATCAGACCACCGCGGGGGCTTGTTGTTGAAAGGGAGCACACATCCTCTGGGGATTTACGGCTGTCAAGTTTTAAGAGACGGTGACTCCCACAAGTTGTGTTCTTATTTTAGCATTTCCAGCATTTGATGTTTTCTCATGAGGGAGAGAGAGAGGGAGGGAGACAGTGGTCTGGAGATGTGAGAGAGCTGCACAGGGGGGATGCTGCTGCTGCTTCAGCTCCAGTTTTACACTCAGAAAAGACCCCAAGAGTGGGATCCTGGGTAAAGGGATGATTTCTGAAGTGAAATGAAATGAAAAAGTTGCTTATTTAACTGTGTGAGACCACTGGTTTTAAGGAACAAGAGAATCTACCCTGCAACAAGTCCCAGAGCCTTTGTTTTCCTCTCGGGAGGATTTAATGAATAGTTCCAGTTGCTGCACTGTTGAGGTAGTGAAATCTGATGACCCTTCCTCCCCACTGTACACTGTACTCCCCCGGACTGATGCTGTAAATAACAGCAGCCTTATCCATCACATCCCTGCAGGCACATTGACAAAGAAATCACTAACAAGCCTGATGGATCAGAACGTTTTCACACACACATTGTTAATCAGCTGGTTGAGTGGATGGATGGATGGATGGATGGATGATGGTGGTGGATGTGGAGAACAGAAAATAGGAATGCATGCATTCATGGATATTGTGGTTTCTCAACTGTACTGATGGTTTGGGAAGACGACAGCTGTAAAATAAAGAGACATATTGATAGTACGGAATGAAACTGACCCACGTTCAGATGAAATGGGCACATTATCTTTATCAGCTCAGACTCACCAGTCTGCCCAAGACCAACAGACAAATCACAAAAGCTGAGTTTTTACAGTATCACTCCACTGCACTACATACATTTTGCTCTGCAGGATACTGTATATCAGTCAGAGCCTTTATCATCCACTTAATGATCTGTCCCTGTCCAGATTATGCCTCCTAAGCAATGGAAAGGTGTCAGCTCAGGAAAGAACTGTATCAGTCATCCTGTTTTGTACATGGAGGACAGGAGGTTTCTGTCATTATCACATCAATCATCTTGTTATATAGTGCCTCTCTCTCTCTCTCTCTCTCTCTCTCTCTCTCTCTCTCTCTCTCTCTCTCACACACACACACACACACACACACATTTGTGCTTACTGTAGGCTGCCAGTATGGTTCATCACAAGTGATACACATAGCTGAGCAGCTCTTGAAAAAGACGTTGTCCAACAATTTCTGTTACTTTCTGAAATTGTCAGACTGGCATTAATTCAGGGCCACTTCATGTGGTGATTGTCCAGCTGTGTGGAGGTGAGAGAGCTGGCTGGGTGTGAACTTCTCTCTGGAACTCTTTTCTTTCATTAGTTACATTTTTTTTTTTTTTTTATCACTTTTCACATGTGTACAAATGCTAAGTGCAACACTATGAATGCCTTCCATGAGAGACTGTCTGAAAATGTGCACCATTATCCCCATGTTTAAACATTTATTGCATCTCCTACCTTCCAGCGTTATCCAGCCTGAATGCTTGTGTAGATCGCAACCATTACCCTAATTTCACGTAAACCTAATTCCTATCCAAAGTGCAGAAGTATGAAACCACACACAGCTGTTCCAGTTTAAGCTGCAATGTAGAATGTGTTTTACAGACACTACAAAAGGAAAGACAAACAGTTTCAGGTGAGAAAATATAGGACAAATCCAGCGAGTCTTCATGCTTAAATGACAAAATAGATTGTTGGTGCCTTGCAAAACACTCTTGAATGTTCCCAAAAACTTCTGATTTGAGTCTTTTATGCAATTTGCTGCCTCTGTGGTTAAAGTTTGGTTAAGTGTATTCAGCTAAAACTCAGTCATGGTGAGAGAAAAATCCCTTCATAGGTAAAAGAACCAAAGAAGTCACCTGTTGGTCAGAGTCATTGTTAAGTAATATGCTTTGAATGCCCAAATGTTCACTTGGACCTCTTTCTAAGTGGTTTTGTGCCTTTATAACAGTGTGATGCTCCTGCTGCCTAGTGACAGAGAAAAGTAATTACTTGCATGGCTGCAAAAGGTCACATGTCAGAAAAACACAAGTCATACTAAGCATGTGAGCAAATGACCAATGTTGTCATTTGCAACACATTCTCATACCTCACACCATCATCTTCATCATCACCAGCTTCAACGTTACTGACCCCAGTGGGAAATTTGCCCCTCATATCCACATACTCTCCTCCTCCTTTGTTTTGCTTCATTTCGCAGTTATCATCTGTACCACCTTACCACAAGCAGTGTTCAGGTAGACACATGTACTCAGCATTTCTCTAAAACATTACAGAAAACACAACCTTGTGTTCATTTGGTTACTGCAGCGGTGTAAGCAGCAGGGTAACCTCAGGAGCGTCTCATCTCTCAGATGGCTGAGACTGTGGGTTGGATAGATGTGTTTGATTATTTGACTAGCTGAGGCTGAGGCTGGGGGGGGTGGGGGGTGGGACAGGTATTAAGGTGCTGTTATTTTCTCAGACTCCTGGAAATTCATCTCCCCCAGTCCACAGCCAGACAGAGAATAAGTTGGGAAGAAATATGCTGGGAGAGGAGTTGATTTAAATTTGGGCCGAGCTCCCTGCTTCATATGCGAACAGCCCTGTCTCATCAGAATTTATTACTTTTCAATGAGCTGGTGGTTTGCACTGAGAGAACATAAACCTCTGAATAAAATCAATTTGGTGTAAATGTGTGAGACATTTTCTCTGCAAACCCTGCTGTCCTTTATTCTTCACGAGAGGGTGGTGTCTTAGAGAACCACCATAAGGAAAGCAAAGTAGTGCAGGATAAATTGCCCTTACTTTTCTTCTTTAGTGTCATTTATGAAAATGTGTTTAGTAGAAGTGGAGTCATGAAGAGGTTCTGATAAAGTCAAGGTTACAGCAGCAGCGGCTGGTGGTGTGAGCCTGGAGCTGCCAGTCATGAATCTAGATTTATTAATCCAGGGACAAGTAGTTAAGCGATAAAAGTGACAGAGAACTGCAGTCCATCCATCTGCCTTTGTGACCTGTGGGATTTTGTGTTTGCCCAAGGCCGGCTCCCCAGTGAATGTCTGCCTCCCTAAAAACAGACTCATTCATCAAATGGCCCTGTCATTATATCAGATGACTTGTTATCGGTCCAAGAATCAGCCACATTCTGCTGAGGTCACTATTCACTGTCACTGTCTGATGCAGGAGGAAAGTAGAAAGTGAGGGCATCAGCTATTAGCAAATATGACTTCATCACCTCTTTGTGTCAATCTGTCTTTGATTTACATGTAACACCAAAAACAGTTGATATACAACTCATAAAACATATATAACATATAACACTTGAGTAAAAGTAACAGTTCAACATGCATAAACACATTTTAATGTTGTAGCTGGTGGAGCCGGTGCATTTAATATTTTTTTTCCCCACAACAGCTACTAAATGGACTTTGTTGTGAGGTTGTTCTCTCAGCTGCTCAAGGTCCAAGGTCAAGAGTGAACTTTGAACCTTATAATCAAAAAAATATATGCATATACAATACTCAATCATGATACTATCACCTGTTACCAATCAACCTGTTTACCTGTGGAATGTTCCAAACAGGTGTTTTTGGAGCATTCCTCATCTTTCCCAGTCTGTCAGAATAAACGTATATTTAAAAAAATCAATGAAGTTGATGAGGCAGAGCATTAAATATATTGTCTTTGTGCTGTTTTCAATTGAGTACATGTCAAAAAGGATTAGCAAGGTATCACATTCTGTTTGTGTAACTGCCAAGGTTAATAACATGGGTTAATTTAGCTGCCAAGGTGTCAGAAGATGAACTGCCTTTGTAGTCTGAGCAGTAAATATGTGTGAAAGCATCTAGGACATATTCAAAAAGAAAAATATGACAATTCCAAACAATATACTTCAACTGAGATCTCTTCCCTCTCCTCTATGTCAAGGCTGGCTTTCTAGTTTTCTAAAATCTAGTTTGTTCTCAAAATGATCCTGTGGGATCCACTTTGAGCTGCGTGTTTTTCTCCTTCATTTACTTTTCATGCAATGTTACTGTTTGTAGATGTAGCTACTTGCCAACCCTCCAGATTCTCCTAAAGGTCCCATTTTCAGTGTCCCCTACTCTGTCCTCCCAACAGCAACAAAATTAATCCATAAATTCACTAAAACACCGCAGCAGTCTCTGAAATGAACAGTTCTCTGGGGGAAGATTCCCAGATGGATACCCTGGTTAGGTTTGGTCTCCCGAATTATGCTGATCAGAGGAGCTGTAGAACTCCTTCTTAACTGGAGCAGACTGATGCGGCCCTTCAGCCAAAGTAATACATGAGATGGCCAAAATTATGTTTGCAATTTTAGGACACAGGTGGACGGTGGACAAAGTTGAGCCAAAATGTTTTGAGTAAAACAGAGACAGAGAATTAGAGGACACATCATTTCTATTAGCGTGATGGGGAAGAACTAGAGCAAGAGTTGGTAGAAGAAAAATGAGTAGTGTACAAAAAATGAGAAGAAGTGGAGGAGTTTGGTTCAGTGCACTGTGTGGACATTCGTTGTACTTGACCTTCGTCTTTAAGCCGTGCAGTGACACTCCCAACTCCTTCTCTCATTTCACCCATCAGTGGTTTTTCTTTTTTCTTTTATGTGCGTGTGTGTGTGTGTGTGTGTGTGTGTGTGTGTGCGCGCGCGTGCGTGTGATGTCACATTCATTCGCCTGACTCCCCTCATCTCACCTTCACACAGCTGCAGCTCTGTGGTGCACAGCAACACAAGTTTCAGCAAAAAGTCCCGCTCTCCTCTCCTGCCGGCGGGGTGGCATTACTTTAAAATGATTTTTCAATGCAATTACCTTTTCTTTGAAGAAAACCTTGCGGTTATGAAATAGGTTAAGTGTTTCATTTGAAGACATTGTCATTTTCTTCATGACAATTATCCCAATCCATGAGCAGAACTAAATTCCTGTGAACTGTATCAGCACAATGGCAGTTTCTTCTCGGCGTAAACTGATAAGTGCACTGTTGTGGTTTCTAGCTTAAAGTTAAATCTTTGCACTTGTTAAGTTCGGGGCATTACCTTTGTTCAGAGGAAAAGAAATAAACCAAATGAATCATTAAATTGATCAGTCTCATTAGAGGGAATTCTATTCAATACACTGACGTCTGTGTTGCTTCAAAGAACACACTCACACAGCTTCTTTCTGGTAAATGAAGAGATATATTTAGAGTCAAATGTCTACTAGCAACTAAATTAATAAAGGATTAATAAAGAATACATCCAATGAGGAAAATAAATAACTGAATACAAGATCTTAAAGGGACACCTCGCATCAAAATCACATTTCTTCTTCTCTTGCGTGTAGTGCTGTTTATCCATCTAGATCTCTTTGCTGTGAGTTGCAGAGTTCTGGCGATATCGACTAGGGATGCCTGCCTTCTCTCCAGTATAATGGAACTGATGGCAGTGGGCTTGTGTTGCAAACAAAACAAACAAAAACAGTTTGATCACAATACAATAAAAAACTAACAGTACAACAAATAACGGCAAAGTTCACCTAAATTAAAAGCCAAATTAAAACGATCTTTAATTGTGTCTTTAATTTCTTTTGAAAAATTCCCATGGACTTAGTTGTTCTGAGATCCAAGGGGAAGGTGTTCCACAGTTGAGGGTATTTAAAACAGAAAGCAGATTTCTTATGGGACACTTGAGGAACTTCTAAAAGAAAGGCAGTGGAAGATCTGAGAATCCTTGTTAGGGCATAAAATGAGAGGCGGTCACTGATATACAAAGGTGCTGGATTATGTAAGGCTTTATAGATAAAGTCAGTTCTAGATACAGGTAGCGAAGTGAAGTCATGTGAGCAGAGGCGTAATGTGATCTCTTTTTTGCATTGGTTGCAATGCTGGCTGCAGTGTTCTGAATAAGCTAAAATTTTCTTAAAGACTTTTGAGGGAGACCAGAAAAAGAGATTTGCAATAATCTAAATGGCTTGTGACAAAAGCATGTATTTTAACATCATTCACAGTTAAACATTGCCTAATTTTGGCACTGCTCCTCAGAGAACAAAAAAAAAAAAGATGTTTCAGCGAACCTGTTAAAGTGTTTAACAAGTTAATATCAGAGACTAAAACCACCTAGATCAGTAGCATGTTCTGATTGGTTGGACAGGCTATCCAACACTGACTCTATAGTCTCTGCTTTTGAAGCTACCAGTAGAATTTCTGTTTTCTCTTAATTTCTTCTTTTTTTCTTTCTTTTTTTTAATGTACTCATGCAGATGTTAATATATCATTTGAATAATTGGGGTTGTCTATGGAGAAAACAAGATATACAGTAGTGTATCATGAGCGTAACAGTGATATTTGACATTACGGTGACAAATTATGTTGTCTGCAGAGAGCATGTTAAGAAAAATAAAAGGACCTTGACCTTATTCAATGTCATATATCTATGATACAAAGTTGCCTAAACTAACCAAATATTTCTTTCTTGGAATGAGCAAAACCAGTCAAGCACTGAGCCAGAGAAACCCATCTGTTTCTCAAGTCAATTGACTAAAATGCTGTGGTCAATCATGTCAAATGTAGCACTCAAAACTAGCAAAAAGAGCATAGACACATTGATGAAACTCTGTTTATTTACTACCTTTAATAAAGCAGGACCTGTTGTCCCACTAAAGGGAGTCATGGTAGGTGGATCTTTGTGATCTACCGGAAGAAGAAAAATGTGTTTTACTACTGGATCTGATGTCTGTTTTTTCATTAAGACGATGAAGCAATTTCCTGCCATTTGAAAGTGAGGCTTGATCATTTAAACTGGGTTCAAAAAAGTGTCAGTCATGGAAAAGTTCACTTTTCAAAATGGATCCTTGAGAAATGGGCTTGTCTTTCTTTTCTGGCGGCATTACTGCAAATTGTCATGAAACTTTAAGATGTCAAGTAGGCACCAGTCTCCTGCAACAGTTTTGTTTTAACTGCCAAACAGCAGACATTAAGGTAATTTGTGAGGTACTTCCTTGTCTTTTCCTTGTCTTTTCTTAATTCTTGGAGGAGCAAGCTCGTAGCCGATGGCTCATTGCAAAAGGGAACCTGTAGTGGGCCCTTATGCACCCTGTGGACTGTATGGAGATGCAAGACAGTTCCTGGGAGGCACTTTTATGAGGAAGGGCAGATAGAAGGGCAGAACAGAGAGAAATGGGGATTACAAGAAGGTGTGCTCTTTCAGCACAATGGACTGTGCCACGGATTTATCATTAAACATCGACCTGCTGATATTTAAGCAGCACAACTGCTGATTAGCGGTCAGCGGCATGGATTCAACCAATATTTTTCTCAAACCTCAGGTAGATAAAGGATAAAGACGTAAGGAAGACTAAACTGGCAGGGCAGGAAAGCAAGGATAGCAGGCAAATGAATACGCAGTTTGACATTCAGTGGTGTTGGATTTCCATACAGTCTCATGGCCATGTAGATGACACAATCAAGCCACATAATCAACTCACTTGACAATAAACTACAGGTGCTTAAGTAATGTGTGGCTTGCTGTTACTACAATAACAAAGGAGACCCAGCGTTCTCCAACACAATCAGCAACAACCAATGCTATGTTTGAAAAAGACCAGATAGCCAGCATCTAGGACGAGCCAATGTCATCACAAATGATAAATATGAAACAGTTTTCCAATGATATTTTCATCCAGCAGCTGTCAGTTTCAGTTGATTCAAGCAAACATGACATTGAATGTCTTGTACCCTACATAAAATGTTGAATATTGAAAAACAAAGTTTGAACACAAACAAGCACCATCCTCCTCTCCTTCACCTTCACAAACCGTTCAGCCACCTTGTTCTTATCCCTCTGTATGGATTGGTAGGTGAGGTTTGAGAGCCTGGCCTCCGTTCATGCATGCTGCAGATAGTTTTTAATTAACTGCAGGTGAAACTGAAACTGCGTCCTGCATTTGCGCTGGTTGCTTGTAGTGTTTCGTAAGTACAATACACAATAGCGATGGTGGGAAATGCCGTTTCCATATTGTTGCCAATAATGAATTGCAAAACAGCTTCGGTAGTGTTGAGCGTTATTTCCAATTTGCTACACATAGCACAGAAACTAAGGGGGTGGCATCAGCAACAATACAAACAGGCCACAGTTCCCCCGCTGGTGCTGTTTGCTACACAAGGCGAGAACCCCTTGGCAGTAGTAGGAGCTCGTCTCTGCTCTGCAGAAGACACAGACATGGTCCAAGTCTGACTTTTTATTTTTTTTGCCACAGTCAATACACACAGACAAGCTTTATTCAAAATAGTGAATTAAATGACAAAAATGCATGTTGAGTCAGGCAGGCTGGACCCTCTGTAGCTGGAGACAACCGTGGGCACAATACAGGGTGTCCGTCATTCACCATGAACAGTAACAATGTACTAGCAAAGACAGTGAAGAGGAAAACCACAAGTTATGACACAAGGATGTAAAAAAATTTTTCCAAAATCAGCTTATTGGTCAATGTTTCATGAGGAAAAGCTTACAAATGTTACAACTGCCAAAATAAGACCCAAGATGTAATAAACTTGAATTTTCTTTGAAATATCTATTGTTGTGTATGTATATTACTACATGTGCTACTTAAAAGACTCATTACATATACACAGTATCACATTTCTCAGCATTCTCTCTCATAGCAACTGCTGTCTCAATCAATTAAAGAGCAAATTGACATCAGATTAGTTAGAAAAACAGTTAATAATTACCTAACCTGCCACTTTGACCTTCCGCCTTTCAGATTTAATGACAGCCTTCATATTTGTTGGCTTGAGGAATGGAGTGGAGCAGTGGGAGCGGGCCATGTAAGTGCCTCTTGAAATAAATAGTAATTATAACATCAGGACTTCTAATCACGCACTGATACTCTTCTGACCTCCCTCTCTTTATGAAAAGAGCTTTATGTAATGACACTGAGCAGAAGGCTCAGCACATACCAGACACCATCAAGCTAATAATCCTGGGATCTTACTCCCGCAGTTTTGGTCATCACCCCATTTTCTTTTGATAATATTCTACTTGGGGCAACCATGCAAACAATCAGATGTAGTTTAAGTCTAGTAATTGTAGTTATTATAACCATGAAACCATAACCATGAATGAAAAACTACTGAAAGAAGACCCAGAAAGAAATCCTGGATTCGACATTTTACAACAAGGCTGCATCAGTGAGGGTTATTATTTAAGCTGGAGAAGAGGCCTTGGGGAATCGAGTAGTTTTTGAGTTGTTGGATCTCACCCAAGTAAACTCTTTCCTCGCTCACAAATCAGCAAATACAACAGAATATGAATCAGTAATATGAATCATGTAGATACAGTGTTTCAGTCTTGAACTTTGAATGTAGAGGAAATGATGCTCTTTCACACAGTGCCTATAAAACTCAGGTTTTATTGGTTTACAACAGCGAATAAAAGTATTAAATGTGACTCTGTTCAACAGAACAATACATAAGGCATGTTTGTATAATTATTCATTCAATAACAGGACACGGCTAAATCATCACAGGTGCAGCCGGATGCTGCAGAAGTCACATAAGATGTAAAATGGAGCTCTCCTGTGTGTAGCGGCTTCAATAGATTGTAGATACACCTGCGTTTGGAGGGCTTTTGGTGGCAAAACCTACACCATGAAGACAAAGCAAGACTTCAAGAAACTCAGTGAAAAGCTGATTGAGAAGCACCAACTGTGCTGCAGGAATGAGTCCTGAAACCCAGAAATGAGTTGGCATTGTTGCACATCCAGTTCCCTCATCTCAGCGTCAGTGGGTCATAGAAATAGTTCTTGGTTAGATTCCTTAATTAAGGTCCCTGGATAAATCAAGCTTAAGAGGTTTTCATGTTTTGTTCCGCCACATAAAACACCAAAGTAATACCAGACTCATGAATTTTGAAGCTTTTGTGTGTTGAAAAGGTGATTACTTACAGGTGGCTAAAAGACTACAGAGGTCGTCTGGGACATTAAACATGGAAACTCATCTACTCCTCAGTCCGCCTTTGGACCCTCATTGTGTTTATACTCGAATTCTTGCAAACTGTTTCAACTCAAACTTTCTAACCTGCGGATTTAAAAATGTAAAGTGAAGTGTGTATAGTTTTGTGTCGTAGGAAACTTCTGGTGACATTGAATTCATTAAATAGCCTAAAGTTTGCTTCTTACTTCAGGTGATTGAATTTACACTTCAACCATCATAATAGTGGTCTTCATTTGTGAACATTATCTTGCTTAACAAAACATGAATTTATTTTAAATTTTTGTTTCCCATAGAGCCACAATGTATGCAAAGGGAGGAGGTTGGGGTGAATGGATGGGTCAAACAAAACATTGAAACAAGAAAAACACTGCTGTTTGTCTCTGGTTTCCCACCAACAATCATCGCTGGTTTTAACCATGACTGCAGTCGTTAGCTGACCTTAACCCAAGAAAGGCTGTTCCCTCAGCCAAACCAAGTTGTTCATCATCCAT
The DNA here is from genome assembly GCF_051107435.1 of Chaetodon auriga. Classification (NCBI taxonomy): domain Eukaryota; kingdom Metazoa; phylum Chordata; class Actinopteri; order Chaetodontiformes; family Chaetodontidae; genus Chaetodon; species Chaetodon auriga. Next base: position 9,461,934 of record NC_135076.1, on the reverse strand, counting down.
CATACAATGGATTTATTTTTCAGTAGTGGTTTGCGACAGTTTTGGAGGGCACAGATAAATGTACCATCCAGCCAACGTGGTCGTCAGATCAGGAAATGCTTGAGGGACTTGCAATTTACCCACTCTGTCTTATAAAGTCTGTGTGGCTCAAGGTTCAAGTTCTGCACAAACCTTTTTTGACTTTCAGAAAAGAAAGCAATGCTTGTGTCAGACTATTTAAAAAATCATTTCTGAAATTTCTGTTCCTCTCCACCCAAGGAGAAAGCCACCCCGAAGTGCTGCAGGCAGAGTAGAGAGAAAGAAGAGCACGACAATTTGTAGTGGGTTTTTTTTTTTTGTAACAAAGTGACTTAATGTCTTCTCAATGAGAGTGTCTGCAAAGAAAATAATGCCATTCAATTCCTTCTCCTTATTTTGAAATGCAAATACGATCTGTTAATGAAATGCTCATCACATACTCCACACATCTCCCCGAGTCCATTAGCAGAAGTGATGTAACCTGCAGCAATCCACCCGAATCTGCATCACCCTGACATATTTTCTGCGAATGATTCTGAATCTTCTCTCCCCTTTACTATTGTGTTTGCGTTCATGTTTTTGTTGCTGGCCTCAGCACTCAGCATGTGTGCTAATGTGATGAGGGCTAAACCTCGCAGACTGCAGATAAATGTTTTAATTGCTGCTTCGTCGCTGTGCAGTTTTCTTTTGATCAGTTAATTCTGCTGATTAAGTGTGCCTCCCATGGAGCCACATATTAATGTAGTTTGCATGGAAGGAATTACAACATTGTTTTCAACCGGTTTCACAGAGAAAAAGTAGGTGATTATCTTGCAGAGAACAGTTTATCTATAAGTGTATTGTAAATGTAATGTGATTTTTTAACTAGGGAGGTCTGAGATAGTGAGAGTCAGCAGAATTACTGGCCTGCCTGATGTGTCACCAACAGACAGATGAAGGGCTGCAAATGAAGAACAAATATTTTGCTCATTGTTAGCAGTCAGCCGCCAGCAGAGTGTCTTAGTTAAGCTGTCAGACTGTCAGGCTCCAGTCTGTAGCCAAAGCAGGCACAGGATTCACATCAGCCTCAGCCGCACTGCTTTACCAGGCCAACCACTGCTTTGACTTCCACAGCCACAAAATACCGAAAATTACGGATGGCTCAACACAATACTTTCAGGTGACACCTCACAGATAGGAACTCACAAACTGAGAAGTTTAATTACGAAAGCTTTCCAAAATCAGTCACAGCTGACTTATAGTGCAAAGCAGTGTTAATTTTGACAAGGATTTAAATTTAGTTTTAGTGGCTTGCTGAAAGTGCAGTTGGTGAAAAGTCACATTTTAATCTTGTTTTGTTTTAGTGAAGATTTAGTAAGTGGAACTTAGTCTAATTTTAGTCTGTGGTTTAGTTTCATGTTTAATGACAATGTGATGGATTTTGCTGAAGGATATTTCTCATGGCTGTAACAATTGACAAGTGACAAGTAAGTGTACTTTGGACTGTGTGTGATTCATGGTCCCCAAAGGATGAATTAGAGAGCCATCATTGGGTCAAAATTTCAAAACACTTGCAAAACTAATGACATTCCTATAAGCCTCAACAGTAATTTATATTTAGTTTTAATTACAAAATTAAGATCTTGAACATGATATGAACATGGTGAAGGTCTTTGTCATCCTATGGCAGAAGGGTTTATCATGGTGTGAGCAGAACATTTTTAAGAGATGTATCGGTCATTTGTGTTACAATGGTATAAGCAGGACATTGACAAGCTGCTAACCTAAAATATATTTTCATTGCTTTTCACTTTTTCTTACAGCAGGCACAATGAACCAGATTTTTTCTTGACATTTTTGCAGTGGCGTCCTTACTGAGACACTTACACCCAGAGAAGACAAGACCTGACACAGCTGACATTGTGAGGTCATACATGACATGACACGCAGATATTTTGGTCTTCTGTCCCAACACTGTGTCACATTAAAACCACGAAATATACAATTTTACACCATGAGGCAGAGCTCTCTTACTCATTGTCAGAATCATTTCTAAGTGTCAGCTATCTACAGGACAAACAGTAAGTGTCCAAAAATAAACTCTAATTTTTTACCTCCATTATCACGAAGACAACAGAAACACAAGTTTTGATGCCAAGAGCTTAAGGGCATGTTTGTAGGTTGAGGCAATAAATCGGAGTTTGAATTCATCGTTTGATATGAGTTATGTTAGTGTTATCTTTGTTGGAAAAGCTGCTTAGTGTTGGCGGAGGCTTGTGCTCTTATGCACCTTTTAGTTTCCAGCACTGTTTCTACAGGCAAACAGTCACACAGTGTAAAAGATGAACCTTTGTCTGCTGGAACCTCCTCTGTAAAAGGTGAGAAGTTTGTAAAGAGACACAAAGAAACAAAACACGCACAGCTGTCTTCACTTGGCGGTTAGATTCTGCTTACTGTGAGAGAGAGAGAGAGAGAAAGAGAGATCACACCGATCAACAAGTCGACTCTGCCTGCCTGGGCACTTACACTGCTCTGAGAACTCTTTTTTTTTTTTTTAAGTTTGTTGAAGTGATGGATGGCACTCATCAGTATTCAGCATCTCTGGATCTGTTGTCGTCCCTCTGGGTACTCGGTTATTTCACTAAAATAGTAAAAAACTGGATGGTGCACTGCAGAAGGATAAACTTGGACTGTCTTGTGACCATGTGCCTTAAGTGCAAAACACACTGGCCGCTTCACAGAGGGCTGTGATATGACTCACATCAATTGCCGCTTCATACGAACAGAAGTAGTCAAGGCGCAGAGGCTTGGGGAGCAAATGTGATCACATTGCTGCTTTCCTACGCTGATGCTGGAAAATTGTTGTTGAGTTGTTGGTCTTCTAAGACTGGACTGTAGCAATAGCACAACTTTGTAGCTTTGAAATATGGCCCAACCTCAATTCCATCAGTGCATTGCATACAGCGTGGGACTGGTGGTACAGATGGTATTGGGTTGACAGCATGTGCTTGTAGTACTGTATGTCCAAAAACACAAATATATACCCCCAAGCAGATATGATAGACAGGCTGAAAAAGGTAAGTTTAAGGTTTTTAGGTTTCCACTGCAGTAGTTTTGGTCAATATTGCAGTGAATTCCCTTCTGCTGTCAGTCTATTCTGTTGTCAAGAATTTAGTAACCGTGCATTCGTTGCAGCGCTGTTGTAGAAATACCTTGTAGTTACATGTTTACGTGTCTGACAGAGCCCCCGTCACTGGCTGGCACTTTAGCAGCCTTTTACCTTCATTCTCCTCTAAGCTTTCTCTATTTGTGCTTTACCTTTTTCTCACAGTCACCTTTTAAATGTCACTACTCCTCCAAGGAAAATCAGCCTCGCCTGTTCAAACACCTCTGCTTCTTTCATCCAGCTTTTCTGAGCCAAGGCCGTGCTCTCATGACACATTATCCACTGAGGTTTTACATTGCTCATTTCACCTCTACACTAATTCAACTGTATTCTGCAGGCGGTGCTCTGCTATTATCCACAGCTTGCTCTGTGCCTCTGGCAGCCTTTAGCCTGGCTGGATGAAGATGACGAAACAGCAGCATTTTGAATAGTGTTAGGACCAACATTAACACGGGTTGTTTTCTTTAGTCATAACTGGGTATTTGGTGTGCTGATAGATCCAGATAGCTCATTTAAAGAAGCTTGCTGGATAGAGTTTTTGTGAGCTGGTCAGATTAGAAATTGTCTGAGCTCTTTGCTCTTCTGAACAGCAATTATCCAAATATAGCTGAGCAGCCGAAGGCCCAGAAGACCGGTCAAGTGTTGGACTTCTTTGCATGTTTAAGTGATGTGCATGTTGCTGTGGCAATGTGCAATTTGAAGAGTTTGGAGTGTGCTATCTTTAATTTTGGCCTTCGGAAATAGGAAACCAAAAACACAAGAGCAAAAGTGTAAGGTGGATTAAATCACATGTTTAGCTACTTTTCGATTTTAGATTACATTACTATTTACAGTAACCTAATAATGAAGCTGAATGTGGCAAAGTTGAGGAGCTAGGCAGTTAGTAACTAAAGCTTTAGCTATCTTAATCTTTAGTTAGAATTAAAAGAATACATATAAATTATAAGAAATATGAGCTGAGAAACTGAAGGAGGGCTGAGTGTTCCCACCCAAAGCAGGTCCACTGAGGGAAACCCACTATCCCCACGCAGAGCAAGTCCACTTCCCCAGCTCTGTCTGCAGACTCACATTCAGAGTTGGAGATACTGTATATGTGAAAGATGAGGCAGCACAGGAAAATAAACAAGCAGGCCTATCCGATGACCCTGGACAATTATGAAGGATTCTGACAGGAAGGAAATCGTTTTCCATATAAGCTTGGGAAAGTGTCCCCTTTTACTGAGGCTATAATGCCCTTAAAAGACACAGACAGTGAAGGATTTCCACATCATCTGCTGCAGTCTACATCTGAAAATGTATGAGAAAAAAAAGTGAGGCAGGCTGGCTAGCCTACGGTGACAGTAAAAAGGCACTGTTTTGAATTCCATGCGTTCTTTTTTCTTTGGAGCTTGAAAACAAGTCATGCAACGTTTTTAAGTCTAAGGAAGGAACGAAAGTGTCAGAGATAAAGTAGCACAAAATGTGCAAACAGATCCCAGAGCAGGAGAGCAGCCTCGCTCACCACCATTGCTACTGGAAATGGAAAAACCTACAGAATTCCATTTTAAAGGTGTCCGGGATAGACAGCAAGCAGAGACTGACACATTCAGAAGCAGACAAAAACAGGGAGTTATTGGAGAGACTGCTGCATGCAACACTTCCTTTGGCGTCCAGAAACATGGCTTTTAGAGGTCTGGAACCCTAACAGGGAAACTGACACAAATAACTGACATTTCCTTGGCACCCTGGAGCGACTGGGCACTGGGTATGACATCATATTAAATGAGCCTCGTCAGAGACTGAGAAAGCACCAACAACAGGAGAAAAAAATGCAGACTCATTATCTCTCCGCTGACAGAATGAATGTCTTGATATATGTGGTGCCCACGGATTAGAAGCCATTTTTAAGGAGAGGAGGGAGGCGACATATTATTCTACAATATGTGATGCTCAGCCTGACATATCTCACAAGGAGCAGAATGTGATTATACCAAGATATGTTGACAAACAAGCTGAAGACGTTCGTTATTGCAGAGCGCTGTGGTCAGGGCTGTGATAATGGCTATTTTATGTCAGGAAAAGCAAAAGAGCTGCAGGCTGCAAGTTATAGCCAAATCCATGAACAACTTTCTCTCCATGTGCATCACATGCCCTAAAGCTACTTGGGGTTCACGCAGCCCAGTCATGCCCTGAAATTTACACACAATTTAGTGTAAGCCCCCCAAAATGGGCCCAATATCCATTGCAAGGTGTTCCCTGCATCGTCTGTCAGATATGCACTGGAACGCACATCCAAAGATGGTGCGCCTGATTGATATTGCTTAATGCCCCAGACAGTCTGGTCTCCAGCTGCAGTCTGACCAGTGAGAGAAGATCAGAAACAAAATGATTGAAAACCTGTATCCAGTCATATCCACTGCCATTTTGCTTCTCACATTATGTGATAGATGTGCTGGTGAATCAAGTGCGTCGCATCAAAAAAAATCTACACTGCAACTTTTCTGGATCTGAGTCCACTGAAACGCAAATTGCAGCTCAAGGTATCTGTGGAGACCTGTGCGCACTGCTGTGCATCTTCCTCACATTACAAATGACCGTGACAGGGGGTGAGGGCACATTCAGCAAAATGAAACTTGTTAAAAACTATATGTGCTGCACCATGAGCCAGGGAAGGCATAATGGACTTGCCATCCTCTCCACTAAGAAAAACTGCTCCAAAGACTGGACTTTAAGGACTTTATCAGAGACTTTGCTGCAAGAAAAGTTAGGCTTGCAATTGTACCTAAACACTACATCAAGTCATAAGATGCAGCTGCAGAGGTGATTGCAATACAATAAGTTGTACATGTGGACAAGCCTCTATACATTAGTCCAGTTCTGCACACAATGAATTCTTTGAAGAGTAGATTCATTTGTTCACCCATGATTTGATCTCATTTTTGTGGCTGAGCGCAGGTGGGTGGTGGTCCTGTGGCTGGCTTGCCTCGATGTCCTCGCTGTCCTGAAATCAGCCTCATTGTCCTTGATTTGATCCATTGTCCTTGATTTCAGACCCAAGGACTTCAAGTGGTAAATCTGACACTGTTACTGCATATGTAAACTGCATATGTTCCATGTGGAAAGCTTGAAAGATGTGGCAGCAGTAAGTATGAGGGATAGGATTTAGTGAACAATCAATCAACACCTGCTTTTCTTTATTTCACAGAGATGTGCCCTTTGCCCTTTTAGTCTGGAGGATATCACCTTTCTGTGTCTGAAAACATACACAAAACATTAGCCCGAGTTTTGAAAATTGAGGACTGGGAGGACACTCAATTTTACATTTGACGCATGCAAATACTGATTAAGAAACACATCAAAGGTGATCAGAGGAGAATTGAGAGCGGTGATGGTTATGTTATTGAGCACTGCCACACAAAGCCACGAGTTTCCTGCAGGTTCCTCCCCGTCTGAAGATGCAGTAAACAACCTGAGCTCGAATGGAAATGCACAGACAAACTCTGAAGTGCCTGCAGAGAGGAGAGTTAGAGCAGGCAGACCTAGGTGGACATGACAGGCTATTCAAAACTGTCAACAGCCCGTGCTTTATAGTCTCAAGTAATGAAAATCCCTCTGTGCTTGAAATGAAGTCCAATAATGTTGACAAAGTAATCTCAGGTTGAAGCCTTGTTGTCAGAGGAGGGAGACAGCGCCGGGCATTTCAGAATGCAGTGTGAATAATTTCAACTGGTTGTCTTCTCAGTGGTGGAGAAAACATCCATTAAAAAAGAGATTTTAGATTACACTTACGGAGTAATCTCAGAAATAAGTGAACATTTCATAATTAGTTAATAATCAGGTATTCTGGGGAAACTGCTTCCCCGTGGATAAATGGCAAAATTAGTCACAGCTCCTGATTCATAACTGCTTTTTTTCAGCTGCAGAACAACAGTAATCATGTTTGGCACAGCTCTCTGCTCTGTGTTTTTGCAGTTTTTAAGCCATTGAGAAGTGGCCTCGACTGCAGTAAAGCATAGAGACATGGCTTTTTTTTTTTTCTTTTCAAGCAATAATGCTGTCACATTTGACTCTAATATCAATGATTTCCGGTAAAAACTATCACACAGTAGAATACTGAACACTGAACAGACATTTTAAAGTGTCTGGTAATATTTAAGACTGGAAAACTTGTATCCTTTATTCTGATAATTCATGGTTTCATCAACATAATGTGTGCATGCATCTTAGTCATCCATAACCTACACAATACTTCATGTTCATGCATCACAGGCAGTTTGTACCCTTGACATATAAACATCAAAGTGCATGAGGCATGAAAAGGTCCCCACTGGCTTTTTACTCTCACTGAAACCAAGTTGTCTTATTCTTGTTCTGCTCTGTGTGACTCATTATCTGCTCCAAACTACAATTATGAGTTCTCAAGAGAGCTTCAAGTTTAACCTTTCCATTAGAATAAAACTTCTTCACTTCCCTCAGTCTGCATTTCACCAGCATTATAGTGAGATAACACACTGAGAATGATTGGTCCATTTGTTCAATGAAACATCCATGACCCTGGATATTGATCCCTGTCTTTTCTGCTTTGTAATTGGTTAACAGAGGCATGTGACAGCCCACTGGTGACCAATCTGCCGCCATCATCATTCAGAAGCTCCTCCCAGCTAACCAGCAGCCATGGGCCGGTCTTTGCTAAGGTCAACAGGAGAGAAGGTGAGGAATCATTCATTGCTATGTCCATTGTCCGGCCTAGTGTTTAACCACTCGCATTGATGGCACATTTCAAGACGGATTCATACCCTGAACATTGTCATGAATAATGTCTGAGCTGATCCAGGCACTCACTGTGCTTCATGCAGGCGTACTTTGCTTGGTGTAGAATTTTGTTTCAGTGTCTCATATTTAGAGCTCCCCTGGAGAGCTTTACACCTCGCCAGACCCGTTGAGTTTGAAAAGTTTGAGTGAGTTTACTGCCCAGAATTCATTAGTCAGACTTAATCTTACATAGCCATAAAATCCTTTGACATAAATGTCTTATTAGCAAAAGAGGCGGCCCCCGTGATTCAGTGGTGATGAATTCAGGTTTCAGATTAAGAGACTATTTTCTGTGTGGCCTTTCACTTTGTGGGATGACCTCATTTGACTCACCACACACATAAAACACTCAGCAGACATTTAAGTGGCTAAACACATTTAAGCATTTTTGATTTACAGGGAAAGGCCACACCTCTCTGTTCCAGCCATCATTTTAGATTTAACTTTATATTGTGTAATTTTACTTCATTTAGAGGTTGTTTCCAGAAGTCCAGTCTGTGGTTTAAACCAGCTGCATGAAAACATTGTTTTAGTATGAAGCTCCATGGCTGCATATGTACAGTATGGTCCCTGTATCTTGTGTTCCCACATGGTGCAACACATTGCTGTTGGCCTTGCAACTACACACACACCTCTGACATTAGCTTAGGTTGGCCATTTTCCACACATTCCTTTCTTTGTAAATTTGTTCTTAATTTTCGGTGGTTCTGTGTTTGGTAATGTTCTTGATTGGGCCTTGCTGGATTATCAAATAAGATGTTTCCACTGGAGGATCTTTCCTAGGGGACCAAGAACCTTTTCAATAACAATAGGACCAACTGTTAAGAAAAGACTCTGCTCCAGTGGTACTACTCTCTGATGATTCAACTTGTCTCCAGTTTCATTCACAACATAAGGAGGTATGTAGTGCCACCAGTGCTAATTTTAGGACGTGGGTATGTCTTGGTTTTTATTGTTAAAAACAAAGGCTTTGTTGTTGGCTTCCCGACTAGGGAAAGAGAGAGAGAGCAGGGGAACAAGAGAAACAAAGCTTTATTTTCTGATCATTTATCAGAGATAAATTATCGTCAAACAGTAAATTGTTTCCTGCAGACAGACATTCTTGAGTTTTCAGCCTCCTTTTCGTATCTCTGTTTGTTTCCTATGTGTTCATTTATTATATCCAACTCCAACATTAGAAGCACGCCACAGTAAACAGTAAAAGAACATCAGAGTGACTGTGTTGTTTCCTTGTGTGTCAAAATTGCATTTAAAATACCTTTTTAATCCATCATGGGTCTACTTTGCCTAATCTTCACATTTCTTCAGATGTGGTGGGACTGGGAATGGAAATGTGCCAAATAGACTTTACATTTTCATTCCTCTTATTCCATAGTTCCTGGAAATATCTGGTCAAAACGGGCTAAATGTAAGAGCTTCCTTTGAGCTCAAGCTCTATGGTTAAAACTCCTCTCTACCCTTTTCTGCTATAGCTGTGACCTTTTACTTTTTCTTCACAGCTGTGTTTCAAAGCAGAAACACAGTGAGGGGTTCGGAGCGCTGGCTATCCTGAAAAAAAAGTTTTGCTCGGTGCAGCTTTAAACTTTCTGCACTCGCTCAGTTGTTGACATCAGCTGTCAAGAAGCACCTTCAGGCCAGTGAAATGCCGGGATCAGGCTGAGAAAAAGCAGTGTCCCTCGACTGAATCCCCTTCTTTCTAATGAGATGTGTTCTGTTCTGTTCTGTTCTGTGGGCTGCAGTGGTGCATTTTCCCCTCAGTACAGGAGAGAGTCTTTCTACAGGACGCAGAGCACAAAACATCAAAGGCAAACCTCAGCTGGATTCACACAGTCTGAGATGTACCTCTTTGGTGGCTAGGGACAGAGAAAGGGAGACAGAGACAAAAATAGACAAAAACAGACAGATAGGTAGAACGATAGATGGATAGATAGATAAAAAGGACAGCAGTTACTTCCAACCATCTGTATTGTATATAGAAATGCATTGGAATTATATTAGACTAGTACATCAAACCCTTCACAGGGCCACCTCCTCTTAGTAGGGGTATAAATCCGAGTTGTGATTCACCCACTGCAATAAAAATTCAAGAGGGAGTTCTCTACTGGCTGCTGATGTGGGGTTTTGTGAAGGGCTATCATGGCTTGTTTTTGAGCTTTCTTGAGGGAACAGCTTGCAGATTTCTTCATTTACAGAGCTGAGTGGCTGACTGTACTCAGAGCAGAGAATCATGAGGGAGACTGGGATTTCTTTCTCTTTCACTCATACTGTAAGAATAATTTGACCAACAAATCGAAGATAACCTGGCAGAATGTTGTTTTCTGAGTAGTTTCCATTATGAATGCTGTACAGTGTTTTCCTGTAAACACATTCCAACACATTGCAAGAAATTAATTTGAGAGAGGAATTGTTGTCCTCATCTCTTGGGTCTGTAGACACCGCTGAAATATAAAGCCAATCATACAGCTGGACCAGCTCCAGCAGCCTACAGCAGCGGTTCCCAAAGTGGGGTGTCATGAGGACAAGGCCAGGGTGCCACAAGGTTTATTGTCCAGTTATTTTGAGTTTTTAATAATGTTTCACCACATTTGAAAATTTTCCATTGAGAACATTTCATATTATGTTTTCCAACATCAAAAAAAATCGAAATACCCATATTCAATATTGCCACAATTAACGACTCAGCATTGCCAGCTGTCATAGTAACGCAAGACACTTATCAGGAGCTCAGCAGTCAGAAAAATAATGACAGTCAAAGCAAGCGATGGAAATATTGGAGCCGGTAAACTTAGCTCAGAGGAATTGAGATACATCTCAACCCTCAATCCAGTCTGAGATGACTGAATCTGAGCCAACCGGCCATACTAAAATCAGACTGACACACTGAGCATTACTTGGCTAAAGGGGTAATAGACAGGTCATCGTATAATTGTACATTCACTGTGGTATTGCATGTTCCCAGCATCATGTGTGTGATCTGGCTTTCTCATCCCTGGTATTCATGAAAGCAAGACAAGAAACGGCCTGTCAGTGAAGTCTGACCTGCAGGTTGTTCTCCATCACATCAGAGAGTTGCACACTCTCCTGTTATGTCCTGTTAAAATGCCTGCAGCCTTTTCTTGTTCTGTTTTATTTGTTCAACCTTGTACAACATATAGGCTAATTTAAATTTTAGAATACAGAAATACCATCAGCATACAGTATATAGCATATTAACCACATCTTTGTCTGTGCACATTTCTGTCAGGACAAGTTCAGGATAGGTCTCAAATTTTCTTGGGAACCAGAAAATATCTTCAATATCTTCAGATATGTGTGTTGTCTGGAGGAACTACAGAAATAACATTCTTTTGTTTTGCGTCTGATTGTCTCAGCTTGTGAATTCCTCAGGATTCTACATCAGTGACTCTTGATATTCACCAGGGGAAGCCATCACTGACTCCCTCTCACGGGTGAACAGGGCCAGGAAAAAGTCAACAAAGAACATAGCCAAGTGAGCTGCCCATTACAAAATTGGTTTAACAGATTCAAAAAATTCTCTATCGGAGGCCAAGTGGCCAGCTGGGATGTCGAGGTTACAATAGTCTCACATACCTTCTTGGCCCTCGCTGCTGCGAGTTCATCCCATCTTGGCTTGTTTGCTCATATGGGGGTTGGTATTAATGGGACTGTTCGCCAATGGTGGCTTAATCCGATCGCAGTGATGCCTCCACTTCAGGTATTGTGCCCTATTATGGCTAGACGCTGTAAACAGAGCCAACAGCAACGGGAGGAAGTACCAGCCCTGTACTGGCATTAAGTCTCATCATTCCGAGGTGGATAACAATGTGCAAAGTGGACAATTAGCCTTGACACGGAGGTTGGCAGGGGTGCTCTAACAGCCAGCTCAGGTTTAGAGGCCAAGGAGGCATAAGCTCACAGCTGATGGTCTCAGCAGAGTGTGATGAGATTTTTTTATTTAATCAAGAAATGGCAAAATGAAATGAACTGATGTTGCTTCTGCATCATCAGTGTATGGCACCTGAAGAGGCATCTGGCAGAAAAGAGCATGAACAGTCGATTGTGATACAATGCACCAGTTGTTAGTTTGAACAGTTGCCTCCCCCATTCTGCTTAAGTGTGCCATTTCTTAAAATACAATATAATGAGGCCAGTCATGCTAAAAATCTCCTGAACAGTGACAACCTGGTTTCCACACACAGACAGGTGCAGATTGGGTTAATAGATTAGAAAAAGTGCTCTTTATACAAGCTGATCAGTGTTACTGCAAGCCTTCAGTGTGAGGTCTTCAGGAGCAGAAGGGAGTCTGCAGTGGAGGGTCTGAGATCAGGGCTCCTCTGTCCCCTGGTCTGGTGGGACAGCTGCCATTTTCACTCTAAGCAAGATGAAGCTCCAAATGGCATCAGTGGAGAAACTCACAGTTCACAGACAGATCTTGGTCTAACATCAAGTTCATAAAGTCTACTGACTGGATGTAAATGTCTCTTTTAAAAGGCACACTGTTGGATGCTTAACTCTCCACTCTGCTGCTCATGTGTTCTCATTTACTTTACTCTCCCATTTGCCTCCTTGCTCTCTCCTCCCACCATCACCTTCTCTCTCTTCATCATTTGCTCCTGTATTTTCAGACCACGTCCTGTCCTGCCACTCTCTTGTACTTCTTGTCAAAGGTGAACCACTCATATGTGGGCTGCCAAGAAAACATTGGGATAACTCCATTCCATCTTATAGCCAAATGTTAATGACAACATTTAACATTTATCGGCAAATGTTAATGGCAGTATTTAACATCTAAACGGTCTCTGTTTTTCAGTGGGCTGTACTGATAATTGCACATTAGAACCACTGTAATTATGCTGAAATAGGCTTGGAACACTTCATCAATCCCAGTAATCATTTTCTGGAAGTACTAATTTAGATTTGAAAAGGGGATTTAAACATTAGCAGAGGGCTGTGGGTTGAAATAAACCATGCGGTGGGAACCGTATGAAGTATTGATCTTTGTGTGATGTTTATGCGCCCCCTCTGCCTCTCCAGGTGCCCATTTAATGCTGCTCTTAAACACCATATCTAGTTAAATTCCACAGCTCCTCCGCTTAAATCCTCTTAATCTGAGGTAGTCACTCTCTCCATAAATCTAATTATAAGGGTAAATATTGCCCGATTCCTTGACAAAATGCAACGAAAAGCCTCTCACCTTAGCTTTCTGGCTATATTGCCTTTAAATCCCTCACTCAATTTACTGATTACAGTCTGTGTTGTAAATCCATGAGAGCTCCTTAAAAAACACTGTAACAGATTTTTATGCTGTGACTACCCAACCGTTTTACTGCCGTTACTGAACCATCAGATGTCTAGTTTACAGATATTGAGTCACATTAATGAAATATATTACAATAAACTTTATATACAGTACATTTTAAAACAAAAATGCACCTCAAAGTACTTTTTAAGAGAAATTAAAAAGAAAACCTAAAAGGAAGAGCGGGCAATGCAAACAGCTGTCACATTATGTTTAATTTATCGAATGAGAGAATGATGTATGAATGTATGAATAAACACCTTTATGCCTTATGAAACTGCTAATTTCATTGAGTTATTCTTCATGACATCAACCCCCCCCCCCCCCCCCCCGTCAGTCTGAGTCCCATTATTTTAATCCTGCCTCCCACTTTTTGTTGAAATTCCCCAAAGTCAGCATCTCCAGGGGCTGCTCCTAATTGTACTCTGCATCAGTTTGCTCAGGCTCCTAAAAGTGGTTTCTTTGCTGTTCCAGCTGTCAAGCTCTGTATAATGGACATGACCTCACACACGTTCCAGTGGCCTGCCATGATAAAAACTGCTCCTGTTAGGACTTGCTTCCTATTTTGATCTGTTGCCTGGCATCTCTGAGAATGTTAATATGGCTTTTCCATAGCTGTGGTCATTTTTATATGTAGCTGCGCATTATCTCCCAGGTTGTCAGAAAAGCACCTTAAGCTCCATCTAAAATCCTCTGCAACTCCAGTATATGACTCTCCAACTCAAATCAGCTTAAAGCACTTTTAAATCCCTGCAAGCCCACACAGATGCATTTACAAATCTTGACCTGGTTATACTGTCTGTCACTCTGCCGGGCTGTCTGTGCCTTACTGCCTCTCTTTGAGACCCGCTGACTTTAGGAGATTTTTCTTCCTGTAATCGCTTGTATCCTGTTCCCCATCTGTCCTGTTTTTGTCTTCACCTTTCCGTCAGTGGGCACTGTGTGGAAAAATGGTGCATCAGTGTTAAACAAACATTACTTTTATTTGGCGCGCACATCTGCTCTTTCTAGTGAAGCCATCGCCTTGACAAGAGTTGTGTCAGCCTCTATTTCCCTGTCGACACTTACATGGTGGACACTGGAATTAGAACTGAGTAGACAGACATAATGTGCTGGAAGCTGTGTTCTTTTACTGTCTTATTAAGAGAGACGAAGGCTGAAGTTAATTCTCATTGTGGAGAAGGCTCCGTCTGGCGCCAGGAGGGGCTCGTCTAGCTGTGGCGTTACAGAAGCTGGCTGATAGCTTGAAGGGTCTCGCTGTGGTCCAGCCTCCATTACTCAGAGAACACTTTGTGGTAATAGAGAACAAGATTGGATTGCTCCACGTATTTAAAAAGTCATTAAATTTGTGTGTATTGTAAATATCTTTAAGGAAAACTGTGATGAAATACGTTCATCAATGACCTTTATTTACATGACTAAGACGAGATGATGATGAGAAAGCATTTAAGCAGTTGTTCCCTACATATATACATACAAGGGTTACATACATACATAAGTAGAAGGGTTGAAAGGATTAAGGTAGAAGAATTCCGGATCTTTCTTCTTCACAAGATCGAATCTTGTGTCAGGTTTTGTTCTTTTCTTAGGTAGCGATCCATACAGGGATCACTATTAAAATCTGCTCCAGATTTACACTAATCCCGGTGGCATGTGGAGGTTTCCCAGTTGGCTCCACAGATGCAGATTCTTTTTTTGAGTTAAGAAGATGTTAGGCACTCAGATGGTGCTTTTATCTGGAGAAAATCAAGGACACTTGTAAAACACTTGTGGTTTCTGAACTGGCTGCTGTGGGAACTGAACTTGTTATCTCTGAGTTTCTGTTCCATCTCCCACCCCTGCCACCATAAAAAAGTCATAATCCAGCCTTGACACCACACGTCCTTGGCTTGTATCCACTGTGCCAGGATGAAGCATCCAAAATAAAATTCCCTTTGATGCTTTCATGCTAGCCCAAATAAATCCATGTATGATTTTCAACGATGACACATATTTACTTCTTTTGAGGAATGTACTAATTTTAGGGGGAACTTGTTGGAAAACTTAAGTAAATGGGAACATGGACGGCAAAATCCCCTATGTACACTCAGCAGATTGGCAGAGGATTGACCTTTTAACAGAAAACTGCATTTTCTGCCCCTGGATGAATTCATTTTAATAATAAAACATTCGGCACTCAATACTGCAATTTAGTTAGGTTTATTTTAAAAGCTGTTTCTGTTGAGCAACCATGTACTCATCAGACTTCAATTGATTTTAGCTCCCAGCACACTCTCCACCAGCACATCCTCAGAAAACAAGGTCGCACTCCAAAGCTTGTGGTTAGAGAGACTGTTTTGCTATGAAATCCATAAATCCATGATTGTTTGCTTATTCTTTGATCAGGTAGTTCCTGGTTTCTTTTTTTTTTTTTTTTTTTTTTTTTTTTTCCAATTTTAGAGTATTTAAGTATTTCCAAGTCACCTTTTACAGCCCTGTCTCCTAAAAATTACCTTTATATAATATTAATTTGCAACAGCAAATATGTTTTTGGAGAACTGTATTGCCACCTGAATTGCAAAGAGCGCTAAACCAAACTAGCAAACTCAAAGGTTCCTCCGAAACAAAGGGTCAAACCATCTCAAGACTCTTTACAAGTTAACTATATTTAAAAAAAATAAAAAACAAAAACAGTGTCAGGCAGCAGTGACCTTGTTGTAGTATCCATATGTGATGTAAACACCAGAGAGCCGCATCACCACTCACAACACCCCTGAAAGCCAGAAGGAAGAGAAAACATTAAACATTCATTAGTCTTGGATTTCAACATTAATAGTTCATAAACAAAGCACCATAATGCCTTTACATGAAAATGATGATAAACCCTACATCTATTAATAATGTCACCGTACCTCATCCAGCACCTCCACCTCAGTGGTCCTCATCTTAAAGAGGACATTGTATGTCTGCTGCACAGCTCAGCTTTTAGACTTGGCCAGTCATACAGCTGCTGGCAGGCAGATGAACCACGGGCTGCAGCACTGACTCAACAGGCAACGGGCCCACAGCGGATGTTTGGAGTGGAAATGCTTTGCCACATTATACCCTCGCCCGATTTCCTCCCAGATAAAGCAGACATTTATGATGACCTTCGACACAGGTTTGGGTTACTGTAGCACCCAGGTCTTACAGGGAGTGTGTACCAATAACCGTGTATCACAGCTACTTCAATGGGACTGTGTATTATCCTCTTAGCTTCCAGTGCAAGACTGCTGGACAGATTGGCCCCCACTGCCCTGCTGCTAATTGCTGGCCGTAACTTCCTGTGAAGGTCATATATCTCCAAAAGTTGTTGTTCCAAAAGTTACTTTCAGTAAGATGTCTGCTGTTGCACTTCATCAGTTTCCCCCTGTTAGTTATGATGCTGTTTTAAGCCCGTAGTTGCTGTCAGTTTAACCAAAGTTACATCACTGGTCTGTTCACTGAGCTTTTTTCATATTTGACACCTTCAAAATTGCAAATGCATTCTCTAGTTTTTAGGCAAACAGGTTGAATGCAACTAACCAAATTAAACAGTTCTTTATTTTAAGACAGTCACAGTGGGGTGCCCCATTTGGTAGAGTGTGTATCCCATGTACTGAGACTGACCCTCCCAACAGGTTTGATCCCAACCTGTGGTCCTTTCCTGTGTCTTCCACTCTCTACCGTTTCCTGTGTCTCCACAGCTGTTCTGTCCAATAAAAAAACAACAACAGTTATGGTTATATTAAAGAAGAAAAGGTGCAACATATCTGAAGCTGAAAAGAGACAAAGACATGATTTTTAGCCAGCGACTGAAATTAGGTTGGTACTGGACCTGAGCAGTTGATAATATCGAATATATTCATGTTGATGGGTGGATACTTTCATGACCAGATGATCACAGACTGATACTATCACATTACAGAAAGATACTAGTGAAACAAACAGATTCAATGTACTGGCAGAGGTTTAGTAGAGGTCTGACGTAGGTGGAGGTCTAGGTGGTACTGGAGTCCGGGAGAGACTGGTGCGTCATCTCTACTTCCCCTCCTCTGGCTCACTGTCAGAGTCTGCGTCACCAGCGATGTCCCTAACAAACAAACATGCAAAACACCCTAAGGGCTAGTTAATGATGTGGCATGTGTAACACAAAGACAATTAAAAAAATTGCACCCACAAACAGCTTTAAAATATGAAAACTTTTCTCTTTTTTAATTTCAGTTCATTGGTGAGAAGCATCAGCCTCCAGACAAAGAAATATTTCCATCCAGCTCCTGACAGAAATGTCAGGGGAAACACTTAAAAAGCTTAAACATGAAATTTGTTCTTTCTTACAAACTCCACTGACAATGTAAAATACTCACTATTATACACTTATCAACTCCCTTAAGCTTAATGACATGTGTTGTTTCAAAATTACATAAAGTATTAATGTCCATGAAGGGTCACTCAGTTCCACTGCATTTCCTGCTCAGCACATGTGTGACAGTTTCAGGCTGTTCCCATGTCCTAATATCCTTTATAAAATCATGTGTTCACAAAGTGGTGAACCTCATTCCTTCCTTGCTTGTGGATGACTGAGCCTTTCCAGGATGCCCCTTTCATACCCAATCATGATACTATCACCTGCTTACCTGTTTACCTGTGGAATGTTCCAAACATTCCACAACTTTCCCAGTTCTGTTCTTGTTTGAATCATGTTACTGCATCAAATTCAGAGCTAAAAACTCATTTTATATACATTTTAAATCCTTGGTAAAGTTGTCATCGCACAATAGCATAATCAGTTATTTAGTTATGTTTTCAAATAAGCAATCTGTTACAACATTTTCCTGTTTCTTTTGCTGCCATTAATTGAAGGACTGAATTGAAACACAATGTACCGTAGGCTATACGAGCCAGTGTTTTATTGTTTTTGTAGAGGCTGGCATAAGCTGTCCCTATATGCCTCTGTCCAGTTTGCTGATTGTGAGCAGCCAAAAGGGTGCACAGGTTTGAATTGTCAGGTAGGCTACTAGGGTTGGGCGATTGGAACAATATATTGGCAAAATGCCACTTGTTTTTTGGGGGGGCAATTTTTGTCATTTTAGTTTGCTAATTTAATGGTCTGCCTCCAAAGATCAAGTGGGAGCTGCTGCTCAGCTGGCAGCTGACAGGTAGAGAGCAACATTGGGGGGAAACATCGTGTTGAGTCCTACTTGCCAACAATGTGGGAATTTGTGCATGTGATGTGTTTTCAAGTGTCAGTTATATAAGAAACAAGCATCCGAATCCAAGCATCTATGTTTTCTTTTTTTTCTGTTACCATACACCCCCACCTGCTCCCAGTGTCATCTGTAACAACTGTTGTTTTAATAATTGTGACCAGCACAAGCCTTCCAGATGGTTTCCTATAGTATTTACTGTAAGTATTATAGGAGTAGTACCCTAATAAATCTTCATTGGTGTGTTGTGGCAGAAAGGTTTGGACCACATTCAGCCTCTCTGTCATAAACAGAGTAAAGTTCAAATGCAGTTTTGGACCAGCAGTGGCATTTCTTTACTCTATTGTTTGGATACTGTCCTATTGTTTTGCTGACTTTATGATGATGTCAAGCTGTTGTTTACAGTGTTGCAAGAGCAACATGAATTTATTCTCAGTGTGTCATGCACGCTTTTCCTCTGGATTGATGCCCCTCCTGCCCACGTCTCCATGCTCTGAGCACAACCGCCCCTGAGGCTGTTTGATTGGTTGGTCTTCTGAAATGGTCGACCCCAAAAGTTGTAGTCTTCTTACTCGTTAATTCACTGTGGTAATGTGCCAATTTTAATGTCCAGCAGTGCAGCGATGCAATGTTCCTGACCTGTTTTTAACCTCAATTACTTCCCCGAGTGGGGAAAAGGCTTTGGTATCATTACAGACAGTTAGGTAGAGAAAACAAGGAGATTTACTGGATCAGAACTGACAGGCATGCGTGACAGAAGCTATTGTTTTGGTGATCAAACAAGTGATGTGTGACCAACATGGTGGATTTAGTGAAGAATGTTTTCCACTCAGATGTCCATATATACACTCTACTCGCCTTCATTTGGACCCTTTCTGCTTTCCTCTCTTCCTAATGAGCATAGGTATCCACCTCTGTCTCTTTGTTTCCTTCGTTCTTCCTCTTCTCCTAATTCCTCCTCTCCCATCCTGTAGATGTCAGTTTATCTGCCTCTCTCCCTCCATCACTTTTACTCTATTTCTTTTGTCTGTGTTCTGCACTTCTCTCATCTCAGCAGCAATGAGTAAAGGTCAGTGTGCCAGCACTCTCCTGTTGTGCTGTCAGTGTTCATGTCTGTTACTGAGGTACTTATTAGCTCTGGCCTTTAGCTGCTGCCCTAACGAGCAGGCAGCACAGCACTGAAACAGCTGGTGGAGGGAAAAAAAAAAAAAAAAACGCAGAAGCCAGAGGAAAGAAGATGACCTCAGACATCCAACCCAAAGGATAGTGCATCAGTCTCCCGTCCATAAACCTGATTTTAATCATTATAGAAACAAAGGTAACAGAAAGAAATCAAGTACTAAAGTCACAATGACATGAAAAACAACTTTCAAAGTGACAGGATAAAGGCATGATGCAGTTTTGTGAAAGCTGTTTCATTTCGTTCCCAAGGGCAGCTGAGTCATATGCAAGAAGTTCTTCTCCTTTCGTACATTTAAATGATGATAACTGTAGTGTTTATCAAGTTTGAAACACTTTTTACCAAAATTAAATTAAATCTCAAACATCCATTTTGATCTGGAAGTGGGAAATATGAAGCTTAATTTTCAAAAATTCCAAGTGATTTGGGTTTGAATGTATACACATTTATAAGTGCATAATGCACATACATGTTATGGTCTAATGACTTTGAGAAAAAACAAGAGTGAACCTCCACAGCCATGTCCCTTCATATTGTAATGCTCACTCAATACCAGATTTTTATTTTAGTTTATTTCATTTTATTAATGAACAAGATGTTGCTCACCTTAGATCATTACCAACAGGTCATAAAACCAAGTTTTGGTCTCAAAAGCAGGACTCAGGCAGGTAGGTTTAAAATTCAAAGTTTACTAGTCAAACAGGCAGCCAGAGGGTGGCAACACGAACACAATCAAAGCTCACAACAACACAAACAGAGAGGCAGGGTTGAGAAAACAGGGTGGGCAGGACACAGGCGAGGAACCTCAAATACTTTTGCTAAGATGTTTCAATGGACAATCAGGCAAAGAGTAGGTGGAAATACACTGATACGGTATATGTATTAGGACACTAATAGGTGAATGGTGTGCAGGTAGGTGAAATAATCAGGCCACTGGAATGACAGGTGAGTTTGACTAACAGACGGAAAAGCCTTTTCCATTGTAGGAAAAGCACAGGTAATAACATTAAATAATGTTCCAGTAAGCTGTGACAGTGAGCCAGCATGAGCAACACCAGGACCCTGAAACTGAAGCAGCTAAATAGAATTCAGCCACCATTAATTTTAATTGTGTATGCGTGTGCACTTCCTTCTATGACTTGTCAAAATGGCTACAATAATAAAGCCTATGGGTGGGCACGGAAAAAGTGTGCCAAAAATTAAGAGTCGGGCAACAAAAAGTGAACTTTTTCTTGAGAACGGTGCCAGAGGGAAAAGGTTCTGTCATCTGTGCCAACCCGTTCTCATTAGAGTCAAATCCTGACGCTTTGTCACGCTCCTCTGCATCTCATACAGATGCACATGGTACCTTTAGCATCCATTTAAGAGCACCAGGCTTTCAGCAAACTCCACTGTTGACCCATCTGTGTCAATGTTAGACACAAAACAACTGCAACAAGTTCTCATCCCAGCAATGCACAAACCCCTCCTGCTCAAAAAACCTTCCTAACAAGCGGTTAATGTGGGTTTCTGAAAAGATTGTTCCTTTTTTGTTCCTCACAGGACATGAATCCCAGTCTCCTTGGACAAAACGTATATGACCCATCACTAAACCCAACCTCCAGCCCTCTAAGGACTTTTTCACTCTTTACACTACATGACCTCTCTATATTGCTCCAGATGGGTTTACAGTGGCGTTAGCTGAAAGCCTGTTACATACAGGTGCTGAAGCTTATCTTGTGTGTCTGTATGAGACACCAGGGGCGGGACAAAGCGCCAGTATTTGACACTCTGGGAATGAGACCAGACTGTCTGTACAATGGCTGCTTTGGGACATCTCAGACTCAGCTTGTCAAGGTCGACGAAGCTGTACCCTGCCAGCGTACCGTGCACTAAAAATTCTTTTGTCCACTGAGCTGAATGCAAAGTTTAGATTGTCACACAGCTCATAGTAATCTGGTGATTAGGCACACTGTGAATGTCTGTGTCAAGATTCATGGCAAATTCATCCAATTCACTGTAAAATGCCATTTACAATTTACAAAAGCCTACTGTGATTTTTTTCAATTCACTTGTTTTGACCAACCAACAATCCAAAACCTAAACATTTTCAGTTTGGTGTCATGAAGGAATAACAAAGAAAAGCAGCAAACCCTGACATTTATGAAGGTGCCATGTTTTCTTGAGAAATGACTGGAACCATGAATAGATACATCAGCTGTATAAAAAAACCTCTGACCCACTGCATATATCTGGAACAATCCTAATGGGGTTCATGGTCGGCTGTGTGACTACAATAACTGTATAAGAAGCCTCATAATAAATGTGATGAGATGAGGGAGTGTGTCTGCTTCAGGCTGTGTGTCTGGAGTGTTGTGGTATTGATTGTATTGGCCTTGTGTCAGCATGACATCACCTTGGCAATGCAATCTCAAGTGCTCTTTAAACTGGCTGTTTTATCATGTGTGACTCTGTGTGTGTGTGTGTGTGTGTGTGTGTGTGTGTGTGTGTGTTTGTGTTTGTGTGTGCGTGCTCTGTAGGGGAGAAATCCCTCCATCTGCTTTTCGGGTGCCATGGATTTGCTTTGTCCTGATTCAGCACTTTGTCTCAAACATGCACACACACACACACACACACACACACACACACACACACACACACACACAGGCACGCACGCACGCACACACGCATGCACGCCTCTCAGTATTCAAAGTGTTGTTATCTTGTAGCAGCCTTTTCCATCACCTCCAATGTTTCTTCATAATCAAGTTCTGCCATAGCTCTTGATTCTCTCTCTCTCTCTCTCTCTCTCCTTTTCTCTCTGTCAAACACACACACACACACACACACACACACACACTCCTTTGACTAGGGGTTGCCAGAAGCATCCAGAGCAGATATGAAATTGCAGCTGGGTGAATTTTGGCGATGTCGCTGCAAAGCTTAGCTTCAGTTCCAAGGCACAACTTTCACTCATCGCCTCCATTTCTTCCTCTGCTGTCTCTCTTTCTCTTGCGTGACACAAACCACTCAGCTGTCTTTCCTCTCGCCCCATCCGTCCCTCTGACTTCCTGCAACAGGTTCAGCATCTCTGAATTAAAGCACACCTTCCAAATGCAGTGTGGTATGTTGCAGGAAAGAGTCCAGCATGCTCATGAGAGTTCCTTATTTGCTTCCTGTTTGGGCTGACCGTGACTTCTTACCAAGGTTAATTCAGAACTGAGGACTTTCTTTTCCTTTTCTTACCATTTTGTTGCTTCTCTTTTTGCTGAGTTGTCAGTTTGAAATACCATGCACATTTATTTCACTTCTTAAAAAGATGACTGTGCCAAAAGATGAAATCAGAAATTTGAGCGTAGGACATTAACTGGATAGAATCAAGATGTTTAACTGGAGCTAAATCCAAGGAAATTATCAGGGTTTATTTTTAATGTTTAAAAGTGAGTGAAAAGATAAAAATTGGCACAAACCACACAGGACTTATCTTTACCTACACACACAATGGTTTAATGTGTTTAATCAGCATTTGTGCTCAATATTTCTCTTCACTTTCTTATACAAAAGTACACATATAAGCTTTACGTGTAATAAACAAAATTTGAAATCTTTCAGCTACTACATTTTTCTATCACTGAAACCTTTATCAAAAATATACTGTACTTTTGCAATACAGAATGTTTTTGAGAAAAATGGAAGTATTGCAGTGTCCAGATGTGCTAAGCTAATAAAGACACATCCACTCAGACTCAAGGTAGATGTGGCTGGTAAAGAAGCCTCTTCTAAAAACTGACTTGAAGGGGGTGCTTGTGTGCAACACTTATGCAAACAAGTACAGTATATATACTTTATAAAGACCACTTCACTTTTTCTGTTAACCACATCAAATCTACTTTGATTCAGTGTTCTAAGCCAATAAAACAATAATAATACCTGTGGGGTTAACACTTTTTGCATAGTTTTGACAAGCCATGTGTCTGCTGATGTAATTTAAAAGATGAATTTTTCAGCATATCAACCTTTGTTCCAAAGAGGATTAGTAGAAATTACATTTTACAATTTCTTTGTATTTAAAGGATTCAAAAGATTATTGTAAATCATATACAGTGGTGTCAAAATTGAATTATTTTCACCATGGCAAATTTTTCCACAAGAGTTTGCCATTGCAGTGACAGACATCCTACGCGGTTGTTCAGTGAACACAGTGTGAGTTCAGCTCACACGTCCCTGGATGTCCTCTCCGGCTGCTGCAACAGCTGTCGCCTGGACAGAGAGGAAGGATGTTACCCCGAAAAACATAGGAGGAACGTCAGCTCTACAAATCACTGGTGAAAAGACAAAAGCTTCAGCTCAGTGATTTAGGCCGTATCAGTGTGGAAACGTGATGGAACAAGTTATTGGATAATTTTTTAGCATATTCCACATGGCCTCCGAGCACTGTCACCCTGGCAGCCCCATAAAAACCAGAGTAGACACATTAAATGGCGGCCATATCTTGACAGTTGTGGAGAGTCATCAATTGCTTTAAATACCATCTTGGTGCTTCACAGTCTAATTCATTTCCTTCAAGTGTTTGTGACTCAGATATATCCCACTTAATGTCCTTGACGATGAGGATTTATTATTTGTCATCATGAAACCAGTGTTTGACAAAGTGCAGGACTTTAAGTCTGTGAGCATGTAAGTGGACTTAAGTCAGAGCCAGAAATGGGATAAACTATGTTTTTTACTATCTGAAGGTTCTCCAATGTCATCCAGGTCATGGTTAACTACAGAGGGTCTAGGGCATCTCATCCAAGGGGCTCCTTCAGTTCTAACTGGCTGCAGGTATTTAATCTCTTTGGGGTCATTGTCAAGGTTATTGATACCACCTAGTTCGTTAGTGCTCCTTGTTGTACCGGCAGTCGTTAGAGTCACTGGAGGTGACGGGAGGCCAAGTGTGAACGGTTCCTGGCTGTCATTTCATACCATTCTGAGGGTGTTCATCCCAAAATGTATGGCAGGATGTAAGAAAATGATTTCAGCTAAGTCCAGTTAACCTACATTCAACCCTTCTTGGATTTCAGATGTATTTTGCAAGATTTCAACTAAAAAGCTGGGTTTTCGTCTGAATGTGCTGACTACTAATAACTTCCCAAACATGAGCTGAAGGGCCTCCCCAGTACCTTAACTCTTGTCTTTGACATTCCAGTCATCCATGAACTCCTCACCGCTAATCTATGGACATTACTCAAGCACATAACTAAGCAGTTTGCATTCATATACAAACTGGAAAATTTATTATTGGCCAGATTTACAATCATAGCACGGAGTGTCGACCATAAACTCGCAGTTTTAAAGTTTAATATCAAGAAGATTAAAATGTAATGAATCATATTTTACTTCCACAATTTGTCTCTCGATCCTCACTGTTTGTTCTGTCACCTTCGCTGGCCTCTGTATCTCCTCCATTGCACACTCAGACACACTCTGAAACACACGCATTATTACATGAAGTGAAAGGTGGTTCTTGTCATTAACACACACCCTTTGTCTCTGTCCCCCGTGCAGGAGCTGGAGGTTGGTCTCCTCTCGTCTCAGACAGATATCAGTGGCTGGAAGTGGATCTGGGGAGGCGGACCCAAATCACTGCTGTTGCCACGCAGGGACGCTACGGCAGCTCTGATTGGCTCACAGGTTACCTGTTGATGTTCAGCGACACAGGACATAACTGGAGACAACACCGGCAAGAAGACAGCTTAGGGGTAACTCTAAAAAAAGAAAAGAAGAGCACAACTAATTTTTAATTGCAAATATACCTTTAAAGAAAGTGAACACCACCTGGGCCTTACTTCAGCAACATCATGAGAAAATGTCATTTAAACTTTATTTGCCAGCATAAAATACTTGAAATACTGACTTTTTGCTCATGGCAACTAATGCATTATTAAAGTTTATGGTTATGTTTAGGCACTTAAAGCACTTGGTTGAGATTTGGGAAAGAGGGTGGCCTTGGGTGAATATTGAAAATCAATAGTGGCTCAAAATATATTAACATTTAATCAGAACCACCATCTTTTTCTAACCTTAACCAAAGTGCTTCAGTTAACAAAACCTCGAAATCCTGAACAACCAACATCTACCACGACCACCAGCCTCATAGCCGGTGAACATAACCCAGGCAGCAATTACATATCCTATCAGGTGTAATTCAGAAAACACATTAGTAATACATCAACATAATATCTAGGAGACAGAGCTGCCTACACTGTACGTGCAAGGCTATTTGAAAACAGCATCGATAAGAAAGCAACGGCTGCATGCTGACAAAGCACAAATGTATTTAAATACACAACTTCTCCATTAGACTTTCATTCAGTTTTATTTCTAAGTGATGAAAATCTGCTAAGAAGTTTAGAGTCAGTCTGCAGGTGTTACATAACATGAAATTATCTGCAGGAAACCTTCGCAAAGCAAATAAAAACATGTTTTGGTCAGCTGGAAGAACGTGCCTATTTTTCCCCTATATTTTCTTTCTCTAACAATTTCAAGTCTCCACAAAACAATTTTATTTTGTGCTAAAATGTGCTGAATTCAAACCAATGGCAGAAGAAGAGTGATCTAAAAACAGAAAATATTCTGCAATGGACTCCATTAGCAGTTATGTGGATTAAAAAAGACACACTTATATACCAACATTATGTATTTCAACAGCTATGAAGACAGTCTGGGAGGGAGTGCAGCTCAGAACTCAGGTTCACATAAGTTAAAATACATTTGGCCTCACTGTCATAGACATAATTTACATTTCTGTGGGGACTGGTACCGCCTGCAGCGCCAAGCCTGCTCACCAGGAGCCTTTCACTCTCTATTAATAATGGATGGAACAATGAAAGGAACCTGGGCAGGGCTCTGTCGACTGCACGGAGCTGCTGTCACACAGTTAAACCTCTGCTGACAGGAGGTTGGGGCTGTTGTTAGAAAGACTGCCTGGTGCACAAAAAGTCACAGCTTTGATTCCTGCAGCGGCGAGCGCGTCTATCAGCAGTCTCCAAACAAGTTGCCGATGGAACGCTTGCTGTCTCCGTCGTGAGCTAGTCCTGATAAGAGTGGCAGCTCAGTGCCTAAAATGTAAATGTGAGACACGCATGTGGTGACTTAAATATTCTGTAGTGCAGCTGATACGCATGTATGAAGGCCCCGTCTGCAGACCGAGGAGAGATTCACAGCAGAGGCACTTTTCCTTTAGGTCTTTTCCAGCCTTTTATAGCATCTTTAGAGCTAATGCCCATCCCATGTTGTGGTAAAGAGACAGAATACTAGACTGCAGAATGACTGATCACCACCAAGCAAACTGCTGTATGTCAGGAAGCCATGCAGACTCAGAGGCAGTCAAGCATCTCCTCTCTCCTTTAAGGAAGACGCTACACCCTCCTTGTTACAGTAGCATCCCGGAGAACAGCTTTTGATTCCGCTTTGACAGGATACGATTTTCTCACAGTGAAGGATACAAACTCTCTGAAGCCTGGGAGTCATCACTAAAAAGAGAGAACAGGGTGTGACTTCTTGCAGCTTAAAAAAATTGTTGATTTGACACTCAGCATGAAAGGTGATAAACCCAGATCAGCTCTCACAGTGTTTTTTAAAGCTCCGTATATTAGTCAGGCCAGCTTAGTGTGTCGGTTAAGGAGGAGATTTGACTGCAAAAACAGCTGTATCAGTCAGCTTCCCAGCTTAGATGCTTCGTCTTCCTCCCTTTGCTCTCCATTGCTGGGGAAAAAATGAGTACGTTTACTCAAGTATAAGCCTAACTCCAAGAAAGTTGGGCCGTTGTGTAAAATGTAAATAAGAACAGAATGCAGTCATTTACAAACAAACTGTATTCACCAACAGGAGTTTTATGAGCCCATGTAGTAATCTCCTTTATTCAATCATATGTTCACAAAGTGGTGAACCTCTCTCCATCCTTGCTTATGAATGACTGAGTCTTTCCAGGATGCCCCTTTCATACCCAATCATGATACTATCACCTGTTACCACTGAACCTGTTTACCTGTGGAATGTCCCAAACAGGTGTTTTTAGAGCATTTCACAACTTTCCCAGTCTTTAGTTGCTTCTGTCCCAACTTGTTTGAAATATGTTGCTGCATCAAATTCAGAATAAACAGATATTTACAAAAATCATGAGGTCAAATATTAAATATATTGTCTTTGTATTGTTTTCAACTGAGTATCTGTCAGAAAGGATTAGCGAAATTTGACATTGTGTTTTATTAATGTTTTACAAAGTGTCCAAACTTTTCTGGAATAGAGGTTATACTTAAGTACAATTTTGAGATACTTGTTTGAGATACTCCACCCGATGCTACTTTATACTTCTAATCAACTACATTTCAAAGACAGATGTATACATTACATACAATATTCATTTATTTGACAGCTACAACCACCACTTTTTAAATGTTTTTCCTTTCATATAAAACATTGGATCAGTACAATGTATTGTTAATGAATAAATAAATAAATAACAATACAATACTTCATAAATAAAGTAAATAATATGTATGTACTTTTCCCTCAGTAACTAGGGAAACAGTTACAGTTATTTGTACTGGAGTATTTTTACAGTGTGCTGTTGCTGCTTTTACACCAAAAAAGGATCTGAATACTTAGTTTGATTGATCAATAGTTTGATTTTTCCTCTTTCTTAAACTCTTAAGCGTCTCACACCCCCCTGGATCTTTAGAACTCTTTGAAGGAGGTGCTAACCTTAACTTGGGAACAGCTGGACTAACATAGTGAACTGTATGTGAAGTAGGGCAGTCAAAATTATGGTCACATATTATGGGATTATGGACCTTTCATTCTCATGTATTCGTGTCTAGGTGACTAATGGGGATATCTGTTTTTCAAAACTGGTTCAGTGCTGAGGCAGAGTGCTGCTTTCAATGTAACCCCTCCAGACGTTTGCACACCGTTCACTCAAAGTGTTTGTTTTTGCCACTGACAGGCTCAGATTTTGATTCTAAGCGTGTGACATTATGGAAAGGATCCATACAGAGATATAGGATCCTTTTTGTTTAGCCAGAAACAGCCACAATATCTCTCTCACCCAAACCACCAGACTCCATTTACAGAGACAGAAATTCCATCATCGTAAAACACACTTCGTTCAAACTCGATAGAAACAAAATCAAACTCAACACAACCTTCTTAATTCAGACAAACTCATTTAGTTGTAAGGAAATATAAGGACACATCTAAGTGTTTATGATTGTATTTGTTACTTATAGCTTATAGTAAACACAGCAGTGATTATATACGATACATGATTCACATGTTGAGCTTTAGGGTTCATTCTCGACCTTGAAAAAGTTGCTCAACAAAAAATGCTCAACTCAAGGTTGACTATGAAATTTTTTCTGAGGCTTTCAGCAACAGCCTATGGCCGCTATCAGCTGACAGAGTTAGCCAACCTATTACGTAGAGTAAATATGTCATCGTAAGTGTAGTTTTAATAAGTTCTTCATCAGTTAACATTTTGGCATTGGGACCTCACTTGCCCAGTGTTAAATCATTTTTAAATGGAAGGAGAGCTGCCTCCATCACTCCCCCAGTGGATTACAGAAACGATGCAGACGCTAAAATTAAAGATGAAACATGCAGTCTGTGGCTCAACTGGAAATTTAATTTTATGTGGAAATCTTTGATACATAAATATGGTCACAATTATAAAACTCTCCACGAAAGCTTCTGGAGAACCTCCATCTTGGTGAAAAGATTCTGCCGACGTCAACACTCAAGCAGTTATAACTTTCTATTACAAGCAACTAAGTGGTCCCATCTCAAGTGAATGCAGCATGCTTGTAACTGAGTATTTTTACACTGTTGTATTAATACTTTTACTGAAGTAATGGGCCGGAGTACTTCTGCCACCACTGCTCTGTGATTCTTTCTCATGCCCTCTCCCGTCCTCCTCCTTGCCTCATTCTCTACCCTCCTCTCTCTCCTTGACTGAGGTCTTGTCAGAGGCTACTCATATTTCAAAACATGCTCGGGGAAGTAAATGAGATGCCACTCTCCTCAGCCTCCTCAGCAGGAAACAGAGCCGTTTGTTGAGCTCAACGCTTCGCTGGCCAGCCGGCTCAGCCCTTCAAAGCACTGAAGACGGCACTGAGATCACAATTATGCAGAGGCAGGGAAGCCAATTTCACTCACATTGCCACATCAGTACATGACACACACCCTCAAGTAGGGAGAGCAGACACAAGCAAAGCACACTCGAAGGCATACGCACACAAACCACAAATGCATGGCTCACAGATGCTGATGCTCTGGGTATGCTATTTGTGTGTCATCCACTGAATCCCACTGGAAAATGGAGGCCATTAGTCTTTTTAAGAGAGGCTCGGTACGGAGACAGAATAGGTCCCAGTTATTGATCACTGGACACAGAGAGGGAGAGACATTATCAGCAGTGAGGATCAATGGCCCCTGTGAGCTCAAAGTTTGGAAATCCAGGAAGACTGTCTCTGAATCAGGAAGGTTAGGGAGAGTTTTTCTCCCCTCTCCAAACGTTCATTTCAGCAAGAAGTAATGCACCTATTTCTTTTAAAGATCCCTTGATTGCAAACGGGAGCGCGAGTAGAAGGTGATAATGGAAGATTTTAGCATTTAGCCTCTGGGATAGCCACTAAACTTCAAACGAGAATACTTTTGCACAGTAAACAGTTTGATAATGAGCATCAATATATTTATATATAAAACCCTCTCTAGCTACTTGAAGGCAATTTACTACCAAGAGTTTGTCATCAGGGCATCACTGCTGCAGCAGCCATGAAAACATGGATGACTGGATGTATAAATGAGGCAAACCAACATGTTATTCTGCTGTTTCAGGCTTTCCCAGGTAACAGTAATGCAGACACTGTGGTCCAGTACAAACTTAAACAGCCAGTGATAGCCCGGTACCTCCGCCTCATTCCTCTGGACTGGAATCCCACTGGGAGGATTGGAGTCAGACTGGAGATATATGGATGTCGATATAGTAAGTTCAGTTTCTGTATTTGACTTTGTTGGTTTAGGCTGGTGCTAATCCTTAACTGAAAAAACAAAAGAAACAAAAAAAAGATTCTAATTGTGCAGTGATGTATCTGGATTTTTAAATTTCCTGTTCAGACTTATTTACAGTAAAGTGTTTATTATTGTGTAAAAATGAAGGAAATATCAATTATTGTGTGTTTGTTGTGAAGAAATCAAAGAATCCTGCACTCAGCTCTCGAAGCTGTTTCAGTCCTCAAACCATCAAGTAAAATTGAACAAAATTTAATTTTCCCTGATGAAGGTTTGCAAGAGCAATAATCTGAGTACAAGTGATCGACAGTGTGTGAAGATTCTTCAGTCACCTTTGATGACACCCAAAGCTTCTGGGGTCGTCTTTTATATGCTAAACATAACATTGCTTTTTAATTGGAGCGGTGAGATTTGAGGAAAACACTGATGATAGTGGTAATACATTTCCTCACATCTTATGATCTACATGAATTGTGCTTTCACAACAAAAAAAACATTTAATTACTCTCCCTTTGTCTTTTTCTGCTGGGCTGTAGTCATTAGCAGAAACTAGACCATATGGTTTTACAGTGGTGTCTATAGGGGGCAATGGGCTCACAGCTCATTAGAAAAAGTTTTTTTCAGAGAGGAATAAACAGCTATAACAAACAATAAAACAATAAAAAATACTGTCATGCACCTGAAAACATGGCTGTTGCTTGTGAGATTTACATTGACCACGCTGTAGGAAAAACACGTCTTGCCACCATAACTGCTGCGTGGTGCCTTTGCTGTCAGGGAAATGGCTAGAGTGCGTACATTTAAAGATATGCACACAGAAAGTACACTCGCTTTTTTCAATCAAACTGACATAAACGTAATTTCGGCAGAAGACACTTTTTTAGTTATTTTCTAACTCGTAGTTTTATATCTTCAGTATCTAGCAATTTCCCTGACAGCCCTCAGATACACTCATAGATTTTATTTTTGGAACCAAAGCACTGGGTTCAGGTATTATTGGACAAATTTGCAGCAAATTGAATACACATAATAACTTCCATTTGCACTCACTTAATGGCCTGTGGGGGCAGGATATGGAAGCTCAGATATCAGACCCCTTACGGCTCATGCTTTTGGACAAAATGCAGTCCTCCTCAATCTGTGTGAGACATGTTGTAATTCATTGTAAAATAGTCCATCTGCTCCACTGGTCAGTGGCTAAACTGTCATAGTTCAAGTCTGACCTGGAGCCTGCAGGAACCTGCCACCCTCATTCACATGTTCTGGAGATTTCTCAAGCTTAACACATACTGGCAAACGATTATCTCAGCAGAGAATCTTTAATTAACAAAGCTAATAGTAACATTTTGGCTTTGGAACCTGACTTGCCTGATGTTAAATTCCTTTTAAGTGGAAGGAGAGCTGCTCTCCTTCACTCCTTCAGTGGTTTAGAGAAACGATGCAGACTGCAAATTTTACTTAACATGGAAAACTTTTGTCTGCTTTGTGGAAGATTTGCACTCTGACAATTTCAGCATACCTTAAAGTTACCCATCAGTGTGATATTACTATGATTTTTTTTTTTCTATTATTGCCTTTGTACTTTACTTGGATCAGATTGATTTGAAAGGTTCTCTTTCATGTTCTGGGAATGAGGGTGAGATGTGTGTGTGTGTGTGTGTGTGTGTGTGTGTGTGTGTGTGTGTGTGTGTGTGTGTGTGTGAGTGGAGGGTGGGGGGGGGGGGGGGATCACAGAGGGAGGGTAGACTATCAAGTTTCAATTTCAGCACAGACACGATGTTCGCATGTGGAATAGTCATATTGGAGTTAATGTAATGCCAAACAACAAATTAAGTCAAACACATCGTGCAACAGCTTTTAGTACTGCTCCATATAAGGAAAACTTGCAAGGTTCACATTTCCATGACTAATCTAAACGAGGAGTATGTCTGATATTATATAAATTAGTCCAGGGTTCTTGGATAACCATTTGACGGTTACCGTTAATGAGTGATAGATGAATTAAGATGATATACTTGGGTCTTTAACCTTTTACATTAACCTCTTAAACACATGTTGGTGAATATAAGATCCCACTTTTCAGCCAAACATTGGTTAAACTGAACACTGAGTTTTATTTTAAAATTGTAGACACCAAAGCTGTCAGGCTGAATTCTGGGGGGATCTGTATAAAGTTATGTACAATACATCTAAACTACTCATTTGATGTGGTCTTTGGTTTGAATATTTCACATAGCTTCAGTGAACAGCCAGAACAAACCAACACAGAACAGATGTGACACTGTCAGATAGTGTGGAATAAGATTTTTCTAATCCTGAACCCACTTGATGGCAGAAAAAAAGAAAAGCCGGATGCTAAGAGGTTAATGCTACATGCTAAGTAGCCTTACTACCATCTATATTCAGTGACATTAGTAACCTGCA
Organism: Chaetodon auriga; assembly: GCF_051107435.1. Lineage (NCBI taxonomy): Eukaryota > Metazoa > Chordata > Actinopteri > Chaetodontiformes > Chaetodontidae > Chaetodon > Chaetodon auriga. The sequence continues at coordinate 9,428,845 of NC_135076.1, read as the reverse complement.
CAGCACACAGATGAGATGATTTTGACTCACGGCTGTTGGACAGTTTGTTTTGGCACTCTACTGATATTTGTCTCTTTTTCTGCCTTCCTAGAAAATGAAGCTTTTAAGGTAAAATTTCACATTAAACTGTTAAACCGTCACCTGTTGTCTGTCTGATAAAGCTCTTCCTCCTTCTTTCTGCTGTCCCGCAGCCTCTGATGTGGCCAGCTTTGATGGCAGCAGCAGCCTGATCTACAGGCTGAGCGTGAGGCCGAGCTGGACGGCGATGGAGGTCATCTCTCTGAAGTTTAAAACCCTGAAGAATTCTGGGACGCTGCTCCATGCAGAGGGACAGAGAGATCACAGCCTCACTCTGGTGTTGGAGAAAGGACGGCTGCTGCTCTACCACCAACAAGGTACAACGTTGTTCCTCCAATATTTACTTTATACTCTTGGGTGAGATGCTGAACATCAAATTATATTTTAATTGTTTGGTTGTCATTTTCCTACTTAAATTTCAAGTCCTGATGGTTTTTATTCTTGACGTTCTGCTTAATCGTGGACTGTTTTACACCTGGAACATCAAGTGAATGGTTTCAAGGTTTGTTTAGTTGAACAAACAACAGCACTAGTCGACTTCCTGAGGACAAGACTGAAAGCCTGTGATGCAGGTTGGCTGAAACTTTAAATATTTAAATTGAATAAAGTATTTCCAGACTTCTCTTTGACAACTTTTTTGGCAGTCTCTGTAGCTGTATCTGTCTGTTCACTCATTGTTCCTTGCTTTGAGTAAATGTCAGCTAAACGCCTAAATCGTACTGTGTAATTATGCACTCAGGCTCCAGAGTGTCCACCATCCCGTCTGTATGTAAGAAATTTAGGATCGAGCACGTTTCTGTCTCCACGGTGAAATGGGGGGAGCTACAAGTCGGTCTCCATCCATCTGCTGGTTTGTTTGCCTGTTTGTCACATGATTTCAAAGATGCCACTGATCCAATTTTGAGGAAACTCTGGGAATTATGCTTCTTTCTGCTTATGCTGATTAGCTTAATGCAATGTTTATTTGTTTATCCATATGTCCCAAGCAATATCTAGAACAAAACTAATCCTATTTTGAAGAATTGGTGTCGCTCACCATTGCAGCTATTACAGATCAGTGCAAGTAAACATACATGCTGCTGACTTATTTTCTGGGGATAATATATTCTTTTGTCTTAATTTTTTCCTTGATGTTTTCCCTCCACTCATGTCGTCACTTTCCAACTCTGTTTTCCTCTCAGCTTGACATCCTCTCTCATATTCTCTCTCTTTTAATCTACGATGGATGTAAGGGTGAGCTCTGTGGAGCACAGCATAGCCTGATCCACGGCCTCTGCTGGCACAGAATGGGACATTATGTAGATTGTGGGAGGAAACGTGTGTGTTTGTGTTGGTGTAAATGAGGTTAAAGCTGAGGTGTTGTCAGACTGCCGGGCTGTTGCATTATCACCATATGGCAGATCTCTCATCAACCATGCCATCTGGCTGATGGAGTACTCTGCCTCTCTGCTCACCACCCGTTCCTCTCCTCCTTTTGTTTTTGTTTGAAGGTGTTCCTGAAATGATTATATCTCGAAAATGTAATGAGGAAAAACAGGATTCCATGGCAATGCTCAGCCAACTATTGATACATTTCACCATGTGGACAGGTGGAGAAACAGAAGTATAATGACCATCATTAAAGTACTGGCCTGAGATTGCAGTGGCAAGGAAGGAAAATCTGTCACATGAACCGTTTTTGCATGTTGTTTCAGTGAATTTGAGCATGGCAGAATTGTTCCTGGAGATTTAGCTTGTTTTCCTGATGAATGATACTCTGCACTTTCTAGCCTCCATCTTGCATGTCTGATTAAGTCGTATGAAACTAAAAAGTTTACAGATTATACACTCCACTCTGTTGATGCTTAGTTATTCTAAAGGTAAGATGTGTGGCAGCTTATTTAGTATTTTGGAGTCGAAATCATGACTTTTTTAGATAGCTGACATGAAACAAATGGGGATTGAGATGAAACAAATGTCCCCTGCTGGAGGCAAACTTTGGATGTTGTGGCAGTCGGCACCTTAAATCCTGTTTTTAAGCTGCCATTTCATCATGAAAAGTTGTTGGCAGATGTTGCTGGAAATGTTGATTGTTATATTACAGCAATGATGACATTTCAAGGTTGGAGTTGTCTATACAGTGAATTACAACAGCTGAATGTTTGAAGAAAATTTTCTTAATTCAGTACCTTTAATATGTGACCACACATGGGTTTCTGCATTTGAAATGAAGTCGATTTTGGCGAGCATCTAAGTTTGCTGCATTCACCTGTAGTTAATACCTCTCTCTCTCTACTTCCTTTCATCCTCCACACTTGTCTTAACCCCCCTCTGTCACTCCCTCCCGACATTCCTGCTATAAAAACAGAATTTTGTCCGACTCCTTCTAGTTGGGAAGGGGTGGGAGAGTGTTCATTCCCTTGTGGTATTGTCTGTCTGTCAGCGGTAGAGAGGTGTTATCTGCAGAAGCCATCAGTCTGACATCAGCTCCCTAAGTGACGCCTGTCAGCTCCCTGCTAGACCCGAGCTGATAGTCAACAAACTGCTCAAAGCGCTCTGGATGGCCGGGAACGAAAATAAACACGGCTCGGGATTGTAAGGGAGCAGAGATTAGATTGAGCTATGATAATCCAGTGATACAGTCAATAGTGAAAAAAAGCATCCTCTGCCTCAATCACAGTGCTGTCACTGCATGTTTCTGTCTCTGGCTCTCTTTGTTTCGCTGCCTGCCTGTCTGACTGCCCCCTTTGTTTTTCTGCCTTTTCTATTTTCTTCTCTCTCCTTATTTATCACAGCTTTTCTCATATGTCGCCCCAATTCTGCCCCTGCTAGATATTTTTTTTACAGAGGTGATTATTTTTTCTCAAATGCATGGTCTTTGTCTTCCTCTCTCCTCTCTTTCACAGACCCCCCCCCCCCGCCACACACACACACACACACACACACACACACACACACACACACACTCACTCTCCCAGGAGTTTGCACTCGGCAGACAGTGTAATTTAGATCAATGGCTCGGAGCACCCACCCTGAGTCACAGCGTGCTCCTCCACAGTCAGCTGTTGGCTAAGAGAAGAGAAGCTCAAACGAGGGGAGCAGAGATGAAACCTGAAGATTTAGATGCATTATCTCCATAGTTCCACTCTGTTAGATATTCTCTGAGGCTTCTCGTACTTATCTCCCCCATTTGGCAACCTGATCCTGTCTGTCCCGGGCCTCTCTTTAACAGCGATGCATGTCGTATCATGAGGAAAACAAGCTGGCTGAGAAACAGAGGAGCTAAAGATGGCTAATGACAGCTAACACCGAGCATTAGGGATATGTGTAGCGCATGTATAAACACAAGCATAAAGAGCTCTGTCGGAGCAGATATGTTTTTTTTAGAGACAGCGTAACATCCATTAGCATAAATTAATGATGAATGAAAACCAAAAGACAGACAGCAGTACAGTGGACCAATAGGCAGAGAGACTGGAGAGCAAACAGATAAATGATAGAGCGAGACGCCCTCTCTATCTCCCCGTGGCCGTCCTAGCAGTTGGAATAAATTGACTCATTAAGATTTATGTCCGCTATCCAAAACCATCTCATTTCCTCTCTGCTTTACATTTATCAAAATGTCAGTTTGCTATAATGTAGCCCAGTGCTTCATAATTCAGTTCAATTCTGAACTGTCACCGGGAAGCTGTAATACAGGGCAGTAAATACACTGAGGGCTAGTGTGTCCTGCTCCAGTGCGCTCTGGACGAGCGGCGTTAAGCCTTGCTGACTAAATTAGGATGGCATCAGAGAGGCGTGCAGGGCAAGCTGCATGTTAAGTGAAATTCTGTCTTTTCTCTGTATCCGTAATAAGGACATGCTGTGGCTGGCTCCTGCTTGCTGGCTGTTTTCAGTGCAGTGAAACACCAAATATTACAAAACATTGTGACAAAACATCAGCATGATCACAGATGTTTCCACCAATCGCACAGAGCAGCAGCAGCCACAGCCGGATCATCCCTGAGACGTCTGCAGAACATTGTTGAAAAGAGATGAATTTCGCTGGACGAAGCCTGCCAGTTGGCAGAGAAAACTGAAAACAATGAATTGTGGTGATTACTGTTGCATTTGCTTACTCTAGTCCACTTTTTCTGCAGTGATTTACAGCGAGCCTCCAGGAGTTTCTGTTGTAAACAGCCTCATAAGACTCTCAGCCAGCAGCCTCTGTGTTTTCAGAGGAGCGTGAAACTGCTAAGATAGCCATGGGACTCTTACTGTAACACACTCTCCTGCTTCTGTGTGCAGCAACAATACAGCTTGCATCTCAAACAAAAAAAAAAAAAAAAAAAAAAAAGATGATGAGCCACACACAGAGAGTCAAGAGGGAAATGTGAATGACTGGTCACTCTGGCTTCCTCTGAAAACAGTGGGACAGCAAGAGAAAAACTGTGTCCTTTTGTGCATGTTTTTGCCATTTTCAGCTTTATTTTTGATAGGAGATAGTTGAGAGGTGACAAAAGATACAAGAAGAGAGAGCGGATGACCAAAGGTCCATGGTCTGACCCAAACCTGATACACTGTGATTACATGATCAGTGTCTCAGGTCACCAGGATTCACACTGACAAATTTTAGCCAGATTTATCCAAACTTCATGCCAGTAAATCCCCAGTAGTTTGAACCGGAGAGACAGAGACACCTGACAGCAGTGGCATTCTTTCCATGAATATCACTGTGCTGTTTTCTTTACAGTTTGCTCTATGTTAATAAAATCAGTTTCCAGCTTTGGCTAAAGCTGAGAATTGGTTCAGAGGCAGTACATTATTTTAACAGTCAGTCTGTATTTGAAATAGTTGCACCACGTGGCGCTGAAATGCCGAAACAATTGTAACAGTCTGTCTCCTGATAAGACCTGTCATTGTCGTCCTTCATAAACAGATTTAGAGCTTGAGCAAAGAGCCATAATGGAATAGCAGACAGAATATGATAAGGTGATATTGCCCCAGGGAGCTGTCTGGAACGGTAGACTCCTGGAAAGTGGAAACTAGTGTTCTGCGCACACTCCTCAGATTAAAGACAAGAACATTCAGTTATTAGTCTACTCAGTATGGAAAAATCAAGCAGTTATTGCCTCACACCGTTCTCACAGCCATGCAGGGAAGGAGAGGAGGAGTGAGGGAGATTAAAACTGACAGACATTAAGAAAGGGAGAGGGGGTTTCATGAATGAAAGTTAAGTGTTTCTATAATTGTTTGCCCTCAGATTTCTTGTATTGATCACTTGATCTCTTTTTCCACCGATTAAATGTGTAATCAAATATGTCACCTCATTAAATTGCCTAATCATGACAGGAATAGTTTGGGGAAATGCTCTTATCAGCTCTCATGTCTGTGCGTCAAGTATTGAGCTGGAGCCAGAAAATTATTAGCTTAGCTTAGCATCAGGACTGGAAGCATGGAGAAAACAGGTAGCATGGCCCCATTTGAAGTTCACAAATCTTTTCACAGCATGTCATTTTAGGCTGGCTCAACTTGAAAATGCCTTCAAAATGTGAGTTAACTGAATTAAATTTAACTTCAATAACTTAGATATTTACATTAAAAAAATGATAAAAGATCAGTTCATTCTGCCAAGTCTCTGTATGAGAATATTAAACATCTCTAAAGCTCAAAAATGAACACACCTTTTTTTTTTTTTGTAATTTAAAGTAACATTGAACATGCCTAGACACAGCTGGGATGCGCTTGTTGTCCCATCAAAAAAAAAAAAATTCTCACACCACTTAACTTCATGAGTTACAATCCAAGGCAAGAGCAAGCATGTCCCAGCTGTGTGCAACAGTTTTCGTTTTTATCTTTGCTACAGATATCACTGTAGATTCTCAGTCATACAGGTCATAGTTATACAAGGAGCGTTGATTCCAGGCCATCTGGGCTTGGTTGTAGTACTGTGAAAACAACCAATTAACAATTAACAACCATTCACATTGTTGGTACACTATCAGCTCAGTATTGCAGGTTTCAGACAACTCCAATTTGAGCGCCAGTGGGTAAGAAATCAAAAAGTATTGGTCTGTGTGTGTGGGCCTTCTGTATACTTCAATGCGGAGGCTCCTGTCCTCTTCAGTGTGTGTGGCACAGTCCAAAGAAGTCAAGCTATTGTGGTTGACCCATCTTCCTCTACTTGGACTCTCGCCCTTTACACTGCATGATTTGACATGTTGGCGGTGAGAACGGACTGTCTATAGAAGTCCACAGGACAAGTCTGTACACTGAAGTATGATGCTAAGGGGGTACCCGGTGCCTTAAAAAGTAATGCCATAACAACAAAAGAATCTGCCATAAGAAAAAACAACAGAAACAGAAGCAGAATAGATCAGGTTGAAGGTATCGCTGGTCCTTTCCAACGTAACGGCATCACCTTTCAACCTCACCATCCAGGAGAGGAAGGCTGTGACGTCACTGAGCAAGGACCAAAACATCACTCCTCCCAGCTGAAAAAGGAAAGTACACAGTGGTCTAGTGGTCCTACCATGCCACGCTCGCCACAATACTCAGCGACATGAATACATATGAAAAAGTGACACCAGATCCCACCAGTGGATACGAGAAAAAGGCCATCGAGAAACCATTAATCATGAACAATATCATCGACCTCGGTGTCCTGTGATGTGACCTCTCTGGAAACCATAAGGAAACAACTGCTCCAAGACATCCTTGACAATCAAACCAAAGACATACATGGGTCAAAACTTGGTGGACGATTACAACAAGTTCACACCAGAGGATGTCAGGAACAGGACTTTCACTCAGGAGACTGGGTTCATGTCCCATGTGAAACCAAATGTGAGGTTTGATTTTTGTAAGTGAAGTAATGTAATACACGTAATTGAATGTATGTAACTAAAATACCGCTTTAATGCCCAATCACGGCCTTTCCCGAAGCCTCCCCAATTAGGCAATGAGGCAATTCTCAGCAAGCTTTATTTTGAAAGAGTAACTGGACGTTTACATTTATTATTCCTGACTTGATCACAGAGCCCTGCACGTTGAAAAATGACACGAAAGGGAGATCCAGTATCTTAAAAAGTGACATCAAGGAGTCTTGAGCATGCTTCTGTGTATGACAAGTTGGGAGTAAGAATGCGCTGCCTTTCACTGTAGAACCTAGATGTAGGCTGGTTGGTATGATTCTTTGTTATTGTTGTCACGTTAAAACATTGGCAGTTTCTGTAGTCTGCTAATTCTGTGTTGTGTGTTTGCAGCCTTTTTCAAAATGCTGTGCAATTATTGTCAAATTGGTGAAGATGATTTCTTAATTTCCTTGTGTTTTGTCTGTTCCATGTGTTTTCTGACATTTCAGTGCCTTGAGCTCTGACAGCCCATGTATGAATCACCTCCTGGCAGCTCCATACTTGCAGTAAAGCCCCTGAAACTTTGATTTTGAATAAGGAGACAATATACAAGTTATTTTTTTAAATGTGTCATTATGAAATAAATGTTGAATGTTGCACAGTGTAATGGCTATAGAGTAACACCGCTGTTGTTAAGATTAGTTCCCTATAAGTCTTGCTTTCACTATGCAATTTTGTCTGTACCATCCTCTTGAGAAAATGAAGGCTGACTCGCTGTACCTTTCATGTCTGCATTATAGATTACATGAATGAATGAACTCACGCTTTTTCTCCTAATGTTGTCCTCTGCACCCCCCTCCACCCCAATGCCAGAGATGGATGCTATCTATCTATCTATCTATCTATCTATCTATCTATCTATCTATCTATCTATCTATCTATCTATCTATCTATCTATCTATCTATCTATCCGTTTCTTTTGAAGAAAATGTCCTTCATAATTAATGACTCTGTGTATTTCGCTCCTTCTGTTCTAGCTCCTTCTGTCAGCATAAACTTTTCCTCTCCCACCACATTAGGGGGTGCAGAGATGGATCCACCAATTTGGACCCTCTGGTGTTGGTTCTGTCATTAATTATGTCCTGCTGTCATTTTGCAGCATCATCATTTATTGCGGTGGGTCCTCCTCCCTCCTAGCATACAGATATGTGCAGTCTAATGAGAGAGGGTGACCTCAGTGGCCTACGCCCTGTTTGAAACAAAGATTTGAAGTCCGCCTGAAGCTGCAACATGTCCACGTCTATTACTTTTGACAAATCCAAAAAGAAACCTGCCTTTAGGTTTTACTGCTCCAAGACGCAGGAGGCATTTTACAACGATTTCTTCAGGCATGTTTGTCCTTGTTAAAAATGCATCATGGAGCAGGACGTGAAGAATGCTGACCTTGAGTACTTTGTAGGTACCTCAGAAAAAAAGCAAAGCTCGTCAGCAGGGAGTGCACATAAGAAGACTCCTGCATTAGCTGGAGTCATTGTGCAGCTATCAAATGCTCCATCATGGTAACGTAATTGATTGTTTTTCACACCTTCACCTCTGTTGTAGGTGTGAGTTCCTCCTCAGGTGGGCAGCGTCTTGTTTCTCTGGGAAGTCTGCTAGATGACCAGCACTGGCACCATGTGAAGCTGGAGCGGCTCAGCACTCACCTCAACCTCACTGTAGATAAAAACACTCACCAGGTGCGCATTCCACCTGAGCTCAGCCACTGGGACATTCACCAGGTAAGAGACGCTTTCGGAATACAAACACGTGTACGTAAAGTGAAGTTCTATTCAAAGCATCTTTTTTGTGCCAAACACGAATTTCCTGTAGTTTGTAGTGTCATTCTTGATGGAATATTATATGGCACTCCAGCTGTCTACAGTTTGTTCTCTGGTTTGAAGTTTTCTATGGTACATGTAGTTTACTGATCCGCTCCAGGGCACAGCTCTCATTATTTCATTTATTGACTAAGCTGCTCCTTAATTAAATCTTAATTAAACACCAGACTCAAGACAGCCAGTTCTCCTGACCAGTCGTAGTGAAGACTGTTGAACATACTGAGTCTATCAATGAAGAGACCATTTCGATTGGTGTTTTGCTATACTTTATCCACTGTTAAACCGTAAAGCAGAGCAAAGTGGTAGCTCTGTGAAAAGACAAAATAAAGACGTTTCACAGTAACCTTTGAGGACAGGATGTGATGGTTACTTATACATTTGTTTTTACATTTATCACATGTGTTGTTGTGCTGTGCAGCTAAGTCTGGGAGCTGTCCAGAGCCATGGACTGCAGAAACCCATCCTGTCCAACAGGAACTTCCATGGCTGCCTGGAAAACCTGCTCTACAATGACCTCAACCTGATAGACCTGGCTAAAAAGAACAACCACCAGGTCTTTGTCATGGTGAGTTTCAGTATCTTTGGAGCATCGTTATGGAAATCTGCCATTCAGTGGCCATCAGAAGGACAAAGAGGTGACTGTTGAAGGTGAAGTAAAAGTATTCCGCAGTGTACACAGTGTACACAGTGATTCCCAACCTTGTTGGCCTGTGTCTCTTTATAGAAAAAAGTTTCTTATTCTTTTTACATGATAATTATATATTTAAGTTCAGTATTGATAATGTATCTTCATTATTACATAACATTTTGGTCTTGTATCATTGTGCACTATAATGGTACTTCAAACTGAGTGTCATGAAATCTTGTATCTATTGTATATTGCCTGGTGTCAGTGTCAGATGTTTTACTTAAGTGAAAGTACTAATACCACACTGTAAAAATACTATGCTATAAGTGAGAGTCCTGCATTGAAAATGTTACTTAAGTGAAGGTATGTAGTACAAGTATAATGAGGGAAATGTCCTAAAGTATTAAAAGTAAAAGAACTCAATGCAGAAAAATGCAGCCCTGATATACTATTATATATCATATCATTAGATTATTATTACTCATGTTTTAATATAAAAACAGGATTTGACAGTTGGTTGAGGTGGTGCTGATTTTTAACTACTGCAACTTCATTACGGATTAATCTGCAGATTGTTAAATGTCAATCGATTAATTGATGAGTCGCTATGGCTGTACTTTTAGAAACTGTTGGGTGTTTTAATTTATAGCTAAACATCATATTTTATAAGCTCTTCATATGATGTGTGCTGACTTGATCTGTTCTGACTTCACATCATTCAACTTTGCAGCAACACATAAACACAGTGTTAATTTGTTTTTAAAGTGGTTTGGTACCTTCTGATGCTCCTGGTAAAGTGTTGCCTTGGATACCTTTTGATCACACCACTAATTCACTATTTTTGTCCATTTGTTTTTCAGTTAATAACGTCCTTTATCGGCACTCTAATCAAATGCTGCCATGATGAGAAACAAGTGGACTCTTTTGTTCATTTCAGACTTTTTCTGCTCCTCCTCCCACTGCTTTCTCGTCTTCCCTCATTAATGTCATTATTATGCTAATGGTCACTGTCATGATTATTATTGTCATTATCATTATTTTCATCATCTCCATCATCATCCTCTTTATTTTTATACCAGCCATCATCGTCATCTCCATTAGCATTAACATAATCTCCGTCATTATCATCATCATCATACCAATGTCATCACTTGCACATTTTGGAGTTAGAAAGCCCAAAGCGAAAAACTGGAGACGACAAGAAGAAACTTGTTTCAGGGAGGAAAGGAGGTGGTGTGAAAATGAAGGGGAGAAACTGTCTCTTTCTGATGCATATAAGTCTTCACAGAAAAGTATATTTCATATAAATTTAATGTTAGCATGAAAATGGGAATTAACCATATTATTTATCCATTGTGATGAATGTCAGTAAGTTATTCAGTTTCCGTGATGGGTTATGGAAATTTCAATGATGCTAATGCCTCTGAACTTTGGATTGAACTGCAACGTTTCAGTATCAGTTTATCCACTTTATCGTTTCTACTTCCCGAAGCCATGCTGCAGTCCTGAGATGAGAGACAAGTGGGTGCAAACGCTGTGTGACCCTTCGGGTTGCTTCGGGCATCTTATTTTAGCTGCTCGGCTAATATCAATATGGTAATACAGCTGTCCTTTTCAGAGGGCTGCTGATCAGACCTCTGTGACACCGAGTCAAACCGAATCAGCCTGTGCAACCAATGAATATTCATGTTTTATCCGCTCTTTATAATCATTTCTCTCTCTCTCTCCACTCTCCCTTCCCTCTTCCTCAGGGCAATGTGACCTTTTCTTGTTCCGAGCCACTTTCAGTCTCTGTGACGTTCACTGACTCCCAGAGCTTCCTCCAGCTGCCGGGACTAACAGCGTGGTCGTCGCAGTTCGTCTCTGTGGCGCTGCAGTTTCGGACGTGGAACAAGGCGGGGCTTCTCTTGACCTTTGACCTCCCACAGCAGGAGGGCACAGTCTGGCTGTACCTGAGTGAGGCCAGACTCCGCCTACAGATCAGTAAAGGTGGCAGGGCCTCGCTGGAGCTCAGTGCAGGTTGGTCCAGTGAATCTGTTGTCGTTCAGTTGTGTAACAGAGGTGTCATTAATGTGTGTGATAGCTCAGATTCATTTCTTGACCTTGGAAACAGTCTCAGCATTGTCTCAAGATCCACATAGTAGCTCCCTGGGGCATGGACCCACGTGTCGCAGTTATCATCAGAAGATAGTTTGCTGTTGTTCGTGTAAAGCTCATCAGTGAATGTCGAGTTTTTTATTCATTCAGTGCTTCAGGCTAATTTTAATCTTGAGATTTAATGGCCACTCAGTACTGCACAGTAATTTAGGTATAACAAACAAGTGTATCCCATACACACCTCCACTAAGGCTAAAACACCTCCACTGATTTTATGGAAAATAAAAAAGGAGTTAAATTAATTTCGCCTTTATGCTCGTGTCTGTTTTTTGCACAAAGCCTCAGGTCTGAATGATGGTCAGTGGCATTCTGTGCAGCTGAATGCCAGACAAGATCATCTGAGCATCACGGTGGACAAAGACGAAGGAGCCACCGCTCACACCAGCATCCCCCTTCCTCTAACTGCAGATAGTCAACTCTTCTTCGGTGGTAATGACAGAATACATGTATCATGTATATTGTCTGTTGTGTGTGTGTGTGTGTGTGTGTGTGTGTGTGTGTGTGTGCGTGTGTATAGGTGTGCATCTTTAACTAAAAGCCTTCAAGTGTTTTATATTGCAGCTCAAGTATTTTGCTGTGAAAGATGAGAAAACTGCTGACATGGATATTTAAGGACTGGTTAAAATTCATGGAGGTACTCCAGGTAATAATTATCATCTCCAGATCTCCTTTGGAGGTTTAGTGCCACCCAGAGAGGGATGAAGTCATAAAGCTGCTTAGTCTCTCCCTCTCTGCTCCCTCCTCCTCCTTCCTCTCTCTTTCTTTGATGTTTTCGTTCTTCAAGAGGTCTTTCTCCTCAACTTTTCTCTCTTCTTCTCGCCTTTCCCCTTCTTGCTTTTTGCTCTTCCCTCCTCGATGCATCCCACTCTCTCGAGTCACCTTCCCTTTTCATTTTTTCTCAAGCTCTCTTGTCTTTCATTTTCCCCTCTCTAGAGTCTGCAGTGCTTGTATATGTTATATATATATGTTCGTGCATCCAGTCAAACTCTTGCATACTCACACACAAATAAAGGCTGTAGATACGTACAAGTGTCACCTGTGAGACAACAGAACACGGTAAAAACATGAAAACAAAAAAGAAATAAATAAATAAAACAAATACAGTGAAGTTAACCCAAATATTGATAATCCTATGATCCTAGTGATGATACTGGAAGGGAAACGTTACTGATGCAACTCCAGTGCTATGACTTACTGTAATGACACAACTTTTCAAAAACTTCCTCCATGTTTAGCTGCCGAAAGGAAAACACCTCCAACAAAAATCTTCTTTTGAGCTCCTAAAATTCAAAGTGACAATAAACAGTGACTCATCTTTCCTCCCTCCTCTGCTGGGAGGTGTCGAGCTGTGCGCCTGATGGGCTGCCTGTAATTAGAGCGACGCAGAGCCTGGAGCAGGAACGCTGTATTTGGCCACAAGATGCCACCATCCAGGATCAACCTCGAGCATGAATGACTGATGGATAAGACTCGGAGTTTGTTCGCAAGTATTCCCGAAGAATGGCTTAATGTGACAGCTACCATGCACCAAGATAATGAAGGAGAACAAAAACGCTTATGAACTTAAAACTTGCTAAAGAATGGATTGTGCAGCGATCGTGGAATATTAATCCTCTTGCCCACACTGAATCTTAAATGCAACACTGCTGAGGGGAACAGGAGCAAGGAAAGTTTTCCCTCTGCAGGGGACTAGACAGCAGCTTGGTGCAGTCTTCAGAGAGGAAATCACTCCACAACACTGAATGGTGATCTCTTTTAACAGGACAAGCTGAGAGTAGATTGTTAAGATAATGCTGTGAATTAAACAGTGTTACAGTGTCTGTTGCCCTGATTCATCCTGTCTCACAAGTGCGTCAGATGGCTATGAAACAAATGAACCCAAATGCACAAACCAGGGAAATCAGGGGTGACAATTGGAGACGGGAAGGGGAGCCATTGTAGAGATCCAGGGACTGGAGCTTGATTGGGGCAGAGCGAGGCTGACGAGATTCAGGTCCTGAGAGGTTCCAGGGGAACTGGATGTATTTGGGATCTGAGACAGGCTGGCACAGCAGCAGACTTAGAAAGGCAAGGGAGTGGAGGCAGGGTTGGAGTCAGGAGCAGCAGGATTATGAAGACGTGGAGAACAAAGTTAGTCACGGGAATGGAGAACACAACTGAAGCAAATCACAAAGAGCAGAACACACAGCTGGTAGACGAGACTACGATGTGGCAGGGTGGAGACGGCAGAGCTGAGTAGATGCAGAGGTCTTGATTACAGTGATGAGGTGCAGCTGGCACACCTGCAGACAATCACACAGACCCTGTTGACACCTGGCATTAACGTGCATCTTGGGTAATCCAATCACACGTGGACAGCGCTAAATACAAGTGCAGACGACCACTGAGATGCATTGGGATCCAATCACATAAACCACTTACAGAGGTGATCTGAGACACATGTGACCACACAGCTTTTGTAGTGCAGTGATCACTCAAGACACATGTTAATGCCCGGTGTCAACACGGTCACACACTCAAGGGAGACGAGGTTACTGCAGTTCAGATGATACCCCAGGGTCAGACGTAACAGAGTGTGGTCTGAGAGGAAAAACGTTCAGCGTTCTTCACAGTCAGGAAGGATTTCACACTGGGATTTAAAAATAAATCACATCAGTTCTGACACCCATTTACATGAGTTTTAACCTGCCGCAGTATATCACAGTGAAGCTTAAACCTGACATTAAAACTGACATCCGGATCTTCCAAGCAGAAACGATGAAGTTAGACATACACGGACGCTGTCAACCTTCACCACCTGATAAATCTGTTATTACGAATAGCCCACCAACCTGCCAGAGCTTCAGCTCACTCCACCATACGGACGTATTGAACAATAATGCACATTATATTCATTAAAAGACACTGCTAATTTTAGCATTTAGATTACAGCTAAATGGCCCCAGTCTTAGTTTTTTATTATTTTGTATTTAACATGTGCTCACTCTTTTATTATGACAGCAGTACTCCTCTTACATCCCAGTGTGAAACGATATTTGTTTTCAAAGTACTGAGTGCTCTGCTGTAGCTGTTCTTTTCGGTCTTGGTTTCTTAATACATGTAGGATACATTTCTCTTACATATATATTAGTTTAACATACTGGCTTATATTCATAAAACATGAAAGTCGATGTCTCAGTTAATCGTGCCTGTTGTGTGAGCTGGGTCTACGTTGTATCCATGTGTCCTTCCATCAATCATCAAAACATAATTAACATAAGTTATGGAGACACAGTTTAAACAGAATTAGTTTAAATGAATTCAATCCCATGTTTATTGATGATCCCACTATGAAAACAGCATTAAATACAAAGCTGTAGCTCAGCCATTGATCGAGTGCCATGTGTTTCCCCCCTCAGGTTGTCCAGTTCAGGACAGCAACCAGCAGTGCAGGAACCCCTTCGAAGTGTTTCAGGGTTGTTTGCGTCTGTTGACTCTGGATAACCAACCTGTTGATCTGATCAAGGTGCAGCAAAGGCTGCTGGGAAACTACAGCCACTTGCAGATTGATATGTGCGGCATCATCGACAGGTCAGTGTCATTTTCCTCACTGCTGTTTAACCCACACACACCCCTCAATGTCTGAATGTGAAGCCATGCAGGCGAACATTCAAATTGTATTCCTCTGACATGGTTTCTCCTTTTACCTTCTTGAAAATTTTATTTCATTAGTTGCTGTCCTCTTTGAAGTCAGTTGAGAACCCACTTACAGATCGAGGCAGGGGGCTGTAGATGCCCACACGTTCCAATTGTTGACTAAATAAGGCTAAATAACTAGACTTGGCAAATATGGGAATAATGATCTAAAGGATAAGTCTGGTGACATTCTATATTTTTGTTCCTATCTGCAAATCCCATGAGAAAAACAAACAAAAGCAACAATTAATTGATCCACGAAGAAACACTGACTGTGTATCCAAAGCCTGCTTATCCCTCTGAGCCAAAAGCGATTGAAAATCTATCAGTGAGCCACACTTTCATCATTTGCTTTCATGTTCCAAAGTTACAATAAAAGTGGTCTCTCTAGTTTATTTTCAGTTAATCACACATACATTGTCCTGCAGCTGAAAACACTTGCTAGCATACCAGATCCTCACCTAAAAATAGTCTCCAACAAATACACTTTGTAGTTCTACTTTTTAAAAACTGAAAGTATGTATATTCCCGAAACATTTGCATTTCCAATAGTAACAAATGGGTTTGAGGTGTTTGGCTGTTTGGAGACACAACAACACAAGGGAGCAATCAAGGCAGACATACTAAATAGCCACCAGAACAAAACTAGGACAGAGTATATCCCCCCCCCCCCCCAGACAGATGAAATCAATAAAGGACATGACACTGATTGGCTGGGTGAGTGGCTGTCAGTGTGGACAGAAGCTGGTACCTTGGACTGCTTCCTTTTCCTCTGCTGCTGGCTGCCTGCAGGATCAGGACATTGGAGAGCGCTGCAGCTTGCAGTCTCGACCCTCATTTCAGCACTTTTTCCAATTGCAGGCATATTTGTATCTTTTAAAACCCATTCATGTCACAGAGGTGTGTACGTGTGCTCCGTAATGGGTGTGTTGTGTGATTTTTGCAGTTCTTCTTTTCACACTTCTCATCACAGGGCACTCAGCACTCAAATAGACAGGTAGACAGAAATATAATACGCATTCACTTTTAAAGTGGTGAGGTGAATGAAAGGTGAATACCAAATATTGCTTTTAATGGGCGTCCCCTTATGTTATGATTAAAGGGATGTCAAAATACAGCATCTGACATCGTGCTGTCAAACTTTTTACTCAAGGGAAAGTTCTTATAACCCACCCTCTTCCCTCCACACACAGTTATGTAAGTTTCCAAATCCAAACCATCTCTCTGTTTGTCACTTGTTTATAAGATAAAATGAAAAAGACCATGTTGAGAAATTCCTCCCTGAGGCACAACAGAAATCAGGGATTGAAAAGGGAGCACCAGTATCCATTTATTAATCCAAAACTCCAATTTGTGGCCTCTGGACACACCAGCTACAATTAACTGCATTACTTAGGAGAGACTGAGAGATGTTCTGACGCGGCATACAGCAGAGGGCCCTTTCCTGTAACGACGAAACCAGCTGAGGTTGCGTTGGACTATGAAGTATGGAGATAACGTTAGCTCAGGCTGCACGAGACTACATAAAAAGGAACGTGAAAAAACAGTTTCCCACATCCAATCTACCATCCAAATGAGGCTTAACGTGCACACAGTTGCTCTTGGCTGTCCCTCAGTATTGAATACTCCAGCGTCTGGGTTTGCAAGAGCTGCTACTAGCTAAGTGAGCTGTAGAGGTCCAAGGTTCAGTTTTGGAAAATACAAAAATTATTGGAGAATTTGACCTCAGATGGGTTTCAGATGTTGTTTGACGATCCAACCAGCGCTTTCCTTGAAGCATGCTAACAACTTTCGGACACACTTGCTCTCTAATGCTGCAGTCTCTGAACTTAATACTCCCTCTGACCAACCTCTCTCCTCACTGTATGAGTCTATGTTTTGAAATGAGATAGATTAAACTGTCAGAAGGCAGCAATTCAGACCTCTTTGCTTCTGTCCCTTTCCTGGCAACTTAACAATACAGCTGATCAAAACACACACACATCCACAAATAAAAAGAAACACAGGTCACCAAGAGGTCCCCCCTTCTTGGTGCGTCTGACTGTCTCTGTATCTGTCAGCCAGTGACTTTATGACATGTCTGTTGCTCACACAGACATCTTACCCTTTACACTTCTGTGTAATTCCCAAACTCACTCCTGTGTGTGTGTGTGTGTGTGTGTGTGTGTGTGTGTGTGTGTGTGTGTGTGTGTGTGACCAGCTGCGGAGCAGACTGAAAGGATAAAATTACATACCTTTCCTCTTTCTCTCTCTCTCCCATGCTGTTCAGCAGACTGCAGTTATTTGAAGTCTTTGTAGGATATCCCAGTCTACCTGTCGAGTAACACTGTGCAGATTGGGGGGGAGGCGCTATGCTGTGTTGGTTTAGCCAGAGGCAGTAATGGAAACCGGGGAGATTGGATGCAAGCCCTGTGATCCAAGCTATGTTATAGGACACTGTCACACTGCACTAGAAAGTTTTAGATAAGCTAAGAAGTCTCTTTGCTCAGTTAATCCAGTTGTCCTGTGATCTAAGCTTTGGTGCAGTATGCTGTCATGTTGCATGTAAGTCAAGCTGGGAGCCCTCCAGAGATTTATGAAGGAGAACTTTTAGCCCTGAACATATTTATTGTAGATTTAGTGATGCAGAAAACAGTGTAGTTCACCGTTTGACCCAGAGTCTGAATCTCTCTGCTCCTGTTTGAGGCTGCATGTGGCAGGACGCTGCAGACAGAGCGCAGGATGTTGAGACAATGACACCGACGCTGCTGGAAAAAGTTGCCCACTGTGGCTGCAGATGGCTCTTGCCAAGAAAAGTTGAATTTTCCCAACTCTTGCCAAGTCCAGTGGGAGTAGGGACAAAGTGATTCTTGAAAAAATGGGTGCATGCACAGGCATTTATCTAGCTACTCTTCTTGTCTGCTCTTACAATGAAGATAAAGTATTTTGTCCAGGCATTCATTCTGGAGGCTGCGTGGGAGAAGAACTAGCTTGATGCTAAATTGTGTTTTTTTTATGTGCTTGGTCTCCAATTAATTTCCAGATGAAATTGGGTGTAATAGTTTCATCACAATGTTGATAAGTAGTCATCCTCAAATGAAAATGAATGTTGAAGATATTTAAATAACCATGTTTTATATGTTTTTTTTTTTTTTTTTTTTTTTTTCCAGTTTTAATCAGGGTGGACCAGTAGGACTGTGCATCCAGAATAATCTATGAATGAACAATTTGTTACTTTCAGATCTATTTGTATTTGCATTCTTGCAGAGAGTTAGATGAGAAGAGACCATTTTCATGTCTGTATGATGAACATGAAGCTACAGCAGTTAGTTTAACACCCCACCTGATGTTTTCACTTTTTCAATTTTTGTATGGACAGAATCTTTTCCATTGTGTCCTGTCCTCACTGAGCTAAGCTAACCGGCTGCTGAGTGTAGCTTCACTTTACTGCAGGGTCATGAGAGAAAGTCAGAAAGCAGATAAATGTATTTTTCAAAACCTCAAACTATTTCTTTAAAAAGCCATTAGCTATGTGTTCAGACTTAGCTTTGAAATGAACCATTGTAACAATCAACTTATGAAATCCTGTTAGTATTCTGGACTGATACTGGAACAGGAGAAAAGAAGTCACTGACTGGGACAGGACAGGATATTATATGGGTATTGGACAGGGAGTGGAAGAAATATAATGATTGGTTATAACATGAACCAAGTTTCCCTTGTATTGCCTTCTAATGATCACACTTCTTCTTTGTTAAAGTCACTTTTATGGTAAGAAAACTGATCATCCATTGATTGACTGCCATGATCTCAACCCCTATCATTATTTAACCCAAGTTTTAACACAGTTTCTCTTTCGGTCTGTCTCCAGCTCCAGACCCTGACATCATTTCCTCGCATTCACTGTCCTCACTGTGGCTCTCTTCAGCCACCCTTGCCTCCATCACGCTCTGCCCGCTGTCTCACCTCTTCTTCACACCATCACCGCTGCTCTCTCCTTCCGTCCTGCACCACCCAGGCTTCCTAAGTCCTAAATCCTCTGACGGCACCTCCTTTCTTTCATCCTTTTGGAGACCTAGCTTTGCTGGAGGAAGATTTTGTGTCAGTGTGTGTATGCTCTCTTGTATTTATACCTTTGTGAGGGCTATTGTGAGTTTTAGACCTTGAGAGCGAGGACATTTTGCTGAAGGATGGGGTAATGGTTGGGGATAGAAATGTTGTTATGATGGTGAATGTTAGGCTTAAGGCAAGGAAATGCACGGTGTCAAGGTACCCATACGTGTAGAAGCACAAACATATATATGTGTGTGTTTGTGATTGTGTGTGTTGGCAATCTCGTTTTTGAGGAGAATGTTGTTGTTGAACTAGTTTTCACTCCTGAGAGGCAACAAATATATAATTCAATTTCACTTCATTTCAAACAGAGCTTTTCATTTGTAAATATTTCTATTTTAAATTCATGATTCTTGAGTACTGCAGTACTTGTTTTTTTCCTTTTCTTTTCGATTACCTTATTGCTATGCACCAACCACCAAGGCAAATTCATTGTATGTGTATTTGGCAGTAAACCTGAGAGTAGCCTATGCAGCATGGACCAGTGTTTCTGACTCACCCAATTATATTATTTTATTCACTTTGCACTCCATCTCTGCTGGAACTGTACATTCATGTGCAAGCCTATGCATTGAAAAAACATTCTCCTTATTGGGTGTTACCGTTTATATCAGAATCACTGTTGATGCTGTACATTTTACCGACGTAGCTGCAAATACAAATTAGCTTATTAGTACTCAACTACAGTCAATTTCATTGCAATTGGTCCCAGCTAAATATACAATTTATTAAACAGCTTTGTCACTAACTTCCTAATTTTATAGGTTGCCAACAGCAAATGACCTTCCCTCACCTCCAATGGCACCACTTCAAACACTACAAATACATTTTCATCCTATGTGAATCTCTATGAGCATCATCCACTGCGCTAGCTGGATGGATTGCTTGTAACAGAACAGAACGGATTAAGAGGTTTCTCCACTATTCAAAGGACGAACTAGCCAGTTAGCATGATCAGTCAGAGTCACAGATGAGGAAACTCAAAACTTGAGACAGAAACAACGAAGCATCATTGTATAGGACATGTTGATAAACAGTACAGCAGCTGCCAAGATGGTGCCTGAACAAAAGAAAAAAATATATAAATTACTAAAGGACAGGATGTTATTTATTCTGCTTTTACGTTGTGTCTGTGTAACTGACAAAAGAGCTTGGAAGTGTGGAGATTGGAAACTGTTAAGAAAAATGTGTCCTTTGTGTATCTGAGCAGATGGGAAATTAAGGAAAGAAAGATGCTTCCATAACTTGAAAAAGATGGTGTTTGTCGTGTGGCCCAAAAACATGAAAATAAATTATAAAATGTGACTTTGTTCTTTGAGAGATGGTCTTGGTGGGAGTTCAAAAGGTTTGTCTCTGGCTTATGTACTGTTAGTTAACAGGACTAACAAAGATATGTTTCAAACCAGCTACTTCTACACCTGTGCCCCACTTGACATGAAAAGAAAGATTTGGGAAATTTCCTTTGAAAAGATTGAAACTTTGTTTGTTGTTTTCAGCCTGCTCTCATTCAAGTCCCTCCTACACACCTGCTCACCAGAACAGTCAGGTGTGCTGGAGGCCTGTTGTTCCTTTTCATATCAACATCCTTGAAAAATTTTTTAAGAGAAACTATAACTTTTGACAGACACTCTCTCTCTCTCTCTCTCTCTCTCTCTCTCTCTCTCTCTCTCTCTCTCTCTCTCCCTCCCTGTTTCTGTGTCTCTGTCTGTCTTGCAGGTGCTCTCCCAGTCACTGTGAACATGGAGGCAGATGCACGCAGTCATGGAGCACCTTCCACTGTAACTGCTCCAACAGCGGCTACAGAGGAGCCACCTGCCACAGCTGTAAGCAACCAGCAAATGGGCATCTGCAGGTCTTTAAAATGCTATAAGTCTGAAATATGATGATGAAAATAGACGTGATTAAAGTGTTGAAATGTGGTCAGTAATTTTTAATGGCCTTTCTGTCAGCTTTAAGGACAGGGTCTTGTCAAATTGAAGTCCTTTTTAATTAAAGCTGCATGAATTGATTTCTTTTCCTCTTTTTTTGTGGATGTGCACATTTGTGGATGTGGAACACGCCGTAAATACAGTACTGACATTGACAGAGTTTTATCAACTGTGAGTTGTTGAATGTGTTAGCAGTTAACAGTATTACGTATTTAGCAGACATAAAGTCTTCCATTCATTTTAAGTCGTGTTTCCATCTACAGAGTCACTGTAACACCATTTAATGAATTGCTTCTCAAACACTCAAATGTAAATAGCAGCGATGTCTTCTTGATTCTTCCTATGTGGAGAGTTATGTTGCAGTATATGCTAGAAGTTAATAGATAAGGAACTGCATAAAGAATTTCAAGCTCTACACCTAGTGGCTTTAAATCCACCATGCTCTCCTTTATTTTGAGCTTTATTTAATTATGTGTAGAAAAATTCAAAACTGGTAGAAAGTACATTAAATTTGAAAACTAAGCTGTAACTTTAAACCCAACACATAATTGAAAAATGATGGAGAATTCATACAAAGAGCTTGCATCTCTGACGAGACAGTAGAGTTATGAATAAACTGGAGAAATCTGACTGACTGTTAGCATACAGTACGAGCTGACAGTCGTGACACATTCATTTCATGAGCTACTGCTATGCTTTTCTTCAAATACAGTACAGCTGAGGACATATTTAACTTCAATGAAATTACTGTTTTGGTGATCAAAATGACAGGTTTCAAGTTTTTTCTTTGTCTTAAATAGCTGAAACAGCAAAACACAATAATATACAGAGAACCAGAGTCATCACCTTTCTCTAAATTGTTACTCAGTGCAACATTTGATATTCAGCTGGATATGAAATGTTGGAGAAGCATTAAAGAAAATGTGAATGAGGCCTTCGATTAACAGAGAATAGGATTAATGCAGTATTCTAGACATGTTCTCATTGCATCTGCTTTCATAACAGTGCGACCCCATATCCCTTAACACTTAATTTCCTTTTGTTTTTTTTTGTTTTTTTCTACTCCATTGTTTCAGAACTTTAATTAGCCGTGTTCAATCGGGAATAGACTTAACAGATTGGTGGTACTTTATTATGCTGAGTAAGTTAGACTTCCATTTAATTTAAAGTCTTAAAGAGTCTTATTTTTGGCTGTCTGACACATGCAGATGGCCCGCTATCACTGGTCTTCTTATTTTATTTGTTCATTTTAAATGTGTGCATATTTTTATGATGTATGAGTCCAACTCTATCCCACTTTGTAAAATTATGTGACAAGCTGCTTTTCACTCAAGCCTCATTGGGCATAATGAGGTAAAGGTTCAGCCTGAAATCAAACACCCATCAGTCCAACTGTATCACATTGTCACAGACAATGAACCATTTCAACAATGAGAACAATATCTGCTCTTTACAGTAAAGCAAATGTAGAATGAAGTGATTTCTGATATTTGGGAGTCTAAACACTATACTGTTTGAAAAACATGGACGTGATCTCTCATTTTTCTCAATTCTCAGAAAAAAACTATTTATTCTACAGAACAACTGATTTAAAGAAAGGCACCAGGTGGTTTGCAGACGGGTGTCTTCAGTGAAGCATAATTCCAGTTTAAGAGTTTGCTGTAGCAGCTCTTTGAGGGTGCACTCAGCAAAAAACTGAAGTCAGCATGCTAATATGCTCACAATTACAATGCAGATATGCTGCTGTTTGTAATATTATAATACTTCTAATGACTGTTCACCATAGTACTTAAGCATATTAGCATGCTAGCATTTACTAATTAGCACAAAACACAAAGGTATGGGATCACCAATGTCATCAGGTGACAGTTCATGTCCCTAGGACCAGTCTGTGATGCCAGGACTCAGCACCCCTGGGTCCCGGCCTTTGACTATGTCCTGGCTTGCAAAGCATCCAACCTCAATGCCTGTCCCTGTAAGTGGTGGGCACCTTAAGGTGGCAGTTCTCTCAGGAGAACATGTTCACGAGTGATAGTAAAATAGAGTCTGAGATGGACAGGCAGATTGGTGCAGTGTAAGCAGTGATGTGGGCATTGTGTCAGACTGCTGTGGAGAAGGCGAAGCTTTTGATTTACCAGTTGATCTACGTTCCATCACTCACCTATGGTCATGAGCTGTCGTAAGTGACTGAAAGAATGACACTGCGAATATGAAGGGCAGAAATCAGTTTTCTCACTTCGGTAATTGGGCTCAGCCTTCAAGAAAGGATGAGGAGCTGAGACATCCACAGGGAGCTTGAGTAGAGCTGCTGCTCCTTTGCGTCAAAAAGAGTCAACTGAGGTGGTTCAGGCATCAGATCAGGATGCCTGCTGGGTGCCTTGCTTTGAAGGCTTTCTGGGCACATTCAACCCAGAGGAGACCCCGGGGTAGAACCAGAACTTGCTGGAGTGATTATATATGCCATCTGTCCTGGAAAGGCCTTAGGATCTTTCAGGAGGAGCTGGAAAACAATGCAGGAGAGAGGGACATTTAGAATACCTCACTTAGCCTACTGCCACCACAACCTGACCCTGGATCAGCAGAAGGAGACAGATGGATGGATGGAAAGTCAGTAGGATTCATCCTCTGAAGACCACAAATATCTGTAGAAAATTTCATGGCAATCCGTCCAATAGTTGTTAAATATAATGTATAATTTGGGAGAAAGAACCATGAAGGTAATTACTGAATGTGATTGATAAAATATCAAATACTTTTTAAGAATGTAGGCTGTTATATTTAGTCCTGACAGCAAACATAATGTAACATATGAAACAGTTTTGTTCTAATCAGTTCTAAATATTGCTATATGAGTCAGAACATTTGAACTAGAACAAAAGCCCCCCCCACCCCACCCCACCCCACCCCGCATTATCAGAAAGACAATAGAAATGGAAAGGAGAGTAGGGTGGAGAGATGAAACCAAAAAAAGAAACGAGGACTGGAAGAAGTCATACAGAGAGAAATATAAAGAGAGCGTGAGGATAGGAGCAAGAGGAAGGTACACAGCACAAGAAATGAAGGCAGAAAGCATGTCAGAAAAAGAGAGTGAGTCCTGAGGCAGACTGTTCTTTCTACATAAATGGATTTCAACTTAGAGACTGCCTACAGTGTTTTAGGTGAGTCAAATTAGAAATTAAGGAGATTCTGGCTTTGATTATACTGCCAAGCATTGATTGAATCTTTCTACGCTCTGGTGGTGTGATCAGCTCTGGGCTGGATCAGGGCCAGTTCACCCCCCCAAACACACACACACACACACACACACACACACACACACACACACACCCCTCACCTCTGTGTTTGATTGTTCTATTTGGGTCAAAACCTTTCTCGAGCTGTATCAAGGGACTGTCTAGGTTAAAGTGTTCGACTGATATGAGAAAAAGAAAAAGAATGGTGTGTGTTCAGTGTGAGGGAAACTTTCTTCCACTTTTCATAGACTGACTCGTGTGGCTTCTTTTCCTGAACTACATTGTAAGGAGTGTGTGTTAGTCTGTATGTGTGTATGCTCATGTATTGCTCATTCTTGGGTTAAGGTTAGGGTAAGGGTTAGGGTTAGGCAAGCAGTGGTTAGGGTAAGTCTCTAGGACATGAATCTAAGTCAATGTAATGTCTGTAGACACACTGTGATGTGTGTGTGTGTGTGTGTGTGTGTGTGTGTGTGTGTGTGTGTGTGTGTGTGCTTGCGTGTGTGTTCTACAGAGCAAACATTATGTAACCGGGTAGCTTTATGTAATTTGTTTTCAACTATTTTAGTTCCATATTTACCATTTTTATTGTTACATAACAGTTTTTAATTGATTGGTGCCTTTTTTTAAATTGTTAATCTCATTCACTGCTTTTTTCCCCTACATTTCTTTAAAATACAGCACCAATGCTAACAGGGTGAGGGATGTGCTTTCCTCTTGCACACTAGTTTTGACATGAATGGGTCTGATTCAGATTGCAATCATCAATTTCAGTTCATATCAAAACCTAGTTGTGATTAGGAGACATTTACAATCAAGTACAGGGCATATTATTATTTTGGGGATACTGTATGGTTCAGACAAATATGAATATTGTCTATCTTGTGATGAATGCTCACTGAATGTAAACTTGCTTTACTGATTCACCAGGATTGCCATGATAATTTCAACTGAGTAATTTCCGGTCGTATCAGATGGATTGCTCAATAAACTGTGGCGGTATTACTGCTGTATTAATGTAAGCATCGTGTGTGTTCAGGCCGAGCACTGACGTTGCTCTCATGTTCCCTGGTTTGTGTCAGCTGTCACAATATCATCGACTTATTGATGCATCATCTGTCTCAGTACCAGATGATTAACAACATCCAGTCACATCATAAATGTGTTTTCTAAAGTCTCAGCTTTCACTGTTACACTGCAGATTAACTGACTTCCACACTGATTGTTCCCTCCACCACCCAAACCCTTCCTTATGCAATTGAAGCTCCAGATTTATTATCATTGGTCTATTATCTTTTATTCTTTATTTGGATCCCCATTAGTTCCCTCAGGTGGTCGCTCATCTCCCTGGGTCCACACTAAAACAATAACAAGAAAATCAAAATCACACAAGACCAATAAAACAAGAAAGGATATAACAGGCCAAATATAAAGATCATGAAATAAGTCAGAAAAAATAGGCAATAGTAGCCAACAATGAAAACAAAAAACAAAATTGAGACAAATAATTAGCAACAAAAAGAAACTTAAAGGCAACCAAAACAGCAATAAGTTACATCTGAGTGAGATTCATCAGTTTCTGTTTAGGCTGATGTGACTTTTTGGAGGAAAATCTAGTTTTTATGCATCTGATGTTGGCGGGGAGCAAATTCCTCCCTAACCTCTGTGTTCATGTATGTTTACATCTATCAGATGTCGTGCCATCATGTGTTAGAGGGCTGGTGCAGAGCCTCTGCACACTCATTGGCAATAAATGATCAATTTCTTTGATAGATGTGTCGTCTGGCTGAAATGAAGACAGTGATTTGGATGCAAGGTGTAATAATCCCAAACTTTGCTTTTCAGAACTGATGAGATCAATGATTCTTCACAAATCCTTGTTTTTTGTTTAATTTCAAATGCTGAACTGGTTCTTGTGTTTTGTAACACAGAAAAACAGTTCTGATTGTTAATCTACCCTCCCTCCCATCTATCAGTGCTGCCCTCTTATATGTGTTTGACACACTGTTGGATAGTGTTGGATAAAGTATTATTGTTGATATCCTTTTATCACATTGCCTTTCACAGCGACATACGAACAGTCATGTGAGGCGTACAAACACAAAGGGAACACATCAGGACATTATTACATAGACGTGGACGGCAGTGGACCAATCAAACCCCAGCTCATCTACTGTAACATGACAGGTAACACATGAAGATACACATCTACACACATTCACTTACACACACACACACACACACACACACAGCTTCCAGTACATCAGACAAGTGAACTCACAAAATCTGTTCACCTTTAATTTCATGCAAGTTTCATACAATTGATTTTTCAGATAGAATGATTGGAAGAGACCATCTTGGCGTCATAATTTATTCCCTCTTTCTCTGCCTCGTCTTTTTGTCTGTCCAACAGAGGACAGGGCGTGGATAGTGATCCAGCACAATAACACAGAATTGACCACAGTGCATTTGTCCTCAGAGAGAAACCAATATTTAGCCCACTTTGACTACGCTTCCCTAGAGGAGCAGTTAGCAGCCATCATCAGCCAATCAGAGCACTGTGAGCAGGAGCTGTCTTATCACTGCAGGAAGTCCCGCCTCCTCAACACACCAGGTAAGACTTAAGTGTCTAATGGTTCATGGTTCCATTTACCTCCGAAGTCGGAGCTGGGAATGACGTCACACCCGTATTGTTCACATTCTAATACAAGTCAGAAAACCAAGATGAGCATCTCCAGGAAAACAAAGATAATGATGCATTATGCTGTATTTTGCACAACAAACCCCATGGCAACATGTCCACAGATAGAAAATGGACAATACTGTTTGTACAATGGATTTAATGAGACACAAATAAGGCAGAAGTGCTACTAAACAGCATCTTACTATGCTTTTACTTGCGGTTGTGTGGAGCAGCCATCTTGGATTTTGAGATCTGGGTTGATGAGGCTCTTCCAACTTTCTGAGTCAGAAACCTGAGGGGCCAGTTTTCCCAGTTGAACTTCCCAGTTCAAAGGGAAAACACAGTTAGTAAGTGTCATTGTTACTGTAGAGCACTGAGCGTGCTTGTGTGTGTTTGAGATGGAAGAGTTTTCTGCATCTGAGGGATCTATATCGGGAACAAGAGAGGAGTCATATGAATTGCTGATTTAGTCAAGTTAGTAACTAATTAAAACATCAATTACATTTCTGTGTGCATTTTCTCCTCCCCACTCCACTGCAGCAACTAACAGTTTATCTGCACCATGACTTCATTCCTCAATTGAAGCATCATCTGCTTCAGTTTCGGGGTTCTTGTTTTCTGTCTTTAAAATGGACTTAAATACAGAAGAAATTGTGTTTACAATGGACAGGTTCAAAGTATTTTTGCCACATTTCTGCTCATCTTTTTGCCATTTTCTTACCTTTACTCATACACAATAAAGGGAAAAATAAAAGACTTGAGCTGCGAAGCACCACTGTGCACACTATAAAGCCTGCTTATCAGAATGCTTGTGCGGGACACGTGTCTTGATAGAGTAGCCATTATCTGTCCAATTTGAGCAGGGGGAACAGCAGTGATCTACAGTCAAAGCTGAGCAGCAAGGCTGTAAGAGTTCAGTGAGGAGCGGCTATCGAGGAGTGTCGGATTGTGTTGAAATCCTGAAGAGATGGTTGTTGTTAGACACGCAGATAGAAGAAGACAATTAGAAGGGAGGAAGGAAAGGGACAGGAGGATCCACCTGTGTGCCATTTGATATGCAAGTGCTGATACATCAGTAAAATGTGTGATGAAAACACAGATGAGTGACAGGTCTCTGTTTGAAACATTTGCTATTCAACTGTTGGTTGCTGTGGGATTTATTGTCTCATCTCCTTGTTGATTCATGTGAAATTCTTCTTCTTTTTTGCAGTATAAAAAAGGATTAGTGGTAAACGGTGCGTATTTGTGTTTCAGAGGGTGCTCCATTCAGCTGGTGGGTGGGTGGTCCAGATCCAGGTCAGGTCCAGACGTACTGGGGCGGGGCTCTGCCGGACAGCCGGCAGTGTGCCTGCGGTCTGCAGGACACCTGTATGGATTCAAATCACTACTGCAACTGTGACGCTGACTACGACCAATGGTACTGTTCTTTAAGATGTCCCTGAGTAGTTTAGTTCAAATCCAGTATAAAACACACATAACAAACCGTCGTGACGAATTAGGAAGTTCTCCAGAAATATAATGAATACACTATCACCAAAAAAAAAAAAAAAAAAAAAAAAACTGGAGTCACAGGGAGGTGGTCAGGGTTCAGGTCCCGACTGTGTTCAGGTAACAACAGGCAACAACAGCACTTTGGTTAAAGTTAGAGAAAGATCCTCATTGCTGCTGAGAACCATGCTGGAGTCTATACTGTACTATGTACTATGAGTACATAGTGCATTGCAAGATTGCCCATTTTGATGGGAAACAATTGAAATACACTGCCAGTAAACATGTGTTCAGAAGCAACTTTTTGCAACTAGCCAGATATATTAATTAACAATATTTTGGCATTATGTTCCCTCAAGACACATTTGCTGTTGATAATTTCTTGGAGGCTCCCTGAGGATGAATCCTACTGAGGTCGGTGATACTCTGACTTTTTCTCTAGTGCCACCAGTGGGTTGACATTTAATATATGATTTTCCATCAAATTTGGTGACGTTCATTGTATCCAGATGATGCATTTTAATCACTTTAGTGATCTGCTGACTTTTCCTGTAGTGCCACCAGCAGGTCAAACATTTCAATCCATTGGATGGCTTGGCACACACTTTTTCAAGGGAGTCCCAGCTTATGAGCAAATACCTGCGGAACTAATGATGTTTCCATCAACTTCTGCTGTACTTTGAGTTTTGTGCTACACGGTGACTCAGCTTTCGTGTCTATAAAAATAACGATTTGGTTGGACCAGCTTTGAAAAGAAACATTTTGATGTCTAATGGCCAGAGATAAAACACTAAAGTGTGAAAATGGATTTTGAAAACTCACCTGTTGCTTCTGAGTCTCTTCAGGGAAATGATTCAGTGAAATCTGTCGTATTGCTGTAATTAAGCTGCTGATACGATTGGAGTGTTTACCATCACATCCTGCCGTACTGGACAGAGACGAGCCATGAGACAACCGGGACAGATCCCAAGATATTTAAACATCTCTCCCCATGTTTTATCCATTCCTGTGTTTAAATCCCTTTTATCCAAGCTGTAAGCAATTCTGTATTTAGGTCACCTTCCCCAATCAGTTCTGCAGTTAGACCCATTTTCCAGTGTTGTAACCAATCCTGCTACTGTCTGCATAGCCAAAGGTCCTTCTCTCTATTATCTCCCTGCCTAAATCTGTGCGACTCCTACTCTATTTTTACAGACTCTCTCCTGCCGTCAATATCTCGTCAGTTTCACTGGCGCTGTGTGCGCCCACAGTCCTAGATTTATTTTTTGAGAAAATTTCACAGCAACCGAGCTGACTGTTGGGATTCGAAACACCGCTGATTTCAGACAGCGTGGTGAATGTGCAGATGAATCACTCAGCCTACGTTCATTCGGAAAACGGTTCCACAAAACATCGGCTGAGACATGTTGTATCAGCTGAAATGCTCGTCTTCATCTGAACGTCTACCTGTAAACCTCAGAGCGCAAACAAACACAGAGAGATCGAGTGCTAGTCATCTAAATGCAGCCTGTCCCACTTTTTCTCACACAGTTTAGTTTGGCACAAGTTTAACGCTGCTTCTGTGCATTCAGCTTTCTAATGTTGATATCTTCTTCTTCTTCTTCTTCACATCCTTCTCCTGCTGCTATTCTTCTTCATTCTCCTCTTCGTTCTCCTCTCCTCTTTCTTTCCCTTTTCCTTCCTTTCATTGTTCTTTTCTCTTACAACTTCTGCTCCTTTATCTTCTTCTTCTGTTCTCATCACATCCATTCTTCCTCTCTTTCTCTCTATGGCTCCCATCCTTCTTCCTCTCTTCTTCACCTTCCTCTCCTTGTCATCCTCCTCTCTCTCATCTTTCTCCTTCTTGACATCTCTTTCTGTTTTCCTTTTGTTGTTTTCCATCTCCTTCTCCAGGGCTAATGACTCAGGCCTGCTCACCCATAAGGAGACCCTCCCAGTCAGGTCTCTGGTGCTCGGTGACCTCCAGCGACCGGGTTCAGAGGCTGCCTATAGAGTCGGACCCCTTCGTTGTCATGGAGACAGTACGTCCCTCTCAGTTCCTGGTTGTTGATTTGATCCTGGTGTCCATGTTGATATTTTTTCCATGTGTGTTGTTGCCTCTTTCATTTTGCTGTTATACCTGTTGAGGGGTGTTGGCATTGTTATAATGGTTATTATTCAAAAAACTGGTTTTATTCAGCTATACAGTGAACTAAACTAAAGGAATCCTTTTATCTAATCGTCCCCCTGCCATTTCATTTTTTAATGTAAAAGTAGGCTGCAGCTAATTAAACTATAGTTAATTAGCAGACCAGTAGCTAAAATATGACTCCCTTTGTGCTCTTTAATAACAACTTCTAATGAATAGATGTATAATAAAGTAACCTAAGTGATATATTTTACCATGTTTTAATTGGCTCTAATTTCAGCCTTCAACTTAATGAGCAAATAAATAAATAAATAAATAAACATCTTGAGAGATAAATCAACATAAATGAGATAGCATAGCTGGAGTTATGCCTTTGTTCCTGGCTAATTGGCTGAACAGTTGCTTCATTTGTTTACTACCAGATTTTCATTATACAGCCATCATAATGAGATTTCTTTCAATAAGCTTTGTTCCAGAGTAATATATACACTTTTTAGAAAAAAAGAATTACATCCGTTTATATTACAAAACCAAAAATAAAGAAGGATATGAAGCATTTAGGAAGTGGGGCCTTTGTTTGTGTCTCAGACAACTTCTGGAATGCTGCGTTTTTTGACAAGGAGACATCCTACCTTCACTTTCCCACCTTCCACGGGGAGCTGAATGCAGACATCTCCTTCCTGTTTAAAACACCATCCTCCTCTGGGGTCTTCCTGGAAAATCTGGGCATCAAGGACTTCATCCGGATCGAACTCAGCTGTGAGTGACAACTCAACAATGTTCTGTCTCATTATTATACAAATGTTTTCTGGTTTGGTTCTAAATATCTGGTTCTCTTCACTGAAAATTGTGTGTTTGACTTATTGTTACTAGAAGGCTGTTGAAGGGGGAATGTTTGTCTGCACACCTTAAACCTGAGTTTAACACATGTACATTGAAGCAGGATTTTGTGACATCACAACTAGTGGAAGTCATTCATGGTCCAAGACACAACTCACACAGGCGTGATCTGAAAACCTCCAGAGCACAGATGCTGAAAATTGACTTTTAGTGGAGCAGGAGACAGCCTGTGTCCAGAGGTTACACTGAAAAAAATGTCCATAGATTTTATATTTTTCAGTGAGAGAGGAGTACATGTGTGCCTGGAGAGCATCTTTAATGTTTAAATGACAAAGCCAACTAGCGGCTGTAGGCAATAATCACTCTTGTCGTCTGAAGCAAAGGAGGAAATAATGATGAGGTGGATTGATGAGTCAACATAATATCGATGTTAACATGAGAGAGCGCCATTTGCTTCCTGTTTTCTACTGACAGTCAGTGTTGGTTTCTTTTAACCGTGACAGTGAAGGTCCCCTAACTTTAATGAAGTAGCACAAACTACAATGATTCCAGTGAGCATGCTCATGTTTGTGGTGAACAGTGAACTGAATGTGTACATTCGCAACTAATGAGCATGAGCGTTGTTAACTGCCAAGAGTGTTTACAGCACCTGGTGTGCCTGACAGCGAAGCCATGTCCTGCCCCACACTGCCTCTGATTGGCCTACTCTGATATTCTTACCTTAACAATCTCATGTCTCATGCCTAAACCTAACTAACCACATCAACAAAGACAAGTACTAGTAAGTCAGAGGCAGAGTAGGGTGGGTCATGACTTTGCCATCCTGGGAAAAAAAAACTGGCATACTGGCATAGCCAATGCAACTGGCAATTCAGACACATCTATGAATATTTGAGTTCTATGAACAGATTTAGTTGTAATTTTTATGCACACTCTGCTGGCTGGGTCTGAAAAAACAAGTCTGAGCGTCAGCCACATCAGCAACGAATTTTAAACAACACATTGAGGAATGTTGATCACAAGAAATCATTAACTAAGAGTCAGACCAGAAATTCCTCCACCCAAATCAAACCCACAGCATTTTGTAACAGACTGCTTGCCTTCATTTCCCAACAAGTGGACAGACTTGTAACTTACTAGACTACATTGTAGAAGATCTGCAGCCTTGCAGAAAATGATGCTTTTATGGTAATTTCTTTGATGTAGATAGAAAAAGAAGTCCAAAGAATGAATGTTGTAGTACTTGGCAAGCTGTTCAACACAAGATGTAAGGGATATAAAGCATAGTCTGTGTCTCTTTTTTACTTTCTCTCTAAGCACACACACACACACACACACACACACACACACAGAACAAATGGTGTCCGCTCTCCTTCGGGAAACCCCGACATCTCTGATCTGGATGCGGGACTTTTTCTGCTGTTATTACTGTATGACAGCTGCCGTTGAGATGACTACCTATCATTATTACTGCTGTTAACATGACTGGAGCCGGGTCAGAGAGCAATTTTCTAAATTAAGTTACGCCTCTGGATTTTTCTATCAAATGACTCAAGATTCCCACAGCTTTCCCTCCACTGTCAGCATCATCCATGAGGGATGATGTTGCGTCCATGCACAGATGTCACCGCTCTGCTAACTTCACCCCTAACTGTGGAGCGTAGGCATGCTGGCAGTGTTATGATGGATGAAAGGACTCCATGTGGCCTTCAGTTCACCTCTCTTTATTGTAGGTTAAGTTTTTCACTTAATAGAGCTGTGTAAATGCTGTTAAGATTAATGACTACAGCATGCTAGCCTAGATTAGGTTTGGAGGTTCAGTCCCACTGGGATAGCATATACTTACAATGCATATCTTAAGAAGAAAGTTGCAAAACATTCAAGTTTACTATTACTGCAGGTTTACTAAAGTAAAGGTAGAATCACAGCTAAGACTCTACAGCTGCATTGTCGGCTCTCTGAGGCTAAACTTAGGCACAGTGGTGCTTTGAGCTAAATGCCTGCGTCAGCATGCTAACATGCTCAAAATGCAGTTCCACCGGTCTTATTTTAAATAACACAACACCAAGACTACAAGCCATACTAACAGATTTGCAGGACTGCACTACAATGATGATGCTAACATGCTGACAACTTCGTGGTGATCCAGTTGACCAGTAAATGCCATAATTTTCCATCAAAATCCATCCATCCAAATTAGATAATTAAGGAAATGATAGCCAGATTACAAATACACACACTCACACAAAGACACAAAGTGATGTAAGTCTGTAGCTGCAGCCTCTCTCTCTAGCCTCAGGCTGGTCTCTGAATCATCTCAGATCCATGTCCGTCTGTCTGTCCATCCTGCCCACAGATGGACGGGTGGGAGGAAGGCACTTCACACTTCTGCCAACATATGATGATGGAAGAGCATGACTGACTAATGGGTTCAATGAAAGATGGCACAGTATGGAGCCAAACTGAGGAAAATGCTTCTCCAATGAACAATGTGACAGAAACACACCCGCATTTTTATCCCAGTCTGGCGCATTGCTACGACTGAAAATATGGTTTGAAAACAAAATGAGATTTCTCGTAAGAAAAATGTTATTCTTCAGGCGGCTTTTGTTAAGTTCAGCAGGATATTTTTTTTCAAACAAAGGCAAAGAAAGTTACGCCTTGTACCCTTCCCGCTCGACTCACACAGTTAACCGCCCATGAACAACTGACAGGACTGGGTCTTCATACTTCTGCCATAGACTGTTCCTCATTGGTTGGATGGATTTCACACATTTCACTTAGAACATCAGACAAATGAGGCAACTGCTGGATCTGAAACATATTTTCTTTCTTATCTTTGGTGAGCAAATTCATTTCTATCATTCATAAATTAATGCTAAAGTAAATAAAACTGACTTAACATAGTAGCTCAGCTTTGAGTGTCAACATCATTACTCACAGTGCCATGAAGGATTGTTTAAAGTGTTTCTCTCTGCGCAAAGATGGGGCTGTGACGTCTTTGGAAGTGACATAAGGGATTTGCAATGTCTCAGTCATGAGAGGACATGGTTATCTCAGAGTGTCAAGGAAGGTTTGTTAATCAGCTGGTTAGAGTTCAGAGGGAACAAGTCAAACTGTCAAGCTGTGACAATCACCCAGTCATCCAAATGCTTCTCACACAATCTGTGTTTACAACTGTCTCTGTCTTTTATGGATTATCTCCCTCTTTTGTCCCCCCAACAAATTAATTTCCTCACCTGAACTGCTCTGACCTGCGCCCTCCTCTCCAGCCTCCTCAGAGGTCGTCTTCTCTTTCGACGTGGGTAACGGCCCACTGGAGGTGCGAGTGGAGACGAGCGGCCCGCTGAACGACAACCGGTGGCACAGCGTGCGAGCCGAGCGGAACGTGAAGGAGGCATCTCTACGTGTCGACGGGTTCCCGGCTGCCACGCAGGAGGCTCCTGCTGATGGACACATTCACCTGCAGCTCAACAGCCAGTTGTTCATAGGTGAGAAGCAAGAGTGTGAAGCTGTGTGTGTTTTTCCAAAATGCCCTCAAAATGTTAGACGTGAGGAAAATTCAAAGTGAGAGAAATTAAAAGGCTTAGTAGTATTAGGATTTGGGTTTTAGGTAAGAAGGGTTAGTTTGAGGTTATAGTAAGAATTAAGATGAGGCAGAAGTGAGAGTTATGGTGTTTGAACATTCACCTCATTAGCAGCTGAGTGCTGGTGATAATTGATACCACATCTTATCCTTTCTTATCTCAGACCGTGACTCTAACAACACACGCACACACAGACGAGCATGCAAATGTGTAAAAACAAGGACCTACTGTGAAAAACACATTTTTTGAGGGAATCAGGAGATTACAGTCGCAATAACTCATCCTGAAGCAGGCAGAAGTTGAGAGGAATTAAATCTCGGAGGACTTTTTCTCTTACACAGTAAATTCAGCAATTTCTGCCCACTTTGCCATTCAGTTCATATTAGGCAAAAGTTTTGCAATGCAGGGATAAAAGTTTTGCTCTGCACCACAGAAGTCCCACATGAGCGGCTGTGGAGTTTAGGAAAGCAGGCAGCTGCATTTGTCTCATAACAGCAAACCTCATACTCAGAGTGTGAACAAGAGCTGCTGATACTGAGAAAAAACATGTGGCGCCATAGTGGAAAAGGGAGACACTGAGGCCATGCTGTTTAAACACTGGACATTAATTAATAAATAAGCTGACTTTTGGTGTACTGACAGAATGGATGATGCAGTGCTTGTATTGGTGTGTATAGCCTGTGAAGCTGCTTTTGTGTCTTAGAAGAGCCATATAAGGTCTGCTGAGATGCATCAGATAGTCATTAAAGGCAGAATTGGTTTACACCTTTAACCAGACAATGTTTATCTGTAATTCCAACAAGCAGTTGAGGGATGTGCGAGCATTTTGACTGTCATATCATATTCTAACTTCACTTCCCCGTTTGTGTCTCTCAGCCCCAAGTCCATTTATTCCTACTGAAGACATACATCTTAAAAACAGGTCACAAGTATATGGTTTTATTCTTAAAAAGGCTCAGTAATTTCCTGAGATGGCTGGGAAGTGTAGATTTAGTGAATGTGATTAGTCATGTCGAGGAACTGAATAAACCCAGAAGCAGGACTCAGAGAAAAGAGAATGCAGGATATTCACAGTTTATTGTGCACTCAGAAGTTGATTGTTCAGATTTTTGTGCTGTGCCAAGCGGGTGTTGGAGAGTGGAAGTGAGGATCACAGGTAGGCAGAGACGGAGAATGATTTTGGCTGGTTTAAGGCAGTGGGTCCAGGTGTGGTATGGCTCGAGGCGGTCTGAGGCAGAGAGGGAGAAAATTGAGCTTCAGAAAACATCCAAGAACACAGGAGAATCCAACAGAACAAAAAATCTCAGAGAGAACACGGAGAGTCAGAGCCAAGGATACTACTGCTTGAGTAAACAGATGATCTGGCAGAGTGGAGTGAAGAGCCGGGGGTTATATGCAGTGGTAGTGATTGCTAGATGAGCCACAGGTGTACTAGTGGATAGGCAGCAGGAGGAACCAGGTAACCACGCCCAGGCCACACAGGGAGAGAGCGACACACAGGAACCACAAGGAAGGGGAAAACACAGGAATTCAGTTGAAAAACATCGGCAAAAAGCCAAGTCCTGACAGTTTTTCCTCAAGGGTTTTGTGGACAATAAGACAAATATTGAATATCACCATCCCTATCCTTCAAAATCACGTTAAACTTGAACGAATGGCTGCAAGCAGCAACATTTTTCCTCGTTTCACAACTAAATATAAAAATGTTGAACTGTGACAGGTTGCAGCCGTTCGAGTACACCAAAACCATAAATTCAAGCTGATCATTTGATACTAAAAGAGTAGACTTTGGGTCATTTTGAGAAACTAAACTTTACTTCTCTGTTCCTCTCAACTTCAGTTTAAACTCTCTTATCTTCTGCTTCATCTCTTCCACAAACTTTCTGTTTAACGTCATCTTTTATCTGTCAAACTGTGTTTAAATCCCATCTTGTATTGTGATGATTTATCCTTCTGCAAATATTATGGACTTTTGTTCATTTGCAAACAAACATTTTGAGGAGAAAAACAACCAACAAATAATGATGAGATTGGTGCGATGCAGAGAGATAGAGGCGTGCATTGATTGGCTGGTTGTGTCAGGCTAATAATCCTCTCTGAACAGCCAGGAAGAAGTGACCATGAGTTGTTCTCCTTATATGGGCAGAGCTGTCCTGGCTGGTGTTTACCGGCGGTGCAGAGGGATTCATATATTTGAATGGAAATGTGATGGGATTATGAAATAGACTGCCGTGGGAGAGTATGTTTGTGTTTGACAAAGACTTGATTTACAGCAAAGCAATACGCATTTGGGTCTCTCTGCTCTCTTGTTTTGGAAAGTGAAGGGCTGTGTGCTCCAGAAATTGTTATTGTTAATCCATAATGTTACCAGCCTTTTGTGAAATCATAATTCACAGTCCTGCAAAGACACTTATATTGCTATGAATAGTGCGTCCCATTTGCAATCTATAAAATTGCCTTTTCTAACTTAATAAGACAGGATATTCCATATCCAGTTTGAATTAATAAACCTAATATTGCCGTTAGTAAATATATATGATGCAAAGTTATTCTGGCTCAACATTTCTTGCCATCAGAAGGAATTAATTTTGTATACATCCTGTGTAACGCTGTACAAACTGTTGTCAAAGTATTACTTGAACAGACATTGTTTATGACCTCCTGTTTAGTTATTGGTGTCAAATTAAAAATGCACAGTCAGATAAAGTATCCAGGGACGGAAGTAACAAATTACATTTACGCTTGTTACTGTGGCAAAGGGGGGTGGGGGGGGGGTTGCAGTACCAAGTAATGTAAGGAGGGAACACCGACAACGCCACCTGGGGGATTGCACCCCAGGAAATACCACCTCAGGAACATCACCCGCGGTGCCTAGCCTCCCCAGCAAAATGGCACTCCACCTCACTACAAGAAAAGAACTAACAGCACAATTAACAAATATAGCAAGCCAGTTATTTTTAAATTCAAAAGAATAACTCAAAATTAAACAATACAAAAACAAAGAGTAAAAAGGACAAAACAATACACTAGAGGCAAAACAGAGCACTAAGAGAAATAAGGGCAAAACAGCAGCAAATCCAAAAAAGGAAGCCTACAAAGTGAAAAAAAAACTCAAGTTAATGTGGCTCACGACACTGTATAAAATAGAGGCCATAACCCTACTCACCACCTTCAATATGGGATCACTACACTGTGGGCCGTCCAACTATACAGGAAGAAAGAGGGGAATCAACTAAGTGCAGAATAAAAAAGGGTTACTGTCACAAATAAAATGGCCTCCTCACACACCTGCCAACACACCAAACAAAAGTAGCCACCACATGCACCAGGAGCAGGAGTCAAAAAAAAGAGTGATCATCTGCTCACTGGTGCTTTATATAGCCTGGCCCTAATTCGAGGGAATGGTTAGGGAGGAGTGCAGCCTGGAGGTGCATTCACGAACACTACTCAATAGTATGTAAGCAGCACACTCCACTACATTACTATAAGAAAGCCATTGTTTGCATCTTAAGCCCTGCTAAACTGTGTTACCATGAAACAAAGGAAGGAGCCAAATCAGCAGATGCAGCAGAGAGGAAGCTGCTGTCGGCCACAGGAATGCAGAGCTCCAGAGAGATGGCACTGTGCGCCCAGCTGACACTCATGTACAGAAAACATACATGTAAATGCATGTGCTCGCTGGCTGAGTGTCAGAGGTGTGAGGGGTTGAACCCAGGCCGGGGCCAGCAGCTAGTGAACAGTACAAAAAATGTACCACAATGCAATACAGTTAAGGATGTCATCACTGACGTCATTGATGGCATTGTGGGTTAGGGTTGAGCAGTGTTGTTACTCTGCACAGTTAAAAAAAGTTGCATCTACTTTTATGGATCCCTGAGTTAATGCACCACCTCAGCACACTCAATAACCCGAATCAGACACACCCACCGTGTTCCACAACATGATGTTGTTTTTTTTCTGCTGGTAATTCCATATTATGTCTCTCCAGCTCTTTTTAATCTCTGTAGCTTAATAATGCTTGTTGCACCACTGAGGTGCCCATGACCTCATTTCTATATATTTTCCAGTGTCGTCTCTTCTGGAGAGAAAGCGGTTGTATGTTTATAATTGATAATCAGTTGTACACACAGGCTGTTGGTTTGGACATCAGGACTCTGTGTGATGTTGTTTTGCCAGTATATCTGTTGACATTTCATACATTTTATGTATGAAAAGTGCTCTATAAATAAAGATTGATTTGATTTGATTTTGATGCAGTGTAATTTGTAGCCTAAAGATGTTCTTATGTATTATATTATATTCTATATATAACACTCTGGTAGTCTTTCCATCCCTGACAGCAGTACGTAGCCTCTAAAGCAGCTTAAGTGTCTGACATTCTGACAGTCATATGGAGGGTTTTTCTTTTGACTCCCACAGGACTTCTTGCTCTAGTAAATCCTGTCCTTTGTTTTTTCTCCCTTGGTCAGAGGTTCTGTCCCTCAGGAGTCATTGTTCTTTTAGCCAAAGTCTTTTTTGCATAAAATCCTTTTTCAATATACTCTGCATTCTAGCTTCTGCTGGTTAAATCGTTGTTTAATAGGAGTTTGCTGTGCACGTTTCATTTAGTGTAATCAAACTTTTTTTTTTTTTCCTTTTTGAGTTGTTCAGAGAATGTTTAATTAAATGTCTCACTCTTAATGCTCTTAATGTGTTGTCTGTGTTTTCTAACACGTGCTGCAGAAGGGGACTAGGGCCTCACAGAGGTTTGTGATATGAAAAGATGCTCTGGGTGAGCATTTGAAGCTTTTCCAGACTCAAACTGTGAGAGTAACACCCTGCCAATTTCAGTGTGCGAGAACAATAACAACTGTCATGCGTGCATATAAAATAAGACATTGCCAGCTTGGAACTCCGGGAGAAATGTAATTTTGCCAAGTCTAAACTCTGTGAACAGTGTGAGGTCGCTACACTATATTACAATGATAATTGTCAGGTGAAAGGAGGAAGAGATTCTTCCTCTCGCCTGCTGGTGGAAAGGATGAAAATCAGACACCAGATGGCTCATCAGCTAGGCAGTTAGCCGGTCAAGACAGCAGTGATATAAGTAGTGTCTCAGCTACTCAGAGCCCTGCAGAGCAGACATGGTCTTGTTGTGCTGCAGTGGTAACATGTGGCTGTCAATCATAATTTACTAAAGGGACGACAGATATATTGATTTACAGTCACACAAAGACAGAATGAGAGGAGAAGCATGATCATTTTTGCCAGATTGGGTGGTTTTCTGCAAAAATTGGCTACTTCTTATTTTATTCTGCAGGTAATATTTGCTTTTAGCCAGCCTGTGGCTGCCATAACAGAACTGAACAGAAAATCCAGACTGTAATGTGCCTGAGTTTGTGTGTTTGTGTAGGTAAAGTTTGAGAATGCAGTGGCAGTGGGTGCATGGTGTGGAATTCATGTATGTATCTGTCAAATCTGATGTTTTCTGTCCAGTTTGATGTGTGTATTTGTGTAAGCGGAGTTTGTACGGAAGGTGGAAACAATTTCCCTCACAGAAGGACAATTAAATGTAAATCTAATCTAATCTTGTGAGAGTTTCACTAATCAGGAAGTCCGTGGTTCAATCCCTGGCTCCTGCAGCGTCAATGGTTATCACCTCTGATGATCAGGTGGCACCTTGCATGGCAGCCTCTGCCATCAGTGTATGAATGTGTGGATGAATGCTGAATTGTGTTGGAAAGCACTCTGAGGTGGTTGGTAAGACTAGAAAAGTGCTTTTAGATGCAGTCCATGTACTATCCATTTACTTGATCTCAGTCAAATCCGGCTCATTTCAGCTGAGAAAGAGAAAGCTAGTACTAGTGTGTCATGTGCACAGTATTTGTTGTTGTTGGCAGGAGGCACTGCATCCAGACAAAAAGGCTTTCTGGGCTGCATCCGCTCTCTGCAGCTGAACGGCGTCACTCTGGACCTGGAGGAGAGAGCGAAGATCACCCCGGGGGTCCGACCTGGATGCCCAGGCCACTGCAGCAGCTATGGGTCGCTCTGCCAGAACCAGGGTCGCTGTGTGGAGAGAGCCAGTGGTTTCTACTGCGACTGTGGCCAGTCCGCCTACACTGGATCCTTTTGTCATGAAGGTAGATACACACACTGGAGACTCCCTGCCAGTAAATACACAGATCCAAAGACCAAAGCCCTGACTAGAGCAATGAACATATTTTAATGTCAACAAAACACATTTTTGCTGCTGCTTCCAGTTTTCAATTCATGAAGACTTTTCAGGCCACTGGTAACTCAAACTTTTATCGGAGCTAAAGAAGCTTATATCAGATCTGTGAAGTTTTAAGTTCACTAGACATTTTAAGATCCAACACCCTCCAGACAGATCCAATTATATTTGACAGACAGATATACACACTGGACGATGAAACCTGAGAAAAACATAGTCTGATATCATCTTAAAAATAAAAAGGTGTCTCGACTTCAACTTCAAATTGGCTCATTTAATTTCTCGTCACTACAATTGCCTTGACAATTTCACTTCCTTGTGCATAATTTTGCATATAGTCCATTAAAGGTGTGTGTCTAAGGAAGGCAGATGCTATAAAACCGCTCCAGAGATCATTTATGGGGTACACAGAATGACAAAGAGGACCATAAGCTGGTATTGTGGACTTTAAAGATAACATTTATGCCTTGAATATCATCATTATAAGCCTTGTATAATACTCCTATAAGATTAAGGGATCTGCAGGGTGTGGCTATAATAGAGATATTTTAGTAGCTACTTACAACAACAACAATATGGTTAAACATATGATATTTTCTGTCTCCTAATACTGAGTTTATACCCCAGTACCTTCATCATTATGTACTGCACCAGCACCTACTTTTTTTTTTTTTGCAGTAATTCCTTCATGAGGTGTCAGTATAAGAGTTCAGACAGCAGGGTATTCTCCTGCTTTTTATTCCCTTTCATTTTGCCGGCTCAGTCTATGTATCCTTTTCAGAGTTTCTGCAGATAAAGAGGAAAAAATTTGTTTGTCAGTTAGATATGGCAGTCACAGGCAGTGATGCATTAATCATGCTCACAGAGGAAGAACACACCTACAGTCAGGAGTGCCACATCAACTATGATGGAATATGAATGTCCTGGCACAGAAATGTCTCTTTGTGACATACCTCTGGCAATTATTTAAAATTCTTGAAACAATAATATCTGGCTCACCACCCCTTGTTGTTTGTGTAACTAATGAGAAACAGCTGACAGTTTGCTAAGCCCCAACCCCTCATCCCTGTCTAGCTTTTCACTTTGGCAGAACACATATTTAGTTTACAGCAGTGGCAGATTCACCACTCAAAGTTTAAACAGTGACAACGGTTGCTAGCAGATTTCATTAACTGTAGCTAGCTAGTTTATTAAGCTAGCATCAGCTCCAGGACTTGTTTGAAAATGCTGTCTCTGGCTGACTTTTTACGGTTTACAGCTCACTTTTAAAATGCGAATCTTGTAAAAGTGTCTTAAATATGTACCTGATATTGTGATATACTGAGCTGCTTAGCTCACACTCTTGGAAAAGCTAGACAGGTTAGCTTTAGCTTTATTGACCAGTGTGTTTGTCAAATTTAACACAGTATATCTTGGATATTGAGTTTTGCTAGGGCTGCTGCGGTCGAAATTAGTTAAATTTAACTAAATCCAACAGAGCTGCTAACTTGGTGCACATCCTGCAGCAACCAGGACACACAATGGGGAAATACTGCACAATGTGCAAATACTGGTCATGCATGAGGTTTTAACATAACCTATAAGTCCACAAAATCTCAAAACTTCCAAACAAGCAACTAGAATAAAAACTACAACAAGGTGACTTGAAATGCAAGGCAAGTTTTGATTTGTGTGTAAGCCTACAGAGAGGTTTGTGTTAAAGCATTACAAAACACAGTTGCAATGACCCATCATGCCCTGGAGCTTTAATGAGGAGAGAGCAAAGATCAGACATCTTTCTGAAGAGGCTCCTTCAGCAGACATTAGACTGACCCCGACTGTCTCGTTCACTGTCTGCACCGCTTGGCCTCTCAACACTTACTTTAAGTGAGTCATAATGAGCCATTCTGTCCTGAAGGTCAAGCATCAGGATTATCTTAAAGGACTCTTGTAGCCCACCATGCCATTGTGTCGGCCATGTGATGCATCAAGGGCTTCGTGGGTAGTGTTAAAAGTCAACATGATGTCAAACTGCGTCAATACTGTAGAAATGTTTTGTGCCATGTCGGTCAGAATAGTTCAACATTTTAGGAAATACTTTCTTTCATTTTCTTGTGAGCAGATCGATACCACTCTCATACTGTTCTGCAGTCAGCACCAGGTTAGCTTAGCACAATGACAACAACTTTTTCTTTTTTTTTTTTTCAATCTATATGTGAAGACCAAAGCGTAAAAACATCAATTTGTGGTCTTATAAGGGGTTATGTATGGGACTATTTCTTGGCTGGTCACAGTGACTGGAGGTTTGACGTCACTGTCAGGTTGCCAAGCCAAGAAATAGTCCTGTGCATAACGGATATTGTCTAAGTTAGCAAGCTGCTGGTGTGTGCTTCATGTTGAACAGATATGAGAATGGTGTCAGTCTTCTCGTTTTACTCCCAAGAAAGCCAACAAGCATATTTTCAGAAATGTAACTTTCTAACTTTCAGAGGTTTCAGCCAGCTTTAAGTCGACTACGTCCATCACCTACATCCTCAAGGAGCCCTATGAACTGAGCAGGAACAGCAGTGCCTTGCCTTCCTCCATTTACTCTGATATGACACTGAGAGGAGAAAACATCTCCCTCAGCTTCAGGACCATTCAGAGCCCTGCTCTGCTGCTCTATGTCAACTCTTTCTACAGGGAATACCTGGCCCTGCTTATCAACAAACATGGTGAGGACACTGAATAACATTTTCTTTTCTTTTGTTGGGATTTAACAAGATTGGCCAAATTAAACAACTTTTCTTATCTTATCTGTCCAGCAAGTTCATCTCTCCTCTCCTCTCCTCTCCTCTCCTTTAGCTCTGTTTCTATCTCCCTCTGGATTCAGTACGCCGTCCTCTGCTGCCTCCTTCTCCGTGCAGCCAGGCTAATTGTTATGCAGAGTGTCAGGTTCAAAGAAAACATTTGGAGCAGTTACTATTAAATGATAATTCTGTTTTCAACAGGATTCTTCCTTCCCTTCTTCTTGCCATTGTGATTATTTATTGTGCTCAAATTTTCATCACTCGCCTCACTGCAGAGCTCCACATAGCTCCAGCAGGCAGGGAGCAATTCCTGCATTCCTGCATAGCATAATAGGATTTGTGATTATCCAGTGTGTACAGCTTGTAAATATAGCTGATATTATATTATTTCAATTAGCGTGAAGGTTAAGTTGAAGAGCTGGAGATTTCTTTTGTAATAATGAATGCAATTGATTATCATGACATCAA
This sequence comes from Chaetodon auriga, assembly GCF_051107435.1. NCBI lineage: Eukaryota > Metazoa > Chordata > Actinopteri > Chaetodontiformes > Chaetodontidae > Chaetodon > Chaetodon auriga. The sequence goes on along the minus strand of NC_135076.1, from coordinate 9,384,195 downwards.
AAAATAAGGCATACTGAAACCTTTGGTGAAAATATTTGGTGGTATCCTTTCAGCTTTTTGAATAACTGAGTGGATACCAGGTTTGGGATAGTCAATTAAGTCAGCATCAGGTATCCACAGTCTTGCTGAAGTATCTAAGTCAATCAAAGAGAGGGGATTCTTTTCTTTAAAACGGCTTTTCTTATATTTGTCTCTTTGCTGCAGCAGGAGCCTCAGCTGCTGCACACAGAGAAACTATACTGTCTAAGTCACTCGCTGAGAGCCTGGAAGACCCCATGCCCTCTGCAGGACTGTTTTTATTATCAAGATGTGCTCTTGTGATAGGAGAATTGCTCCCTATTAGTCTGTGTTGGGAAAAAGAAGTAGCATAGTGAGTCATAATTAGAAAAAGAAAATGGGAAAGGGCATTAAGTATGTGTTTGGATTATTAATAAAAGATTATCTCCTATCATTATGGCTCATCGGTAAACTCTGCAGACATCTAGCATTCAAATTATCTCAGCGCTGTGGAACTTTAACACTGTAAAAATTTGGGAAATTAATTTGATATCATAGAGTGTTATTCATAGAGATAAAGTATTAATCCTTGTAGCATGAAATGGTTTGTATCTTCTTAATTCAGCAGCTGCTATCTTGGAACATCAGATATCTGAATGAAATGTTCTTTCTTTGAGGGAGTGAATACTCTGAGATGGTCAGAGCCAAGAATGTGGAAACGTTGGAGTAAAATAGCTAAAGTGCCTGATTAGTTATCAAAGAGTAGTTAGATTTTGTCTTGGGTCTTTAACTTTGTTTGCACGAGTCAGCAGCACTCCAAAGATTTGAACAGATTATTTTGCATTTTTATCATTTCACGAGCTGTCCTTTATTGTTGGCTCGTTGTTATTGAGTGTTCTATTTACCTCTTCAGATTTCAGCAACCTCTTGTATTTGATCTGTTTTATATCTCAAATTAATTATCATTATTCAGTGATGTCTCTCTTGAAGTCAGATTGCCCTTTAGGTACAAATAAAGCTCTACTCTACCTTAATGTAATAAGTATAATCTGAGGTTGCGACACTATGCGACAGATACAGAGTAAAAGCACACTGGCTCTTTGAGTATATACAAAAGATAAGGCTCACATATCACAACTTCTCTCAACAGGCTTTACAAAGACTGGACATTTTTCAATGAACTCTTTGATTCTGTATGTGCTTGCATTAAGGATTGTAAGACTGTTTTGTTGTTTTGTGTTTGCAAAGATGAGCTGGAATTGAGGTACAAGTTGCACAGCAGCAGGGATGTTGAGGTGCTATGGAGCAGAGTCACGAACTTGGCTGATGGACGTCTGCACACAGTAACCATCAGGAGACTGTCAGACACCGTCTCTGTTCAGGTGAACACACAACACATAACTCACACTGTGTCACACAGATCACTGCAAGGAGGGACGTGTTCAGACATAAACACTGTGAACCAAAGAGGAGGAGGAAATCTTCTGTGATTTATTTCAGATGCTCCCTCTGCCACACATTTAAATCTTGCGTTATTGTCAAATAAAGCCACTGCTCACTTCAATAAACACCTGATAATGAGAGGAATCTGCAGTCAGTCTGCACAGGGACACTACTGGGGCTGACAATTGTTGTCATATTATTAATTGACACTGCTGGCCCATTCTTATGTTATGACCCCACAGTTCACTCCCACTGCAAATGAATCATACATACAAGGATATACTACGTACTGATGTTCCATGCTTTCATACTGTTATATAATCCAAAATGGGATAATCCCTGTATCCCTGCATTCTAAAGTCGAATCACAACAACAACAAAAGACAGAATGATAAACAATAATCTGCATCCTGAAATGAAAATGAAAGTAAGGTTGTCTTGAGCAGATTCACACGGACCAATCCAGGCATTTCGATTAAAAGGTATCAGCTATAAATCCAGATGTTGTTGTTGTTGCAAAAACATCCTTCTGTGCTCTGTTAAAACACTGAATTCAACAAATAATGATATGAGAGTGAGTATCAGAGAGCAATAATCTTCAAATGATATTATAATAGACTGGAAATTTTACTTGATTGTAAAGAAAAGATCAATCCCCTCAGGCATGCCAGAGGAAACGTTGCCTCAGGCCCCAAAATGTACAGAAACAACACCTTTGAAAACCTAATAGAATAAGATTCCATAAATGCTACATTTCCTGTTTCCAAGCTGCTTTCTATTTCTCTGCTTTCTGCAGCTCCACCTCAGTCTCAGGTTGATTAACATTAGCAGATGTCTTATTGATAAATGATTCACTGAAGCCCAAATCCCTGTGTTTGCAGGTAATACATCACACCCTCTCTGTTTTATAATAAAGGGTGTCTCATTCTGAGGAATTGAACACCTCAAAAACCTGCACCACTTAGACTTCTCTGCTCAGCTACTGTGAACCACTGCATCTCAAGGGTCAATTGGTTTCCAGCTTTGGGGCTGAATCTCATTTGAATATGCAGGGAAAAGCAGAGGTTGAGCCTCCTTTGCAACCATTTGTTGAAGTTTCATCCCAGAGCAGCACTTATTTAAACACTTAACAGTGACAAACTGTCAAGGACAGATTTCTATTGTTGTCAGTCGTTGCTTTCTCCCTGCTAAGCTTTTACCTTCACGGATGCGACATACATTATCTTTCAGATCGACCAGCATGCCAGAGAGGACTTCAACTTGACATCTGATGTGGAATTCAACAGCATCAAATCGCTCATCGTGGGCAGAGTGCAGGGTAAGAGCGGCCCTCTTAGTGCAGACTCCAGCACTTTGACAGACTCATTTGAATAACAGCGATGAGATGTTTGGCCTCATGCGACAAAACACTGGTCTGAAGCTCTCTGCAGTTTTTTGTTTTTCACGTTGGGTGGACCACTGGGAAATCGGCAGTCAGAGCAATAGCTGTGGTGCTTAAAACAAAAAAAAAAAAGGAAGAAAAACATACTAAATAAGAACACAGTCATAAATGACTAAAGGTGGAGTTGTAATATGGTGTTAGATGCATTTTAGAGCCACATGGGTAAGTAAAGTCTTTGTGCTAATGATGTTTTTTTTCACTTATTGTTTTTCACCAAGTTCAGAAAATACAGTATACATTGGTGAACTTTCATCTGTGTTATTGAGGCGGTGAATAATTCAGTCTTTATGTCTGTCTAGCTGAGCAGGGCTTCCGACAGCTGTAATGGTAATAACTTTGGAAAAGGTCCTTCACTTTGTATGGTAATGAGAAGAGATTGAAAAGAACAAATGATTTAGAAGATTGGAGTCAGCACCCTGTGATTCGGCATAACAACCAATAAGTCTCAGCTGCTGTGGGTGGGGTCAAATGAAACCAGGAAGTCAGACAGTACAGTTCACTCTCTCCGTCTCTGTCTGACCGAACATTTTACTTTCAAATCACTCCTGTCAGCCTCTGCAGGTCTGATCTGTCCTCACCAGGCTTCTCTTTAAGGGGAAAGGCTTTGTATCACAGTTACAGCCATTGTGTTTCCCTGTGTTACATCTAATATTTACTTTGGATAACACCATTTGAGACAAAGTAAAAAAGCTACACATCCCCATCCCTAAACGGCTGAATATGTTCATTGACTCATTGTCATGTGGTTAATGTTGTGGAAAGGTCGCAGTTTACTCAGCTTTAAGCACCGAAGGTTAGGTTTAGGAAAAGCTGATGGTTTGTGACTGACAAGACCTACAGTACAATTCAAACATGAGGGTACAAGTTAACAAGTGTTCAAGGTGGAAGAAGTTTTCCATACTAAAGTAATTGGACATGGACTTTCCCAGGTGCTAAACGATTACAGTGCATACCACATGACCACAATGTCATCGGCTCAATTCTAGCTTTGTTGCATGTCATACCATTTTCTCTTCCCCCTTGTTTCCTTTCTACCTTTTCACTATCAGTCTGCTATTTTCATGGATTATTATAGATTTATCATCCACTAACATCGGTGACCGATGATACAGGAAGTTGGTACTGCTTCACAATAAGTCATTCAATCAGTTGCATGTAGAAGGCCAACTGGCAGTCTTAGGTTTTTGTCTAGCTGAAACAGCGCAACCAAAACTGACCAAGAATCACTAAAATATGTTGTCCTCCATCCATCCGTCCATTCATTTTCTAACCACTTATCATGTTGAGGGTCTTTTGGTGCTGGAGCCTGTTCTACCACACATTGGGTGAGGGTCAAGATACACAGTGAACAGCTTGCCAGTCACAGGGCCAACTGGCCAAAGGGTGCCTGATTCTACTAAAAACAAGGATGTTTTTGCCAATTTTGCCATTTTTGTTTCATTTTGGTTCTTTCTCAAATAATATGCCAGAGATTGAAACCAGGAATCCAGAAGAAGCAGAATCGGAAACAGAAGTAGATTATATAAAATTGTTGAATATCCCAAACCTTGGCTGAGAGGATGAGCAGTTTTTGAACCACAGTAATGAATATATTTATACATTTAAAAGGTCTCATGTCCTCCAATCATCTCAAACCACCACTTGGTGCACATGTGAGAAACAAGTAAAATTGATGCCATTTTTACTTCAGCTCCTTAATCTGTCTGGTTTTTTTTTTTTTTTTTTGACCCACACTGTAAAAAAAAAAATCTTAAAAAAACGGTAATTTTCCGGCAGCTAGGGCGCCAAAAAAATACAGTGAAATAACAAGAAATTACTTTCTCATAAAAATACAGTTTTTTTCCATAATTAAAATACAGTTTGTAGTTGTAATTTTAACAAGATTTTGCCTTATTTTCAGTTTTTTTTAACGTTTAATTAGAAACATTTTCACATTTTAAAACAATTAAATTACCTAGAAATATGGTAAGTAAATGCTGTATTACGAATAATAATGCTTAAATTTTCAGAAATGTGCTGTTATTAGTTGGTTTTAATGACATTATTTTATGGAAAGAGGTTGTATAATAATTTGTGTTTGATGTAATATAACAGTATATGACACAAAAAATAATGTGATTCATCTTTCAAAACATGTCAAAAAACTGTTGAAAAACTAGATATTGGGTTTAAAATTGCAACAATTTACTGTTAATTTTAGATCATATCAAATGTATATTTAGTTATTTTACGTTGTTTTTAACATTTAATTACAAACATTTTAGGTTTTAAAACAATGAAATTACCCAAAAAGATGGTAAATTCACATTGTAATATGAATAATAATGCTTAAATTTACAGAAATGTGCTGTTATTAGTTGGTTTTAATGGCATTATTTTATGTAAAAAGGCTGTATAATACTTTATATTAGATGTAATATGACAGTATACAACAATAATTTGATTAATCTTTCAAAACATGTCAAAAAGACATATTGGGTGTACAATTGCAAAAGTTTACTGTTTATTGTAAATGTAGTTTTTAGTTTTCTTTTACATTGATTTCCTGAATATTTAAAAGGACTTGCATCTTAAAAAAAATTCTCTGTTGTATTCAAATGAGACTAAGCTGAACAAGAACAGCTACAATTTCCCATTTTCAGTATTTTTATTAACTGTAACAGGTAACCATTATTACAGCAATATTCAAAAATCAATTGGCTGGCTGGCTCTGAAACAAAAAAAAAAATCAACTGAATTGGAAATGAAAGAAAAAAGTAAAAAAAAAAAAAAAAAAAGTTGAGTTACCAATTCACAGTATTATTTCTATCCAAGTCATCCATAACCTGGTCAAGTAACCATACATCCAAAACTTTGATGACAAACTTAGTCAAACCTCACTGTAAATGAATCTATACTCTATCCAAGGCATCCATAAGTTGGTCAAGTAATTATACATCCACAACACTGATAACAAAGCTACATAACAAATAGCTTACATGAAACCTCACTGGACATTAATCCATAACAGTCTGTAACTTGGACAAAGTATCCATAACTTGTGAGCACTTTTTATTCCCTCCACTCGTAGTCTGCAATTTTGGTGATGAGTGTGAGAACCTTTGGACTGACTGCAAGTTGTTTTTTGGTGGCGTTCCGCTCCACTTTTGATCCCTTGTCTGGATTTATCTTGAAGAGGCACCTGTGAAATGAAAAAAAAACAACAACTTTAGTAACTGTGGACTGTACTCTAATGTAATGTTTTCATACATTTGCAAAAAGGTTACACAACAGTTTAGACAGAGCTTGCTTGTGAAAGAGTATTTGGACATACAGGGAACTGTGGAACAGTGATGTAATGAAAAGATTAACATGTGAGTACTGTGTATGTGTATTGTGCATGAATGTGTATGAATGTTTGAAGGTGGTCGGAAGGACTGTTTGGTGCGAAATGGCAGCCACACTTCCCTCAGTTTGCACCAGGGCAGCTGTGGCTACAAACATAGCTTACCACCACTGGTAAGAATGTGTATGAATGAATGATGGTTTCTGTAAAGCGCTTTGGGTGCCTTGAAAAGCACTATACAAATCCAAGCCATTATTATTATTATTATTATTATTAGTAGTAGTAGTAGTATAAATACTAATTCAGGGAGAAGAACGTAACTTCGGTCAAGAGGATCTGCTACTCAAAGGTTTCTTGGGTATTTGAGTTTTGTTTTGTCATTATTTCATAAATAAGGATTAACAAGCACCTGTTTCTGTAACTTGACATGAGCATGAATCAAGGATAAATAAGAGACACAGTCAGTCTGAAAATCTGAAAAACAAAAATGAACTCTCAGGTAAAGTTCGGACCATTTTCATCCAGTAGGGGGCATCTTCACTCATTTTTTTAGTCATAACTCTCCCTTGTGATAGAAAATGACTTCATTTTTTTTATAAATTCCTGAAATTTTATTATAAAAAAATTCAAAGAGGTCAATAATACATTGTTCTACTCCATGTATGGGTCGATCTTTCATAACTCAATCAGAAAAAGAAAACAAGGTTGTTTTTCTCTTACAATAAAATCAGAACATTAAAATGAAGTTTTCGATTTTATTATTTTGTTATTGTGATATTTTGATAAATTCAGGAAATGCTTGGAGACTTGTGGAAGTGCAGGTGCTTTACTTTCAGCCTACATGCACAGCAGAGAAGCCTGACTGGAGATCAACCTGCCGACTGCCTGCAGACTGCAAGCACTCATGGCAGGAGACAGATCTACCAGACCGGACAGGACCCAGCACCATCTTCAGTAATGTCCCTTCAGCCTCAGAGATTAATAACGTTATCCAACAGCTGAGCAGAACAGTAAACTAACTTCAGCCCACAGAAATATCCACAACACAGGTCCATCTCGGCAGCTCCATGCTGCTTCTCTCTGCAACCCAACTCCACCTCCTAGTGGGGCCTCCTCAGTGGCAGTGCTGGCTCCTGTCCGGTCTGAGTGATCACCTCAGCAAGGCAAAAGTTTTTAGAGCAGTTGTTTTTACTGTGTTAATTGTTTTTCTTTTTTGTTTATCTATCAATCTACTAATCCTGTGATTCCCAGACTGTGGGCAGGTGAGCCACCATAATCATTTTCAAAATAGTATGATTTTTGTTGAATTAAAGAAAAGGATTAAATACATTATACGTATATAGGACTGGGTGATAAAACGATCTTCAATCGGGATCGCAATAAATTATTGGCTACAATTTCATCGATATCACATGGCAGAAATAAATAGCGGCCTGTCACTCTGCCATCTGTTGCTGCACCGACTGTATATAAAAGAGGGCTGCGCATAGGAAAAACCGCCTCCTGTTGTGAGCGTGTATAGTTGAGCTGCAGCTAAAGCTAAAGGGAGGAAGAGTAAAAGTTTGAAAAGAGTGAGGAAATGGGTGCAAGTGGTGCTAATGGCAAATAAAGTGACGTGAACATGTGGAGCGGTTCATGAAATAAGTCCGGCCTGGTCAGGTCGCCTGTCTTGGGTCATCATGTGTTTGAAGCCTTGCATCAGAGACCCAGCAAATTTTTTTATCAATTTTTTATGTTATTACGGAAGCCCTGAAAGGCAAGGTGGAAAAAAAAAATAAAACGGGCAATGTTTAAGTTTATCTTGTACGTACGAGATACTAACTCATACGTACGAGGTAGTATCTCGTACGTACGAGATAACTCGCAATTATTTTTTTTTTTCACCTTGCCTCTCAGGGCCACTGGCTCAGTTATTTTGGAGGAAAAAAAAAAAAAATCTGAAACGAGAGGTTTAACCTTCTCAGTTACTTTAACTACAAATATCTGCTGTAAACCACAATGGGACTGAGAGATTTCTCCATAAAATATTTATATCACATAATTTTATATAGAATTATGAATGAAAGCTCCATGTGACAACACGTAGCTGTTCCGCCACTGACAGTATGCCACGTCATCCAGACTGACCATGCAGCAAATGGGCCGCAGGCGGAAGTCGAACCTGCGACCATTGCAGAGAACTGACGGCCTCAGTACATGGGGCGCACACCCTACCAACTGAGCTATAGGGGTGCCCTGACCATCTTTATTTTGAATAAAATGTAATAATAGAATGTTAGTTTCTGGAGAGGGAAAAAAACAATGTAAATCAAACCATACTGTGGATTAGTGAACTGTCCAACCCTTAGTGAACATGAAAGTGAATCATCTTCCCAAACTGAAGCCATTCTCTGGTTTCTTCAGGATTCAGTCAGGATGCTCCATGAACTGGCAGCATCAGCATGCTGCGTTAGTGACTTTGGAGCTTCCTGCTACTTTCAGGTCAGTCCTGAATGTTTTATCTTTATCATTAAGATTAAAAAAAAGTACACTGAAATCACATTATTAGGCCTCTGAATTGTTAATGAGGGCAGAGGTGGGCTGCAAAAAATTTTGAGATTTTTAAGTGGGCCCTGAGTTGCCAAAGTTTGGGAACCCTGTACTAATCATTTCAGCACTTGAGCAGTGCTCAGTTTTACAGTATGTGCATTATATATCTTATTTTGATGTATTAAATTGACTAGTGGTGTCTTACCTCTGTAAGAACTCCAAAGTTGATGCTTGGGCTGCTGGGTAAGATATGTTCATACAGTAGTACGAACCAAACATCAGCAAAAGAGCATCACTGAAGATTCTGATGTGGCCATTCACAATGGTCTGGTCAACAGACAGCATGAAATTCTCTGCTGCCAAAGTCGAGTTTCCTGTTGTGTACAGGGACAAGAGAAGGACAAGAGAAAATTAAAATTAAATTATCATGTTACCACTGAGTCCAGTACAACAATAACAATCAAAGTAATAGTAGTAATAGTTTTCTGGTTTTTTTGGTTTTAATTTATTGTGGTGGAGAAAGACAAATATTCATACCGCACACAACAATACATGGTGTACTTGGAAGTCCAGCACAGTCCACTTCAGAGGGCAGGGTTGTTTGATCCACTTTGTAGAACATCTGTTCTTCTTCTTCATTGAAGTACTTGAGGAGCAGTGGAAGAAACACTGCAACATTCACATCTGCAACATTTTTGCTTGATGTTTCCATTTCCCTGAAGATGGTCTCCATCTTCCCTGTCTTGTCACCTGATTTAAGAAATGAAACAACTCTGGCACATTTATTGGCTATGTTTTTGTCTTCCATGTCCACACCTGTAAGCTCTTTAAAATGAGTCTTCATGCCAGTTGTCTCAAAAAGATATGGCCATTCCTTTGTCAAGTCAGAAGTCTCAGTCCCACTGATAATGTCTTTTCTCTGAGTGAAGAAAGTGGCTCTCATCATATTCTCAATGGCTTTGCTGTCACAGCATCTTTCTCTCCACATTTTCTTTAACTCTTCTTGTGCATGTTTCTGAGATTCAGGGGTTTCATCAGGTGGCAGCCGTGTTGGTTGCCAGTTTATACACCCGTAAGTGTCTAGTCTTCTTTTCTGAGTTGGCGTATCCTCTCCTTCACTGCTGCTAATACTTTGTCTCTTTAAGGAAAGTGAAGTGTTTCCTCTCTTCAGGTTATCCACTCTGCTGACCATCTGTTTGGTGAGTGAGTCATACCCACTGCCTACAACTTCACCTTCAATGATATCAGTAAATGCCACAGGGTAGGCCTTTGTCATCTTCCTAGCTATCTCACTGATATGTTTCTTCCCAGGTGTTGGGCACACGGTTAAGATTTCACTGACAGTGAGCCGTATGATTTCAAGTCTCTCACTTTTTGTTGGCCGCTTTCCTGTTTCCAGCTTTCTGATGATCTCAGATGGAATCTTCTGCCAAGGAGTTTGAAATTTGAAATGCCAGCTGTTGTCAGACAGTTGACGAGGTGTGATATCCATACTTGAACTACTTGTTGACCGTGGTGAACTCGCAGTTTCTGAGCTGTAACCACCTGGAGAGAACACAAAGAACATTAGCTGTTATTAAATAATAGGTGGGTTTTCATGGAGCCTTTTTCCTCTTTCGGGATGTTGGTTCCAGCTAAAACAATATAGAAATGACTTGGGTCATTTCTCCTCTTTTTTTAGCAGTGTTCGGACCGAGACTTGCTAGTGCTGCTGGTGAGATGCGCTGAGTCCAGGCTTCAACACCCATGGTTCTGGTCGAATTTTAATTTTCAGACCCATAAAGAACTTGTAAATGCACAGTGATGTTTACATTTTGCAGATAGAACAGAACCAGACAACATTTAGTTTCATTGTTTACATGACAAAATTTTCATTTCTTTCGGTTTAAGAAAATGTTTATTCCACCTCTCTGGGCTTGTCTATTTTGATTGAGCTGATTGTAATCAGATTATTTGGCGGCGGCGGGGGGGGGGGGGGGGGGGGGGGGTGCGCGAGCGGAGCGCCATGTAGAAGGAGAGCAGCGGTATGTGGGAGGAGAGCGGAGCAGCCGAAGACAGCCATCCTGTTAGATCACTTATAATTAAGAGGGGAAACTGCCTGCCACGTAAATCGGACAGTAAAGTAACACACTTTTTATTTTAATAAAACAGCTGAAACAGTTGTCCATACAGTGTGATATTTTTCCTCATACATCCTTCCTCAAATCACTCGCAATTAAAAGAGCAAAAAAAAAGGAGGAATGCCGCGGAATTAAATTGTCCCGTTAATAGGCTAAACATTTTTCTTATAATGGCAGTGCACACTTCAATGAAGGAACCATTAACATTTCGGCCTAAATAAACAATAAAATATTGGCTTACAGTGATGTTGGTACGCGTCGTGGTCGCACCCCAGGGACGCACCTCATTTTTCCCATGAAAAACGATACATTGTGAACAACAACTTGTGTTTAAAATCACAGTAACTAGCAAAAGAAACCTTGCTGTCAGCGGACCTGACGAGCACTGTTTCAACCCTTACTTGAGTACATTTGTGAAGAAGAAATACTACTTTTACTCCGTTACATTGGGCTAAATTCCACTCGTTACTTTGATTTTTATCCATCTTATCCAAGGCACGATCTGTTTGTTTTATTTCGTGAGCAGGCTGCGTACAGCTTGACCTGTGCTGTGGAAATGCCGAGTTCAGCTTTTGATCTGTCGCTGTCTGACTCAGCAGCCTCATGGAAGTGATATTTTACTTTTCCACATATTTTAAACAACGAAATACCTTAAATCAAGTCATTTGGTGTTTTTAAAGTCATGATATTGAGCTGAAACAGATTCTCAGCAGCAGTGCAATTACAGCCCAAAAGCAGCGCAAGCTCGAGTATCCGCGCAGTGACAAGGCGCTCTGATGCCGCCAACGACAGTGCGCCCGAGCTGTGAGCAACCGGGGTGGGGGTAGGGGGGGTGGTAATCCAAGTAGGTGAAATGGCACCCAAGCCGAGCGAGCACTCGAGTACTCGGATATCAGCTACAGCCCTAAATTTTACACAATGTATAATGTAACATGCATAATTTTAACTCAAACATCTAGATCTTTCCACAAATAGTCAGTGGATAGCATTTTAACCCCAGCAAGTAGTTAGTAGTCCTGATACTGATTGCAGTAATGGAAATGGGAGGAAATGAAAACAACTAAGCAGAGCAACGGTGGAAATATTACCTGCGTGGTCACATGGGTGAGTTCATGAGTTTTCTTTATCAGCATCGGGCTGAAAATTTTCATTTTTTCACTTACTGTTGACTGGGAGACCTGACTGTTTTTGTTGTGTGTGGTTTTTCTTTTGTTAGGTTGGAGCTTTTACTGAGTCTGAGAACATTTACGAGTGATCCAGTTTACGAGCCAGGACCAGGATAAAGGTGCAAGAAGATCCAGCCTTTTCCAACACCACAGCAGTCACGCTATAGATGACACCGTTGCTTTGGGACAGACAAGCTTGCAAGCTCTCAACATAACACACCACAAAGGGTAGCAAAGAAAATACACACCAGACTGACTATACATGGGAACTAAATGAACAACATATTCTTGTTAGGGATGCACATTTTGGATTTTTTTTATGACCGTTAACCGACGCCCTTTAACGATTAATAACCGTTAACCGATAAGATTTAAATGCCCTTCCATGCTGCCATTCCGACATTCCGTCATTCCGACATGCTGCCATTCTGACATACCACCATTTAGACATATCACCATCCCGAAATACGCTATTCCGACACACAAACGTCCCACCATTCCGACAAGGCTTTCCATGTAAGGAAAGGTTGGAATCCGCTGTCCGGTGCTGAACTGCAGATTTACAATGACGGCAAATAGTTAGATTACTCATCTAAAATGTAAAAAAAAAAAAAAAAAAAAGCTACAAGCTTTAGATATAATTAACAGTACTGTAGGCTTCAATCGTCTGCTATTGCTTTTTAAATTATGTCGAGAGCGAGCGCGCTGGTGATTTCTTTAATTGTGTGTTCTGCTTCATTTCCAAAATAAAGTTTGAGCTTCTGAAATCTGATTTTTAAACAGTTCTGATGGAGCTCAATGTTTATCTGGATGATGCGGCTTCATTCCGAACAATTTTACTGTAAACCTGGATGACCCGCGACGTGTCTGGACATAAAAAAATAATATTCAATGTAATGTGTGTTTTGTGCGTGATTGCATACAAGGATACACACCCTCCCCTACTGTACAACACGAAGGAGACTGGAATTAGTCAGTGACTTCAGGTGTCATCTGCAGAGCCGTCATTGATATCTGTAATATTAATGTTGCATATGATGCCAGCGTGCATGGAGACACACGGGCTCAGTGGAGAGCTGCGCTCCAGCTGGCTGCTGTGACAGGTCACTGACACTGTGTTTCTGCTTACAGTCATCGATATAGTGACATGTACTGTAATTGTCATGTAGCTCTCTGTTGTGAGCCACGAACTTAGTACTTGCAAGTCGCGTTTTGCTCTCTTCATCTTCGCTGTAAAGTGGGCTGTGATGGAAAGCACGTGATGGCATGTGTTGCACCTGTCAACACGCCCCCATGAGTTGATTGAATTACGTAGCTTAAAAACAAAATTGACCGTTAGTATTAATCGGTTAGAGTTACTGTTATCGGTTAACGGTTAAACGGTTAACCATGTGCATCCCTAATTCTTGTTGGGGGAACTATTGTTACTGGTGGATACAAAAGTCATTTTTTTCTGTACATTGTAATAAAATATCCTGTGTTCATCCCTGATTAGTTGTGTGTGATTTGCTACCGAATCAGAATCTAGAAAAGATAGACCCAACTTATGATACTGATTTATAAGCACACTGTCAATTCACTGCTGGTGATTGCACTATATTACAGTAAGTTACAGGTAGATTATATAATTTTTCAGTCCATCTAACCCAAAAGAGTGATTCTGTGCAATAGATGCATATACTCACCAGAAAGGGCCATCTCGTCAGACTGTGTTACTGGACTTGTACTGGTACTGGCTCTGCTGAACTGTTGGTTGCTCTGGTTGCTTGGAGGACTGTCCAAGACATCTTGCTGGCCTTAATAAAGGACAGATAGTAGTAATATTTAAACCATACAGACATCACATTGCTCAATCTGGGTATATTAATACCCAACATAATTATATACTCATTAGCCAATTGATATATTTCAAAGTGTTCCTTTCTCAATATAATGCAGTACAGTACACCACCACTAACACCCACTATGAAATCAATGATGAACAAAGTATAGTTTATAGTTATCACCTTTTTGAAAACATCAACAAAAATGTAGAGAAGATTCTTTGAAGTATAATTCATAGTAGAACTGCTGTATTGGACTGCATTAATTTGAATAGGTGTACCTAATAAGTATATTTTGACTATGTACATTTTTCTAATGTGAAAGTTTATTATGTACAAATTGAAACATACTTTTCTTTTTGAGCAGTGACAGAAGTTTCCTGGCTTCAACTGGTCTCAGGACAGAAAGGAGGTCACTCTCCTGCAGGTAGCTCAGGTCCTCCAGGTCCTCAACTCCTAAACTTTGCAGATGCTCCAGCAAAGGCTCAGGGTCTCTCAGTTTAGGAAGACTTGCTTTGATGAAAGACAGGAGCAGATTCTCTGTATCCATGACTAGGAGGACTAGAAGGGATGAAAAATACTGTTCTTCAAGCATTACTGTCAGATTTTAATCTCTCAAACTCCAGATTACTCTGAGTCAACAATGCTATGCTTAAGTGAAATTACCCTTGTCCCACAAAGCTTGTACACAGGCAAAGGATAATAATCTAGTTTCTGCTCAGGCTTCCAACATTTCATGCTCTGCCTTGCTTGTTTCACTTCATACAATGCAAACGCTGGCATATAGGACACGTCATGAGGTGTCACGATAAAGTACACATGCTGGTCCTGCGTCACAAGCAAGAGCTCAATCTGTCCGAATTCAAGTGCCTCACCTTGGTTTAAACACAGAAAGAGTCCCTTTTTGTACTGAGTGCCTTTCCACTGCACCTCGGTAGCTGACTCAACATTGGGTTCTTTGACTAAGGTTTCTCCTACTGCAGAGCGCACTGCTTCGCTGTACAGTTCAGCATGGAAAGGAGTGGAGTTCTTAACCACCAATGAGGGTGCAAAAAAGGAGCCAGAATGTAGGTATGCCTGCAGTAGCTGATGGTTCTTTGCAAGTGTGTGACATACATTTTTGAAGTTTTGTGTCCTTCGCACACATCTTTTGAAATATGAATGTTTGCTCTCGAACCTCATTGTCCACAGCCGAATGAGTGGACCAAACTTTAGTATTAAGGCAGGGTAGTGGGTGAGGTAATGATGCTTTGGTTTTAGTTTTTGTGAAGGAAAAAATTCTTTCCTTCCTTCCAGATAATCACCAATCAAAACACTGAGCAACGCAACCTGGGGTACTGATATAGTAGGGGCACAAATCAGTTCCACTAGCTCTTTCAGCTGGACAGTCAGTTGCCATACAGGATCCTCTGTGTCTGTGATCTTTTCACCAATGATAATGGGGAGAAGTCTCAGCAAAGACCAGTTTTCTGTTGCCTGGCCACCTAATTTCACACCCTTTTCTGAAACTTCAGCTGGTTTAGAGCTACCATCAGATCCCTGGTAACTAAACTGTTTGATCCTTCGATTAAGCTGTGAATATGTGAAGAATTTCTTCACCTTGACAAAATGGTTCAGGTAAATGGCAAGGTCAGATGCCACGACACCCTCAAAGAGATCATGGCCAATACAGGGTGGGAGGCCTGGCTGGCAAACATGAAAAAATGTCAGTGAATTAAAGACAGAGTTACATTTCACGCCTCTGACTATACTTGCATCACCATTTTGCAGTTCTTGAACAGTGTCATTGTACTCTTGTACTGTACGGATTGGAGCATGGTGTTCCAAATTGTCTAGCTCACTTCTGGTTACATGACAATATCGGCAGAAATGTTCAGATGTACTGAAATTTTCTGTGAATCCACCAATGTTATGTGACCCTAAATTGTCACCGGCAATGCAAAAGACAGTTGCCTTAACAATGTTTCCAGAGATATTCAGTCCATTTGTCTCCAGTTCTCCAAGATCGGTTATCAATTGAGAGAACACTTTCTCATGGCCAAAATATTTGAAATCAACTTCTCGGCACAAAAGCAAAAGCTGCAAGTTGTCGATAGTGGATCGATGAAAAGGTTCAAAATTTGCTAGAGTGAAGTAGACTCCAAGCATCTTATGTTTTTTCTTTGCAGAACCAAGGGGATTAACCACCTCAAAAGCATCTTGATAAAGTATCACTTTTAATGTGAGACCTGACTCAGCAAAAAGAGGATTGGATTTAAATACCGATCCATCACACACATCATTTAAAATATGAGGTGTACTTTCATTCTCAGATGTAGAACCCTGTTCCAGCACATCAGTATGTTTTAGCAGAGTTGTCAATGTATGCTTTATGGGAACATACTGAGCATATTGCTCCTTTCTATTTTC
Source organism: Chaetodon auriga (assembly GCF_051107435.1). Lineage (NCBI taxonomy): Eukaryota > Metazoa > Chordata > Actinopteri > Chaetodontiformes > Chaetodontidae > Chaetodon > Chaetodon auriga. The sequence continues at coordinate 9,367,942 of NC_135076.1, read as the reverse complement.
ATCAAACCCCAAAAAAATGGGTTGTGGATGCACATATGGAAAATTCTCCTCAAAATACCGTTTTCTGTTGTAGTCTGTGGAAAGGGAGGAGCTGCAGGATCCATGAATATCTACATCATCTAGGGTCTTCAAAACATCTTCAATTTCAGTCTCAGATAGTTCAGTTTTTGTTTGAAGAGATGCTTTCAGTTGACTTTTCGTGTACTGCAGGCACATTCCATTAAGACTATTCAGTTCTTCTACGATCAACTGGATTGTAGAGGAAGGGATAAGTTGTTTCGCCTGTAGTTTCATATAAAACATGCACAGATTTCTCATGTACAAACTTTTCATTTGTGCAAGGTCTGGGACATCTGCCTCAGGCTCATCATCAGCTGCCCCTTCATCTGCCTGGCTTTCAGCAACAGAGGACTGAGACTCATTAGGAACTGAAGGAGGGCAGTATGCACCAGAGACATGCAGAGCTGTGGGGTTTTTGTGCTTCCTAGATAGGTGGGCTGTGAAAGATGATGTCACTGAAAAAGTTTTATCACAATCTTTAAAGGGGCAATGCACTACCTCTCTTCTTGAAATGTGAGATTTTAGGTGACAGAGAAGGTCTTTAAGGTCGATCAACTGTTTCTGACAATGTGGAAGTTGACATAGAAAGGGTGCCTGCAAAGTTTGAGACTGTGACACGGTAGATGACCGCCGATGATGGCGGTAAACATGACATTTAAAAGCATTGTAATTTCTGAACCGAAACTTACAACTTTCCATACAACACGCATACTGATAATGTGGCTCATTTTTATGAAGCCCTTGATGCATCACATACCCTTTTAGGGTATTCACTGAAGCACCACAACTACGACAGGTGTAATCTTTTGACATCCTTAACTGCAGTGTAGTACTCACTTTTTCATTTTACTCCATGAAATCAACTCGCACCACTTATCTGCAGAGAGAGGAAAAAAAAAACAAAAACAAATTTATGAATCATGAAATTTGCCAAAATCAAAATAAATGCTATTGGTTGTGAAATAGTTGACCTAGTTGTGTTAGCCAATCTCCCCTCAATTAACTAAAAGATGATCGTTAGCTTATCCTTTACATATTTTTCAGTATTGTTTTGAATTCCATGTTGACCAGTGACTAGTGTTGCACCAAAATGAAGATTTCAAAAACCTTAAAAAAGGCAAGAGGAAGATCAAAATGTTTGTTTTAAGAAAGAGTAACTGGTTGAAATAAACCATTACCAAATCTCAGTATCATTTATAAAATATTTGTTCTCTCTTCTTTGGAAGAAAGTACACTTAAAATGGCTCACTAGCGACACCTGCAAGTGGAGGAGAAGGAGCAGTCTGCGTGAAAAGAAAGGAGCAGGTGGGGGCTAGAGGAGGACAGGGGCTTCTGCATCAGCATTCGCGGTTCCCAGCCCCCGCGGGCTTGGCCCCCCAATAATGCATCAAAATCAGTTTTGTTGTTTTGTTTTGAGGGGACATAAGCAGGGTTCTAAATTTACTTTTTTGATCTTCTAAAGTTACCAGCCAATCAGAATTTCCACTAGCCAAATTTTTTCCCGGTGAAAATAAGAGAGATTATGAGTGCCACTTATAAGAAATATATATAAGTAACAGCCATGACTTAAACACTTGCAAAAAATTGCATTGGTAATAAATTGAATTATGTATGTACAACTAGAAAACACAAATAGTGCAGCAGTCAGTATTGCAGTCCCTCTATAAAATAAAATGAAAATAATAAAATAAAATAATAAACCACCCCCACCACTAACATTTCATTTCCTCAGAATCAAATGTCTTCAGAGCTCTCTGGAGAACTAATGGCTCCATCCTTAGGCTCTCCTGATGACTTCGGGCACTCTCATGGTCCTTTACTGCCTCGACTTTAAAATTATTAGTCCCCACCACAAAATTATTCGTCTTGTTTTTTTCTTTCGTGTACATGCGGCAGTCCCTACAAAACATGACGGCATTTTCGTGATCAAACACAAGCCATTCACGACCTGTCAGCCATTTAGCGTTAAACTTTCTTTTCTTCGTTTCGCACGCTTTGTCGACATTCTCATCCCCTGCCTCCTTCCTCTTCTCGCGCCCAGACGTCTGTCCCAACCACCGCAGCATTTAGTTTAACTTTACTTTTTACTTTTAGCTAGCTCCGTCTCCTTTTTTACAGTTTATACGCCGCCGTTCATTCTTCTTCTTCTTTGTGTTTGCGTTTCCATGGTTTCTCGCGCCGGTTGCACTACAGACTGTAGTGTGCCTGCGCAGTGCGCACAGCCAAAGGCCGTCTTGTACGTCATCACGTAGCATTACGACAGTGTTCATGGGAAATGTAGGACGGACTGCAGAGCGGCTCTGCCTGACATGATTGCCTAATGTATTACCGGCCAAATTGGCTAGTAAGTTTTTATTTACACCCGCCAATATGAATTTTAGCCCGCATTTGGCGGGTTGGCGGGTGTTAATTTAGAACCCTGGACATAAGTGTCCCTAAGGGTATTAAATGTATGTAATTTTTTTTTGCCAACAATGCATTATTGACGTTAGAAAATTTTCAAAACCAAATTTTGAAAAGTTACATAAAATTAAGCTTCCTATTCTAGCCAGAAATCATGCCATTTCAAGTCATACAGTGGAAGTTATGGACAAAAAACTAGTGAAAATGTAGAAGGGGGTTAATAATCGATTATTGTTCATTGTTGCAGCTCTAAACAAATGTTCGTCTTTTTCTCCGCTTGTGTCAGTTAGTTCGCAAAAGCAAACGTAATGGCTTACGGTTAAGTGGTAAGCTAACGTTAGTGGCTGGTCTAGGTGAATACTAAATGCAGCTCCAGACGCCGACGGCCATGCTTTTGTCATCATAGTTAGCTAACATTTCAATTGACGACATGCCAGCGGATTCGGTGCCTTTTGCCGACTGACTAAACTCAAAGGCATGGTGGTAAATAAAGCTAATGCTACTCAGCTTCAGTTTGATACTTGCCTTCTACCTTCGTCCTTCCGTTAGCTGCTGTCAGCACGAAGTTCTGTCAGGTGAACTGGAACCGCCGCGCAGTGGTTGTTGATCTTGTTAAGTGTCACGTCGAAACAGCCAATGGCATGTCATCTTCTCCTTTTCTGTCGACCAACCCAAACAGGAACCGCGCTTTTTACTCCAATGGCACGTCGTATCACGTTCAGGGCCCAGTCTGTGCCGAGAGACTTTTTTTTTGTGTACGTGTGTGTTTGTGCAAGGAGACGTTGCAGCAGTAGAATGTCTCCTGATTACACTGTGAAATACAATTATATATATTAGCCTGTGGTCCTGATTCATACTTTCTGTTCCTATAAATTATATGTTGGTGCAGGTGGTAGGTTGAGGAAACAGGGTCTGCAGGGTCTACTAACATCATCCAGACTCCAGTCATGCATCATTTTGTTCAATCTAAAAGTCACAGCATCATCAAGATTTCTCAACAACATCAGGTACACTGGTATGATGATGGCTAGGTTATACTTGTATATTACTTCATGGAGAAATACTCTGACTACAACACTACAGCCGCAGTATCCTCCTTTGAAATTTCTATTCTGGGTCAAAATAACTGCTTTAGTTTGCCCATTTGATATTAATAAAAGATCAAATTAATGCTGTCCATTGAATGAGTAAGTGTTTATGAGTATTAAGAAATCATTTATTATCTTGCAGAAAAAGTAGATGTGTTACAGTTTGCTATAGATAGACCCAAATGCAGGACACAGACAAGCAAGATAAAGGTAAGGGGGTTGTATATCAAAAACGGTGAGGCTGGATGAGGGAGGTAATCCTGGTGACGGTCCGAGGAAATGGAGCTGGTGGCAGGGAACTGAGGCAAGGTTGGGGGTAATGGCTAAAAGGGGAGCATTGCAGGGATGTGGGCAGATGAAAAGCATGTAGTTTATGTGGTTTTATCCTGGTGTTGGCCTCCTTCACTTCCAGTTACTTTTCTTGGTTTGTTTTATTGTGACAGATACTGAGATTTGTTTGCCAATACAACAGCATTTACTTTCCCTGGAGACCATTGCTACATTTAAACTGCATGTCATATTAGCCTATTAGCAGTTTTAGGCAGCTCACAAATGTTTATTTTCATTAACTACGGTCATTTCAGTAGCCTACACAGAGCAGTCCAAATCATTCATCTTCACGATGTATGCAGTTTCACTTTAGAGGTGGCTCAAATTAAATTAAATGAAATAGCAGTTAAGTTTTAACCTCAACATTAAAGTTAACATTTGCAGTACATATACAAATGCTGAAGGTACACCAGGAGGTTGAGTGGTTCTGATGGCAGTGGTCATGCAGGAGCAAGGGTCTGCAGGAAATCCTTTTGAAACTCATGACAAGTCATTCATACTCAGACTGCAAACTTTTTCCTGGATTAAAATCAGGTGGTGGTAACTTTGATAGGCCTAAACTGATTTACAGTCTGGCTATAAAAAATGCCCTTGACAATATGAGCATGCCATGAGTGACATGAGAACATCCAGTCATCAAACAGTGTGTCTGTTTCAGTTCTGAAGCAGCAGCTGCAATAAAGTAGCAGCATATCTATTAGTGAAATGCTTTATTGAAAGCATTTAATTGCAACTCACTTGGTAGTGCTGATGCCCCATAAGCAGAGGCATGCAGCCCTAAAGTCCAACTCTTTGCTTAGCATATTATTCACCCTCTCAAGCTTTCCCCTTTCCCTATGTCTCTTTAGATGTCCTTTCAAAATAAATGTTAATATAATGTTAATAAATATTACCATCTAGAAATTACAGTAATTGTAGTTATTTTCAATGAAAATATTAGTCAATTAACAAAGAAATTATAGTAAAATTACAAATTTTTACTATTAATTCCTCAGTAATTTTAAAAGATTTTTTCCTTTTTTTAGAGTTTTATAGTTGGATTTTACAGTTTATTCCCTTAAATAACAGACAAATATTTGTGAAATAACGATACATTTGTGAACGTATTTTAACAATAAATATATGTATTTCTAATGGGGTTTTTTGTAAAAGAACAGAAATATTGTGTGTTTTCACAGTTACAGTGATTTCACGTTATTTTACATTTGACATGTAAAATCACAGTCTATTTTTGTAAATTAAATGGTATTTTAAAAATACAGAAAAAATCTGTAAAATAGACAGGAAAATTCTGTTATATTACAATTTTTTTTTACAGTGCAGGCCATGTTAGTATGTGACCCAGCATTCCCTCTGCTGAGCCAGAGGACTCAGGCAGTCATATCAGTATCAGAGAGGCAGCAAGATAGTTGATATACTGTCACTCCCTGCCAACGCTGTCATCCATCAGCCTAACTAATGGACCAGGAAAGAATGGAGAGACTGAGAGGCTCACAGACAGGAAGAGAGAGAGATGATGAAGAGAGAAGGAGAGTTTGGGGTAGAGAGCAGCAGCTGGGCGGAGGTGGACGGTAATCTTCAGTTCATGGATACAAGCTCAGTGCTGTCAGTGTGGGGTTTGACGACTCGCACAAACATCCAATCATCTGTCTTGGCGAGGGCAGAGACTCTATTCAACACTAATACTCTACATCCTAGGATCTCCTGTGCTTCATTTCACTTGTTTCGCTCCAAATGTTTAGCTTTTTTTTTTTTGACTATATTCCTGGATCTTCCTTTCTCACAAAGACAACATGTTTGACTACTTAATACAGCAAGTAAAACATGTGCACATGCGTGTTGGGTGAAGCTCATTTGTTTTTACTTAAAGAGACAAAATCGCCCATCTGCATGTGCTTTAATTTATTCTTGAGAAAATAGTGAAAGGTAGAGATAAAGTGTGTCTTCTTACACAACGGAGAAAAAGTACAGTACACTAATGCAGGCTTGGCTATCTTATTTTACATCTGTTACGTAAATCTCTAATCTCTATTAACTTTTCTGCGATCTCAATAATCCCCCCCTTTTTGCAGGCTGTTCAATAAATATCCATATGTCACAGGATATATATTTCAAAGTTGAATTATTTCCTGCTGCTCGCAAGGTTTAAAAAACTTAATCAAACCTGATTAAATATACAGCTGATAAACAGCCCTCTCCAGCCAGGCCACTCTGTAGTGTCCCATCAATGCAGTGAAAAGAAGTATCAGGTTAGGTGTCAGGTTATAATGATGTGCCGGGTAATCAAACTGCACTGCAGGAATAATTGTAGTTCATGCTGACATTTATCAAGATTTTTATTTAGCCCATGCCATCACAAATAGTGATGTTGTGAGTACATTAACTACAAGTGACACACAGTTTTGTTATGGCAGGTTAGAGGCAATCAGTGAGTGACAAAAACTCAAGTTTTACCTATAAAAATATTGTCTCTGATATTCAGCACTAACACATAAAAGCATAAACATTTTGATCTATGCATGTATATCATAATATTCTGCTGGACAGGCCTAAACACCGGGTTGCTCTCTCTCATTATTAGAAATTGCAACATCAATTTCCATAATTATGCAGATGATACCCAGCTATATGTCTGTAAGCTCGAATGATTACAGGTCTATCAACAGCTTAATTGCATGTATCAGTGTGCGGATGACTCAGAGCTTATGACAGCTAAAACAAGACAAAACTGAGATCCTTGTTATTGGAGCAAAAGCTGAGAGAAAAACTGTCTGAACACCTAAGTCTACGTACGCTACACACCAAGGAACAGGTCATAAACTTGGTTTTGAACATCACATATTATACACATTAGGAACATGTCTTCAGTGTCCTTCTTTCATTTAAGGACTATTGAGTCAGAGGATACTCATGGTCCCAGGAGGATGAATCCTAATGTCTTTGGTGACCCCTCAGAAGTTTTCCCTCATTACACTTTCACACTAAAACCTGGACTTGTACACAAGTAATCTAATAATGTAAAAGGTAGATTACCATGAAACTTGCTCAGCATATTCATGCTGCAAAGGGAATAAATCCTTTGATTTTAATGACCCAAATGCCTTCCCTCCAGCACCACCGTTACTGGTACCCCTCTAAAAATAGAAAAGTAGCAGTTATGTAGCTTGTTTCATTCACTTTCATATTGTAGTGTGGTTTGAGACTTGCGTCATATATTAAAACTGCTACTTATGGTGTGTTGCACTCAAAAGCTAGCTTCTATTTCAACAAAACAGGTCAACATCTTGTCTCCTTTTTCATTGTGTTTTCCAACACAATGTAAGAACACATCCCAAATCATTCATTTGAATGAGGTGGATCCATTGAAGTCTTCCAGCAAAAGAGTTGAACCTCCTCCTTAAAGTGGATTTTCTGTATTGTATATTATTGTCTCACCAGCACCCAAAAACAACAAGCCCCCACTTAAACAGCCCCTGGCATTTTGTTAACCCAGTTTTCCATCTGAACGCCCACTGGGAAAGAGAAGGTGCTGATCTCCTCACTCAAACCATTGCAGGAGCACAAGGAGTAAAAAAAACCCAATGGAGGATCAGCCAGTCTCCCCAACAGTAATGTTCACAGATGGAGGAGATGTCCAGTGCCAGTATTAAGTGCTGATGCGGGAAGTAGTGCAACCTCTATGTCCTGTGGCATGACAAAGGGAAAGGATACAGAACATGTTTGATGCTGGACACTATGATTGATGTCCACAACATGAGCCACTGATGTTTATATTTTACCTTAACTATGACCTCCAACAAGTGTCTCAGTTTCCTACAGTTGCACTTACCTTAACCATAGCAGGCATGAATATTCTAGGAACAATTTTTCAAAACTTGGTCTTCAGCATTCAAAAAACATCATGTGTGGTTTTTCAATATCATCCACCCTTGGGGGGGTGGGGGTGGGGGTTGGAAAACTCAAAATGGATATTAAAATGATCAAGACATAGATAGATAGCACTGATCATCACGTACGTGGTCTCATCAAGATAAATGTTTATCACTGCTGTATTTTAATTGTGTAGCTGGAACTTGCTGATAACAAATGTGTGTTCTCACTCCGTCTCTCTTGTCTGTGTTTCTCTCTCTGCGCTCAGAGTCTGATGAGTTGGATGAAGAGCTGGCCGGGTTGGCCTCTCTTGGCTTCACCGGCTGTCTGTCTGGTGTTCGATTTAACTCCATCAGTCCTCTGAAGGCTGCTCTGCTGCACCCTGACAGCCCTGTTAGTGTCACTGGCCCGTTGGCCCAGTCGAGCTGTGGTTCATCCTCTCCAGCCAATCCCTACGCTGCAGAAACCACACGCTCCTTATCAGGTACAAGGATCCAACTCAGCCCTTTTATCCTATACTATACTGTAGAACATATATGTCATTAGCTAACCACCCCGGCCTCTCCCAGAGTGGGAATCTGTCTGGTGGGCCAGAAATATTATTCTTAGGGCTCTTCATTAGACTTTTTTATGGGCTCATTAACCATCATCCTCGGTAAGCAGGCAGAGCGACACTACAACAGATGAGATTAGTCAGACAACTGTAGTGAAGTCCTTTGAGGCCGAGCTGAGGTTTTCGAATGAGCACTTTCTGACTGATGTTCTCTCACTGACTCTACCTTCTCCTCATCTGTCCCCATACACTCCTTCACCTCATCGCTCTGTATCTTTTTCTGTGAATGCTTTTGCCTTTAATTTCTGGACCCTGTGTCTATATTTGATCTTTGTTTTCTCTCCGTCTTACTCTCTACAGACCAACCTGGTTCAGTGGATCCAGGTCAGCCTTTAGTCAACACCATCAGGAGTGACTCAGCTCTAATCGGAGGTAATGAAATCCATCATGGCAGCAGTTGACAGTTTAATGATAAGATTTTGGGCCTGAATTCACACAATGCATGAAAACTTTGCTGACAAAAGGATTTCAGATTTTCCCATTTCCATTTTAAAACCACTTTAATGGAACATTCAACTCAGTCAAGCACTATTTTGTCTCCCAAGTTTGCTTTAGAAATCAAACTAGAAGATTTAGTGATATAAATTGAGTTTATTTATACCGAAAAACAAAACTTTGGAAAAATGTTCCAGATAGGATGCATAATCCTCTTTTGGGGAATGGAAATCACAAAGGAAAACCCCGTAATCCTTAGTCACAACCCTGTGCTCACAGCAACTGCAGTGTTTTTACAGTTTTTAATGTGGTATTTTAAACTCAGATGAAATGTCAGGAAGGTGAAGACTGGCTAAACCAACAGTGTCCCAAAACAACACCCATTAAGATATCAGTGCTCCTCTGCAAAGTCAAGCATGGTGATACTGGATGCAGTATTTATAACGTAACAGAGGACAGAAATAGTCTGAATTAATCTTACGACTTTGTTCTTTAAATGTAAATAGCTTTTTTCATTAATATACATTTTAAAAGAAACAGACATAATCATAGAAAAGAAATTACTCAGGGTCAATCTATAAAACTGCTCCATAGTGCTTCTACAGGTCAAAACCTCCACAGGGTACCCTTAACGCACAGATATGAGAGATATCAATCGATCCATCAATGTAGCTTTGCCAAGAACATAAGCAGATTTTCCAAAATTAAGTATTCCTTGAAGAAATCAGGTTGCCTGCGTTCATGCATGTGACTCTGAAGCGAAAGTCATTTCTCTTTATTTTTGTGTTTTAAGGGGTAATTGCTTTGGTGATCTTCGTCACTGTGTCCGCATTGGCCATAATGGCCAGATTCATCTGCAGCAGGAAAGAGACGTATCGAAACCAGGAAGTGAAAGCAGCTCAGCCTGAAGACGGCCACGAGTTCCCCTTCAGCAGCCAGGCGGACTCTCAGGGCGCTCCTGGTGAAAACCAGAAGGAGTATTTTATTTAGCAGGAGCCCTGACCTCCAGCTGACCTGACAGGACAGAGCGGGAGGATTTACCAAGAGCTCAGTGCTTTACTAGACACAGAGCACCTCAGCCACTGGCACCAGTGACTGAACAAGATGTGAGGTCAAAAACAGAACAATTCATGATTTTCTTTTCTTCTGTTCTGGTGTCACTTTGAGGGTGTCAATATTTAAAAATGTAAATGTTTATTTGTGTGCTTATACTGTAACACTATTTCTCTGCCATACTGAAATGTTTAAAATAACTTATTAAAAGGCAACATGCAGAATAGATGTGATGATCAAAACACAACTTTGTTCCAGTTTAACTAGACTTTTGGACTCAGTGTTCATTTCTAAAAAACTTTTTCTATGAGGATGATGAACGGTGTGTGAGATGTCAGAGCCATACACTTTGTGTCATAATGTGGGACGACTGGAGGACTGACATGTGTGTTTCACATCAACACAAAAGAGCTCAGCCATGGCACAGTCGCAGAATCAACTAAAATCCATCTGTTATAACATAATTTCAGCACCTGCTGTATATATGAATACAAAATTAAAGTCACTGGAAAAACTTAACTTCCACACTTTACCTCTGAGTTAGTCAGGAGGCTTTTATGTTACTCGCTGTGCTTTTTCTTTATATGATGAGAAAATTAAAGATCTACACCAAGTGTTTTTACATTCACGTCCTGCCTGTTCACCTGCAGTGAGCAGCCAGCACCAAAACTCTTTCAACAGTGAAGTTTAAGGCAGCGTGGACTATAAAACGCAGACTGTCTGTCACTTCCTTGGCTCTGCAAACATTTAATGTGTTTTTGCTGAAGCACTAATCTGTGTTTGCCTGACAGGTAGACGAGAAGAGATAATCAGAACAGGAAATAAAAAGAATTGAAGAGAAGCTGACAATGAGACATAAATAATGCAATGAAAACCAGCCATCCAAATATTCATATTGGATATTTATACTCCACTGTCTCTGCAATAGTTTGGATCAAGGGTGGGATTTTAAGAGGAGAGAAGCAGAAAATGCGTTTTTCCCATCTCAGTGTGGGTTCATGCTCAGTGATTTTACCTCATTACTGCTGACTTGAGGTATTTGTTCTTTGTTTCTCTCGCACAACTCGGTCTCCAAGATGTTTCTATTGTTAAAATAATAATGTGCAACATTTTCATATGAACATGTCTCTTTTGATACTCTTTAGCACAAAATAATCCCACACAATAGTGATATACACTTCATGAAAGCGCTCACATTTGAACACCTGCTGTCTGGCACCTCTTTCTCTGAAAATTCCTGTGGCGCATTTAAAGCAATTCATTTTATATTTCCTGGGTGGTTAACAATAGCCACGATTGCAGCTGTGCATGAACAATGAAAGGAGTGCCACAAAGCTCAACTAAGAAGTCCCAAGGACCGTTTGATAGGAAATGTAGAGCAAAAACACCAGACACCAGCTCAGTGTTGAAGATGTTCATGTAATTGACCACTTTCTTGACTCGACTTGCCCGCCCTGCTGACCCGACACATTACTCTTTACAGAAGTGCTAAGACAAAACTGTGTGAAGATGACTCACCATTCATCCAAGATGCCTCATTAGTATGAATAATTTAAACCTTCTGTGGCTCTACTGACTCTGAACAAATCTCAAAAACTGCCTTCAAGACTAAACACGGTTTCAGTTGGGTGACCACATTTACATCTGACATAAACATGTAATCTGTAGATCCCGTCTGTGTAAGGAAAAACACACAATGCAAGGTATAGGTGCACACAACGTAGATTAAAAAATGACGGCCGTCCGTGGCTGTTATCTGATATCCTCACCTAACTTATTTTCATGTTATTACTGAATAATATTAACTAACTGATCAGGAATCAAGACTTAAGCCAGGTGTAAATGTAAAGGCCAGTGCTGAGATGTCATTATCCCAATCAAGAGATTTCCTGATTCATACATTGGCTGGTCTCATTTGCGACTTCCTGATCATTATCAGGCATTCTTTCACTCTGACCAGTGTCAACATAATGTCGAAATTGTGCTCCAACAAAAACATGTCAGGTGGGCACCCGGCCTCAGTAACCTCCTGAAGTCCTGAATGTACAGAGACATACACTTTGCTTCTCCAAACTAATATCAGCCAGCCAAACAACTGTTTCTCAACTTTTTCCAGATTAACCTAATTTAATAATTCACCATGCAGTTCATTTAGCTGTTAACGTGTGTTAATGTCATGTGCCTGCTCAACACTTACAGTTACAGTATGTCAGTCGTTACCTTCTTGTTTAGACAGCAGTAGCAGTGTTCTTCCTTTTATACAGTATGTGTTGCTCACATGTGAAACAGCTTATGCATTAAACAGTATGGTGTTTACATTTACAAACCATGCTCCTATATGATGTGACTGCTGTCTGACTCTGCATGTCTTACTGACAGCATGAAGACTATGAAACTAACAGATCAAGGTGTTTACACGAGTCAGTCACAGAATCCCGGTACCAGTGTGCATGTAATCACAGCCTCGTGGTCATCTGTCAAATCCCTCTCAACAGCCTGCACATAGATTTGTATAGCAGGAGTTTTCTATTTTAAAACTGGCTTTTCAGCTGCTGTTTTCTGAATGTTTGAGGAGTCATGTCCATTTTTGACTGGCAGTGGTTACTTTGTGCTGACAAGAGCCTGTGGAAATAAGCTGAACAGCTGTAAGAACAAAGCAAAGATGCTGTATTTGTGAACAATTGTAATTTCAGTGATTTTCTTTGAAAACAATCTAGCCTTTTCTCTATTATGATGGTTTGCTTAACTAGCAAACTCACGGCTCCATGATAATAAAACAGCTTTTTTCAAATACTGAGATGTGTTTGATTTCAAGGGAAATTTCCTGTTGTGTCCTGTTTCTTGAGGCACAACAAAATAATGCAGATTGATGTAGACACCTTCCAGAGTATATGAAGTATTTGCCATGTGTTATTGATGGGCATATGGCAGGCAGGTCTAAGCCATTATAATAAAGCCAAAATGCAGCACTGGCTTAATCTACTTTATTAGCTGTAAAGAATGAATCAGTGGGCATATTTCACCTATTTTTATCAGGTTTATTATTTTAACTGCTGAATTATGCATGAGACATCTTGTGTGCATGTGTGTGTGTGTGTGTGTGTGTGTGTGTGAGTGTCTGCATGTACCTCATCAAAGGGCTGTTTGAGGGTTAGCATTTGATTTCAGGGTTATGGTTGGAAGTAAGGAAAGGTCTCGGAAATGTCTTATGTCAATAAAGGTCTTCAAATTTTTACACACTGACAAGTATTACTTTGAGGCCTCTCATTAATTTACAGCCATTTTTTAGCCCTTAACCCTCATCCTAATTACCACATCTACATGTCTATCCCCATTCCGTATCCTTGCCCTAATTAACCTTAGAACTCACTCTTAACCCTCAAACACAGATCATAAGATCAAGATCGTAACACAGATTTGTTCAACATACACACTTCAGCAGTATACAGTGTGCTGTGCTTAACAAAGGTCCAGCAGAAATACTAAGCACAGATGCATATTTCTTATGAATATGATGGTTGTCCTCTAACAGCTGGTTGTTGTTACTGTGGGTCCAGTTGTTGGAAGCAGACAGCTCAAACATGAAGAGCCTGCTGTGGGCTGTGGTGGTTAAAGAGGTTAAAGGGTAAAACATTCCCTCCTGGGTGCAGCTGAGGAAATGAGATGGTATGAGCTGTGCAAACCCTCCTTTCAACTGGCATAACAGCTACTTAACTAGTCCTTTCTAGGTGTTTAGTTGTCTTTTAGAGTCTGAGTCTTTGATCAGATTGAAGTGATGTGCAGCTTTTTATCTGCATCAGCCTGCTGGTGGAACCCATTATGACTAATGGGGCTGCCTTTGATATTAACTGAAACACTGAAAGTGTTTTTGCCACTGACAGATCGACTCAGATTGTTATACTTAGTGTCTGACAACTTTATGGAAAGGATCCCAACAGAGATAGACCTTTTTGTTAAAGAGAAATATCCTTTTTGTTTAACCAGCAACAGCAGCTGTATCGCTCTCCTCAAAGCCACCAAAATCCATTCACAGAAACAGTCATTTTATCATTGTAAAACACACTTCATTCAAACTCAAAAGAAACGAAACTCACCGAAACCACCATGGTTTGTTTTTTCACCGTTCAAACGGTTCCAGCTCTGGTTTTGTTGAAATAAACCTTTAATTCACTGAGTTAAATGTGAAAATATTGGGAGGAGTGAGAGGGAGGTCGGACATCAGAAAGGCAGCGGGGAGAATATTTGTACTGGCTGCAGCGCTCTCGCTCGATTCTGGACCAGTTACAAAAAAAGTTCTCCCCTTTTTGGACACAAAAACATGGGAAAAAAGTCTCGATGTTGAAACATACAGACATATTGTTTGATGACTGTTGTCATTACTGTAGATACAATAGTGAAAATAAGGTACTGTACATTTTAACCTGCCTGTTGGATATACCCATAATTGCTGCTGAGGGCCTCAAAGTAAACTTTCACGGATTGTGTGCAAATTTAAATCCTGTTGTAGAGAAAAAAGGATCATTACAGTAGCAGAAAATGCGGTGGAAAAACAGTGTTTCTAGGCAGCTGAGGTCTTTTGTTTCCCTGTTAAATGAAGCTGAAACACAGCAACACTTTCCCTCTCTACAGCAAATTAAATTAGCATAAATTTACATCACAGATTGTTTTTTTCTCCTTAACTTTTCAGGGGAGGGTTTTCTTTATGCACTACATGACATTATTGATGGGTATTAATATTCTTCTGTCTGCGGAGTGGAGATAAAGACGGCTGACTAAATGACTCAAACTGAAACATCCAGGAGATGGAAATGTCAAAATAATTTTTTATGATGATGAAATTCCCTCCCTGCTTCCAAAAGATTCAGATTCAGAAACACCCCTGACACTTGAAATGAAGCCAGCTTTGATTTTGTAGTAAGTTACACTGTACAGCAGAACTGAAACAAATTAAACAGCTACTTTTTTTTGATGCAATTAGCATTCCCCTCAATAGTAACGAATATAAATCTGATCTAAGCTTTGGCAAATGATTCGCTCAATACTATTAAATCTTCAAGAACTAAACTCACTTTTAATGAAGGCATAAAACAAACCTGGCAAACACATAATCAAACAAAGTGCGCAAGTTAGAGCACTTCAGGAAACTTCAATTTTTCCGAATCAATGTGAATTTTTCACTTTGAGTATTTAGCAACTTGGATACACCAGCTATCCACCACACCAACAAAATCTGTTAGAATATACTGTGCATCATATTAGATACTGTTCATCATTAAATAGATATGAATCAGGACTTAAACATCAACATGTCATCTATCACATATGACAAAAAACCTTTTAATCTTAATCCACAAGATGTGGTAACTTTCAGGCTTTCATGTTTGACAACATGTCAATTCTTCACAGAGTAAGAAACAGGGACTCGCACTGCTTTGTAAGGAAATCTGGCTTCAGTCCAAATTGAAGAAAGGTAATCAAAGGCCGTGCGCACACACACACACACACACACACACACACACACACACACACACACACACACACACACACACACACAGGTGTTTTCGCTCGTTCTGAGTAGACCTGTGTGCAGCTGGCTGGAGCTATGCTGAGAGTCTTCAGCATTCAAACACAGCTCTGCCAGAATCAAGGACCAGAACTAGCTGCTTAGTCAACAACAATCGAAGTAACTGCTAATTTATTGTTGTGAGCTGCTGATGTTAATTTCACTTGTGGACTTCATGTATTTGTTTACAAGATTAATTACTTTGTTTCCTGTGGGGATTTGATCGTTCACATTCCTCCTGGCATGAAGCACAATTAAACTAGCTTTCATTTGACAGTCTATATGTGTATGAATCCAGTGCTGTTGTTACAGGTAACTCTTAGTCTGATTTCTAATGACTATCATTGAGGTTGCACAGTATCTAAAACTGTCTCCACAGTTTCACTTTTTACCCCAATGTATATATCAGAGAAAACCAAAAGGATGATAGAGACAAATGATCAAACATTGCTGAATGCTGCGGCTTTCTGTGGACAGAGCGCTGCTTCCTGATTTATAATCCGCTCTTAGTTTCAGTTCATCACTCCTGACTCAACACCAGAGCTTCATTTGGAGCAAAAAAAGGTAAACCTGTAGCACCCCAAGAGAATTTTGATTGAGCTTTTTGATTTTAATAAAGCAGACATACCTGCAAAAACTTTTTGCTATGTTTGCTTGTTATCTGCATGAGGTTAGAGCCTCCGACTTTGAAGAAGACAGATTCAAAGTGGAGATGTTGCACAGGGTGAGATGACATCCAATTACCCTGTAATGGAACCATGGGGAGTACAGGTCTGACAGAGCGTCCATTGTAACTGGAATTAGGAACAATTTAATTAAATATTCTCTGTATGTCCCCCAGGTACTTAAAATCCTATTCAATGGGTCATTTGAACTCAGGGAATGATCACACTAAATGAAGTGGACACGTTGTGTGTTTCTAGATCTTTGACCTTCACCCTTTACTCTACTTTTCTACCCTCAGCAGCCCTATTATGCAACCTGTGTTAATACCTCCTCCTGATTTAAATAGCTTTTGACTGAAGGAGATATTGAGTGGAATGAATGATTTTGATAGATGCTGTTAAAATTGAGAAGTTGCCCACAATTCCTGGACGTCTAATGTATGATGGAGCAGTAAATGCGAGGAGATGCTACATGAAATCAGCTAGATTTAGCCTGTGTACCAGAGTTGCTTTCTACTTTTCTGAGTCTTATACTTTGGTAGATTAGACTGTGTAGGAGGATACATGGGAGCATCAAGGCTGACATGAGGGGATTGACCTGATTTGTTATCAACCACTGATGCATTACACCTGGGAGACAGACACCAGCAGGGTTGGGTTGTGCCACACTGAAAGGATCCTGCAAGGGTGAAGGGTTTTTTTTTTTGTTTTCATCTGTCATCCATCTTCCATCCATCCATCTTTAAAATAAAAACCTGAAAGGCCTAAATCAAGATAGGTGCAGGCTCGACAAAAGCTAAAAGAGCTACTAACACTATCGTGCCTCATAGACACTCTTGTCTCCTAGAAATGGCATTTATATAGTACTAAACATAATCACTGTCTGGCTTAAGATCAGAGGCACATGAAATAGATGCAAATAATTTAGCAATTAATGAAATGAAATACATTATCAGTGAACATTTAACTGATATGTTCACGATCAACACTCTTGCAACGTGCCAGATTTGTTGAAATTAACATTTCCTTTATTATGTCAATAGAAACATCCACAGGACAGAAGCTTCATATCTGAAGGCTCTGACTCCCACTCTACTTTTGGAGACTCTAGGGATCACAAGTGGTCTAGTAGGGTTATAGAGTACCATGAGCTCTTTAAGATATTATGGCATCTGACCATTAAGGGCTTTGTGAGTGAGGAGGAGGATTAATTCTATTCCGGATTTTGCAGAGACACTAATATGGAAGAAATATGATCTCTTTTCTTAGTTCTTGTCAGTGCACCAGCTACAGCGTTAAAGGCTCATTGGGGCAGCCTGATAATAAGAAAGTGCAATAATCCAGCCTAGGAGTAAGAAATGCATAGACTAGTTTTTCTGAATCTAAAGTTACTCCTAAAATATCTGAATTTATTCACAACTGCTCAGCAAAAATCGATATTTGGACAGAGAAAAAAAATCAAAGCCAGTGGAGCAGTGGCCACTGGGGGGGATTTGCACATTAGAGGGTTACCTATGTTCATAAATCTCCCATAGGGGCGTAATGTTTTGTAACAATAAATATGTTGTGTGAAAGAGACACAGTGAAGTTTCAGAACGGTAAGTAACCTGTTTAAATGGGGCTCAGACTTGTCCCCCTGTCCTCCTTCCTGTCACCTCCCTTCTGTTTGTTCATTCTCTCCACTCTCCTGTGGTTAGTATGCACACGAGCCGCTCTCTCTCTCTAGATCTCATCAGGTGGTGCAGAATGCTGTGATCTGATCATCTCCAGGTATTTTATTTACCCAGTGGGAGTCATTCGAGCCTCTCATCAACAGCTCCCCGGGCAGAGGACAGAAAAAGCCAAAAATTCAGAGCAGAATTATTGCACCCTGGCATTGCCCTAACACACGTGTAGCTATTGGTACAAGTTTTGGGGTTTTTTTTCAGCTTTTATTACTCCAAGTAACTGAAGATGAAGAAACTTTGATGGGGAACTGTTTAAATTGGAAATGACCTGTAACTGTTGTAAAAATCTGACAACAAATGTTACTTCTCTTTAGTGATTTATTGCTCTTTTTCATTGTTTCTTACAATGAAGAAGTTACTTGAGTGGTGCCGTAATAAAGAAGTGGGTTGAATGTTAATAACAGAGGGAATCTGAGCCTGCTGCTGTTAGGCCCTCTGGGACTTTTCATCTGATAATCCATCTACAAATTCTACAGTCTACTTGACATGGAGAGAGACTTTTGGATTAGTTCTTTCAAGTCTGAAATGTGGACCTCTGTGCATTCAATGCATGTCATTGCTCGCTTTTGTAGCGGAGATGCAGTCATTCTAATGTTCTTTTTCACTCCAGCAGCACATTCCTGCGTGTTCAGCTTCACCACATGCAGTATTTCAAACTGCATTGCCGTCACAGATCATTTTACAATCCATCAGGACTTCCTTCAAATCTGCTGTCATTTTTGAATAATTATTGCATATCTGTATCACTACATGCTTACATGATTCAGAATTACCTAAATACCATGAGGATTTCTCTAATGTGACATCTGGGCTCGAGCATTCCACGGCTCACTGGAATGATAATTGAATTTAACTCACTGGTCACTCAAGGTTGGTGTCAAGTGTTATGAATAAATGGGCTCTCACCTGAATGGAGAGAGTTGATTAATGCTTCTCCACGCTGATGAAACAGCAGCAATCAGCGGTAAGAGAGGAGGCGGGTGGAGAGTGCGCTGACTCTGCTGCTGTTTCCTGCTGCATTCTGGAGGTGGGCTGGATAATTACCGGCGGCCTGCTCCCTGATTAGTGATCTGATGAGACTGCAGCGCTACAAGCGGGAACAGCATCGCCACCCACCTGATTATAAACGACATGGCGGTCCTCCATTGTCAGTTTGTATCCATCATAATCATTCTGGGAAATGTATCAAGCATGACGATGTGGCTTTAACGGTGGCAAAACATTGTGCAATGTTTAAAATTACAACAGAGGAGACTTTTAATCTTCTAGCAGAGTGACTTTCATGTGGACCCCATTCCCCTTTTTATTGCATTATTCACTGTGCCATAATGTCAGTATGAAGAGTATGTTGTGTGTGCAGTTTGTTTCCAATAGGCCAGAATTAAGCAGTCAAGAGGAACCAGCGTGGGGTCAGAGGTTAGACTGCTCCTCAGAGCTGCTTTTGTCTCTGCTACTTTCTTGTGTCTTTATAATATACAGACATATCACTGGTGAGGAACATCTGGACTTCTGGAGGATTGTGGGAGGAGGGAGCGATTCTTCACCTCCTCACCACCTCCACAGTCTCCTCTCTGCAGGCACAAGAGGATTTAATATTCATAAGTATATCTACTAAGGTACTACAGTAAGTAAATTCAAGGTTCTTGTTTTTTATATGAGTATTTCCATATTATGCAACTTTATACTTCTATTCCACCTCACCACAGAGAGAAATATTATACTGTTTACTCCGCTACATTTGTCTGACAGCTTTAGTTACTAGTCACTTTTCAGATTACAATTGTTCATACCCTTCTGTTTCAGTGGAACCATGTGCTGTATCTCCGCTCCTCCTCATGAATCATTTTGCTATGGATTTTTCAAAGAAACTGAAGGATTGAGTGTTCCTTTATGGGTTGAGAAATGCATATTGAATAAACTATTTTAACTACTACAGCAATAAGCAATAAAATGCATACACATTGGTGCAGCAGCAATAATAATCCAAAAACATCATATATAATAGTAAAACACTAAAGGGAGCATTTAACTGCATAATAAGTATTTTTCCTTTTGATAATTGTTTTGCTGATAATACTTGCATACTTACACTGAAGTAAGGTTTTGAATGCAGGACTCTTACTTGTAATGAAGTATTTTCACATTGTGGTATTGCTACTGTTACTCAAGTAAAGGATCTGAATACTTCTTTCTCAACTGCTCCAGCTACATACAAACATCACTATCATCCACGCGGGGGTTCGACGTGTGATAATAAATGAATTTCTCTGAAATGTTTTTCTACATCCCCTTTGTGTCTTATCACAATGGCAGCTAAGTGTGAGGAAGAAGGCTCATAGGGCTGGTGTTTGAAGCAGTGGTTGGTTTTTGACATGATCTGCACACCATGGACTATTAATTAGGAACACTGCTACATCCCGACCCTGCCCAGCAAGCGTTCACTCCGTCAGCGATCAGATAAGAGTAGAGGCATAGATCACTGGGCTTTGCTGCTCCACTGATTACATCTTCAGCAGCATTATGCAGAAAGAACTCCATAAATAAAAGCAATCTGGCGGACACAAAGTCTCTAAACACCTCATGTTTTATTGATATTCTGCATGAAACAGTGGGAGTTTATCCCTCAGACCGTTCAATGCTTCAATTCATCTTTCAGGATGTCAGCAGGACCTCAGTCTCACCTCCTCATCCTCCAAGTGTCTTGACAGATGATGGAAACCGGATGTGTTGCAGTAACATGCAATGTGTGAAAGCCATGTGGTTGTTTGCTTGTGATACATACAAGCAAGAGGTCACGAAGGGTAGCCATAGCATCTGTTTCAAGACTATTTTAAGTCTGAAGGATGTTAACATTGTGTCTTAAAGCTGTTTATTATAAAACTTTCGCAAGCAAGGACAGGTTTGGTCGACAAGGAGTGAACAACCTTGTAATCCTCTGCAACACTTTTGTGAGCTGGAGAGAGTAGAAGTTGTGACAAACAGAGGTGACAGTGTGAATGACTGCATTCCTTTTTTTCATGAAAAGTGTCTGATGTTCTTACAGAAAGCAAAACAACAAGCCGAATGATGATATCCCGCTTTCTGTGTGCTGCAATGTGTGTGACGGTGAGCTACTTCTGGTTCATTTTAATCTTTTGAAGAGAATACTGCAATAATTTGCATTTCTCACTCGTGTTTCCAGAAAGATAGACACAGTTGAATGACTTCTCGCTTTTTAAAAGCAACCCTGCAAATGTAACTAGTGTGTAAGTTTAACTGCAACTGCGACTTTGACTGTTTATGTACATTCAAAAAATATGAAAACATGTTGCATTTGTGCAGTGGGTCTAAGTTTTGCATTTACAATGCGTGGCCCATTTTGAATTCACATTAAGATAATGTGTGCTTTGTTTCATTGTGTGTATATCTTACTTGTTTTCTGGGGGAAAGAATAATTAGTTAAATTCTGTGACAGGCATTTTTTTTTAATTTATGTATCTTTATTCTATTGAGTGTTATATGTCCGGGGGAAAATCACATTTTTGATGAAAATACAACACAAAGGAAACAAAAACACAGTACAAAGGAGTTACTGACATTTCACTGAAAATTAGTATTTGAAATAGTCGTTATGACACGGCTGAACATGAACTAATAACAAACTGCAGACTGCACAAAGTTTTAGTTTTGCCTTATTACAGCCTATAATATTGTTTTTTCCAAGCAGCAGGAATCTTCTCAGGTCAACCAGATTCCCTAAAAATCATATTAATTGCAACCATTTCCCAATGCTGTCATGTTTTGCCAGCAGTGTCACAGTAATGAGTGTTTTATTTGCATATAACACATTTAAAAACAAAATGAAATGGTTTTAGTTACCTTCCCTTAAACTCACATAAACTGAAGTGCTTTTGTAAAGCTATACTGTCTTATATGTTGATTTCTCAAAAAACAAAACTGCCACTGACAGAAGTCCAAATTATGCTTTCTGCATCCTCAGGCCACAGAACTGCAGTATGAGTGCGTCCTCTGAGATAGTGTTGTCATATACTGTTAGAGTTAATGTGACTGGCTCGTTTCTCCTCAAATCTCTCATTTAGTCCATGGCATGAATCCCACCAGATAAACCTGCGCTCTGGCACAGTCTGTAGCCTCCTGTTTGTTGCTGCCATACGGTGAGGCATGTCCTGATCAAACAGGACTTCTATTATCATTCTCTCCAAAATCACTTCCTCAGCAGGTTGCCATTGTTTCTTTTCCATCCATGTCTTTCAGCTTTATCTTTGATAACCATCCTGATAAATTAATTACTTCAGTGCAATGCTAACGGAGAGAAACCAAATGACAATCACCCCATTAGCAATGCACACTCAGGTAGAGGACAGGTACTGTAGCTTGTCTGTTTTAATTGCTTTCACGAAAGGAACTGCGTGGGTGGTTTACTACAACTCAAGCGACATTGAAGATCTGCCCTGTCATTTGTGTGCTGCAGCTTGAAAACAGGATATAAATCATACAAACATACCTAAGAATTAAGCTTCTTTTTGACAGTCAGAACACAGTCTCCACTCTGAACCTCTGCTCCGGTGTTTAACATTGCTGTGCTGATCACTAATGGCCCTCGTAAACACCACCAGCCTATTTCTTATACAAGCTGCAAACCTGAAAATCTAATAATCGTAAAATCCAAACCCCAAAACAAGCTCTAGGTTGCCATCTGTGAGTAATCCCTCCTGTGACTCTGGCCAAGTCTTGTTTAACCCATATGTTTTCAAAGCCAAAAATGGCATGGAGCTGATGCTTTTAAATATTAGTCTGTGTAATCAATTTACATGAGATTTTTATTAATTTTCTTGTGTCACAGACTGCCCCCGATATCCTGGTTCTGACAGAAACCTGGCTTCAACAGAGTATGCATGATTCTGATGTTTCTTTACAGAACTATAACATGTATAGAATAGACAGAGTTGGAAGTGGGTGGTGTGGCTGTATATGTGAAGACATGTTTATCTGTGACTGTTTTATATACTGTCAATATAGCACATTCTTTTAAATTTATTACTCTGAAAGTTAACTTATCTTGAAATCATTCAATATAGGGTTAGGGTTAGGTATATACAGACCACCCTCAGCTGTCTCCAACTACTTGCTCAGTACAGTGGCTCAGAAATGCTGGTTCTAGGTGACAAATGATCCAAATAGTCTAAAAGAGATGTGTGACAATCTCAGTCAGTCACAGCTGATTGATGGGCCAAGCAGACTTGACAGATTTGATTCAGTGCAATAGAAAAGGCAGAGTTACTGACCACTAGTGACCACTGAACTCTAGCCTGCATTAGAAGTGCCAGACAGGAAAGATCAAGCTCTAGAATTGTTATCAAAAGAGAATCAACCTGTGATAAACAGGATAAACAGACACGTCTTAGTCACCATGTTGACAGCAGTATACATCAAACCCCTGCAATACCAGATGTAGAATTGGCATTGGAATAGTTAGAATAGACAGATCAAGGCCCTGATTCTCCTCTGAATTATCAATGATGTTCAAACGTTGCGCAAAGCTTGACTTTTAGACAACTCAGACATAAATGTACTCCCTCCTTTGGAAAAGCAAAAATGTATCCACTCCTTCTTAGGTTATATCTAATGACTGCTTGGTAAATATGCTTTCATTTCAGCACTCCTGCTGGGAATCAGTTGGATACGGTTTACCCAGGATCTGCTCTTAACAGTCAGCCGTCGGCTCATGTGCCTTCCTGAAACTATACCTCTCAGCTCACCCTACAGGCCTTCACTTCCCCTGCTGTTAGTGAGGCACTTCAAGCTATTGATTGCAGAAAAGCCACTGGGGAGGATAAACTAGACCCTTACTTTCTAAAGCGCTGTGCTCCATTCATTGCTGAATTTATCTATTTGATCTCTCCATTTCTACAGGAGTTATATCTCAGGTCTGGAAATCTGCACATGTAGTCCCACTGCATTGACCAGTTTCCAAACTGCCATGTCTTGTCTTAAAGTCAGTAATTAATAATCAAGTTAAATCATTCCTCTCAAGAGATTCTGTGTTAAGTCCACACCAGTCTGGCTTCAGCGCTAAACATAGTATATTCATTGCTATTAGTTTTGTTACAAATGATATTGTATCTGATGTTGACAAAGGGCAATGTTGTGCTGACCTTGTTGTAGATTTAACAAAAGCATTTGATACTCTTGTTCACACTATGCTCCGATAGAGGCTTTATGATATTGGTTTGTTTCAAAGTCCTGTAAATGGTTTCAGGGCTGTCTGTCTCACAGACAGCAATGTGTGATTTGGAAAATGGTCATTCTTTGTCACTGTCAAAGGGGTTCCACAAGGTTCAGTCCTGGGTCCAGGCTTGTTCACAATCTCTATTAACAACATTACATCCTCTATAACAAACTGTAACGTCCATTTTATGTGGATGATAGAGCTCTGTATTGCTTTGCTGATACTGCACACACCTCTGAAATCATACAACAAGCCTTTGATAAAGTGCAAGATGCACTTTTATAAATTAATTAATTAATAATTAATAAATTAGCCCTGAATGTAAATAAGACTAAATGTATGCTATTGTATCCAGATATCATGGGTTGCTCTGAACGGCCATGACATTTAGAGGGTCACACAGTATAAATGGTTTGGTGTCTGGCTGGATCAAAAACTTAGGTTCAGATTTCACATTGACACACTTGTAAGCACACTTCAACAAAAACTTGTACAGAAACAGAGATCATTTTCCTCCTTCCGTCTTCTATGAAATGGTTGGGTGATTCATCTGTAACAGTAAGACCTGACATGCAATGGTTTCTATTTATTTATCTTAATGGAAACATGCCATCATATTTGACCCGTTCAAGTGACTGGCTAACACTGAAAGTCCTGCATGGACACACATGAATTTAAGAAAACTGCTCTTAGTTAGTTAGTCTTAGTTTGAATGAAATGTGATCTATGAGTTAAGGCCACTGCTTTTTGAAAGAGTTATGAAGGAGGAGGAGATTTCTGATTGGTTTGTAGTTGTTGATCAAATCAAAGTCCAGATTGTGTATCTTTAACCCCTGTTTTCAAGGATGAAAGAACAATTCCACTCCACTCCATAAGAGAACTGTTTGTTATCTGTAGCAACAGTAGGCTGAGGATTGGAAAAAGGTTCTTAATAAACTTTGAAGGAATGGGATCAAGTAAACAAGTAGTAGGCTTGGAGGAAAGTAACAAAATCAAGCAGTAAATGTAATGTGTAATATGTGGTGGTCCATATAAAACTGCTTTATAAAAAGGTTGCAAACTTAGAGTGCATAAAAAGTACCTCAAAGGATGTAAAAACAGTGGTGTTAATTGGATTTAGCATTAATGATCCAGAGTCATTTATCTGAGTTATGCCCCATCTCTTCTTGATTCACACGACTCTTTTAAACTAGTGTAGTTTGGAGGCGATGCCTCATTTAGACATAGCAAAGCTTTTACCAGGTTTCACATAAGACCATGGAATCAATATTATGGTAATTTATCATCTCATTAATAACCAATGACTTAGTAGAAAGTGATATAAAGTGAATAAAACCAACATTTTAAAGTAACATTTTGAAAAGGCGATGGAGAAGAGGAGGGCTTAATGCAGATAATGTTATTATGAGTTCTAGAATTGTAGCTCTTATATTTAACATCACAGTTTTCTCTAATTATGTCAGGGATATGGGTGTAGTTGTGGAGTGAATATCACCCATACTATAGGGATGTTTTGGGACTTAACAGCAATTATTTGGGGTTTTATCAGTTGAATGGGTCTAAGCAGGCCATGAGCCAGCAGGATCCTCTCGATCAAGAGTGGATGTGTTCAGACTCAAAGTGAAGTTGTTGAGGTCATGATGGAATGCGGGTCAGACAAAGTTAAAAGCTATATAGTTGACAAACTGAACACCAGTTTCTTGATCCCTTTCCAGTTGGGATATATTCCATTAGTTATAATACAGGTCATGCTCCATCCAGAATGAGTCAAAAATGTCTGGCCTGATTATATAGATGTTTTACAACCACTGATGGAGGCAACATTCAAATCTGGTTGACATGGTGGGAATACGGTCAGATAGGAGACAGCACTTGCCCAGAAAATCAATAGTTTGGACACGCAGTCATTTGTTCCTGCAAGCACTGCGACTTTGTGGACCAAATTCAAGCAGCGTTGGTGAGAGTACAATAATGTTTACTTCTTTGCTACTCTAAAGGCAGCAAGTTATGGTACCAGGAAGCTCCACAAATCTGATAACAGAGTCTTCTAGAACCAAAACTTCAGCTGGGAATTTGCAGTCGTAGCACTGGCTGTGATAGCCACGCTAGCGTTGCTGGAAGAGGTGGCTTCATGGTGATGAAGTGATGTGGGAAAGGAGGCGTGGGCTCTAATAGCAGTGTGACGGTACACAAGTGGAGTTATCTCTAGGACTACACATGGATACTGAGGCTGATAGTCAGGAGTGTTTGTCACTGGGAGAACTAACCTGGGTGGGGGAGAAGCTGGGCAAGTACCGTGTTTTGGATGATGCTGTAATTAGTTCAACCTTGACAGTATGAGAAAAAAGGGGAACTGGGTCGTCTGCACCTCAGCCAGAGGACCAAAGTGGTGGAAGAGCTGAAGAGAGTTTTCTTCTCCATTGGAATCGAGAAGAGGAGGGGAATGCCTCTTCCTGTCTCTCCCTTTCAGCTTGTAGCTCAGTTTCTATATCTGAGAGGTAGGTAGGTAAGGTAAGTAAAAATTTGTAGTCTGTGTGGCTCACATACTGGTGTGTACTGTGGTATGTTGCAGGCAGTCAGGCTAGTAAAATGATCAGGAGGAAGAAAACAGAGAAATAGACGAAAAACTTTGGCAGCACTGTAGAATTGTGCAAAATGACTTCACTGTTTACTTTGTAGTAGCCATAGCAGTCAGGCCAACAACCGTCATAAAATAAAATAAGAGGCTGCAGTCCAACATTCAAGGGCTGGAAACCAGGAGTTTGCTTCCCGAGGTTGCGGTGATCCAGCTTTGGAAAAAGGTACAAATGTATGGTTTCACTCAGTGCGCTCTGCAGTCAGCTTCTTCTGGTTAGGATCCGGATCCATTCGATGCTCGTCCTTCAGGGAGGAAGGGAGCTTACTGGGAGCTGAAATGTCCCTGGAGGTTTCCCTTACTCAAAAACAAATGAAACCAATGATTGAAACTGGTGAAAATGTTGCATAAAACATCTCCCAGTGTAGCTTGTGGCCTTGCTGTGGTGAGCTTTATTTTTTAGTTTTGAATCTAGTGCCGAGCTGGCACAGGTCAGTGCTCCTTGGGCCTTCCATGGTACTAAGGACAGTTTAATGCAAACAGCCAGTGCTCTTCAAAGGAAGGATTTTAGGGATTTTATTGGTCATTTGAGGAAAGTGGAAACAAGTTGTGAACACAGCATTGTCATATCATCACCTTTTAAGTTGATATATTGAAACTATTACCAAACAGTTGCATATTTATGCAGACGGTAGTGACAGAGCAATATTAGCCTCAATTTGGAGTTGCGTTTCTGACCACCTGGCATACGTAGGTCCAATATTCACTGTTTTTTAGCTCTTTTTTTGATATATAGCAACACCTGAGTGAAATACCTGGCTCATAAACTGCTAAATATTCCAGTATGCTCACCAGCTAGTCTCTAACTGTGTCTGTCTGGTTCTCTCAATGCTGAAGGTGTTTAATAAATTCGAAGGACAGAATGTGGCACACAGCCAGCTGTGGACAACAAACAGAAGAACAATGCTGATGTTTCTGCAAAATCCTGAATACATTCAGTGACACCTGAACAACACTGTGGTGAGATTCAGACAATATAACATGTTTCCTACCTGAGTCACAATAATAGTTGTATTTTGATTAACATTTCAGTAGATTATGTTATATATGCAATACTGATTACACTGTTTGGTGCTGATCAGGCAGTGTACACTGGATGTCTCTAAGGCATACATTACATATACGCATAACACAGTGATGCAGGAATACAGGAGTCTGAACTCCAAGGTAAAATCACTGGGGCATCAATCAGCCAGACATCAACCCATATAATCATATTTTGGGAGAAGCACTTTGAAGTGAGATTTGGCGAAAATTGGGAGCCAGTAGAGGTTAAAAAAATGGGCATGAGGTGGTGAATTTTTTGAACATCTTCTCATAGCAGAATATCATACAAATTAAGAGTTTTAACTTTGGTTTTGAGAGGTCTGAAAACAAGGAATTCCCAGGACATACCAAGAATATATCACCCATATTCAAAAAGGTCACATTTTTGTCACTACTGTGACCATGATAAAATGTTATAACAACTGATATCAAATATGCCTTGCTGACATTTAGAAGCGCAGTTCTAAGCTCCTAATATTTTATTATTGCTGTGAACTTTCAATATTTGTTTATTCCTTTCTGTTCTGATCTTTGTAAAGCTGTGGTATTGGTGGAGCAGATGTCAGAGAAGAAGGTACAGATAGCAATAAATAAATATATAAGTCAGGGTGAGTTTGTGTGGTTCATTTGTTCAGACATGGAGGCACAGCTGTAGAAGCAGGCTGGCCCAGGTGGGGCTGAAAATACAATTTAATTTCACCATCAGGCAGATTGAACGGTAGCTGCAATAAACACTACTCCTGCTCCTTCCCTCTGTATGCAGGGAAGAAGGTCACATCAATATGTATGCACAAATGCCGCAATTCAATGTTTCCTTGCTCACCAGCATAAACACCTGTCGTGCCGCTAATGAAAATGAAAAAGGATGATTTGAGTATAAGACATATTGTGAATTTAATGGTGGATTAACTGTCCACCCTCTCTACACAAACAGTAGAACTTATAACAAGGATCACTTCCACATAATACAAGACTCAGCTGTTGTGCCCACATCCATAACACCATGTATTGTGAAATCCCCAAAATAGAGCAGAATGTGATTTGAGTATAAATCACAGACAACAAAGTATGACCTACACTTGCTTTGTAACGTGACCATGATGTCGACATGAGAGTAACCGCATTTACGTATATAGAGAGTTTTTCATTGCACAATAATCATGTTTAGAATATCCAGCATTTGAACATCACGCATTAATGGGGCATAATGATGAATAATGCACCCCCATCAGTTGTGGCAAACTCGCAACCTGGCAGTTGCTCTGTGTTTTTCATTAATTAAATTTACATTACAATGCTATATGCCCTTCCTTTTCTCTCTCTCTCTCTCTTTTTTTTTTTTTGCAACCAGAATGATATCGTTTTATGAAACAAAACAACGATTGAGCCTATATCCTGGTCCTGAAGAGCAACACCTTTTATTCCCAAAGTTCCAAACTAAATACCAAGGTGCCTCCAAAAATGAATGAGGAAGTATTTTGGTTAGTGAAGTGAACTTAATCCAGGCCCTCAGGTAACAGGTTTCACTCGTCCAAGCTAGTTTTGATATTTGTTTTGTGTGTTTGAATTGTCATCATTTCTGAGGCTGCAGGACATTTCTCTACCTGGAAATGTTTTGTGCTATTACAGCACATTTGTCCTTGTTGGTCACTATACTGCTGTATATTTGTATCTGTATGTTGGTTAATGTTACTATTTCTGTTACCTTCCTAGGAACTACAGATGTAAATTAGCGTTAAGGCTAAAATCCAGCATGTTTACTGTCACAGGCTGGTCTAGGACCCAAGAGCACCACCAACTGAAGCCAGAAGTCTCTGAGAGTCTTAACGGAGGCACACTTGAGGCTCAGGTTGCAGCGAACAGCTGATCCACGAAATGTCTGCTGAACCAAACAGCAAACAGTTCAACTGAATCTTGAATCCAACAGGGGCAAGGCTAGAGATGTAGTCAGAGACAGAAGGCGAAGGTAATTACTTGGGGTGAGGAGAACAGGTGAGGTCGGGACAGGCGAGGTCGATACTGGGAGATCAATCTGAACAATAACGCTGGAGAGTCTTGCATGAAGGTGAAGAACAATCTGGCAATGAGTAAGTGGAGGGGAGCTGCTTAAGTATGGTGCTGATTGGTGATGAGTCCCAGGTGTGCGTCAGGTGATTTCAACAGGTGGGCGTGGTTGAAGGGTGCTGGCTGAGCAGGTGAGCAGATGAGAGGGAGAGTGGTAGCAGGTAAGGAGAAGACAAGCGGGACAGTTTACACCTTTCTGTGTGGAGTTTGCATGTTCTCCCCGTGTTCACCTGGGGTATCCTCCGTAAAAATATACCCCCACTAAAAACATGCAAGAAGATCACCACCTGACCAATGGTGACGCCGAAGATGGGTCCCCGGGCGCCGGTCTGGCTGCCCACCGCTCCTGGTCTGCCGCGGAGGAGGGACGACCAGGATGGGTTAAAGGCGGAAGTCAAATTTCACCTTGTGTGCCGTGCTCGCATGTGTGTGACAAATAAAGGGGAATGTCTACCCCCGGTTCTTCTTCTTCTTCTTAATATTCTTGTGATGATGTTCATTACTGTTCTCTGTCTCTATCAAATAAATAAATAAATAAAATGTAAAGTCACATTTTATATTTCTAAACTGAAAATAAAATTCATTTGTGCTAAGTTAAAGACCTGATATCTCCTTGGTGTTTGTTTCCACTATTGTACTTCTTTGATTGTGTACTTTAGTCAAACTGTTGAAGACAAAACTTAGATGGCAATGACTCAAAAGGTATTGAAAAAACATTAACAAAAAGTAACGTTACCTAATGTTGCCGACATTAGCTAACGTTAGGCTAACTAGCTTCCACTTTGCAAGCAGAATACAGGTCATCCTAAATGTTTTGTGTTGTAAAAGATTGAATTGGAAAGGAATTATTAACAGCTGATAGCAAACTAATACTATGTATAGTCTAGTCTCTAGTCTGTAGTCTACTCAATTTCTCTAGTCAGTAGAGCAACACCAGCTCTCAAAATGGAAAATACATACACCAGCATATTGCTGTTGCCATGATGCTTTTCATTGCAACGAGACATGTAAGGTTCTCTTTATGTTATGACGGGATGTTTTTTCAGAACATATGGTAAATGGTAACACAACTGCATTCACTTATTCACACATGCATTCCTACAATGGCTGGGTGAGCAGTATCATACTGATGTGCACAGCATCAAGAGCAATTTGGGGTTCAGTATCATGATACTTAAACATTTAGACTGCTGAGGCCAGGGATCAAACCATCGACCTTCAGAGAGGTGGATGATTACTCTACCTCCTCAGCCACGGCTGGCCCCATATATCCCCATTATTACATGAAACTCATTTTATCTTGTTAGATCACAAAGCTTTTTCCTTTCTTCACAGCATCATGTATCTCATTAAAACAAGAATGATTTCCAGTTACAACAGGATAATTTAATCATAACAAGAAGGATCAATAAATTCTGTTTTTTGTTGGACACAATATGTAGCAGCAGAGTAGCTGGTAAAATGGTAAAATGTTGCAGTAAAAAGTTTTCATCAAAAGAATTATGCTAGTGCACAAATCTGAGTCTCACTGGTTGTCGCAGTTATAATGTGCTCAGGCTAACCAACAATATTCTATGATCAGTCTGTCAACAAAGCATTTTCATACACAGCACACTCATAGTGTTTCCCTTTGCAGTGTAATAGCCATGGATCCTAAACCATCTTCTTTTTGCTGCAGACTCATCATAATCACCACCCACACTGACTTTACCCCACACAAAATCAGATTTGTAGGTGTATCAAGATTCTAATGACAAACGGTATTTATACCCATCCATGTTGGCAACATCCAGCCTGTCGTGCTGTGCGTCAGATCCCTAAACTCGTCCGTGTAATTATTCAGTCTCTGCTCCTGTAATACATCAGTAATGCTGTTTATGGCCCAAGGTCAGAGCAGAGGGGCCAGGGAGCCAAGCCTGTGATGGATTAATAGTTTCCAAGGCTTTGAACTCTCAGAGACAGTGACACATGTCAGCAAATCAAAAAAGGCCCCTTTTTTAGACTCCTTTTCTCCGACACTTGAGAGGGAAATATGGCCTCAGTGCTTCACTTGTCAACCTGTAAATACAAGGCTAAATCACATATATCACTAATGTTAGAAAAGGTAGGGTAATGCATGTGTGAAAGAACATCGACACCTCATATTTGTTACTTTTTCAGAAATCATAATCCATCCATATGATTACCTGAAAATGAATTCAGGTCAGTGTTTTAACAGGATACTGCGAAGACTTTTCATTCATATGTCATTATTGTGCTTGTTGAGGGTTTAGAGCACTGATGCAGTTCACTCATGAGTGATTCTGCCTTGCGCTTCTTTTAATTTACAACTTAATACCTAATCATTCAGCCTTGTTCCATCTCAAAATCCAGATTAATTCTTGTTTGTGCTGCTCATTACTCACTAAATAATCAGCCTCATTGTGCCTGAAAGATGTTCAGAATGCCACGAGAGATCTCTTGGCATCCACCTTGAACTTGAAAGCAAAGTTGTTTTTGCTTTGGGCTTCTTGTTCAGCCGCGGTTCAGTTCAATGCACATACAAAATAAAGGAGCTTGTTACCTCCGCCTCCAACATTTCCCTCTGTGGATCGTGGCCTTGCTGCAGTTTAAATTTGTTGTTTGCAGCTGCAGTCTCCAGGGTGTTAACCTGAGTTGGCACAGTTCAGTGCTCGGTAGGAACAGATGTACAGGGTTTTGAGTTTTCTAGAATGTTCTGTGGCCATGAGCTTTAGTTTTGAATGTGGACTCAATACACACGATGGAGGACAAACTATTCTGAATAAAGTGGCCTACAGTTCACATTTCTTGAATGTATCATCCAGCTTGCTTGTTTGTTGTTGCCTGGACTCTTTCACAGTGCAGATATATTAATTCTAAATTTACATCTGGTGCATTGCTTGACTTGTCCATATACACCATGGGGAATGAAGTACACACACACATTTCTCATTCTGCAGCAGCTCCATGCATTTGATACCAAATAAGTTTGTCAGTTGGCTGCTTGCTTAACCCTGCACCCTGCTACACCTGCCAAGCTTTCTGTTCTTACACAGCACGTTTTCAGTTGACAGTGATAATTGTGCACAGGCAGGGAGGTGGAGTTGGTTACCAACAGCTGATTAATTGCCTAAATGATCATTGATCTGAATGTCTGCTGGTGTCAGAAAATTTGGTCAGCAGCTCCAAGATTTTATGTCTGTTGTCAAAGGTTGAATTGCACAAATGTTGCCTTTCCCTCTGTTTGGCAGCACTGAGGATGCAGTTGATTTAATAAACTTTACTGAAATTGTCAATGGACCAAAACCACTGTACTTGATAAGTACAGTGTGAGCATAAAGGTTGTAGATTCTAGCTGATTAAGACTTGCAACGTGTTAACACAACGTATAATAAATTCAAATGAGCAGTGCAGCTTTAGTAAATTTTGAAAGGTCTTCGATTTCAGACAGAGGTAGACAAAAGCAGCTGCTCATTTCTAGCAGCTGAATGTTGATTTTGCCAGCTGAATTGACTGTTGTTGCTGGGAGATTCTATCAGCTGTATTTAGCTGGTTAGTTAAGCTAACAAATTCACATGTTGGTTGTCAACACTGTCTCTGTCAACACTGTCTATGCTAACTTATTAATGTTTCCAGCTTTTACAAGACGAAAAGCTTTAATGAGGACTAACCTGTGTGTTTAGCAAACCTAACACTAACTCTGATAGAACTTACACAAAATGACTTGCCCGCACACACTGAACAACATTAAAACACAAATGAAGTAGTTTGTTGACCAAGTACTTTTAAACTTTTGCTTCAGTAGCTTATCTAATGGTTATTTTTGCTTCTACTTTTACGTGAGCAATTTTTGTGCTAGTAATTGTGCTTTTACTTGAGTACACATTTTCAGTACTCTACCTACCCACCACAGGTTACTACTTAGGTCATAAGATTCCAGTTTAAGTTACAGCAGATAAGCACATATGTTTTCCATTCCTTAAACCTTTGCTCTTGTGCTTTGGGTCTTCACAGTCTCCACTTTCCAAACTCTAAGTATAGCCCCATGCACGCTACTTCAATGTGGAGAAATGGAAAGCTTGACAGGCCTGCCATGCCTCGTTAGGGTTGCTAAGCTATGACTGAAAAATCACTGTACGGGAAAGGGTTCATCAAATGGTCAACAACTTTAGATAACTACACGAAACACCAAGCAACTAATTCATTCTGCCTGCTGCCACATTTCTACAAACATCATTTATTTAATGCCCCCACATATTTCAGCTTCGCTCTGATTTCATTCCATAGATACATAAATGAGGGCCAAATTGTTTGCTTTCCTGGCTACTTAACACAAAAAAAGGAATAGCAAGTCAATTATTTGGTTAATTCTTCATCACAATTACAGCCTCAAAAGGCTTAAACATCACCTACATTGCAACACATTAAATATATGAAAATGACAACTCACATTGTATCCTTATTGGGAAAGAAAAAAGTGTTCTATTAAGCCATGATGAAGAAAAGAAGAATAGGAGACCCATGAGGAAAAGCCTCACAGAATAGGAATTAAATCTACTTATTTACACAGGCCTGTTTCAATAATGTCAACAAATGAGAGGTAAATATCAGTCTGTGTGGGAAAGTACCCTGTGATTTTTAACACTAACAATGCCAGCTTGGGAATCTCAACGAGCACATTATAATTATACCCAGATGCCTAAAAGGGAAAATGACACGTTTACAAGCTGTGTTTCATTCTGACAGTTTTTTTTCCTGTTCTCAGCTTTACTGGAGAGGTTAGACGAACCGTCCATGAAAGGCTTTAACCACCAAACGCATTTACACTTTAGTGTCCCTTTGGAATGCCTATAATGTCAAGTTTTTCTTGAGGCTGTGTCAGAGAGGTAACAACAACAACAACAATAACAACAACAACAATAACAGCAACTGCACATTGCAATCATTTCATTTGGGCGGAATAAAGTGATTGGATGGGTGTATCGTTGCACTGAATCTGTCTGCCCTGCTGTTAAAGATCTCATCCTGGTCCTCACTCTCTGTTTCTGTTTCTCTGGCTCAGACTCAAACTCCACCCACACTGGGGGTCACTTAAATGTCCACGCACAGGGTACAGTGATAGCTAATGCGATAATTAATTCTCTATTCAGCCAGCACACTTATCAAAGGCTAACTGCTGGTGCCAAAGCGTGCCAAAAGCTTGCCAAGGGGATAAGCCTAGCCAGAAGATAACGGGTTTGACTACTGTATTTATTCAGTTGACTGTCACAAAAAGCTTTTTTTTTGTGCAAGCTATTTCATTAGTGCTATATATTTCTGCATAGAGTATTGGGCAGAGCACACACAAAAAAATGGTAGTTTTATGGCAGACAGTCAAAAGCAAAAGAACCCATTTAACATGCTCCCACCCTGGCTAACAACTTTGGACTAAGTCTGAGGCAGCTAATTGAGGGTAGATAAGTCCACACACTGCAGCCAAATTGCTTATTAACTCATACATTTGTTTCCAACCAAATAACTCATGACTCTCGGTGTAGCCTTATCTATTAGGCCCACAGGAAGGTGCTGTGCAGTGTGTGACTATAAAAAGAAATGAGGAAATGTCAGCTGGTAAGAGGTTAAGCTACTTGGCCCAGCAAACTGTTCCGGTGATTCTTCAGATGCAGAGTAAATAAGAACTTAATGGTGGAACATAAAGCTATGTCGTCCTTTCATTTCAGTGTGTGTTGTGGTGTGAGTGCCCCATAATGATTTTGCTTGAGCCTGTTGGAGAGCTGATTAAACACTGAAGGCTACTGTTTGTGCAGTAAAGATCCCAAGCTGCTTCAGTCTACAGGCCTCTTCTTTGACCTCTGGCCGAGATGATTGTCAGTAGTATAATACTTTGCCGACAGTAACTCCTAACGTATCATGCAACCACTAATGTCTGGTCAGTGGCATGCTGGTTGTTTCAGCTGATACTGCCTTCTTTTTGCATTTGCAGCCACTTGTGAAAGAGGGAATGAGATCAGGGGAGCCCTCAAAGGAGCCTGAGGAAAAGGAACATGGAGCAAGTGTCTTTCTTTCACCTTGGCTGCCGCTCACTGGTCTTCTCATCTCTGGTCCCTTTCCTCCATTTTGGGATTCTAATGCCTCATCCTCCATCTCCCCGTTGAGTCTGGAGTCAAATCATTAAAGGTTGGCAAAGGAGAACGATGTCAGGGAAATCAGTATGTCAATAAATCTCTGGAGACTCATTCGTGGCCTGGCCATTTGTGGCTGTTTATCACTCAGATGCACACACACGCTAATCACTGAAGAATGAAATCTGACTCTCTCAGTAGAAGCTAATAAGTTTCAATTTTCTGGGGTAAGTATAAACTTAACAGCACAATGGGTCCCCTCAAATGTTTATTGTTAGAAATAACAGATGTCTTAAATCACTAGCGGTACATAACTAATGCTATGTTATTGATTCAACGTCTTGAATCAATGTAGGTGGCTATAGGTGGCCCAATCAGTACCGCACCACAGCTGACGGTGCGACTTCCAGCAATGCTGCCTATCAAATGTTAGTCATAAACTGCCACCGTGGGACACAACCCCAACCCCTCAGGAGCTTTTCCCACAAATATGTCAAAAACAGTTTGGAAAACTGCAAAAATTGTCGACAATATGTGCATCATTCAAGTTATTTAATATTTAAACTAACTTATTTGTCTCTTAAATAGGTACATACAAATCAGCTAGAGCGTGTTCTTCTCAGTTTGGCTGAGAAAGCCTCAGTAGATTGGTGCTTTATCATTTCCAGCTGAGATTTCCTTCAGAGAGCGTGAAGTGAGCTTTTCCTGTCTGATTGTTTGACAGCTCTACAAATAATTTAACAAATGACTATAATGAACAATTCACATGAAGAATCACTTGTTTGGTCTGCACAGTGAATATGTAACCAGTATGATTTTACATAATTAGGACAGAATATGATTGTATTGTGTTGTAATTACATGGTATTCCTTTTTTGGAGTGGGAAAGAGTAGCAGGGATGTGTGATAGCAAAGGCCTATTTTTTTTTTTTTTTATTTCGATTTGCGAAGGGTATTGAAAAAACATTACAGGCTTTCAGCACTATGGCTTCCAGAACAAACAATATGAATTGTGTTAAATGTTAGGCAATTGAATGTAGGCATATTGAATATCTGCACATTTCAGCTTTGTGTCAAGGAGGAGTGGGTGGTAGAAAGGAGAATGTAGACGAGGGAAGGAAAAGAGAACAGAGGAGGGCAGGAGGGAATTAAAGAGGTCTTAGGATGGCAGGAGGGATGGGATCATCATCACCAACACCATCACTGTCACTGCTTATGTTTTTTTTTGTTTGGTTTGGTTTTTGTCTGTTGATTTAGCCTGAAATTCATTTTAGTCTTTGGTAACATTTTGGTGAATGAAAGTTGCCGACAAATGGAACAGATCAGGCCGTTTTAAGGGGCCAGTATTATAGCCCATCAAAAGCTGTGTCTGACCACTTCTCTAACTTTCTGAAAACAACAAGCCAATGTTCATGCACACAGAGTGATCAAATGGGTGCAGTATGTGTAGGTTAGGAAGATGACAGTTTCAAAACTATTTCTTCACTTCACAACATGCTCAAACAAGTGCAATACTATGTATGCCTTCCAGAACAGACTGTCTAAAAATGTGCATTATTCTCCCCGCCTCTCTTTGCCTCCAGCTTTTCAACCATTTCGTTTTATTTTGCCTATATGTTATTCTTATCAGCTTCCACAAAGTCATCTCTAGTCTACCTGAGGTCCACACAATACAAGAACAATAAAAAGAAAGAAAAAGAACATTCTTTATTGATCACTCCACGCAACCACATGCATTACACCATGTTTCTGTGGTCTTCCTCCGCGGCAGACCAGGAGCGGTTGGCTGCCAGCTGACAGCGGTGCCCGGGGACCCAGTTCCATTCCATCCTGTCACCATTGGTCAGGTGGTGATCTTCTTGCATGTTTTTAGTGGGGTTTTTTTAAGGAGGATACCCCAGATGAACACGGGGAGAACATGCAAGCTCCACACAGAAAGGCCCCTTTCCTTGAGCAGCAGGCACCGAAGGCATGGTGGAGGACACGCCCCCAGCGCCCACAGCGCCCACAGTGCCCCAGGTGAGAATCGAACCTGGGACCCTCTAGCTGTGAGGCGACAGTGTTACCACTGTTCCATTGTGCCACCAAAAAGACAACAATGACAACAAAAATGCACTATACAAGCCAAATTCAAAGATCAAAAAAACAAGTGAACTGACTTTAACACAGTTTAAGACTTTGGGCTCCATTTTCGTCCCCGCTGCTGGCGGGGCACAGGGTGCGGGGTCACTGCGATCAATAATTAGCAACAGCCACGATTCAATGCAACTATCTGAGTCAGCACATACAGTCAGACCTAAGTTTATATATTTTGATCAGTATCTCATCTGACCACATCGCAAGCGCTTTCGGCACGCGTAATGGGCACTGAACCTGACCGAATGTACACAGATGAAACAAGGATGCAAAACTGATCAATTAACGTCGCTGTGCCAAACAGAAACAGCCGTGGCATCCTACAGAGCATATACACTGCATCTATCTCAGAGCACTCGAGAGACAGAGAGAGACAGACGTCATTTCATTCCAAATACAAATGTTATCACTGTAATGCTTAACGTTATCTACAAAGATGGAGTACATCACTGCTTTGAGAAGGAGGAGGATGAGGAGGAGGCCGAGGATTTACCATCTAAGGACCTCATATCAGGGCTGGATTGAGACCAAAAAATGGCCCTGGCATTTTTGGCCATGGCGGCCCACCATGATTATTTATACGATATGCGGAGGCACACGACATACCAGAGGATATATGCGCACATTGTGTTGTTTCAAAAATTAAAATAAAGCACAGTAGCCTACATGGAGGAGAGTAAACATGCTAAAAAATATATATGTTCTTTCAGTACTCACAGAGACTTTCATCTTGGGAGAGATGCCACAATTCCCATCTTGAAGTGAAAGTGGTTATCAAAGAAACACTGCAATGTTTTTAGTGTAATGTAGTGAAATTTACTGTTTACAAATACAAATAAGACAACTGGGCCTACAGTAAGACCATACATCCATGTAAAATAAAGGGCTCCTCAAAGTGACACCTTTAAGTATGAAAAACAGAGAGAGAGAGAGAGAGAGAGAGAGAGAGAGAGAGAAATGCAGAGACAGGCAGACAAACGAAAGAAAGAGAGCAGGGATCAGTTAAGGTACACTTTAAATAATACACTGAACAAAAAACATGTTTGTGATTTTGTCACCTGTCGCTGCATCCACTTACAGGCTTTTGAGCCTCTTTTCTCGCAGCTTCTCTGCGCCTACCTTGCGCGTTTGTGGTTTAGGTCTATCCATTTAAACAGACAGACACTCACTTGTCTCTAACTCTGGTCGAACTCCAATGGCAAAATTTAATAACTTTGCCTGGAGGAGAGGGCCGGGCCAACGAGGGAGGGGAGGGCTGAGAGATTTTATTGGATTAACCCATTGTCCTTCAAGAAAATCAACCAATGGGCTGCGTTTCGTGTCTCAAATACCGTTACTGCAGATAAAAAATATTTATACCTTTTTTTTTTGTAATTAAATTGACAGCCCCGACCAAAACATGTGCGTCGACTCAACGGGCATTGCCTGGTACGTACGACGGCCTGTCCATGCCTGCCTGCGTATTTGGACATGAGTGAACAGGAGTGCAGGTGGGTCACGAGAATAACGGCTTCAACACTGTAAGCTATGCAACTTTCTTTAATCATCTACTCTTTTGCACGTCACAGGAACAAATTACACCTGCCAAGGGAGGTCGTCAATGTGGTGGCCTCCCGATGCGCCCTCCCGGCTGGATGTTTTTACATTACTAAGCCGTATCTGTATATATAATTTATATATAATATAAATTATAATCTGTATAATAACAATGCTTTTCTGGTGTTTACGGAAGCTCTGAAAGGCAAGGTGGAAAAAAAATAAAAAACGGCCAATGTTTAAGTTTATCTCGTACGTACGAGTTAATATCTCGTACGTACGAGATAACTCGCAATTTTTTTTTTTTTTTTCACCTTGCCTCTCAGGGCCACTGGCTCAGTTATTTTGGAGGAAAAAAAAAATCTGAAACGAGAGG
The DNA here is from genome assembly GCF_051107435.1 of Chaetodon auriga. Lineage (NCBI taxonomy): Eukaryota > Metazoa > Chordata > Actinopteri > Chaetodontiformes > Chaetodontidae > Chaetodon > Chaetodon auriga. The sequence continues at coordinate 9,327,990 of NC_135076.1, read as the reverse complement.
TTTAACCTTCTCAGTTACTTTAACTACAAATATCTGCTGTAAACCACAATGGAACTGAGAGATTTCTCCATAAAATATTTATATCACATAATTTTATATAGAATTATGAATGAAAGCTCCATGTGACAACACGTAGCTGTTCCGCCACTGACAGTATGCCACGTCATCCAGACTGACCTGCCATGCAAAAGTACGTTGCTAACGTCAGCTAGTCATCACAATGAACTTTACAAGATGCCTGCACAATCTGTCAAAGATATCTATCAATGATGTTCATCGTATCGTGGATGCCCACTCCTGCTCCGAAGAGCAAACGGGAAAAAAGGGTTTCGTCTCTACATCTCTAGTTACGTTCACCAGTACGAGGATAAGTGATTTATTGGTGACGTTAGCTGACTAGCTGACGTTAGCAACATGCAAATTTTTTAGTTTTGTGTTTGCTTCGTATGTTCTTTACTGTTACTTCTTGTGCTAACTGTGTTGACTTTATGTCTATTTCAGTGTCAGACAAAGATCAGGGCACAGGTGATGTTTCTGGGCTTGATGTCAGTCGAGGGCGGCGATCCCAAACACCGGCTCTTGTCTTGGTTGCTGTGTAACTGTTCCATTCAAACAGTGTTGGCACTGCGTTTGCTGCTAAAACCCGTCTACCTTTGGGGGTATTTCGAATTTGGGCATTTTCGAAATGTCGGCTGCATACCTTCGTATGCTGAGTTACCGAAAATCCCGTCCTGCATAATTTCTGCAGCCACTGTGCACGAAGTTCGGTGTCCTTCGGGAAGCAGTGGAAGCTAAGCTCGCTGTTATAGCGACTTGAGCCGGCACAAAGTGGCACACAACAGTGCTCATTAGAGCCATTCACCGTCTTCTGGAACTTAAAAGTCCCTCTCACATTATACTTCGTCTTCTTTCGTGGATGTTGATTCATTTTTCATTCCTTGTATTTATTTTAGCGCTGTTTTGACTGGAGAGGGAAGTAAACCGGAAACTGGTTTGCTGATTTCAGGCGGAATCGGAAGTACGTCACGAGGCTTGCGCACAGAGCCTATTGAGTGGTACCATAAATTACACAAACCGACATAACGCAAATAAAAAGACATTCTCAGATAGATAGATAGATAGATAGATATAGATTGCATCTCCACTCAATCAGAGCACGCCACTTAGTTACCACAGTAAAAAAAACAAACAACAACAACAACAAAAAAAAAACAAATCGACCACGATCTGAATCTAAAATCTGTTGTCGCAAGAGTCAGTAGGCTACATGACGTGCATTAGCCCACTACTTTAAAGCATCGATTGAAAAAGACAAACACCTGATAAAAATGATTACAAATATGTTTTTTCACTTTTGCATGGCAGGTCAGTCTGGATGACGTGGCATACTGTCAGTGGCGGAACAGCTACGTGTTGTCACATGGAGCTTTCATTCATAATTCTATATAAAATTATGTGATATAAATATTTTATGGAGAAATCTCTCAGTCCCATTGTGGTTTACAGCAGATATTTGTAGTTAAAGTAACTGAGAAGGTAAAACCTTTCGTTTCAGATTTTTTTTTTCTTCCAAAATAGCTTGGCCAGTGCCTGAAAGGAAAAGTGATAAAAAAAATAATAATTGCGAGTTATCTCGTACGTACGAGATACTAACTCATACGTACGAGATACTAACTCGTACGTACGAGATAAACTTAAACATTGGCCGTTTTATTTTTTTTTTTTTCCACCTTGCCTTTCAGAGCTTCCGTAGGTGTTTCTAACTTACAGGATGATAAAACTGTGATTTTAACTATCCCAAAAAGTTTCTCTGAGTTTCTACCGTGGAACCATACGGCCATCTAGGGGTTCATAGCGGTTAGGTTGAATGTGCTTAGCGGGAGACATTTATTAATAAGTAACCATAATAGCAATAATCATTTCGGCAAATATAGTCTGCCCTTCTTTATTCCTTCGTCATATTAAGGCAGTTATACCCTTAGTCATCATGTTTATTAGGATGAGTATTAGGAAATGTTACCATGTTTATTGTTGAATGTTGTCATTAATCATCCAAGGTGTCTGACGCATGCTGTGAACTACGTTGAAATGCCATTGAAAATTGATCATGTAAAATAACATTCAATTGACCGTAGTGAGAAGCAGATGAACCCCTCGTATGAATCATTAGTTAATTCTCGCTCTATGAGGTGAAATCACGTTGCGCGTCCGCGAACCATCCCACATGCGTGACGGCCTATTGATTAGACACGCCCTGAAACAAGTATATTGGCTTCAGCATGTAGTGGACACTCAGTTTAGTTGAGTTGTAGTTAAGTTGTGTTTTGTGTTCGTGTTAAGTTTGTTCAGTAGTTTTTGTCTTTTGTTAGTCTTCAGTCTTCTTTTTGTCTTTGTCTTAATTCGTCTTTATTCATCCGTATTACTTCTTTACTCAGAAAACGTATTTTTCTAGTTTTTATCCTCATGAAACTTTAGTTTTTGCTCGCCATGTTAAGCCGCATGACTTGTTTTGTTTTTGTGTTAAAATTCTAGTGACGTAATAATAATTTTGAAGACATTTTCGACCGGCCATCGAAGAGTTTCTTAATTTTATTATTACCAATCTAAAGTCTCGCCACACGGTCACCGATTCAACCTAAAACCTGTAGCCTGCTGCTGACCCGCTGGTCCGGGTTAAATAACCATCAGAAGCCGTTCCTCGTCTGTAGCCGACACCGAAGATCCTCAGCTCACAAGATATCCCTGTCCAACACCGGCTCTCAACCGTGGTTTGCTTGATTCGTCCGGCAGACCGCAGCGCAGATCAGAGCTACGGACGGTAACGCGGAGCCGCTCCGTGTCAGTTCGGAGCAGACATCTACAGGAGCGTCGCTGACATGCTTAAGCGGTTTTGAATAAGAGTTGGTCCGTGAGGTTAAGATACTGTCAATTGTTAAATTTCTGTTCTGTAATTTTATGTTTCTCTCTGCAGTTGTTTGTGTTACTTCCTATCACCTCTATCACCTCTACATTTATCGTGTTATCCATTATTCATATTCATTTCATTATTGTGCTTAATAAATAATCCCTTTTTCAGACAAGTCGTGGTCAGACGGTGTCCTTTTGAACTGGATATAAGCAATCCCTGTACTGAGAGTTTACGCTTTAGATTATCAGACCGATCTACTGTTGGTTCATTCATTGTCACTACATCAGCATTATAAGACATGATAAATAAAATCCGTCTTAGCTGAGAAAGGTTGGTGCCCCGCAGTTTATTAACCAATGCAAGATTAATTTAGAGGTTTAATAACTAATTCCCCTACACTGCCGACACCTCCCCCTACTGCGCTGCAACGCCCATCGTTGCCTGCCTCTGCTGCGCCTCGGTTTACCAAAATACTAAGTGCACTGCGCGCCCACCTGCGCTGCACCAAAATACCACTGCGCGGGGTGCGCACCCTGTGCTCCACCAGCGGCGGGGACGAAAATAGAGTCCATCATGTCAGCAGGGTGTCTTCCATGCTGCCTTCACACATAGCCATCACCTGCGCTCTCCTGAGTCTCGTCCAGGGTTTACTGTGCTGTTATACTGAAAACACAAATGTTAAACCAACAAAGTGTTGGGTCTCAAATGTACATTTAATATCAGGTGTGACAGGCCTTATCTGCCCATGGACTCCCTGACTTGTCAAATCCCTGCTTAATATGTGAAACTAACCGATAGATAGATAGATAGATAGATACTTTATTCATCCCCAAGGGAAATTCACAAGTTCCGGCATATTCCTCAAATTTGTAAGTAAAAGGCATGCAATAAATAATCGAAAAGCACAGAATTAAAAGTTAAAAGTAAAAATGTCCAAATGTCCAGTGCAAACAGAATTAAAGTAAAAGTGTTCAGTGAAACAGAATACAAGTTTAAATGTCCAGTGTTTACATGAGTTTAAATAAGATGTCCAGAGCTTAAATGTCCAGTGCAAACAGAATACAAGTTAAGGTGCAAGTTGAACAGAGTGTTGTACAGTTTCCATTGAGAACACTGAGGAATGTTGACATAAATGTTTAATGTTTCCCCACCCCCCGAGTGGAGTTGAAGAGCAGCATGGCGTCGGGGGGGGGGGGGGACGTCAGAGGAGCAGCGTCAGTGACAGCAGCACTGAAGCTGCTCCTCTGCCTGGAGATGAAGCCTCCTCTGTGCTGGTGTCCAGAGGGAGAGCAGAGGGTGGGGAGGGGGGTGCAGTACTCTGAGGTGGGAATGAGTTGGGGTGGGCAAACCTGTTGAAGTTGTTCAGCTGGTTACCTCTCCCCACATCTGGTTCATCTGGTTCCTCAGATCAGGTTTAATTCCATTCTTGCACAAGTTTCCATGCACAGACATTCTTACGCGCCAGCAAAGTTTTCATGTGATTCTCTGTCTATTCACAGATGTGGACGTCAATATCCAGAAACCATTTAGCAGATGGTGTGGCAATATCCACAAGCCACTTCAGAAACAGAAATCTGTTTTTCTTCCCCAACCAATAAGCTTTGTTACCTCAGCCTCAGAGATCTTTTGAGCCTGTCTGGGCAGTTGGTATGATGACATGCGCAATATTGTGCCTCTCTCCTGCCTTTTGATTTATATCTTTGCATGTTGCTTCATATTTTATGGCATTTTCTGCCCCCAACTCTCCCTCCTAGATGTCCTGTGGTCTAATGGATCACACTACACAATATTTCTGTTTTTGCATTCAATTAGTTGATTAAATGATCAATTAGTCAGCAGAAAATTAATTGTAACCTGTTTTGATCATTCATTTGTCATTTTTCATCCAAAAATATGTCATGGATCCAGTTTCACAACTGTGAGGATTGGCTACTTTTCCTTTGAATTAAGTTCATTTTTAATAATTTTGAGGTTTGTTCTGTTGGTTGGACAAAGTAAGCACTGTGATGGTCTTCCTTTGGGCTCTGGGAAATTGTGATGGCAATTCTCACTATTTTCAGAATTTTTACAAATCAAACAATCAGTCGACTAATGGAGAAAATAATGGCAATGATCATTAGTTGCAGTCTGATACAAAATAGATCAAAATGAGTCCAACTACAACAGTAAAATCCTGCTTTTATATTAATGCATGAGTAATAATAATCTAATGATATGATAAGTAGTAGTAAGTAGTAACCATAGAAACATATCTGAAAACCAGTCCTAAGGTAATGTCACTAAAAAATAGACTGCTGTACTAAAGAAAATGTGAAGAGTTAGGCCATCCTCAAAATAAAGAGGACATTTGTTGCAAATTTGTTTGCAATGTTTTGTTGAGTAACATAGGTGTACTGTTGAGAATTCATTAAATACACCTATAGTTCAAAATAATGCACTTTTAATGATGCAAAGAAGTCAAAACAGTCTGATCAGCATGACTGTCAAAATGTTAGGTCTTTTCTCCTCCAATTATCTTACTTGCACTACTTCATTTTAATGATAGCAGCTACCTGCAGGCGGTGTTGGAGGAGGGCCTATATGGTATCCAGTTTCAGCAGCAGCAGTATAAGTAGTGCTCCTGGCCATGACTTCATCCTCTTCTTCATTTACTGATTTGACGAGTAACACCTGTTTTCGTCCACTCAGTCACAGGTGAGTGGTTGTATTTGCAATATGGTCTTACTGTACATATTTGTATGCAAACATTGTGTGTAGGAGGGCTGTGCTATACATGTAATAACCCTTTTGTACTGATAGACATTAGACAAGAAGCTTCTTAACAGTTTGGTCGTAGAGTTGGGCGGCATCCAAATTTCGATACCATCAAACCTTCCCCACATTTTGACTGCTGAAACTAACTTACACATGAATGAGCAGAGCGCTGACAGACGGCTCTGCTGAGCAGCCGAGGTGTTATTTTACTGGTTTTTTTTGCACTTCATCCTTTTGTGAGAGCTAAGAACAATAGCAAGCAGAAAAAAGGCTGGAAAAGTGTTTTCAACAGAGGAGGTTTTCTCTGTATGCTTGAACGAGATAACGCCCAAATGAGCGCCTGGACATACCTGTGTTAAAACATCTGTAAAACTGCCCAGGTTCATTTTTAGCATGTATTTGCTATTTTTAGATACTGTGGGATACCTTATTACCGCCCAACCCTATTTTGTAGTTTACTTTTTTGATAGAGATCAACTTTCATCCAGTCGGTCACATCAGATTGCATGGGGAACACTTTTCAGGGAAGAAAAAACTATCAAGTTCTCAAGTGTAATACACTAAATGTCATTAGTTTTTATCATAAGAGTATTAGCAACAGCACTTTTTTATGGCAGTAGGATTTTTAGATATATATTTTATGTATGCATATGTTCATATACATAGTTTTTTTTTTTCTTCTGTACCCTGTGTACTTTTTTATTTTGATCTCTTTATGCCACTGTGCTTGTTCTTTGTAATGCTTGCTGGCTGTAACGATTAAAGTCTTATCTTACCAAATGTCCACTGAAACCTTCCAAACCTTTTTTAGCCACCTGTTAAGTCTTCAAGGGATGATAGCTTGATGCCAACAAATTTTGAGTGCAGTGTCATTACAAGATCAGGGGTACACTGTGTCTTTTCTGTTTGCCAGGTTTGAAGTTGAAGTCTCAATATGTCGCTGTCAACCAGAACTATTCAAGATGTGGGAAATGTACTGACGTCTCGCAGAGAATGTGAGCAGGAGAAGTTGACTGCATTCTTTGACAAATGGGCAGAAGACTATGAAAAGGTCAGTTAAATTTCAAAAGTTATCTAGAAGTGTTTGTTTTGTTTGTTAACATTTACAATCTTCTTTTGGCAGTTTTGGACATTAGTTAGGGACGGTTCAAATAAAGCAGTGAGGCTTGCTCACATCCATCCTCACAGTTTTCTTGTTTTTGCACTTGTTTTGCTTTGTCTTGGGACCTCATGTTGTCCTTTTGCACCTTATGTTGCCTGCCTTGTATCTGCTGTTCAAATGTTAAATGTGGTACCACTGGCCCACACAAAAACACAATTTCTTCCCTACTGTCTACTTGTATACGGATGGGTTGACAATAAAGTTGTCTTGAGTCTTGAGTGTAGGGAAGAAAAGTGTCAACAACATTTTGTGGGAGAGCAGGGAAGACATTGCATCTATACTGTGTGCATAATATTGGACTAGTGGAGCTAGTCCCCCTATACTATGGCCACATGCCAACAAACTATAAAATATGCTTACATTTCAAATATCAGCTAACTTGCCCTGTGGCAATAAGATGCATGTCACATCTTGCCCACTTCACAGTGGACCTCTCTCACAAGCATACAAAAACACAGTTGCTCTCTCTCTCTAATTCCCCTTCTTCTCCACAGTCTTATGACAAATTGTAAATGAAGCAAATACTTCACATAACTGCTGACCAAAGCATATGATGGGTTGGTATTGATTGAATGGTTTAGATGTCTTATGTTGAACATTGTGTCTTCAACAGGATTGCAACATGTTGGACTACCAAGGACCAAATCTGGCTGCAGCTTTGATTTCCTCCAACTTCAGTGGGAATCGAGAGGCAGCCCTGGTTTTGGATGTCGCATGCGGGCCTGGACAGCTACCTAAATTGGTGAGTCTGCAGATGTAAAACTCTGCTACTATTCTTTCAATGAGTCCACAACTGATAATCATCAATACACAGAGACTGTAATGTCAGAGCAAAAATTCCAAATGTCAGGTCATACACCAGCGTTAAGGACCTCGTCCAGTAATGAATATGTTAACCTTCCCTTTCACCCAGCAACCTCCAACTCCTCAGCAATGTAACCAGCTTTACTTTGCCCTGTTGTGTGGAAAACTACTCGCTCTGTGTGCAGCACATCAGATTGTGATGAATTATTTTTGACTGATTTCTTTATCACAACAAGTTGTTTGCATTGTAAACAGATGCTTCACTTGTTCTCCTGTTTTATTTCTGGCAAAGAAGCTTTGCTTTTGTATTAAAGTGCACTTGTTGTTACCACGGTAACCATGGTTGTCAACAAATCAGCCAGGACTGAAGTCTTAAGGATCACAAGTTTTTGTGCTTTAGTAATGATTGATTACTTATTAACTTCCAATTTCCTGCAGAAAACTGCAGAAATGAGTGATTATTTTTTGTTTTTGTTTCTTTAAATACAAAAAAACGTCAGACTGAATAACTGAGTGCTAACAAAATGACAGGCTTGTTTGTGTGTTCCTCTGCTGTACATAGATGTATGAAATGGGCTTCAGACACTTTGTTGGGATTGATTACAGTCAAGGAATGCTGGACGAAGCAGCTAAAACTGGTCTCTATGAGGAGCTTAAACCGGTCAAACTTGGAGCTGCACCGCTGCCTGTGCAAGCTGGTAAAATATTTACACATTTATACAGTCATATTAATTGAATTTATGATAAAAGGTAAATAATATCTTTGTAATAGTAGTAGTTTAAAAAATGTCCAACTCTGATCATGGCCTTGTGTGGAAACTCAACAGCTCTCTTCTATTTTCTTTTTGATATATTTTCACTCCATTCCTCCTCCACCATTGCTGTTGTCTTTCTTCTTCTCTACTCTTTTCTTTTCTCTCTGTATTATCCCTCCCTCCCTCCTCATTCTCTCATGGTTCAGGTACAGTTGATGTGGTGGCCATGGTCGGTGCTCTGCAACCTGATCTTGTACCGTTCAGCGTTTTGAGGGAGTTGTGCCAAGTCACTAAACCAGGTAACCAGCAGCAGGTCCAATCAGGCTTTGTGTTGCCGTACTTGTGCACACTCACTTTCTTTTTATGTGTGTTCCTGTCTTCAAGTTAATTTCAAAAGAATCCCTGGGATTTGTACTAAGAAAACTTGACTTGATCGTCAAATTGCCACAGGTGTTGCAACGCTCACCAAAACAGAGACTTCAATGGCTTTTTGCCTTTTCTTCCAGGTGGCTTGATTTGTGTCACAAAGGCTCAACACAGAACTGATCCTCAAGGCTTCACTGGTGTTGTGGAGAGAGAGTTCAAGATCCTGGAGGATGAGGGACTGTGGCATCGCGTAGATGTCAGGACTTCTGACCAGTACATTAGAGATGGTAGTCTGATAGGCAAGAATGATAAGCAGGATTTGGCATTTACCCGTGGTACTGCATACTTGTTCAGAACACCTCTCCTGTGATCCTGCAGAATGGGAACCATCAGAATCACTGGCCCAAAATTTTCACATCCAACAATTCAATAATGCAGAAGTGGTAAAACAACTGAAACAATGAAGCTGTCATTGTGCACATCTTAATCAAGTATGTTTGATATATTTCTCATACTGTCAGTTTTTCATGGTCTGTGAAATAAACATTGATGGAACGAGACAAACAATGCTTCATGCCGATAACATGCCTCCAACGGAACCACTGGAGCCCCAACTGTCATGTTCAAGCATTCAGGTCTGTATTGTTCTCTTGGTGTACCCACATACGCATTTATCCTTGTCAACAAAATGGTGATGGATAAGACGTCACACATCTCGTGTTTCCCCCTATTTCTGTTGACCAGTGTCACTGTGTCATTGTATCATCATACACTTCGTGTGTGTAAGCATTTACTTTTGCTGTTTCTGCATTTATTTATTTGGGTTTTCCATGTCTCCTGTCTGTATGATTTAGCAGTATTGAGCCAAAGTGGATGTGACAATGTAACAATCTCAATGAGCGCCAAGACTTGTTGTACAGCAAAGCTTATGCCCATTTACAGTGAAGAAGTAGTAAAATGTACTTAGTAGCATCAAAAATCTGATTATATTAATATGACATTATTAGAAGCGTTGAGTACGAGCATGATACGAGTAAAACTCGTCAATATCCGTGCTCGTGCTGAAGGAAAATCCTCATTGGGTAACTGAATGTCTTCACGCTCTGTTATTGGCCAGTCACACACAGCGCCCGCCCCTCCCTACACATGTAGTGGACACTCAGTTTAGTTGAGTTGTAGTTAAGTTTGTTCGGTAGTTTTTGTCTTTTGTTAGTCTTCAGTCTTCTTTTTGTCTTTGTCTTAATTCGTCTTCATTCGTCCGTATTACTTCTTTACTCAGAAAACGTATTTTTCTAGTTTTTATCCTCATGAAACTTTAGTTTTTGCTCGCCATGTTAAGCCGCATGACTTGTTTTGTTTTTGTGTTAAAATTCTAGTAACGTAATAAAAATTTTGAAGACATTTTTGACCAATTTTTATTATTACCAATCTAAAGTCTTGCCACACGGTCACCGATTCAACCTAAAACCTGTAGCCTGCTGCTGACCCGCTGGTCCGGGTTAAATAACCATCAGAAGCCGTTCCTCGTCTGTAGCCGACACCGAAGATCCTCAGCTCACAAGATATCCCTGTCCAACACCGGCTCTCAACCGTGGTTTGCTTGATTCGTCCGGCAGACCGCAGCGCAGATCAGAGCTACGGACGGTAACGCGGAGCCGCTTCGTGTCAGTCCGGAGCAGACATCTACAGGAGCGTCGCTGACAAAGTAGGCATGCTTAAGCGGTTTTGAATAAGAGTTGGTCCGTGAGGTTAAGATACTGTCAATTGTTAAATTCTCACAATCGTTCATTCAACAAATTAACGTTACATTCGCGTTTACCAAAATACCAAGTGCACTGCGCGCCCACCTGCGCTGCACCAAAATACCACTGCGCGGGGTGCGCACCCTGTGCTCCGCCAGCGGCGGGGACGAGAACAGAGCCCATGATGTCAGCAGAGTGTCTTCCATGCTGCCTTCACACATAGCCATCACCTGCGCTCTCCTGAGTCTCGTCCAGGGTTTACTGTGCTGTTATACTGAAAACACAAATGTTAAACCAACAAAGTGTTGGGTCTCAAATGTACATTTAATATCAGGTGTGACAGGCCTTATCTGCCCATGGACTCCCTGACTTGTCAAATCCCTGCTTAATATGTGAAACTAACCGATAGATAGATAGATAGATAGATAGATAGATAGATAGATAGATAGATAGATACTTTATTCATCCCCAAGGGAAATTCACAAGTTCCGGCATATTCCTCAAATTTTTAAGTAAAAGGCATGCAATAAATAATCGAAAAGCACAGAATTAAAAGTTAAAAGTAAAAATGTCCAGTGCAAACAGAATTAAAAGTAAAAGTGTTCAGTGAAACAGAATACAAGTTTAAATGTCCAGTGTTTACATGAGTTTAAATAAGATGTCCAGAGCTTAAATGTCCAGTGCAAACAGAATACAAGTTAAGGTGCAAGTTGAACAGAGTGTTGTACAGTTTCCATTGAGAACACTGAGGAATGTTGACATAAATGTTTAACGTTTCCCCACCCCCCGAGTGGAGTTGAAGAGCAGCATGGCGTGGGGGGGGGGGGGGGACGTCAGAGGAGCAGCGTCAGTGACAGCAGCACTGACGCTGCTCCTCTGCCTGGAGATGAAGCCTCCTCTGTGCTGGTGTCCAGAGGGAGAGCAGAGGGTGGGGAGGGGGGTGCAGTACTCTGAGGTGGGAATGAGTTGGGGTGGGCAAACCTGTTGAAGAAGTTGTTCAGCTGGTTACCTCTCCCCACATCTGGTTCCTCAGATCAGGTTTAATTCCATTCTTGCACAAGTTTCCATGCACAGACATTCTTACGCGCCAGCAAAGTTTTCATGTGATTCTCTGTCTATTCACAGATGTGGACGTCAATATCCAGAAACCATTTAGCAGATGGTGTGGCAATATCCACAAGCCACTTCAGAAACAGAAATCTGTTTCTCTTCCCCAGCCAATAAGCTTTGTACCTCAGCCTCAGAGATCTTTTGAGCCTGTCTGGGCAGTTGGTATGATGACATGCGCAATATTGTGCCTCTCTCCTGCCTTTTGATTTATATCTTTGCATGTTGCTTCATATTTTATGGCATTTTCTGCCCCCAACTCTCCCTCCTAGATGTCCTGTAGTCTATTGGATCACACTACACAATATTTCTGTTTTTGCATTCAATTAGTTGATTAAATGATCAATTAGTCAGCAGAAAATTAATTGTAACCTGTTTTGATCATTCATTTGTCATTTTTCATCCAAAAATATGTCATGGATCCAGTTTCACAACTGTGAGGATTGGCTACTTTTCCTTTGAATTAAGTTCATTTTTAATCATTTTGAGGTTTGTTCTGTTGGTTGGACAAAGTAAGCACTGTGATGGTCTTCCTTTGGGCTCTGGGAAATTGTGATGGCAATTCTCACTATTTTCAGAATTTTTACAAATCAAACAATCAGTCGACTAATGGAGAAAATAATGGCAATGATCATTAGTTGCAGTCTGATACAAAATAGATCAAAATGAGTCCAACTACAACAGTAAAATCCTGCTTTTCCATTAATGCATGAGTAATAATAATCTAATGATATGATAAGTAGTAGTAAGTAGTTACCATAGAAACATATCTAACAATTTTTTCAAAATAACATCACTGTTCTTTTCATTTGCAAAATTTGCGAGGATATTTGTGAGGCATTGAGGAGTAGTCGAGCCTCCCAAATCACATTTTACAGTACTTGAGGATCCACAGAGATGTTAGCCTGCTCCAGTGTGTTTTTTACAGAGCTGCGTGTGAGCAAAACAGGGCAGGGAAGCTACTTTCCACCAGTGGACACACAATGTTGCCATAGCACCATACTGACAAATGTGAAATGTTTTAGTAGAAAGCTTTAGTAAATACTATATGTGGCATTTTCCAGCCCTCTACAAACCCTTAAAACATCTATTTTAATGCTGACCTACCAGGATGGTGATGGGGATGGTACAGACGAACTGATGAAGATTGTCACAATGCGAGTTGGCATAACATCTGATCCAGCCTGTGCAAAGATCGTCCTAGAGGGAACAGAGGTCCTAACAGAGGTGGATATTCCCAGAGCCTGTGCCTTGCTACGGCGGCTGATATATGCACTCAACCTCAGCTACCCACAACAACTGAAAAATACTTTTAAAGTGTTTCTAAAGATATTCCTCGAGCTGGATGATCTGAAAACCAGTCCTAAGGTAATGTCACTAAAAAATAGACTGCTGTACTAAAGAAAATGTGAAGAGTTAGGCCATCCTCAAAATAAAGAGGACATTTGTTGCAAATTTGTTTGCAATGTTTTGTTGAGTAACATAGGTGTACTGTTGAGTATTCATTAAATACACCTATAGTTCAAAATAATGCACTTTTAATGATGCAAAGAAGTCAAAACAGTCTGATCAGCATGACTGTCAAAATGTTAGGTCTTTTCTCCTCCAATTATCTTACTTGCACTACTTCATTTTAATGATAGCAGCTACCTGCAGGCGGTGTTGGAGGAGGGCCTATATGGTATCCAGTTTCAGCAGCAGCAGTATAAGTAGTGCTCTTGGCCATGACTTCATCCTCTTCTTCATTTACTCATTTGACGAGTAACACCTGTTTTCATCCACTCAGTCACAGGTGAGTGGTTGTATTTGCAATATGGTCTTACTGTACATATTTGTACGCAAACATTGTGTGTAGGAGGGCTGTGCTATACATGTAATAACCCTTTTGTACTGATAGACATTAGACAAGAAGCTTCTTAACAGTTTGGTCGTAGAGTTGGGCGGCATCCAAATTTTGATACCATCAAACCTTCCCCACATTTTGACTGCTGAAACTAACTTACACATGAATGAGCAGAGCGCTGACAGACGGCTCTGCTGAGCAGCCGAGGTGTTATTTTACTGTTTTTTTTGCACTTCATCCTTTTGTGAGAGCTAAGAACAATAGCAAGCAGAAAAAAGGCTGGAAAAGTGTTTTCAACAGAGGAGGTTTTCTCTGTATGCTTGAACGAGATAACGCCCAAATGAGCGCCTGGACATACCTGTGTTAAAACATCTGTAAAACTGCCCAGGTTCATTTTTAGCATGTATTTGCTATTTTTAGATACTGTGGGATACCTTATTACCGCCCAACCCTATTTTGTAGTTTACTTTTTTGATAGAGATCAACTTTCATCCAGTCGGTCACATCAGATTGCATGGGGAACACTTTTCAGGGAAGAAAAAACTATCAAGTTCTCAAGTGTAATACACTAAATGTCATTAGTTTTTATCATAAGAGTATTAGCAACAGTACTTTTTTATGGCAGTAGGATTTTTATATATATATTTTATGTATGTATATGTTCATATACATAGTTTTTTTTTTCTTCTGTATCCTGTGTACTTTTTTATTTTGACCACTTTATGCCACTGTGCTTGTTCTTTGTAATACTTGCTGGCTGTAACGATTAAAGTCTTATCTTACCAAATGTCCACTGAAACCTTCCAAACCTTTTTTAGCCACCTGTCAAGTCTTCAAGGGATGATAGCTTGATGCCAACAAATTTTGAGTGCAGTGTCATTACAAGATCAGGGGTACACTGTGTCTTTTCTATTTGCCAGGTTTGAAGTTGAAGTCTCAATATGTCGCTGTCAACCAGAACTATTCAAGATGTGGGAAATGTACTGACGTCTCGCAGAGAATGTGAGCAGGAGAAGTTGACTGCATTCTTTGACAAATGGGCAGAAGACTATGAAAAGGTCAGTTAAATTTCAAAAGTTATCTAGAAGTGTTTGTTTTGTTTGTTAACATTTACAATCTTCTTTTGGCAGTTTTGGACATTAGTTAGGGACGGTTCAAATAAAGCAGTGAGGCTTGCTCACATCCATCCTCACAGTTTTCTTGTTTTTGCACTTGTTTTGCTTTGTCTTGGGACCTCATGTTGTCCTTTTGCACCTTATGTTGCCTGCCTTGTATCTGCTGTTCAAATGTTAAATGTGGTACCACTGGCCCACACAAAAACACAATTTCTTCCCTACTGTCTACTTGTATATGGATGGGTTGACAATAAAGTTGTCTTGAGTCTTGAGTGTAGGGAAGAAAAGTGTCAACAACATTTTGTGGGAGAGCAGGGAAGACATTGCATCTATACTGTGTGCATAATATTGGACTAGTGGAGCTAGTCCCCCTATACTATGGCCACATGCCAACAAACTATAAAATATGCTTACATTTCAAATATCAGCTAACTTGCCCTGTGGCAATAAGATGCATGTCACATCTTGCCCACTTCACAGTGGACCTCTCTCACAAGCATACAAAAACACAGTTGCTCTCTCTCTCTAATTCCCCTTCTTCTCCACAGTCTTATGACAAATTGTAAATGAAGCAAATACTTCACATAACTGCTGACCAAAGCATATGATGGGTTGGTATTGATTGAATGGTTTAGATGTCTTATGTTGAACATTGTGTCTTCAACAGGATTGCAACATGTTGGACTACCAAGGACCAAATCTGGCTGCAGCTTTGATTTCCTCCAACTTCAGTGGGAATCGAGAGGCAGCCCTGGTTTTGGATGTCGCATGCGGGCCTGGACAGCTACCTAAATTGGTGAGTCTGCAGATGTAAAACTCTGCTACTATTCTTTCAATGAGTCCACAACTGATAATCATCAATACACAGAGACTGTAATGTCAGAGCAAAAATTCCAAATGTCAGGTCATACACCAGCGTTAAGGACCTCGTCCAGTAATGAATATGTTAACCTTCCCTTTCACCCAGCAACCTCCAACTCCTCAGCAACGTAACCAGCTTTACTTTGCCCTGTTGTGTGGAAAACTACTCGCTCTGTGTGCAGCACATCAGATTGTGATGAATTATTTTTGACTGATTTCTTTATCACAACAAGTTGTTTGCATTGTAAACAGATGCTTCACTTGTTCTCCTGTTTTATTTCTGGCGAAGAAGCTTTGCTTTTGTATTAAAGTGCACTTGCTGTTACCACGGTAACCATGGTTGTCAACAAATCAGCCAGGACTGAAGTCTTAAGGATCACAAGTTTTTGTGCTTTAGTAATGGTTGATTACTTATTAACTTCCAATTTCCTGCAGAAAACTGCAGAAATGAGTGATTATTTTTTGTTTTTGTTTCTTTAAATACAAAAAAACGTCAGACTGAATAACTGAGGGCTAACAAAATGACAGGCTTGTTTGTGTGTTCCTCTGCTGTACATAGATGTATGAAATGGGCTTCAGACACTTTGTTGGGATTGATTACAGTCAAGGAATGCTGGACGAAGCAGCTAAAACTGGTCTCTATGAGGAGCTTAAACCGGTCAAACTTGGAGCTGCACCGCTGCCTGTGCAAGCTGGTAAAATATTTACACATTTATACAGTCATATTAATTGAATTTATGATAAAAGGTAAATAATATCTTTGTAATAGTAGTAGTTTAAAAAAATGTCCAACTCTGATCATGGCCTTGTGTGGAAACTCAACAGCTCTCTTCTATTTTCTTTTTGATATATTTTCACTCCATTCCTCCTCCACCATTGCTGTTGTCTTTCTTCTTCTCTACTCTTTTCTTTTCTCTCTGTATTATCCCTCCCTCCCTCCTCATCCTCTCATGGTTCAGGTACAGTTGATGTGGTGGCCATGGTCGGTGCTCTGCAACCTGATCTTGTACCGTTCAGCGTTTTGAGGGAGTTGTGCCAAGTCACTAAACCAGGTAACCAGCAGCAGGTCCAATCAGGCTTTGTGTTGCCGTACTTGTGCACACTCACTTTCTTTTTATGTGTGTTCCTGTCTTCAAGCTAATTTCAAAAGAATCCCTGGGATTTGTACTAAGAAAACTTGACTTGATCGTCAAATTGCCACAGGTGTTGCAACGCTCACCAAAACAGAGACTTCAATGGCTTTTTGCCTTTTCTTCCAGGTGGCTTGATTTGTGTCACAAAGGCTCAACACAGAACTGATCCTCAAGGCTTCACTGGTGCTGTGGAGAGAGAGTTCAAGATCCTGGAGGATGAGGGACTGTGGCATCGCGTAGATGTCAAGACTTCTGACCAGTACATTAGAGATGGTAGTCTGATAGGCAAGAATGATAAGCAGGATTTGGCATTTACCCGTGGTACTGCATACTTGTTCAGAACACCTCTCCTGTGATCCTGCAGAATGGGAACCATCAGAATCACTGGCCCAAAATTTTCACATCCAACAATTCAATAATGCAGAAGTGGTAAAACAACTGAAACAATGAAGCTGTCACTGTGCACATCTTAATCAAGTATGTTTGATATATTTCTCATACTGTCAGTTTTTCATGGTCTGTGAAATAAACATTGATGGAACAAGACAAACGATGCTTCATGCCGGTAACATGCCTCCAACGGAACCACTGGAGCCCCAACTGTCATGTTCAAGCATTCAGGTCTGTATTGTTCTCTTGGTGTACCCACATATGCATTTATCCTTGTCAACAAAATGGTGATTGATAAGACGTCACACATCTCGTGTTTCCCCCCATTTCTGTTGACCAGTGTCACTGTGTCATTGTATCATCATACACTTCATGTGTGTGTAAGCATTTATGTTTGCTGTTTCTGCATTTATTTATTTGGGTTTTCCATGTCTCCTGTCTGTATGATTTAGCAGTATAGAGCCAA
Source organism: Chaetodon auriga (assembly GCF_051107435.1). Classification (NCBI taxonomy): domain Eukaryota; kingdom Metazoa; phylum Chordata; class Actinopteri; order Chaetodontiformes; family Chaetodontidae; genus Chaetodon; species Chaetodon auriga. Next base: position 9,310,584 of record NC_135076.1, on the reverse strand, counting down.
AGTGGATGTGACAATGTAACAATCTCAATGAGCGCCAAGACTTGTTGTACAGCAAAGCTTATGCCCATTTACAGTGAAGAAGTAGTAAAATGTACTTAGTAGCATCAAAAATCTGATTATATTAATGTGACATTATTAGAAGCGTTGAGTACGAGCATGATACGAGTAAAACTCGTCAATATCCGTGCTCGTGCTGAAGGAAAATCCTCATTGGGTAACTGAATGTCTTCACGCTCTGTTATTGGCCAGTCACACACAGCGCCCGCCCCTCCCTACACATGTAGTGGACACTCAGTTTAGTTGAGTTGTAGTTAAGTTTGTTCGGTAGTTTTTGTCCTTTGTTAGTCTTCAGTCTTCTCTTTGTCTTTGTCTTAATTCGTCTTCATTCGTCCGTATTACTTCTTTACTCAGAAAACGTATTTTTCTAGTTTTTATCCTCATGAAACTTTAGTTTTTGCTCGCCATGTTAAGCCGCATGACTTGTTTTGTTTTTGTGTTAAAATTCTAGTAACGTAATAAAAATTTTGAAGACATTTTTGACCAATTTTTATTATTACCAATCTAAAGTCTTGCCACACGGTCACCGATTCAACCTAAAACCTGTAGCCTGCTGCTGACCCGCTGGTCCGGGTTAAATAACCATCAGAAGCCGTTCCTCGTCTGTAGCCGACACCGAAGATCCTCAGCTCACAAGATATCCCTGTCCAACACCGGCTCTCAACCGTGGTTTGCTTGATTCGTCCGGCAGACCGCAGCGCAGATCAGAGCTACGGACGGTAACGCGGAGCCGCTTCGTGTCAGTCCGGAGCAGACATCTACAGGAGCGTCGCTGACAAAGTAGGCATGCTTAAGCGGTTTTGAATAAGAGTTGGTCCGTGAGGTTAAGATACTGTCAATTGTTAAATTCTCACAATCGTTCATTCAACAAATTAACGTTACATTCGCGTTTACCAAAATACCAAGTGCACTGCGCGCCCACCTGCGCTGCACCAAAATACCACTGCGCGGGGTGCGCACCCTGTGCTCCGCCAGCGGCGGGGACGAGAACAGAGCCCATGATGTCAGCAGAGTGTCTTCCATGCTGCCTTCACACATAGCCATCACCTGCGCTCTCCTGAGTCTCGTCCAGGGTTTACTGTGCTGTTATACTGAAAACACAAATGTTAAACCAACAAAGTGTTGGGTCTCAAATGTACATTTAATATCAGGTGTGACAGGCCTTATCTGCCCATGGACTCCCTGACTTGTCAAATCCCTGCTTAATATGTGAAACTAACCGATAGATAGATAGATAGATAGATAGATAGATAGATAGATAGATACTTTATTCATCCCCAAGGGAAATTCACAAGTTCCGGCATATTCCTCAAATTTTTAAGTAAAAGGCATGCAATAAATAATCGAAAAGCACAGAATTAAAAGTTAAAAGTAAAAATGTCCAGTGCAAACAGAATTAAAAGTAAAAGTGTTCAGTGAAACAGAATACAAGTTTAAATGTCCAGTGTTTACATGAGTTTAAATAAGATGTCCAGAGCTTAAATGTCCAGTGCAAACAGAATACAAGTTAAGGTGCAAGTTGAACAGAGTGTTGTACAGTTTCCATTGAGAACACTGAGGAATGTTGACATAAATGTTTAATGTTTCCCCACCCCCCGAGTGGAGTTGAAGAGCAGCATGGCGTCGGGGGGGGGGGGGGGACGTCAGAGGAGCAGCGTCAGTGACAGCAGCACTGAAGCGGCTCCTCTGCCTGGAGATGAAGCCTCCTCTGTGCTGGTGTCCAGAGGGAGAGCAGAGGGTGGGGAGGGGGGTGCAGTACTCTGAGGTGGGAATGAGTTGGGGTGGGCAAACCTGTTGAAGAAGTTGTTCAGCTGGTTACCTCTCCCCACATCTGGTTCATCTGGTTCCTCAGATCAAGTTTAAGTCCATTCTTGCACAAGTTTCCATGCACAGACATTCTTACGCGCCAGCAAAGTTTTCATTTGATTCTCTGTCTATTCACAGATGTGGACGTCAATATCCAGAAACCATTTAGCAGATGGTGTGGCAATATCCACAAGCCACTTCAGAAACAGAAATCTGTTTTTCTTCCCCAGCCAATAAGCTTTGTTACCTCAGCCTCAGAGATCTTTTGAGTCTGTCTGGGCAGTTGGTATGATGACATGCGCAATATTGTGCCTCTCTCCTGCCTTTTGATTTATATCTTTGCATGTTGCTTCATATTTTATGGCATTTTCTGCCCCCAACTCTCCCTCCTAGATGTCCTGTAGTCTATTGGATCACACTACACAATATTTCTGTTTTTGCATTCAATTAGTTGATTAAATGATCAATTAGTCAGCAGAAAATTAATTGTAACCTGTTTTGATCATTCATTTGTCATTTTTCATCCAAAAATATGTCATGGATCCAGTTTCACAACTGTGAGGATTGGCTACTTTTCCTTTGAATTAAGTTCATTTTTAATAATTTTGAGGTTTGTTCTGTTGGTTGGACAAAGTAAGCACTGTGATGGTCTTCCTTTGGGCTCTGGGAAATTGTGATGGCAATTCTCACTATTTTCAGAATTTTTACAAATCAAACAATCAGTCGACTAATGGAGAAAATAATGGCAATGATCATTAGTTGCAGTCTGATACAAAATAGATCAAAATGAGTCCAACTACAACAGTAAAATCCTGCTTTTCCATTAATGCATGAGTAATAATAATCTAATGATATGATAAGTAGTAGTAAGTAGTTACCATAGAAACATATCTAACAATTTTTTCAAAATAACATCACTGTTCTTTTCATTTGCAAAATTTGCGAGGATATTTGTGAGGCATTGAGGAGTAGTCGAGCCTCCCAAATCACATTTTACAGTACTTGAGGATCCACAGAGATGTTAGCCTGCTCCAGTGTGTTTTTTACAGAGCTGCATGTGAGCAAAACAGGGCAGGGAAGCTACTTTCCACCAGTGGACACACAATGTTGCCATAGCACCATACTGACAAATGTGAAATGTTTTAGTAGAAAGCTTTAGTAAATACTATATGTGGCATTTTCCAGCCCTCTACAAACCCTTAAAACATCTATTTTAATGCTGACCTACCAGGATGGTGATGGGGATGGTACAGACGAACTGATGAAGATTGTCACAATGCGAGTTGGCATAACATCTGATCCAGCCTGTGCAAAGATCGTCCTAGAGGGAACAGAGGTCCTAACAGAGGTGGATATTCCCAGAGCCTGTGCCTTGCTACGGCGGCTGATATATGCACTCAACCTCAGCTACCCACAACAACTGAAAAATACTTTTAAAGTGTTTCTAAAGATATTCCTCGAGCTGGATGATCTGAAAACCAGTCCTAAGGTAATGTCACTAAAAAATAGACTGCTGTACTAAAGAAAATGTGAAGAGTTAGGCCATCCTCAAAATAAAGAGGACATTTGTTGCAAATTTGTTTGCAATGTTTTGTTGAGTAACATAGGTGTACTGTTGAGTATTCATTAAATACACCTATAGTTCAAAATAATGCACTTTTAATGATGCAAAGAAGTCAAAACAGTCTGATCAGCATGATTGTCAAAATGTTAGGTCTTTTCTCCTCCAATTATCTTACTTGCACTACTTCATTTTAATGATAGCAGCTACCTGCAGGCGGTGTTGGAGGAGGGCCTATATGGTATCCAGTTTCAGCAGCAGCAGTATAAGTAGTGCTCTTGGCCATGACTTCATCCTCTTCTTCATTTACTCATTTGACGAGTAACACCTGTTTTCATCCACTCAGTCACAGGTGAGTGGTTGTATTTGCAATATGGTCTTACTGTACATATTTGTACGCAAACATTGTGTGTAGGAGGGCTGTGCTATACATGTAATAACCCTTTTGTACTGATAGACATTAGACAAGAAGCTTCTTAACAGTTTGGTCGTAGAGTTGGGCGGCATCCAAATTTTGATACCATCAAACCTTCCCCACATTTTGACTGCTGAAACTAACTTACACATGAATGAGCAGAGCGCTGACAGACGGCTCTGCTGAGCAGCCGAGGTGTTATTTTACTGTTTTTTTTGCACTTCATGCTTTTGTGAGAGCTAAGAACAATAGCAAGCAGAAAAAAGGCTGGAAAAGTGTTTTCAACAGAGGAGGTTTTCTCTGTATGCTTGAACGAGATAACGCCCAAATGAGCGCCTGGACATACCTGTGTTAAAACATCTGTAAAACTGCCCAGGTTCATTTTTAGCATGTATTTGCTATTTTTAGATACTGTGGGATACCTTATTACCGCCCAACCCTATTTTGTAGTTTATTTTTTTGATAGAGATCAACTTTCATCCAGTCGGTCACATCAGATTGCATGGGGAACACTTTTCAGGGAAGAAAAAACTATCAAGTTCTCAAGTGTAATACACTAAATGTCATTAGTTTTTATCATAAGAGTATTAGCAACAGTACTTTTTTATGGCAGTAGGATTTTTATATATATATTTTATGTATGTATATGTTCATATACATAGTTTTTTTTTTCTTCTGTATCCTGTGTACTTTTTTATTTTGACCTCTTTATGCCACTGTGCTTGTTCTTTGTAATACTTGCTGGCTGTAACGATTAAAGTCTTATCTTACCAAATGTCCACTGAAACCTTCCAAACCTTTTTTAGCCACCTGTCAAGTCTTCAAGGGATGATAGCTTGATGCCAACAAATTTTGAGTGCAGTGTCATTACAAGATCAGAGGTACACTGTGTCTTTTCTGTTTGCCAGGTTTGAAGTTGAAGTCTCAATATGTCGCTGTCAACCAGAACTATTCAAGATGTGGGGAAGGTACTGAAGTCTCGCAGAGAATGTGAGCAGGAGAAGTTGACTGCATTCTATGACAAATGGGCAGAAGACTATGAAAAGGTCAGTTAAATTTCAAAAGTTATCTAGAAGTGTTTGTTTTGTTTGTTAACATTTACAATCTTCTTTTGGCATTAGTTTTGGACATTAGTTAGGGACGGTTCAAATAAAGCAGTGAGGCTTGCTCACATTCATCCTCACAGTTTTCTTGTTTTTGCACTTGTTTTGCTCTGTCTTGGGACCTCATGTTGTCCTTTTGCACCTTATGTTGCCTGCCTTGTATCTGCTGTTCAAATGTTAAATGTGGTACCACTGGCCCACACAAAAACACAATTTCTTCCCTACTGTCTACTTGTATATGGATGGGTTGACAATAAAGTTGTCTTGAGTCTTGAGTGTAGGGAAGAAAAGTGTCAACAACATTTTGTGGGAGAGCAGGGAAGACATTGCATCTATACTGTGTGCATAATATTGGACTAGTGGAGCTAGTCCCCCTATACTATGGCCACATGCCAACAAACTATAAAATATGCTTACATTTCAAATATCAGCTAACTTGCCCTGTGGCAATAGGATGCATGTCACATCTTGCCCACTCCACAGTGGACCTCTCTCACAAGCATACAAAAACACATTTGCTCTCTCTCTCTAATTCCCCTTCTTCTCCACAGTCTTATGACAAATTGTAAATGAAGCAAATACTTGACATAACTGCTGACCAAAGCATATGATGGGTTGGTATTGATTGAATGGTTTAGATGTCTTATGTTGAACATTGTGTCTTCAACAGGATTGCAACATGTTGGACTACCAAGGACCAAATCTGGCTGCAGCTTTGATTTCCTCCAACTTCAGTGGGAATCGAGAGGCAGCCCTGGTTTTGGATGTCGCATGTGGGCCTGGACAGCTACCTAAATTGGTGAGTCTGCAGATGTAAAACTCTGCTACTATTCTTTCAATGAGTCCACAACTGATAATCATCAATACACAGAGACTGTAATGTCAGAGCAAAAATTCCAAATGTCAGGTCATACACCAGCGTTAAGGACCTCGTCCAGTAATGAATATGTTAACCTTCCCTTTCACCCAGCAACCTCCAACTCCTCAGCAATGTAACCAGCTTTACTTTGCCCTGTTGTGTGGAAAACTACTCGCTCTGTGTGCAGCACATCAGATTGTGATGAATTATTTTTGACTGATTTCTTTATCACAACAAGTTGTTTGCATTGTAAACAGATGCTTCACTTGTTCTCCTGTTTTATTTCTGGCAAAGAAGCTTTGCTTTTGTATTAAAGTGCACTTGCTGTTACCACGGTAACCATGGTTGTCAACAAATCAGCCAGGACTGAAGTCTTACGGATCACAAGTTTTTGTGTTTTAGTAATGGTTGATTACTTATTAACTTCCAATTTCCTGCAGAAAACTGCAGAAATGAGTGATTATTTTTTGTTTTTGTTCCTTTAAATACAAAAAAACGTCAGACTGAATAACTGAGTGCTAACAAAATGACAGGCTTGTTTGTGTGTTCCTCTGCTGTACATAGATGTATGAAATGGGCTTCAGACACTTTGTTGGGATTGATTACAGTCAAGGAATGCTGGACGAAGCAGCTAAAACTGGTCTCTATGAGGAGCTTAAACCGGTCAAACTTGGAGCTGCACCGCTGCCTCTGCAAGCTGGTAAAATATTTACACATTTATACAGTCATATTAATTGAATTTTATGATAAAAGGTAAATAATATCTTTGTAATAGTAGTAGTTTAAAAAAATGTCCAACTCTGATCATGGCCTTGTGTGGAAACTCAACAGCTCTCTTCTATTTTCTTTTTGATATATTTTCACTCCATTCCTCCTCCACCATTGCTGTTGTCTTTCTTCTTCTCTACTCTTTTCTTTTCTCTCTGTATTATCCCTCCCTCCCTCCTCATCCTCTCATGGTTCAGGTACAGTTGATGTGGTGGCCATGGTCGGTGCTCTGCAACCTAATCTTGTACCGTTCAGCGTTTTGAGGGAGTTGTGCCAAGTCACTAAACCAGGTAACCAGCAGCAGGTCCAATCAGGCTTTGTGTTGCCGTACTTGTGCACACTCACTTTCTTTTTATGTGTGTTCCTGTCTTCAAGTTAATTTCAAAAGAATCCCTGGGATTTGTACTAAGAAAACTTGACTTGATCGTCAAATTGCCACAGGTGTTGCAACGCTCACCAAAACAGAGACTTCAATGGCTTTTTGCCTTTTCTTCCAGGTGGCTTGATTTGTGTCACAAAGGCTCAACACAGAACTGATCCTCAAGGCTTCACTGGTGTTGTGGAGAGAGAGTTCAAGATCCTGGAGGAAGAGGGACTGTGGCATCGCGTAGATGTCAAGACTTCTGACCAGTACATTAGAGATGCTAGTCTGATAGGCAAGAATGATAAGCAGGATTTGGCATTTACCCGTGGTACTGCATACTTGTTCAGAACACCTCTCCTGTGATCCTGCAGAATGGGAACCATCAGAATCACTGGCCCAAAATTTTCACATCCAACAATTCAATAATGCAGAAGTGGTAAAACAACTGAAACAATGAAGCTGTCATTGTGCACATCTTAATCAAGTATGTTTGATATATTTCTCATACTGTCAGTTTTTCATGGTCTGTGAAATAAACATTGATGGAACGAGACAAACAATGCTTCATGCCGATAACATGCCTCCAACGGAACCACTGGAGCCCCAACTGTCATGTTCAAGCATTCAGGTCTGTATTGTTCTCTTGGTGTACCCACATATGTATTTATCCTTGTCAACATAATGGTGATGGATAAGACGTCACACATCTCGTGTTTCCCCCTATTTCTGTTGACCAGTGTCACTGTGTCATTGTAACACCTGTCACGCTGATTCTTCAACAACAGACCTTGTCATTCCACCTGTCTCCTGCCTTTGTCAATCACCTGACACCGCTGTTTTAACTTGTGTTTCCCGTAGATGTAAATCTTGATCCAAGGTCAACTGACTGTGCTTGGCATTTTTATACATGTCACACATGATAGATATTAATAGCTTAATTTTATCATACACTTCGTGTGTGTAAGCATTTACTTTTGCTGTTTCTGCATTTATTTATTTGGGTTTTCCATGTCTTCTGTCTGTATGATTTAGCAGTATAGAGCCGAAGTGGATGTGACAATGTAACAATCTCAATGAGCGCCAAGACTTGTTGTACAGCAAAGCTTATGCCCATTTACAGTGTAGAAGTAGTAAAATGTACTTAGTAGCATCAAAAATCTGATTATATTAATATGACATTATTAGAAGGGTTGAGTACGAGCATGATACGAGTAAAACTCGTCAATATCCGTGCTAGTGCTGAAGGAAAATGCTCATTGGGTAACTGAATGTCTTCACGCTCTGTTATTGGCCAGTCACACACAGCGCCCGCCCCTCCCTACACAGACACGTCTCTGCAGCCAGAGTTAAAGCTTGGTTTACGCTTCGGCGTCGCGGCGACGCCGTAGGTACGGCGTACACCCTACGCCGTCACTGAGCGAGCATTCATTCATTATGCCCCGCTGTTGCACGCACTCACAGACAGTGACTGGTCTCTCTGTGCTTGGCTTACCTCTAGCTCACGTTGCTCTCTACTCCTTTTCTTCAGCTCGCCTCTGTTTCAGTTTGTATGATATGTAAAGTTACTTGGGGAAACTGGTTTTGTAACGTACGCGGTGAATTTGACAAGACAGAGCTGAAAACGGCTCGTGTTGCGTCGGTCACTGCCTCCACTCCAGTCAGGTTTTTTTTTTTTTTTTTACCGTCTGCTTGCTCTTAGTTTGGCTGGTGATATAAAGTCAGTTGGAAAACTTTGCTCATACTGAACGCGGTGCTTTTGAGAAGAATACAGTGAACAAGGCTGACATATTATTTCCCTGTTTGCCATCACTGGATGTTTGCATGAATCACCAAGTTCACACAGATCATTAAAAAATAAACAGTCTTACAGACCACTTACACACATACACACATATAGCTGAACACACAAAGTAGCCTATATTAATATTTTTATTGTATATCAATTTCAGACTTAAAGTAATGTACCGATTTAAGCCCCACCCATTTCGGTTAGGCCCCGCCCACTCTGAGTACAGATACGGATACAGATAATTTAGATGGTTGAACAGATACAGATACAGATACAGATAGTGGTGTACTCGCTCATCCCTAATTATTAGATTATTAATGTTGATATATCAATGATTAAAAAACATTTTACAGTTGCAGCTGGTTGAGACAGAGCCACAGTAGGTTACCGACTTTAGATACAGCCAGTTAGTTTTGTCCAGTGGTTTGTAACCTTGGGGTTGGGACCCTCCAATGGGTCACAAAATAAATCTGATGGATTGTGAAATGGATAGTGTGACAAGACAAAATAAAAAACAAGTTCTTGCCCTGGGGCTGAAAAGCGCTGGAGGGGCGTCTTTGAGAAGACAAGTTGCAGTGGGGCCAGGTCAGGCTGACATCATGGAGAACAGGCCCTACAAGGAAGAGTAAGCGACTCCTTCTGCGTTATTTATGTAGCAGGTTTTGAAAACAAGATACAGGAAATTTCCGGATAAACAAGTGGAACTGATATAGTTATAATGACAAGCAAGGTATGACTTAGTAAAACTCACTAAAAAAAGTAAAGAGAAAATGACAGAATGACCAATTCAAGGGAAAGAAGTAGTTTTACACTGCATTGTGTAGCCAATGAAAATATAGGATCACTTGTAACATGATATGTAGTCGAGTTGGAGGGATGCAGAAATGTTGACTGTGTGAACAAAAAAGTTGTCACCAAGGTAAAAACAATTAATTGGTAACAAAAAAAAGGAAAGAAAGAAAGAAAGAAAGAAAGAAAAATTCCAATTCTTTATTTTTAACTTGCCGACTACTTTTTTTTTCCCAGACAGTTTTTTTTCTGCCGAGAATGGCCGCGCCAAGATCTTGTGGGACTTCCAGATCCGGACTGACAAGATGGTGGTTGTCGGCCAACCAGGCATCGTGCTGGTAGCCAAACAACAGAAGAAGGCAGTAGTGATAGACATATACCAGGAAGAAAGTCTGTCCAGAAGAGAAGTCCTAGGAACAGCTAAGATACTGCGCAGATCCCTCAACGTACCGGGGTACCAGAGCTTGGGTCTGGAAACAATTAGCACACGGCTAAATCATTGGTAGCGTCTTTTTGCTGACTGATACAGTCAAAGCTAAGATAAATGTTTAAAATGCCATTCGGTTAGAAAGGTATGAAGTTAAACATTACTTTCACACCGTTAAATTTAGACAAAACATTACACAATCATTTATATTCGTAAGAGTGAAATTTTCACAGATTGTTGACATAAAAGTGTCAGAATCTGGAAACAGCAACGTTATATCTTTACATCGGAAGTAGTTGTTTGCTGCTACATTATTGTTCAAAATCCAATATATAGAAACTTTAAGTGCAGTACTTAAGTTAATGGCTTGGTTACTTTGCAAAACTGCATTTACAGAAGAACAAAAGAAGGCAAACTTTTAAATCAAATACACCAAGACAACCATGTGGTTTGGTTATAAGCACAGACACAGATCCCCCACCATTTGCCTGACATCCACGCTTTGTCTGATAAATTAACTTGGGGTAGAGAATGAGGTGGACAGAGGAACAAGCACTGATGTCCAGTGCAATGTCATTACACCTCTAATCTTATACAATACACCGAAGCCAAAACCCTTTTTCTCTGTCGAGCCCAGTAATGTCTTCATTGTCTTTCTTCTGTGGAGTTAGAAAATACAGAAACAATCCTCTTTCAGGTAGGCTGACACACCCATCCATCACAGAAAACAAAAAGACTCCACATGCCCTAACATGAACTTGTTATCAGACCACAGAGCCCATCTGGTATGATGTCTTATGTCCAGGGAAGTCTGAATTACCTTCAACTGTCCTTATTTCTGCTACTGGAGAGCCCATCTGTAAAGAAGAGAACAAACGAAAACAAAGAGATGTAAATACATAAATGCATTTAAAGCAAAATGTTATCCTTAATGCAGTTTATCAAAGCACAAACACATTAAACTTGTAAACTCAAAATCAGCTAAAAGGAGCAATCTGGTGATTGCTGTCACTCACTGGCTAGGCACCAGGGCGCCTGATGTCACATCTGTCAAAATAAATGCTGAACAGTTGGAGGCTGATGTTTCAAAGACTCTCACACTCACCACATGCTTACAAAACATTTGGACACTATGCACAGTCAGATGCAGAGTGGCAGACATCAAAACAAACCAGACCAAATAAGCCTGTCACTGATCATCTTCATCGATTGGAGGACTTTGCTCGAAGATCTTCTCTGAATCTCGTTTTCCTGCAGAAGGGAGACAAATGGGTTGATGCTATTTCACTCCAATGTCATTTAACTGTCTGGTTGCCAAACTGCTCTTCCCATGGGAAAATGGAGATAGAGCGAACTTATCGGGTTTACTCAGTGACCACAGGCAAAGGGAAACAATTCTCTCTTCAAGAACTCTTCAGACTGCTGGTGACAGAAAGGCAATAATGGATGCATACAGGAAGACAGAGTCGTCAATCTCTTATGGCGAGCGCAAGCTGGTATTGTTTGCACAGTACTCAGCTGCAACTTTTCAGCACAGGAACACTTTCTTGCATGTTATCAAGCTCTTATAAGGAAAGACATTCATACTTGTCTGATATATGCTGCCAAACTGAGAGCCATCCATAAGGAAGATAGAGCCATTTGAAGCACCAGCAGATGCCAAAGATTTCCTCCTCTTAAGAATAACATATTTACTTCTTCTCTTCTGTTAACCATCACTGAGCCAAATGGTTTTGGTTGAAGTGGACTAAAGCTCATATTTTGTCTCAGTTCACCTGTTGGAACAATTCTTGTTTAAGAGTTAGAATACAATATCTATGTTTTCACTTGCTTTAGTGAAGGACTGGTGGAACTTTTTCCAATTAAGGGCCATTTCAATTTCAACACCCTTCAAGGACCCAACTCAGTGGCATCCCCAGAAACTTTTCATATGGGTGGTACACTCCGGGGGAAGGGGTCACTGGGCAGCACCTGAGAATTTATTATACGTATGCGATGAGGGGAGGGGGTTGTGGACAGAAATTGTATAAGGGTGACCTTGGCCCCCTTGCCCCCCGGCAGCACCCCAGGTCATAATTAATTATGCTCACAGCTGGTTTTCCAGGTTTGGGTCAGTCAGTCTTGAGCAGAATGGCACCTTTGCAATAGTCAGTTTTGAAGAGAGCTGCTCTCAGCAGTAGGTTGTTGCTTTGCAGCTCAGTGATTTCATGTTGTAGGTTGTCAAACACATCAGCTGGTTCCACATTAAATGGTGTAGCAAATATGTTCATTTCCTTTTGTTTACTTCATGTCCTGAAACCTCTCACCAAATGGCTGAAAGAGCTGCAGAGCAGGAAAATGCACAATATTTCCTCTTTTCAGTTGCACTTGCCACAGCTTTAAATTCACTTCAGTTTGAAAGCAGAGAGCTGAGAAGCTGGCTGGAGCTTGAGGTTCAGCTCTGAGAGGATCTTGGTAATGTCCACCAGGAAGGCCAAATCACACAGACACTTCGTATCACTGAGTTTCAATGTCAGTTTTTCCTTCATCTCCGGAGAAGGTGACAGTTTGGAATAATTTTACTTTGTCTGGTGCTGGCAGTTCCGCAGTAGCAACAAGGTACTCCTTCACAAATTCTCCTTCTGAAGAATGTGTTAGTCTACTATTAAATTATTATTTTAAAAAAAAGTTATTCCTTTTTTGTATTTGTGAATTGTCTCATGGACCGTATCGGGCAACCAGAGGCTGAAGGTTCAACACCTGTGCTTTAGTGGGCGTGCCTATCACTGTAAATATTTAACAGGTAAACTTCAGCCTGTTACAGTAAGAGGGAGAAAATTCAAATACTTAAAGTTCATTATAACACTCGTGACCTGTACTGTAATATGATGGAGATAAATTTGCACTTGTAGATATGTAGATATTACAGACAATCATGATTCCTGAGGCCATGTAGTAATGTTCTTTATACAGTCATATGTTTCACAAAGTGGTGAACCTCCCTCCATCCTTGCTCCTGAGACTTTGATTATGCCCCTTTCATACTCAATTGTGATACTATCAACCTGCTTACCTGTGGAATGTTTTTGTATATGTCAAAAAGGATTATCAAATTATCACATTCTGTTTTATTTTTGTTTTACACAGCATCCCAACTTTTTTGGAATCAGTGATGTACATTTCTATTTTATATATATATATGTGTGTGAGTGTGTGTGTGTGTGTGTGTGTGTGTGTGTGTATACACACACACACATACACATATATATATATATACACACACACACACAGAGAGAGAGAGAGAGAGAGGCTTAATGATTCTGTGACAACACCCGTAGTACAGACAGTGTGCTGCTGTCAGTGACAGGGAATGGCCAAGTAACCTTGATGGTTGGTCCATGAAGCAGAGAGAATGGAGTTGGAGAATAATGTAATTCTGTAGAATGGGTGACCTATGAATTGTGGACTTTTTTCACTCAATGCCAGGCCTTGGCAAGCTAATCAACGATTACTCTCAGGATGGATTTGGCCTCATCCACGGCTGAGCATAATGTTAGATATGTGCATTTTCTTAATTCATTACTATTTTGCAGACAGGATAAGATTTGGCAGGCCGGAGCTGCACAAGCTGCAAGCTGACGATCCTTGCCTTACACTGAACCTACGTCAAGTGATTAAACTGGAAATCCAGGAAGCAATGACTTAATGTTATTCAGAGGAACAAGACAAGGATGCCGTTCATCACCAGGTCTTCTAATAGAGCCCCTTGTTCAAGCCATTAGGCTCTCTTTATGTTATTGTGACAGTGATACAAATGAAAAGAAAACTCAAAAACAGTCTGCGGGAGAAAGAGCTAATTTGGCACAGACAACTAAAATGTGGGATAACTAGTTTGTAACAGTATAACCAAAAAAAAAAAAACAAAAAAAAAAACCCAGTCAGTTTCTACAGTTCAGTGACAAATAAAAAGCACTTCTTGTACCATCGTCTCTCTGCTTGACCCATGATGACAAGGGTCAATGGAAAAGATGGTTTTGGGGGTACAGTGAGAGGAAAATAAAAACAGAGGGTTAGCCGTGAGGCCTGTAGGGATGAGTTCCCACAGAGTGGTTTGAGTGTAAGGTCAGAGGTCAGGACTGTGGCTCAAGATGAAACTGGGGGCTTTCTCAATATGCGTTCTTCTCTGTACTTGTGTTCTTGTGTACTTGAGAAACGTCATCAGTCTCAGTCCAAGTACTGTTCCAATTCAAAAGTCTGCATCTCGCCAAGTACAGTCAAATACCCGGATGTGTTCTTGCCCCTCCCATTTTATCGAGGATGCATCGGGTGGTGACTTGTGTGGACTTGTGTGGACTTGTGTGGACCACTTGTGTGGCAGCCACGTATCCCAGAATGCATTTCGTAGCAACGATGGCGGAGGAGAGGACTCACAACTGTAAAGTTACAAGTTTCGAAATAGTACTGTTTTAGTAGTACGGAGTGTGGTTTTAAGATTATTGTATGTGAGAAAGTGGATGTTAAAACTTAAAATCTGTGGTCGAAAAATTTGCTCCAAAGTTTTCGGAGATAACCGGCAGACGAGCTGAGACTGTACTCCCAGGTTGAACTTGCTAAGTCTGAACTGCCAAGTTCGTAAGTCCGAACTTGGCGTACTTGGTATCGAGAAACGACCTGGGACTTGGGGAGAAACCTGTGAGAGTGTAGGGGTTTTGCCAGAAAAGAATAGGCTGAGAAGCCTCAGGCTGAGGACTGGAGGTGTACAAGAGCTCTACATTTGGCAACAGCTTCTGTTTGATTTATGCATGTTTGCAAATATAATGAAATGTACATTTCCAACTGTAACTTTCATTAATACACAGCACAGTTGAACCCTAAGGGGCTGAAGTCTTCTGTACAAAAAATGCCTGAAAGCTGGTTGGAGCTGCCACTGTTTTTATTATTCTCAATGTAAACACTAGGATACAGCATTTTTGACAAGTACGAGCATGATACGAGTAAAACTCGTCACTATCCGTGCTCGTGCTGAAGGAAAATCCTCATTGTGTAATTGACTGTCTTCACGTTCTGTGATTGGATAGTCACACACAGCGCCCGCCCCTCCCTGCACGGACACGTCTCTAGCTCACGTTGCTCTCTTCAGTACTCCTTAGGTTACCTTCAGCTCGCCTCTATTTCGGTTTGTATGATATTCAAAGTTACTTGGTGAACTTGTTTCGTAACGTACGCGGTGCATTTGACAAGACAGAGCTGAAAACGGCTCGTGTCACGTCGGTCACTGCCTCCGGGGTTTTTTGTTTTTTTTTTTTACCATCTGATTGCTCTTAGTTTGACTGGTGATGTAAAGTCAGTTGGAAAACTTTGCTCGTACTGAATGCTGAATTAACTGAATTAAAAAATAAACAGTCTTACAGACCACTTACACACTTACACACATATAGCTGAACACACAAAGGAGCCTATATTAATATTTTTTTGTATATCAATTTCAGACTTAAAATAATGTACCATTTAAGCCCCACCCATTTCCGTTAGGCCCCGCCCACTCCGAGTACAGATACGGATACAGATAATTTAGATGGTTCAACAGATACAGATAGTGGTGTACTCGTTCATCCCTAGTAAACACCACACCCTGTTTTTATTTTTACAGTAAAGATTTTCAGAATAGTCCAGTTAATACAGTTAGATTTCTGCTGGAGACCATATCTTCATTATATTAACAGTGTCCAGTGCTTCCAGTTGACTTTTAAAAAGTCAGACAGAGCACACAGTGTAAGTGAAAATGTAATTGGCTAGCTAATGGTAGCTATGTTAATTTTTCTCAGTGTTAATCTTTGATGCTATGATAATGGTATTAATTTTTCTTGTAGCTAGTGCTGTTGGGCTTTTAAACTGGTGTGCTAGAAAGCAATTAGCTAACATTATGCCAACTTCAGCGTTAACATTACTTTTCTAAGTTTTATCCACAAGCGCTTTATTCATTATTTTGCACTGACCTGCACACCCTAAAAACTATGAAAATGGAAACCAACTCTGAGTAATTTATCAACCAAGTACTTTTTTACTTTTAGCAGGTTTCTGAAATGATCATTTTCAATTTAATTCCATTTTTCTTAAATAGAAATTTTATGTAGAATTTAGCAGGTGATACTGAGGTCTGGCAGCATATTTATGTATCCAACTGGACTCCTGGCATCTTAAAGACGATTGGAAATTATATAAATAAGACATTATGTCATTATGTCCTTGTAAATAAGACATAATGTCTTATTTGTATAATTTCTGCCTGACTGTCAAATTTCCATCCGATCGATAGTGAAATGACTATAATATGTGATTTGACTTTTTTTTTTTCTTAATAAGGTCAATTACCTGCAGTATCAGCTAATTTTCTGCTTTATCCAGATTAGCAAAGATGTTTAAGGCACTATGCGCAAACTTAAAACATTTTCAACTTTGGTAAACATCATTTGGAGCAGGTTGCTGTACCTTGTGGAACAACAGACATGCTCCTGGACTTCTTCTTCTGCATTAGCAGAATTAATTGTTAAATTGGAAATCCATGGAGCACGGCATACAACACAGCAGGCTTCTGCGTCACTTGTCAACAAACAGGAGAATATGGGAGAATAACAGGAGTATATGGCTCCATTCTGTGAATGAATCAAAAAGACAGATGAAAATACAAAAGCCAGTTGGAATAGATTTATTATAGATTGTGCTGTCAAACACTGAGGCACATATATAAATGAAATACCTGGAGAGGTGGCAAAGTGGAATGATTGATAGCAAAAATACTAACACAAGAGCTCAGACATGCAGACACATAAACGGACAGGTAAAAACTGCACACACAAAAAGTCATACATACATATATACGGTATACACACACGCATTCTCAAAAGATATAGAGTCCTGTCACTGGTGTTGATACGGCTTTTCTACCGCCTGCCTATAAGAATAATGATTGGGCTGAGGCAGTTTTCCTGGAACCCGTAGATACCTACACACCCTGCTCATCTCCGTGTCTTCATACACAGTACATTCATCTTCCCTGCTGAAGATTTCAGGATTATTTCCTCCACGCAGTGTAATCATGTCTGTGCCTGCAGAAGAGAGACGAGTCGGGTCTTGTGTTTGTGTATGATGCTTTTTTCCCAGCTGTGGGTGAAGCAAAGAAAACGTTACAATTTCAAGTAACGTGCAGTTTCAGGGAAGGCCTGATTAACCATTACTCCTTTACTGACATTAATAGTAGAAATCTGTAAAACAAGTTTCATTTGATAGTTATTTTGTTCAAACTGGTCGTTAATTACGACCTATCTGTACAACATCCTTTTCAGTCAACACAGTAGCTGCATGTTTGTCGTCTGTGGACTTTCTCTGGTGTTTTGGCTGCTATTGTTGCTGCAGTCTGCTGTGTTGGCTGCGGTGGTCTGTGTGGCTGTGGGGTCTGTGACGGTGACTGGCCTGCTGGCTAGCTAGCTACCCCTGCAGACGCTTATGGAGCTTCTCTACTCTGCAAATGTTGCACTTTTATGATTTGTCATTAGTTTTCATGAAACTGCCAATATTTGAAATCCACACAGTTCAAAAATTGTCAGAAATGAAATAGCATGCAAGAATTTTAAACAAAACTTACTGTGGTTGGTCTGGCTGGTTGCTGTGACCTCTCCAGTGCTATGCATTTTGCTTTGCACACAGGCAAGGTAGACCTGTCCGATGCATACTGGAGATTTTTGCTGAATCAGTCCGACATCCGGGTATTGTTGGCATACTTCAGATTTTGCTTTTGTCCAGGTACTGCATACTACAAGCAACATTTTGGCCAAATCAGTACATACTGCTAATATGGTTTTGTATACATCCTGTGTGTGTGTGTGTGTGTGTGTGTGTGTGTGTGTGTGTGTGTGTGTGTGTGTGTCTCCCGGTTCCAGGCTCTGCTCCTCCTGCACACCTGCCATCAATCATCTTGGTACCTCTCTCAGCTGCCATTCATCACTTCATCAGCCTTCCATTGTATTAACCCGGGCTCTTCTCTCTCGTCACTGGATCATTGTTCCAACCACAGTGTTAGCTATCTTCAGGCCAAATGTAGTTTGCTACGCCTTGTGACTTTTGTGGTTTGTGTGTTCTCACCTGTTTTTGTCTGGGGTACTCAGGATCACCTCCCATCTGCTTTTTTGCCTACTATCCCTGCATCTCTCCAGCCAGCCACGCTCCACTTCACCCACATTCCCCCAGTATTTTATGATAAATGTCTTTTCTTCACCTTTACCATTTGTCTGTGTCCTGCAATTGAATGACAGCGACCACTTCATAATAGGTTTTAAGCATTGGAAACTACAAGCATATAAAAGCAACACATCAGAGCTATATTACAGTGAT
Organism: Chaetodon auriga; assembly: GCF_051107435.1. Taxonomy (NCBI): domain Eukaryota; kingdom Metazoa; phylum Chordata; class Actinopteri; order Chaetodontiformes; family Chaetodontidae; genus Chaetodon; species Chaetodon auriga. The sequence continues at coordinate 9,292,279 of NC_135076.1, read as the reverse complement.
TATGTAGTAAACATTACTATCTGCTAAAATATATATATATATACATTTTGAAGGAATGTTCACAAAACTGTTCCTGCATGCTGAGGCTTAAAGAGTGTGACTGCTGCAAAATTAGATAGATGGCGGGAAGTAGAGATGGAGATGAACCAAGACTGGAAACTAAACCCAGCACTTAGGGCATGCAGTAGAAATTTGGTTTCTTGCTCAATGGTTGCTTTAATGGCAGTAACAAACTCAATCTGGGGCACGAAATGAAACACCGAGATGAGTCGCAGCAGGTATCTGCCATCAAATTCACCAGCAGTGTGCCCTGTAGACGTATGACTCAAATCTTCTATTGTGAAATGTGCTTAAGAACACAGGTAAAGTGAGATCAAAGCAGTATTCCTGGTGTGCAGCACAGCACAGAATTCCTTTGTGCTTTCTTTGAAATTCTGTTGCAATGGGGAAAAAAATAAAAATTTACCAAGAGCCTAAACCAGATATCCATTGGTATCATTCTAGGAAGAGAGAAAGATTTGTATACGAGCGGTGAAAAACAACCTGTTTTTATGTGATTACTTTTTAATGCATGAATTCAAAGGGTATTGAGTATTACAGAGGCTGACTGTGAGCAGTTTAGAGAGAAGGGAAACAGAATATTCAGTGAGTTTAGGAAGAGAAAACTGGAACACATTTTGTTGGACTCAAGGTTATATTTTAAAGGCCCATACTTATGCTCATTTCAGGTTTGTACTTTTATTCTGGGTGTCTGTAACTTAATGTTTCCTTTGGTAGTTATATACAAGCTAGCAAAAGTACCAAAGTAAAATGGTCCCTGTCAGTTTTGCTATTGTATATGTTGAATTCAATTTTAACTATTTTGTTGGGTCAGTTAACGTAAGGCAGTACATCATATTCTATAAGGTCATCATGTGTTTGTGGCATGGCTGTCCTGTGAGAACCACATATGTAACAGCCTGCTTCCTGCTTAGTGACAAAGCACGTTCCAGCTAATCTGAAAAGTAAGAGAATTTTAAAATTTATTTTAAAGAATCACTAAATCTGGATGTGCAGGGTTTTTACTGGACAGGAGAGCTATGGAAATGTGTGATCTGAAAAGTAATTAGCAACTGAAGCTGTCAGACAAACGTAGTGGAGTAAAAAAAAAAAAATTAGATGTAGCAGAAAATAAAGAAATGAACAGTGTAAACTTGTGGAAAATAGAAATAGTCAATTAAAGTAAAATCAACTTGAATCAGTGCTTAATTATTATTCTTGGGTAAATTGTTCCAATTCACCACTGAATATGATACAGGACATGTTTGTATTGGTAATTCAAACTGTGACTTCAAGTACCGGTCAATTCAGTAGCCTACATTTACGTGTCAGGTGATCAGTGAACCCTCTGGTTCAATATTGATGGATCAGAAGTAGGACAGTTAGCCTATCAATGAAAAATAATCATTATCCTATTGACAGTAAACTGAACGTTAAATGCTCTCTAAGTCATGATGCCACTGGTCTGTTTCTGCTAAATGAATTATCGTGACTTGTGGATTTTCTCCAAGACATCACTGACCCTTTCATCATAACTATGAGCCTCCTTGTGTGAATTGTGTTTGTCGTGTACGGTCTTACATGAACAAAGTCTAATCAAAATGACAATTAATCACTTCATCAGTTGTTGAGTATATATTTATTTATGTTTAATGTGATACATTTTTCTGTCGAAGTTGTTAAAGAAAGCTTTGTAAAAGGATATGAAAAGCACAGAATGTTTTTTTTTTTTTCTATAAAGCTCGCTCAGGCATACTGCAGCTTTTAACATGCTGTACGATGTTTAAAGCGTTTTTTACAATTATGCACTTTTTGGTCACTCTTTGGTATTAACATTTAATACACTTGTAATGAATACATTAAATTGCAGCTCAAATACTAGCCTACTGCATGTTGAGTTACTTTTTATGAATGTAAGTGAATAGAAATAGAAAGTTTTTGTTGTCACTGCACACAATACAATTAAATTAGGAGTGGTACTCCTGATCACTGCAATAAAAACACACAATGAAACACCATAAAACAAAACAGCCTCAGCAACCAAACATCCACAGCTGATAACTCTGGTTCTAAAATGATAAGTGAAATAAATAAATACAATGTAATTTCACACTGGAACAGGTGTATTTTATTTGTGTGTGTGTGTGTGTGTGTGTGTGTGTGTGTGTGTGTGTGTGCAGATAACCTTTTGTCATATCATAAGCGGACATAAAAAATCAATTTAGCTGGTAGGAACTTTAATTAACTGAGTTGACTTATTTATCAAGAATGAATGGAAATAAATCAATTGACACTCTTCATTTAGCATGCTCAATGAAGCTACATCCCACATGGTAACAGATAGCTAGCAAAAACTAACAGAATATGTTAAAAAATTATAAATGGTATACTTTGCTTTAGGCTATTATCCGCTGGTTACATGAAATGTCATAAAAAATGGAAAATATGTTCACTGTAGTAATGAAGTTTTGATTGAAAGCCTGTAGCCTTTTGACTCAGATAATTCATGTGATTATGTGTATATGTCAGAAACCACAACATTTTTAAATTAGCACTGTGCTGTCTTCTGTTCTCCTAACATCTCGCTCCAACCTTCCTGGACCTTGACGTGGTGGGCAGGCTTTCTATCAATGCAAGCATCTATTTTGCCAAATAACTAAACCAACTAAAATATTTTCTGTTTTTTTCTTTTCTCTGCAATGCAGATGGATTGTCTGCTGACCAGTAACCACAGCAGTGAAAGACAAAAACTCAGGTATGTGCATCACCATCCTCTCTACTGTCATGGTCTGAGATGTTGGCTGAACTCCACATGCAGAACACAGACAATGGAGGATTTGAGACAAAAGGAAAATATATGAAACCGTAGTAAAGCTCAGGGATGAGCAAAGTGGCCCAGAATAGTTACCATGTCAAACACAAGCAGAGACTGACGTGACACAGAGGGATAGGGGAACACAGGGAAACACAGAGTAAGGGAGGAGGAAAGAGGCTTCCTGACATCTACGTCACCTGCACCATCATGCATGCTATGTCACACACTCCTTTTGGTTGTGTTCAGCTCTAAACAACCACCTTGGTAAGGCTCCTGTTTGCACTGTAACATTAGAAACAGCTTTGTTAACCATGTGTTGTAATGTTGTCTTTAGCTGTCCCAATGTTTGTATGGGATTTTCAGTAGCTGATTTGCAATTACTGCATGTGCAAAAATGTGATGCCCTGTTACATTAGCAGCCTTTTCACCTGTAAGTGAAACAGTACACAGTTTTGTATAGCAAGTAATGCAAAGCTCTTCATAAAAGGGGTAACAATTTATTGCATATAATAAGCTGTGACTATAAAAAAGCTAAGTGGCAGGATTGTGTGGATTTGCACTGGGAGAGTCCTTGGAGGGCTGGGTGTAATTTTGGCGGCAGCTTTTGGCAAGAAGCTTCAGAGACAGCAGGTGATCTTCGTCTTTCTGGACAGGTTTTGTCTCCCAGAAGAGAGGCTTTTTGAACAGGTGGTTGCCTGGGTGGAAAAGGTTGGTGACAGTCCTTGCTGCCCTTTTCTTCCTGCCAGTGGCATTAGACTCGTCAATGAATGGCTGCTGACAGCTTATGACCTGCTCAGCAGTGCAGACAACACTCTGCAGCTCAGCATTGGGGCCAGAGGTGGCCTGCTGATTGATAGGTCTGGAGGGCATCTGAGAATCTCAACTAATTATGATTAATGCCTCGGTGTCTGCTGGATCACAAACTGCAGATGCGTGAAATTAACTTTAATTACTCAGTTTGTACAGTTCAGTTGTTTTTGTTTTGTTTTGCTCTGATGGAACACTGACTGAGCTACTGTGTGGATGAGCTAAATACATCAACCGTTTCAAAGTGGCTCAGGGTGTGCATTTAAATGTACTATGTAAATGAAACATAGATACATGGTTTATTATTAGTAATAACAACTGAAGTCATGCATATTTAAAATTTATATTTTACATACGTCATCAACATCAAAGTCCCCCCCGAACAGTAAAATGTGTTTTTCTTATTGTTACTTCACTTTGATATTTGACCTTCACTGTGCAGTGCGATTAGTCAAGAGTGCGACATAGAAGTCTGTTTTCAGTTTAAGGTGTAAGCATGTGTGTACAGGCCATATGCACCTTATCTATATTTGAACCTCCAGTTCACATCCACAGAGAATGGACTGTTCAGCAAAGTGGGAGCTCTCTCTGAAATACAAAGTATTGGCATATTCAAAGATTCCTGATTGTTCAGTGAAAGAGAAGAAGTAGGCCTAGATGTAATCGTAATTGAACTGTTTTGGTGGAAAAACACTATCAAACACAAATTATTGTTCCAAGCATACCATCTTTATATGTCTCCAATCATGTGTGAAGGGGATTTTTAAATATGTGATGTATCTGGACGATGTAAGAGTCACCTTACTGTGAAACTACTGGAAAAACAGATACAAATATTCCATTTCTGTCCATATCTTTCTCTTGGATGTTTAATGTAAGCTGATAAAGCCTGACCTCTGCTCCTTACCTGGAGGTTCAAATGCTTATTGTGTTGCTCGAAATCTTTATGCTCTTAACTGGCCCATCTTGGTGTACAAAGCCTATACTTGGTTGTCTACATGTCAAACAGCCCTACCTTATAAATGGCCTCACTGATGTGAACATCATAAATACTCTTTTAAAGCCACATTAAACTGCATCATTTCATGGTGGCTGGCTCAAAGTTGCATGTATAACACTTAATGGAGTCATAGGATCTCATGTAATATTCATGCATTCCTCTCACATTCAGCCAGCTTTATCAAAATACCCTGAGCAACTCTTCAAATACCTTCTCTCTCTCTCTCTCTCTCTCTCTCTCTCTCTCTCTCTCTCTCTCTCTCTCTTTTCATTGTGTCTTGCTGTCAGTTTTCTTTTGGCTGATCAGCAACTTGACTCATCATGTGTTCATTTAATGTCAGTTGCTGACGACTGTATTCTAATGAGTGACCTTGTGTCCCACGGCTACATTCATAATAAAGGTTCACAAGACAAAGAGATTGGGTAATTTTCCTCACTGGACATTCAGAGTCAGATTTACTTTTGCACCTGTTATTTAGAAGCAAACATGGTACACAAACGTACCATACCAAATCAGTAATCAGGGCTAAATACACACACACCTCAGGGGACATTTCTGTGACGCCATTTACTTTGTTAATGTTATTCATCTTTTGTTGGAATTCCTTCAGCTTGGATTTACATTTGGCAAATTCAAAGGGCTCAAGAGCTACTGAGCATGGACATCCATTACTTCTTGGTTATATCCGGAGATAATCCCTGTGGGTGATTCAGATCACATGAGGTCCCCCATGTTATTCTGGTCCACTTCAAATAGGACATTTGCCAGAGTTGTCTCTGTGTGGATCCTGTTAAACATCCCACCAGCATGTTGTTTTCTAGCCGCTAGAATGGGACAACTGTCCAAAAATAAGGCAATGCCGCTTGGTAGAAAATTTACATTTACACCTGAATTTAAATTAAATGGTTAAGCTGTAGATAAATCCAATTCAAATGTCCAAGTTGCATGTTAATGGCAGGGATAAAATTGAGTTTATTCTTCAGTCCAATAGAGCTGACTATAAAGCTGACTATGGCCACTATTTATCACCACCCTATTTATTATTTCCCACCGGGGTTTTGCATAGCTGTGCACTGCATACTCCCAACTTTTCACACCATGATACAGTTCAGGGTTCAGAATTTATGTTCTCCACTGCTTGAGTTTATATAAACATATTTCAGGATGTTATGGTGCACCGCTTTATGAGAGGAGAGGTGCATTGTGGGGAGATGTGAGTGTTGTTTACTATTGTGCTTGATACGCTCGAAGCAGAGTCCCATGGAAAAGGAGCAGCAGTAACAAAAGTAATTTACAGTGATGAAGAACACTCTCTCGGTTAATGTTTTGGAATAAATGCTTCAAGGCAACGGTGTGGACCATTTGTGAAGTTTATCTGTGGATTTATGGACAGTTACTGAAGTTGAAGGCCTTCCCTTAAAGGGTTATTGTCGTGCTACATCAGGTGAAGTTAGTGTCAGCCATCTGGGCCGTGGAGCATATGCAAATATACTCCTGTGTTTCTATGAACTATAGTTGGAGAATGTGCTTTCTATTGTCGGATTTGGATTACTATATTTACTGCATGGAAAGAGGACTTCCTGGTCTTGTTCAAGATTTGTCAGCATGTTCTCAATGTGAATATGTGTATATGGAGTTTGAAGTCACTGGAAATACAGTCTGTTCTACAAAGATAGATATCACAGTATAAAATATGGACATGTGGTTTGTTTACATTAAAGCACGTAAAACCCTGTCCCCAAACTAATTTAACCGAACCCCAATCAAAATTCCTTTCCTTAACTTGAGCCTAATGTAGCCTTAAAAACTCAACTCTTATCAGCTTTTTCAGGAGTTTGCAGTCCATACACTTCATAACAGCTGAGCAAATTCCATCTTCTGAGGAGGTTTGAAATTTTCACTTTTCCTGCAACAGGTGCAGGTCTTCAACAGGATACAAACTCTGGACTCTAAAAGGACAGTCAGACATGCAGCATGTTCTGGCACTGAACGTTAAGTTGTGAGGTGCAGAATAATCCAATATAGACATTCTTTGACGTTCTCCCTCTAAAAATACTAGGCTGTTTCATACGCTGTGTGTGAATTGCCCTGAGGATTTGTTGGGAAACATCAGCGCACCATGTCAGCGAGCCAGCTTCCCTCACAGGACCGAGCTAAAAAGCAAAACCTTCAATATTTTACACAGTAGATCAATACTTTGTCTCTCACTTAGCCTGACTCAAAAAACAGGTGAGAATCTGAGGCACGCTGTACCTACTACATTCCTGTCTATGTTTCAGATAATGTTAATGCCATCAGACAGCCCTTCCATTTTCTACATACCATAATACTTCCATGTGATTAGTATTTAGGAATTTTGAAGAAATATGTTGTTGTTTTTTTTTCTCAGTCGTTTCTTATTGATTCATCTTTTCTTGAAACTTCACTTTATTATCACTCAATAGATTAGTTGCATTGTGAAGCTATTACAAGCCAGCAGATGGCAGTAATGCAACAGTTGTGGATGCATCCACTATAAAACTCAACAGAAGAAGAGAGCCATCGTAGCTAGTCATCAATACATATTTTGTCTACTCGTTTTTTGTCAAGACATTTGACACAACGAAATATTCTACTATGAAAGATGTCCAAAAAAGCAAGACATTAAGCAGCTACTTTGATGTTCCACAACCTACAAAGAAATGCTAAACTGACCCCGAGCAGAAGAAAAGACTGTTCTCTGAAAAGAGGCCCAAGATGTGGAGATTTTGGGATGTTTAGATGTTTAGATGTTGAAGCTAACGATGTGGAGCAAGACATGTTGTTCAGATCCACCAAGCATATAAATGTAGCACATCAAGCTATTGCTAACAAACAAGCTACTCAAGCTGGAGAGTCCAGCCAGGCATCCAATGTCTTCCAATGCAATTTTAATTTTGATATTGCACAATGACTCTTAGGGAGGTTTTGTAATGACTATAAGGTTCTTCACTATTCATGACAGTTACACTGTGACAGGACATAACATCATCTTCTACTACACTGGTTTTCACTTCAGCTGTATTTACTGTAGAAGGGTTAGAGTCAGAAATGATAATACTGCACCAAGTAATAACAATCGCCTTCAGGGTATCAGTATGTACTGCATTCATCCACCATTAGTACAAATAATGGCACAGTAAATTGAGAAGAATTAATGCTGTACAGTGCAGGCCATAATCTGAAGTTTTACCACCTGGTGTTTGTGTCTTAACTAGACATGACTTATTGTAGTGTCCACTTGTCCTCATTATGCCCTTGTGATTCAGAGCGCCGTCATACAAGATAAGAAATGACCCCCGAAAAAGCAGATAGTACATCGCTGTGGGCAGGCAGATTAATCAGCGCCTTCCCCAGGAGTCTCTGATAAGAAGGAAAACAGTCAGTCTACAAACACACAGAGAGTGAACAATGAGGAGCTCACATATGATTATAATTGGACAACAAATCCTTTGACTTCTCAACATGGATTTGTCTGATTTCTTTGCTGTTTTATTGTTTGTTTGTTTTTTTAATAGTTGATTAATCCTTTATTCGCTTGACTTTAGTGCCACTGAGATCAAAACAATAAACTCACAGAAGACAGGGCTAAAACAGCAGCAGCAGCAGCAAGATTGAGTGTAAGTGTGATTCCAATCTTGAGCTTTAGTACTTATTCATCCCAACATTATGTTTCATATCCTGAAGTATAGTATATGTGACAGAAGATTAGAATTTTATTAGGAATGTGTCTGTTACAGCTCCCTACTTGTAGATGATAATAGTGCATATAAGTTTTTGTTTTTGTTTGTTCAACAGATAGCAGCATTAGACAGGGTCAGATACACATCAGCATCCCAGCACTGGAAGAAAATCACTGTTTGGCTCAAGGACACTTCAGCAGGGTAGATCCTTGTCAAGACAAGCTATCACAGGTAACAAAAAAAAAAGATCATGCAAACTGTGGAGGCTTAATTAAAATCTAGTCTCCTGCTTTTCATGCAAAACATAATATTGAATAATGCACCCCACTTTTTTTGTGGAAAACTAGCATTTAATGTTTTTTGTTGTTGGTATAATACACGTCAAGTCACCTTGCTGCTTGACTGGCAACTCACAGTGATGACAGGTTTCTGGTTTCAGGTTTTCCTGTTGTTAGTTACATGTAAAACCACCTCTCCCAGCACCAAAACTGTGGTCTTTACATTTCTGTTATTAGTGAACTGTGTGATTAGTGTTGGTAGCAGATATTTGAACCTCGGATAGAGCCAGGATCGCTGCTTCCTAATGCTGCCAGTCTTTATGCTAAGCTAATTGCCTCCTGAACACAGCTTCACACTTTGTGGATGATGGATATATTCAAAGAGCAAGGCTGCCAATTTGTCCCAGTGGTCAAATGCTGTACTGCAATTAAAATGCCCCCATTAACCACCATTATAAAAGAGACATCTGCAGAACTGTTGACATGACACCTCCAACTGCGAACCTGGTTAGTTATTACTCTTTGTATTATGAGAGCATTTTTTACTTTCCCAGAGCCTAAAAGTTATTGATGAGTATGATGACATCCCATTTGTGGCCCAAGCAGGACCAGGTTGTCAGGATGAGTGAGAGAAGCACTCACACCTCTGCTGTCAGTGCAAAAGCAAACCAGGTTCCGAAATAACTTTTTGGGTTATGTCTTAGCATTCTGTTTCAAGTTCCTATAATACATCCATGTAATACAGAGATATGAGAGCGTTATCTTCTGTAGTCTTCTCATAGCAACAAATCGTGAAAGTGTATTTCCCATAATATGGACCTATTCCTCATTGAGATTTCATGGTTATTACAGCTGTCCTCCTTCCTTCCTCTCCCAGTGTTTGCACTTCTTGGTCACCATATAGTGACCATCTTCTCGTGCAGGAATTATTCAAATTTCCAGCATCTTTTCATTGACACCAGTTTTGCTCTATGCAAAATTTTGGTAGTATGTTCAGCTTTGTGCATGGTCATCTCACTGTCCAAGACAGAATAGTGTCCACAGGCTTTTCTACAGGACATCCAGCCGGTTGTCAGAAAACCTTATAGTGTTCAGGAAGAAAGATAATTTTCGGCTCCCTACTCCCAAGACTCTCATTTAAACTAGCGCACACACTCACACACATAGAAGGAGTTTGGTTTGATCCCTCCAAGGGAGTAATTAGAAGTTGGCCCAGTCCATCTGGGAGCCCCCTCAACACTCCCAATTGCACACACCCACTCAGCAGTAACAGACAGCACAGCACTCGATTGCTGCTGAATGAGTCACCAAAACATTTTAAGGGCAACTCAGCGGCATAAGATCCAAACAGGAGATCTCAGGATAAAAGGTCAGCTCATACTCCAAGACAGCTCCATCTTTCCCAGTCCTCAAAAAAGGTCAAGCTCCCTCCTTGTCTCCTCAGCAGTGCAGAGCTCAGGTAGGGAAACAAGGGGTCATGGAGAGGGTATAAGTACCTTAGACTGGTTAAGGGTGAGTTCTGATACACATTATTCTGCTGTCAGGAGGAGGTGCAAAGAGCTGATTAAAAAAAAAAATCTCCTGGATAAACCAGGGGTCATTAAAGTTCCTCTACAGGGACACATTCATTCAAAAATCCTTTTTTGATGGTGCTATAGGAGAAAGAGCTGGCCTAACCTCATTAGTCCATCATGATCCCATGACCGAACCTTATCTGTCAATGACATCTTGGGTTTGATGGAATTACCACTGCAGTACATTGATCTGGCCGATAGAACCCCTGATAAACGCACATAATATAGATGGTAAATAATGTGTTGATCAACATCTAGAGGCAATAGAGACGATGTTTTAACTGATATATCCACTAATGTCTCTGTGTTTTAGTTATTGAAGTGGTGCAGTTGTCAAATGTATGCTTTATTCTGTATAGAGATTTATCTTCCTACCAGTACATAGCTAATGTGTAGACAAACTGCTGAACTGCTGGTAACAGTGCCTTTAATGTATCTGTAGTTAGTTAATTAGTTAGTTTGTCAGTTAGTTTGTTAGTTAGTTAGTTTGTTATCGTCCTCTTAGAACAGACGTTTAACAACAAAGTGCTCCACGTTAGCATCACCAACAATTTCGAATTAAGTACAACAAAATGCAGGTGACGCACTTGATATAACCAGGATTTGTTGAACAGAGCTATACCAGAAGGTATAAAGGATCTGCAGGCAAAGGCAGTATATACATATACACTAAGTGCTGAGTGTGTTATGTCTTTTGGGTAGGACAATAAACATGAAAAGAATCTTAGCATTCGGGGAATATTAGTGTTCATTTTGTTAATGAAAACTATGATGAAATAACTCACTAATTTATATATTTTGGCATGTACATGTGTTTATTTGTCCTTCACATTACAATCAAACCGATATGATCTGATGACTGAAAAAGATAAAACCTAAACAGTCTTCACTGGCTTTTTCTTTTTGTTTTCTTTGACCGAAAAGGAGCCTAAAATGCACAGATTTGAAGTCAACTGAACCTTGACAAAGAAAGAAAAGAAAAAACAAACAGGATAAGGTTGTCTAATTATGATAAAAACTAACAAGGACATTTCAAGCATGAGACAAGTGAATGAAGTAAAGATAGTTGTTTATTACGACAGATGATCTGTGATAATTGAGTCTTATCAGAAAGTCTTCGGCGCTGCTGAATGGCGCTTCGGCACTCTACAGGGAGATTTTGTAATCAAGGAGCGTCTGCCCTGAGCAGGAGCAAGATAATTCCCCCCATGGAGTCCATACACTGATGACGGTGTTGGTGGCTGATGATTCTGCTGAGGGTGATGGGGATGAAATGATGAAGCTGAAGACTGAGCGGTGATGGGGAGGTGAAGGGTGCCCATAAGAGCAGCGTGAAAGCACTAGAGCAGAGAGGGAATCATATTCAAGAAGACAGCAGGGAGATGATGTCACTGTGCTATTGTATAGATGTGACTGGCTGATGAGAACAGCTGATATCTCAGTTGACAGCTCCAGACGATGACGGCAAGAGAAATTGTGAGTGAGCATGTATGAGAGGAGTGAATGCTGGGTGGTATGAAGAATAAGCTACAGGCCTTAGCATGCAAAAGAATAGTCCTGACTGAACTGTCACTAGAGCTTCAGTGGCACGGAACTTCGGCTAATTAGAAAAATAGCTGACAGAATTAATGCTAGTGTATGTATGATAATGATGAAATGTATTTTTCCTTCAAGGGGGATTAATGAAATAAAACAACACAAAATATCCTGCAGCGAAACATAAATTATTGTCAGATATTCACATACTAACATCTTGCTATGCTGAAGGTTTAAGCTGAGAAAAATTCAGTGTTATCATCTTTAAAAAGCTCATATGTTTTGCACTTTTAGAAGAACAGCACACCTATAACACTCTTTCAAGAGGTTCAGCAGTCTACAGTGAGTGAAACAGCTTCACTATGATCCAATAATGACTTACTATCCTACAGATAACTTCACTGACTGCGCTTACTGGTGTAAAAGAGACAGAAATTAAATGTCTACTCCTTACTGACCTGCTTCTGTAGGGTTCTGTTTGTTTCCTTTGTCCCTATGTTGCATGGAGCGGCTGAGGCCGAGGAGGGAGGAAATAAAAGCTTTTCTGTTCCTGTCTGTCAGCTTTTCCTCACAGCTCCTGTTGGAACTCCCAGATCTCGCCTGCAGCTGTTGCTTTTGAACACAATGCTAGTGTCTCTCCTCTGACAGGAGCCTTCTTTACCATGTTATATGGAAACTGGTTTCACTGTGGAAAGATAAAAATAGGGTTTGTTAGAGGAACATGGAAACAATAAGCACAGCTACAAGCAGAGAAAGCTAACCCTAACCCTTCATGCACAAATACAGCAACAACAGCAGAAAGAAAAATAGCCTTTAGTCTGAAACTGACACATTTAAAGCAATTTATACTCATGCACATAGTCCAAAACACACAAGATATACAGCACTCACAGCGTATGTATTTAGAACTGGGATACAGCAACCAATTAAGTTGTAGCCACTGTGTTAATTAAAAGTTCATGACTTGATAAATGTTTTGTCGTCAAGCTGTCAAATAATGATGAAAAACAACATTTTTACTGATTAATGTGCTGCAGTCTAAACAGAAAATATACTGCACCTACATACTATTAAAGCTAGTGACAGAAAATAATCATAATCATAATCATCTATAAATTTAAGTCAGACTAAACTATGTATTTCCCTTTAACACTGCTCATAATGAGTAAATGAATTCTTATGCACATTAAGTGGAAATAATGTAAATAGTGTGTTTTCTATGTGATCCATGTTAAACAGTTCATATGAATTGTACAAAAATAAGTTGAAACTATCCTTTTTGTCCAGTTGGGGGTGGTTTAAAATATGACAGAATAATGGATGTCCCTTTTGTTATTGCCCTGGCCTGTCCATTGTATAATTTGTTGACTGTAACTTTCATGTGCTGTCATTGTTTTATATGCACTGTAATCAGGGGGTCCTTGTAAAAGCAAGCTCGCTCTCAATGGCTCCCCCATTTAAAAAAAAAAAAAAAAAGCTTATGATAACCAAAAATAAATAATAACACCTGACCTGCTTGTAATAAGAGAGAATGACCGTCGGCAGCCATCCTTCAACAGAAACATTGTGTAACAGGGCCATGACACAGCGAGGAAAATGAAATGTAAAATATTCATAAATTGTGGTAAAGTCCCTGGGAATCTATCCTGATAGAAAATTGCAAAGCCTTGCCTGGCAGTCAAACCCGTGGCCTCTCACATTCTCTGCACCTCTTCTACTCCACATAATTCATGTTGCATTTTCCAGCAGCTGCCTTTTGCCTCCCATGTAAGTGCTCCATATATTTCATCATATTTTAGCCAGAGGCCAGGAAAAGCACAGAGATGAAGGTACCTTGAGCAATTAGGATGCTTTGGGGTGCTTTCTGGCATGGAAGTGTAATTTCAGCAGAGGAAGTTTAGCCGAGTGTTGCTGGCTGGGCAGAGAAGATCCTGACATGCCGGGTTCAGAGTGAATGGAGTTGTACCACACTCTGTTTTGAAAAATCAATATTCCTGTAGCTAACTTAATGACGGTTTCCTCCAAACTGCACACCAAAAACTCTCCAGCATATCACAGAGACAAAATAACAGTGTTTGAGTCCTTCTATAAAACCGATGTTGAATTCAAAAGCTTGTTGCTGTGAAACCATCGGGCAAAAGTTTGCCACATCAAATGTTTCCAATGAATGTCAATGAGAAAGGGTTATGAAGTGGTAGTTGCGAGACCGCTCAAGGCTGAAGAGGACGGCGGCGGGATGGCAGGCGGTGTGTGTTTTCCTAATGTACAGAATAACATTAAACTCTACAGAATCACCGATACAGCATGATAATTCTGTCAGCTCTCTCTCTGGCTTCTCCCTGAGCTCAAGCCATTACAGCAGCACACAATCACATGCATGAATACATCTGACTACAGTCAACGATACAGTAAATTCCCCTCACTGTGAGCGTCACTGAAAGATGTGCTTAGCATGGCAGTCAGTTCTGCTCTTCTGTGTTACTTCGTGTTGTTCTCACGAGGAGGAGAGACGGGCAACGGAAACAGAAAGACGAGCAGACAGATTGACAGGTTTCATTAGAATGTTTTGTTAGGGGCCTTATAATTAATCCTTCTGAGACCACTGCAGACTATCCTCTTGACCGACGGAGAAATGAGGAAGTATACACACTGAATGCAGATACATACATTATGCTGTTGGAAAGTGTGTCCTTCCACAGAGAGTCGCCGTGCACACTCAGAGGATGAGCTTGTGCTTGTGATTAAATATTTGCTGCTTTAAAAGAATTATTTCTCTTTCTCGCTCAGCATAACATGACAAGGTCTCATAGAGGCATGGTGATCACATTGCAATGTAAGAGACAGACACAGGGGCAGGAAGGATCCGGTTCTTAGCCGCATGGTGGCTTTATCAAGACCTTTTCACCAGAAAAACAAGAAATGTTCATTCGTCCTGGCACTTTAAGCAACCTGCAGTATGATTATGAGGACTTATGTGTGGATAATGACTGCTGTCTCACAGCAGCAGTGGAGGATGAAGCATGATGTTTTTATTTGTGCTGCAAAAGCATGCAATAGTTTGAGATTGGACTTTTTTTCCATTTCCATTTTGTTTTCTGTAACTAGTGGGTAATTTTGTGTTATTTTGATGGTAACTTCTACAGGTTTCCACATTTTTAAAAACATCAGTGTGTTTATATGCATTAAGTTAAAGATCAGGAGCTTTCAGAAAATTTGGTCACTTTTCTGGAAAACACAAAAAACATGATTGTACTTGAAGGCATCAAAAGAGCCACAAACCACCATCCCTCTTACCTGAAAGGTGCATTTCATATTTTGTAGCAATATCATTTATTTTATTCTGTTAGACCTCTTTGTTCATGATGTTCTTGTTTTGAAATGTAATCTAGTTTTTCATGAATAAATATGTCAGATTTCCTGTCTGTATTCAATGGCAATGTGCCCAACTTTTGGAGATGTTGAAAAGTTTTATTCTTTTCAGGTCTTGTAAAGTTTATTTTCACTCTGATATATACAGCAGCACTTGAAATGTGAAGGATAAATACAAGGTGGGTGTCCAGTAATGAGCATATATAACCCACAAGCATCATTAACTGCCTCCTGTTGAGAAGGCTCAGGACAGGGGGAGTTATTAAATGTTTCAGTGGAAAGGTTTTTCCTGTTTTTCAGCTTCCATGTCAGCCCACTCTTGTTATATATACAGATGCATCTCAAAAACTTAGAATATCATGGTTTTCCTGTAATTTAATTCGATACTTGGTCGGGGCTCCTTTTGCACGGATTACTGCATCAATGTGGCATGGCATGGAGGCATTCAGCCTGTGGCTCTGCAGAGGTGTTATGGTAGCTCAGGTTGCTTTGATAGCCGCATTCAGCTCATCTGTTTTGTGGGGTCTGGCATCTCTCATCTTCCTTTTGACAATACCCCATAGATTCCCAGGTCAGGCGAGGTGGCCAGCCAATCAAGCACAGTAGTACCATCATCAGCAAACCAGTTCTGAGGGGTTTGGCACTGTGGGCAGGTGCCAAGTCCTGCTGGAAAAGGAAATCAGCATCTCCATAAAGCTTGTCAGCAGATGGAAGCATGAAGTGCTCTAAAATCTCCTGGTAGACGACTGTGTTGACTTTGGACTTGATAAAACACAATGGACCAGGTAAGACCCTTCTGACGTTGTCTCCGGTTCAGGAGTGGCTAGGATTGTGACACCTGTGTGTGTGTGTGTGTGTGTGTGTGTGTGGGTGTGTGTGTGTGTGTGTGTGTGTGTAGTTCTGATGAGGTTGTCTGCAGCAAACCAAATTAATTGACCCATTCAAGTGTAGGACAGGCGTGACACCTCCAATCAGAGTGCTCAATGTGTAGGACATGAATGAAACAAGACACTCAGATCAAATGAATCCATGCAGAAAAACAGTCGTTCAGAAGGAATCTGTGATGCTGGAGATATGACATCCTGCTGAGTATCTGACGACATCCTGGCTAGTTTAATTTGACATTCTGTGAAAGTTGTCTATTCTCAGACACAGATTAGCAGGACAAAGCACAGGCATTATGCTGAAGACCCCCCCGAGGTCAACTTTATCCTGTGTCCTCGATTGAGGCTCATCTCTCTCAGGTCTGCTTCCTCTTTAATCAAACAACAGCAGCCATGAATCCTGTTTAAGGGCTGCAATAGTGAAAGTGATTTTGTCTCCAGCGTCTGAGTAGCCTTTGTCTCTTTCTGTCTTTGTCTCTTCTTTTTGACACAGGCCCAAACAGGATGCACAATAAAAATGCTGCTCTGACAGAATAAGTGCTGATACCGTAGATGTGAAAGGTCAGCAGTATGGAGGAGCAGAGGAGGGTCATTAGGAGGGTTTCAGAGCCGTCTGCCTGTCAAAGTCATTTCCTTTGACATGGGATCTTATTCTTCGGGGAAACCAAGACAGACTCATGAGCAGACCTGCATGCAAGCAGATCAACAAACACAGTGCAAGACAAGCAGGAAACCACAGAGACGAATACAGAAAAAAATAGAGACATACATGTGAACACACAGTGGGAAAGCAGCCAAAGAGAAACTGATATGTAAGCAGACCATCAAAAAGACAGCAACAGTTTTTTTTGGATGATGCTGACAATATTTCCTTCAAGCTGTGCCTTTGTGCAGAAGCTAAAAGATTATGATGAATGGACCATGAGTTTTTACAGGGAAAAGTCTGAGGAAAAAAGTACTTTTTATTTTTTATTGCCGTTTCTAATCTGCAGCATACTGAGAGGAAACGACAAGACTGTCCTGTTGGTCTATTCAGAAGCTTTAAAATGACCTACCAAATGTTTAGTGACTGTTCTCATAAAAAGAACCACAGCATTGGATGTATATTTGCATAACACAGGGGCTGAATTAACGTGATGTTTTTATACTGCCACGCAATTCTCATCTTGTTCCCTGAACGCAGTTGTGCACTGATCCAGCATGACTCATCACTGTCCCAATGTCCACTGGCAGGGAGTGTCTGTTCTTCAGCAGCCATAAAGCGCCAAGGTATAGCTTTTAACAGGCAGTCAAAGGGGAGCAGCCCTCACTAAAGAGAGGAGGGGGCTTGAGACATCACGTGTCCCCAGCTTCCAATGCTATGTTAAAAATTATATAGGGTATAGTGGAGCCATCCATGAAGCATGGCTCCACTATACCTTCACAAAGAGGAGGATGAGAGTCACTGAGCTGCTGGGAACACCAATCTTCAGTGACATTTCAGTAACCATGTGACTTTAACATCTCACATCATGTGCTGATTACGTGACCTGTTTGTGTGCATTCTTTGTCAGAGTTACTTCCTGTCACTTTTTACAAATGATGATGGTATTTGGATGAACTCCAAAATGTCATGTTGATTGTTCTTTTTAATGGTCCAGTGATTTTGATTAACCTTTTTAACATAAAAGTGAATTTCATGCTTCAGAGATGCAAGCTGCTCTGGCAAAAACAGTGTAATAATAATGTGTAAAGATAACAGAATGGAAAAAGGAGCCACACATCAGTCATGAGTGTGACTCGTGAGTCACGCGTGTGGCTGTCACACCAATTGGAATGGCAGTGGATTATCTCCAGCAGGATGCAGCTGCATCCGTTGGGGGAGAGGAAGGTGGTCAGGACTGTCGGACACACAAACGCTGTGGGTGTTGATGCTGGAGACGAAGGGTCACGCTCCCTCTCCTGCCAGCAGTCAACGCTGGTTTCTTTTAGCCTTGAAATCAAACCTTCCCCGAATTCAATCAAAACCACAATCTTTCTCTGCCTTGATGGAGCACTTTAAGTTAAATGAACTAGAGGTGGCAAATCAGCAAATTTACTCAAGGACTATATTTAAGTACTTCTGCTACTTGGTGCTTCCACTCCACTACATTTCAGAGGGATATTGTGTAATATTGTGTTTTTTACTTCACTACATTTAACAAATCTGGTGAAAATGTACAAATACAGACACAATTAGTCACTTAATTGTATTTTGATAATCGTTTGTCATTTTTCATGCAGCTTGTCAAATGTGAGGATTTGCAGCGTTTCATTTTCATTTCATTAATTTTGATTTAAAATTTTGGACCATGGCTTTCACAAAACAGGTTGTCACTTTTGGTTCCAGGTAATTGTAACAGTATTTTTTCAAACCAAATCGATTAATTGAGAAAATAATCAGCAGTTTAAACCATCATGAAAATAATAAGCTCCACCTCTAACTATCTACATCAGTAAAATCAGGCTTTTACATTAATGCAGCAGTTATAATAATGATATAATACATGATAGTACGATAGTCAAAGCTGCCGTTTTCTGCATTGAGTACTTTTACTTTTAATACTTATACTGATTGTATACTTTTCCTGAAGTAACATTTTCAATGTGGTCAGGATGGGAAAGGATCACATGTTGCTCCCCTAAGGTCAGCTCCCCTCCTCACCCCAGAGCTCCTCTTTGTGCCTCTCCCTGATAAGAGTAGACTAATAACCCACTGCCTGCTCATAAACACACTCTATTTTCTCTGGAAACTGGAATCGTGCCACAAGTCCATTGTTATTCTGAAAATGAAACCTATTGAAGGTGAGGCTTGGTAATAGCAGAGTAATACTGTAGCTGTGTGATCTACGAGGTACCTGGTATGGAGGGGAGGCTGAAGAATGAAAGTGCAAAATAATACACAGGACCTTGGGAGGAAATCAGTTGCATCAGTTGGCCATTCCTCATACTGTAATTACACAGTGATCGTTGGATTCCCAGCCTATCTGGAATCTGACCAGAGCTCACAGGAACATGAATAATGGAAGTCCTAAAGGAGTCTCAATTAGATTTTTATATTGGGGGGAAAATAAATGATTCACATCTTAATATCTTCAGTGCTAAAGAGGCTTTTGGAGATCTCTGACAGATATTGTGTTATATTAGTAGTAAGTTATTACCGCTCATTCAGCTGCAGCAGCTTGGCCCTAAAACCATCAGGATTCACTGTCAGAGACAAAGTCAGAGAGGCATGTTATTGTAATTCCACCACATCCATTTATGTTTCATTAAACCGCTTCATATACAGTGCATGCCAACGATGGATGAGGGAGAGATGAAGAGCATAAATAATAAAGGAGCAGACATTGATAGTCAGACGAATGTATGTGTGTGTGTGTGTGATTTGTGGGGTGCTCGCGAGCACACCTCGCTGTTCTTAACCCAGGGGGAATGCCAGAGGCCAGATGAGTTGAATGTGTTGACATGCAGTTATGTCCACCAGAGGGTTCATTACACTGAGGAGACAAGCCCAGAACAGACAGGCTTTTAGTCCATGTCAGCATGGGTTACCTTCATACATCATAAGGCCTCTGTCCACTATCAAGAGGACTGTTCTTAGATAGAAGAGAAAAAATACTGTCACTGTTAATTTGGGTTTGTCTCCTTATAAAAAACTGTATACATCTTTGTGTGATCTGACCCCCTTTATGCTTTATTCAGACACATCGCTATGTTCACTTTCTGATATCATCAGAATACTGTTGAGATAGCTGACAGTCCAGATAATCAAAAAGTGCAGAAAGAAGCTTAATCTAATAAAAACAAAGTTAGCCTCAACTCAGGGTGAATCACTAAGTATGCACAAAAAACAGGTGATGCAGGAAATTGGACAGCCCTGACCTTATTTTACAACTGAGTTAGTCTACAGGTCACTGTGATATTATGAGTGCCCAGGATTGTATTTAGTGTGAAGGTGTTTGAATATTACAAAGTCCAAAATGCATTTGCAGAAACTGACTAATTTAAATATCCAGAGGTTTCTGCATGTCAGTTTCAGTTTTAGCAAAACCTTTAAATAGAAACATTTAAATACAAGGATGCACCGCTATGCATAAAATATTTCTTTCATGTTGCCGCACTGTTGTCACACCAGCATTTGCACATGCATGTGCGTACATGTTTGTAAAAGGCTGATTAGAAGGCTGGTAATGCAGATACACAAATGCATGGGCAAAAAAATGTCTCCTGTAGAAATCGGGTTCATTTAATGTCCTACAGCAATTATGCCTATGGGAACTGGGTTTCTGGGACATCAGACACCAAAAGAGGTAAAATGTTTTCTTCAGTGTGCTGATTTGTGACCTAACCATATTTTATATATCATCTATTTGAATCAGGCAACTACAGAAGGATGAAAGATGAGTTTAAGTTTTTCATGCACTCTGCTTCCAGCTCTTCATACCCCAAATCTTGTATAGGCTGCTTCACAGGACATTAACTCTAGATGCAAACATGAATGTTGAAAACACTGTACCATTACACGAAAAGTGTCTTGCCTCTGTTGTTCCACGCAGACACACTTTGTGGATTGAATGTATATAATCCTGTTACAGTATAATAATTTACTGTTAAAGGAACCGACTCTGAGGTTTGTGTTAGTCTGGGTTTTAAAAAATAAACCCTGCTTTCTGTTCCAAATGAACAAGATCTATAAAATTGTCACTTCAGCTTGCTGGACTGTTGTTCTGTGCCTGAAAGTCACCACTATTCAGTAAACTGCCGGCTGAATGTAATTAAAATGGATCAAGTGAGGAAGCCTCAAACTGTTAAACTTTTACCCTTGAAGGTACGTGTAAGATAGGCACCTATATTACAAGACGGGACTGGCAGGGGCTAGCTGGGTAACATGCTAATTTTAGCAGATCGCTGCAACTTCATTTGTTTTTATTTTTAAACCAAAATTCAGGCCATATCTTACACAGTGCACCTTTAACAGAACAAATAAACTCTAAACTCTAACTTGGATGCAAATTGTAGTTTGGTAAATGTGCTGCATTCAGGGAAACAAAACAGGAAATGGATAAACAAAAACAAAAATATGTACTTCAGGGAAAGCCCTTCACACAGGTATTTTATTTACTGTGCTGACTGGACCTCTTATCAAGTTAAATCAGGGTGAAGCGTTGAAACTTATGTAATGTCACAAACTCTATACTATCAAACTCTAAAAGTTGTCCCACCCCAACAGGTAGAATGAAATTGGGAAACAGGAAAATGGGGTTGATATCAATCAAGCCGAGTTCACATTTCCTTTGATTCAGTCTTTTAAAGGTAGAGTACAATATGTAAGAATGTGAAGCAATTTACACGTATTAATTGTTATTTTGTGAACAGATTGTAACTTAAATTAAAAAGTTAGACCTTCCCTGACTTTCTCAGTCTCCTACAACAGCCTGCGGGCTAATTTTTGTGGAAAGGACTCAGGACATTTTGTCTGGAAAAATCTAAAGGATGTGACATTTAAATGTGCTCCAAGGACCATGCTTCTCTTCTGCTCCTCTACAAAGGCAGCAGTGTGCAACACAAGCTAACGTTAGCTTAGAAATGGACTCCGCTAACATTAACAAATGACCACCACCCCAGAAGAGTCCAACACAAAGTCCAAAGTCAAAACTTTACTACATTACTGCAAAGCATATAAAATTGATTTTGATTTTGTATAGTGCTTGCTAACATTTAAGTGAATGACTCATGGCTAATGTTGTACATACTGCCACCTGCTGTACTGGAGGGAAATGTGGCAAAAAGAAGACTACACGAGAATCCCAGGAAAAACAAGTTGTTTTTTTTTGTTTGTTTGTTTTTTAATTAAAGAATATGATCTGAATCTTGCCGCTTCTGTCATTTTTACGTTTTTAAACTAAGGAAGTGATTCACAGACTTGGGGATTGAGTCTGAATGAGGCGAACATAGAGTGAATAGTAAACTCCTGCTCCACATTACAATGAGCAAGAAGTGTCTGGACTCTAAATGTTTGATCAGCTCATTTTAATTCTCTCTGCATTGAGGGCAAAGGTGCTAATTTTCTCTGATATTCTGGCTTGGTCAGTGACAGCAGATGGGCGTGTTACTGGGGTAATGAGAGCGTTCCACAAAGGTCATCCTGTTGATCGACAATGAATCCACTACATTTTTTCACATTCAGCTGGATCAATATACAGTTAGAAAAGAGAGACACTGGGACTACAACATTAGAACTATACAAGATAAACATAAACAAAAGAGAAGAGTTATACGTGTTGTACGCTCCTGAATTATGTGTTCACCATTTCACTTGCTGTTATGTAGGTTTTGTGGTTATTTACATGCAAAAAAAAAAAAAAAGTCATCAGAATGCAGGACATTAACTGTCTAATTGTCAAATTTTCCTGGAGGACTACCATGACCCCCGCATAATACTACTGATGAGAGCAGGAAGAGTGAACTAAAAACAAATTGCAGGCTGGAAAGCCAAAACAATGAGCTAAAAGATGGAGTAAATCTCAAGAACTGCAAAGTCAGCTGACAATTTTCTGTGCATCACTACAAGCAACATCTTTCATATGTGTTGTATTGGTAAGATGTATTGGTAACATAAATATATTGATTATAGCTGTTTTAAGTTTGAGAAATCAGTCAGACACTGATGTACAAAGAAGAACCATTTGTACATGTGAGTTTTCAACTCTAAAGTGAGTATTAAACAAAGCCCTAATAAACTAAACAGCCTCATCTGGGGCTAACCAGTGTGCTGCTGTGTGCACTGTCATGTCCAGTGATCACCTTGACAGGATGTCACATGGGACTCAGCAACAAGTCAGCTTTACTCGAGGTCAAGAATTGCATCAGAAAAACAAGGATTAAAACCAAATCAAAAGCCATTTCTTGCAACATTTTTCCTCACCCTGACAAAAATAGAGGATAAGCAAATACAGAGATTTGTAGATCAAATTAACTTCTCTATTATTCCTTACAATCCTCTAGTATAGATTTTCTTGAGTCAAGGGCAACTTCACTAAAAAGGATGAGAGCTCGTTAATGAAAAAAGAGCCTTCAGGGATGAGCCAAGGACAACTGGAGAAAGCTATAATTTCCAAGTGGGAGCATTTCTATCAGAATGGCTTCTTAACTGCAGATCATCAGAGAAAGTTACACAGTTTCTGATAGTTTGAGGAAAATACTGTGGAAGCTGGTCGTCATCTGTAAAATGAATGCTTAAAGGGTTTAACTCTCAACTAAATGATGGTTTCAGCATGAAGTCAAATGGTTTATCTTTATTAGAGCCAGGTCAAGGTTGGGCTGGGCATGTTTAAATCTGAATGAAACTTTATATGTATGTTTCTTCCTTCCAGGAAGCAGTTGATTTCGGTTCACCTCCATATGATTTGTTATTTTACCTGCAGAACCTTGTAAGTGATAATCCAGCACAGTGAACATCATGTCAGCATTTATATTCTAAAATTCATCTCTGTTGTATAGTAATCCATTGCACTTGCCATATCAGTCAGCACTTATTCCTGCATTACAATGTAATGATAGTAGAACATAAGCACATTTCAAGTCTCTGCCAGTGGATTTCCATACCAAACAAAGGCTGCTAGAAAGGAAACATATTCAGAAAATGAACGCATATTTCACACTTGTATGTGCTTTGATGTAAACAGGCTGTAATATGCAACATTGCTGATACAGCATATAGCTTTGGTGGAGGAGTAGTTGGAGAATGTCGAACTGATGTTTACGTGTAGAAGGAGCATGGACTCCTTCTACACTTGTAGCAGGATACTGTTAGTGCATTCAAACACCCTCACAAATCAGCATAACAACCACAAATAAAGCTGTTTTCTGATTTTACATCACTATTGTCAAGGTTTGGTCAGGTTTAGGCAGAAAAATTGTTTGGCTGTGGTTGGAGAAAGATCATGGTAAACATGTGTCAAAGGGTGATGTTTTGTTGACCCATCCAAACACCCTGACTACCTCCCTCGATGGGCTCCATAACAACACTTTGTTTCCACCTTTGCTCTCAATGGACAGGAGTCATGATTGCTAAGGCCACAGAGGGGATTTTGTCTTTTAAAAATGAATAGCATTACTGACACCGTTATTTTTCTTGAGAAGACAGTCTTGACTTCTTTGTGTGTAGTGTATCTCGTTATTTACTGAGATTAGCAACACAGAGAAACTTTGGCAACTATACTAAATAGTATTATGTTTGGAGATTGGACAAGGTCCCCCCCTGAAAGCCAACAGGTGGTTGATGGAAACTCTCAGTTGAATCTTCCTGAACATCCTGGAGTTCATTGTGTGTGGTGAGCTGTACAATAGTAGGTCTTCAAGACAGAAAGGTAGTATTTCAGTAGTAAAGAATGATGTCCAAGGACAAATTGGATTGAAGAAAACCCACAGGTGGATCATCATGGTCAAATATGGTGATGTCAGAACAGTGACTGACAGCGTGGGAAAGTGGAAGTGACAGAGAAGATTAGAAGAGGAAGAAACAGCATAAATTCACCCATAGAGGAATAAAAGCAGAACATGAGAGAATTTAGAAGCTAAAGAGGTCACGTCAAAATGTGTTGTGCTGAAACTGAGATCAAAAGTATGTTTCTGCACGAGGGGTCATGCAGCAGGGACTTCCTGTCCAATTCAGGCTAATGTAATGTCTTCAGCCACTTAAAATGGGGTGGTGAGGTGGTTTAGGGTCATTGTGTTGCCAGAGACATGCAGGTGTTGATGGACATGCAATCTAAGGGTGAAATCAGTTATCTGACACTCTGTCTAACCAACAGACCACTTTGCCACCCACCATCTGCCCTCCAGTCTGACTAAATCAGCTGTATCGTCCTTTCGTTAGCTCATTGTTCATTCAGTCCTTTTTAATACTGCAAATCCTCTGCACTAAATAGTTTCCATTCAGTTTGATCAGGCTTAGGGCAGAGGACAGAAATGATTTATGACTTTGTGACTTTAAACTGCTCACAACAATGGATTCATAATTACTTTTAAGGTGGGCTGAAAGGTTGCCAGTGACCCGAAACAGAGCAACCATTTCTGGAGAAACTGGCTGAAACTGATGGGGTGCTGAGCAGTATAAGGTGGTGCTTACACCAAGTAGAGCTTAAACATAATGGCCTGTTAAACATGCAATTTGTGAAAACTGATAGCCGCTAATGAAGCCTGTGTGTTCCAAATTAGCTGAACAACATCCAGCAAGTGAAGCCTTTTATAGAAAAACAAGAGGAAAGACAAACAGGACATCTGACAGCAGTGGATGTTCAAGTCTCCAGGGAGTGTTCATCTGCTGTTATCGAATGTTGCTGAAAAACTTGCGTCTTGAGAATCAAAGTCCCCAGATTCACAAGCACATTGTTTCAGAATTTGACAGCAACAAACAAACCCAAGGTCATTCAATCACAGCAACACACAAGAGGTGTTTTTCTCCTCTTTTATTTTTATTTTTTGTCACCAGGAGAGTCAACTACAGAGAATATAAATGTCAGAGCGCATAGATGTCCTTGGCTAAACTCCATTCGAACTGTCTTATTTTAGACAAGATGACCAGCTGGCACTTAAACAGAAGAGGAAAAAACAAACTTCAAACAAAATTCCAGCTGGACTTCCAATTCCCCAGGCAGTCACTTTGCCTTTTCCTTTTGTTATGTGTCACTATAACTCAGGATAACAAGAATTAAGTCCCTTCAGGAAGACTGCTTTAATCAATATTTGTGCACTTTCAAGTTGTAGTCTCACTGTAATAATCTGGCATCAGCTACTGTAAATAGAAGAGAGAGAGAATAGAAAACCTCAACTCTCCACTGTATGTGTAAATGTTTGTTGCTACAAGTACTGCTCTTGTCTTTATCTAAAATTAAATCTTTTCATTACACTGGATTGAGTATGTCTGCACCAATCTGCTTAAAAGCCACAGTTCTTAACATGTCTTATCAAGAGCGAAATTAGCATTCTACTCTCATATATTCTGTAATCATCTTCCAATTATCACAGCACCTCATGTGAACAAGGTGACACACCATAGGCATCATACTCTTGTACACTTCAGTACATTTCAGTACAGTACACTCGAACAGTTGGAAAGAAGCAAAATGCCTCCTGGACTTGTGTTTTTGCAAAGTCCTAAAATGTTTGTACTCAATGTATCTGCATGCCCTCTCTCTCAATATCCATTTTCAGCATGATTGATGTTTTTATGGGTATATTTCAGATAATTTCAGTTGATTAAGGTGAGGGGAAGATTTCAGACTTGGACGAATATTTAAAAAAGTCAGCACTGACTTAAAGCATTAGAAAGGATGTGTTTTCCTCTTTCAGTATTAAACTAAAAGCACCTGTTTCCAAGGGAAAGAGTAAACTGTCAAGCTACAGTAAAGAAAGCCATGATTATACAGGATGTTCACCTGAGCCTCAGGTGTCCTGTGCCTTTTTGATCTCACCGTCTACCTCTACGACCTCCCTACAATAACTGTGCAGAATGTAACGCTTCCAGGAGGGAGTTTCTTCCAAAAAATATATAGCAAAACCATTTAGCAGTGTTTAAAGGTAATTTTGGGAGATGAGGTAATTGATGAACCTTTATTCCCAAAACCTTTGGCCTTGGCCTTTTGGACTTGGCTGCAGGGATTTGCTTTGATCGAGCCACACGAGCATATGTGAGGTCACCTACAGACGATCAGGTCTGACTCACAGTTGGCGTTCGTCCCAGAAGTGTTGGTTGATGTTGAGATGATAGGCAGGCATGTTCTTCAACATGAAACTGGAAATAAAAAAAAAAAAAACAGTTCTTTGTGGGACTGGTTTTGTGCAAGGGGGCATAGTCATTTTGTCCATTTTCAACCACCACCAGGCGAAGGAAGCTCCGAAGGAAAGAGTGTTGTCGCTGCCTTACCAAACAACTGCTGTTACTACTACTGAAAGATCAGATTTCATTTTTTGGTTGATGTTTTGGAGGTGCAGCATCCTTTAGAGCCTGGTCATCTATGGATGTGTCTAGCTCTCATTGGATAATTGGTGACTGAGCCTTCTTGCAGAGTGAACACGAGGCTGTGCTTTTAAATAAAGATTCTTCCAGTTGGTCAGCCGGCTGGGTTGTCTATGCACAGCAGGCTGATGTAGTCCAGAAATTCTTCTCTCTAGCCTCCAGCTTCCCCTGTGGGAACCTAATATATTCCCAGGCCAGATGAGTGATGTAATCCCCAACGTGCTGTGGGTCTGCCCCTAGGGTCTCCCCTCAGATGGATGTGCTCAGAAAACCTCCAACGGGAGTCTTTATCAGCTGCCTGAAGAATCTCAACTGACTCCTTTTGAGCTGAGTTTCCTTAAAATATCTCAGCTCCATGACTCAGCCCAGCCTCCCTGCAAAGGAAACCAATGTGAGTCACTGATATTGTTCTGTCAGTCAGTACAAAATGGTAATGATCATAACTTCACCTTCACACCATCTCCTACACCACTACCCTCACTGCAAGACTGTAAGACAGTTGAACTTTTTCACTTGGGGCCACGACTCACTCCCCCCGTACCATGGCCTCAGTCGCTCCACACGCAAATCCCTCTCTCATTTTAAGGCACTGGGCACCCTTTCACCATAATTTTTTGACATGCAGGGCCCAATAGTTTTCTATAGAGAGTCCATTCTCACTCCCAACATAGTTGGGTTCCTGTCCAGTGTGAAATGAAAAGTGAATATCAATTTCTTTTATAAATTAAGTAAAATTACACACATAATCTGATGCATGTAAGAACAGAACGTAACTAACATAGTTTTATAAGCAAAATCACGATTTTCCCAAACCTAACCCAGTAGGTTTGTGCCTAAACCCAATCAAAGTGCAACTGCTTCACAATATTAATCACAGCGTTATTATTTTTCTCAATAGGCTTTATTTTGAAAGTGTAACTGGAAGTTGCTAAGCAGACATTGCAGACATTTTATTATTGCTAACTTGACTGTGGAGCGCTGCATGCTGAAAAATGATGCTGAAGGAGCACCCACTGCCTTAAAAAGTGAAACCAAGGGGCCCTGACTGCTGTGATGAGTTGAGAGTGAGAATGTGTGCCCAGCAGCAGTGGTAGAAGTATTCAGATCTTTTACTTGAGTACTAATACCACACTGTGAAAATACTCCACTACAAGTAAAAGTGCTGCATTCAATCCAAACTAAACTAAAAGTATATAAGTATTATCAGCAAAGTGTACTGAATTTAAAAGTACTTGTTAAGCAGTGGAATGGTCCCTGTTAGTGTTATATCTGATGTTTTTGGGTGCATATTACTGCTGCATTCATGTCTGTGTTGAATTTTACTGCTGTAAATGTTTAAGGTTGAGCTCATTTTAGCTACTTTATATATTGCTGGGACAATGCATCATTTTCTAACAGTGATCATCAACTGCCAATCTGCAGGCCACATCAGGCCTGCAAAATTTTAGTACATTCAGGGAGAAAAAGTACATTATTCACCAGCGGAAGAGGCCCAGTCCCACCTGACAGTGATCATTAATTAGCTAGAAGAACCTCTGGCAACGAGACAAAAGGACCGTAATTCATAGATCACTCATTCTAGAGAACTGGGGACTGACTGCCTCTTTAGCAGAGGCTAATAAAAATAACATTGATCTTGTAAGGAAGTCAAAATATTAAACAATAATCTGTTAATTAGACCTATATTTATTATTATCATTATTTGAGAGTCTGGTGCAAACAGGGTCTGCTTAGAAAAATGTAGTGTAATGTTTACTGCACTGCTGTCCAGTGAGACCCACCTATCTCAAAAAGTAAACTTTTCACGATCCAAGAAAACAATGACAATGCATTTTCCAGCTAATCCAAGAGGGCTTTGAAATAGTTTATTGAGGTGAAGGACATGCATAGTAGAGAGTTTTCTCAATGGAACACTTAATCTTCAGTTTATCCAAAAAGTTGGAGATGCATGATTTTCACTGGACAGGAAAAAAAAATTAAATCTGAAAAGTAACTGGTGACCAAAACTATCAGACATTCAGTGGAGTAAAAGCTCTATATTTGCCTCTGAGGTCTGGTGGCATAGAAGTATGAAATGAAAGTAGACAAAGTAAAGTACAACTACCTGAAATTTGTACTTACAGTACTTGAGTAAATGTACTTAGTTACATTTCACCAGGGACAAGGAGACTGACTTGATATTGATTACATTGTGGAAGATCTGCAGCTTTTACAGCTCGTTTTAAAAAAGGTGGAAAAAATGAACTTGAAGCAGGTCATTTTTTGGACTGTGAACTCAAAGTTCAAAATTGCGAACTGAATGTGAACTAGTTCATTTTAACCCATCTGAACTGAGCTTTGAGCTTCTCTTATAAAGCTTTCACAGCACTGCTTGAGACAAAGTGCCACACACTTTAGCAGCGTTTAAAAGGCAGTTTGGTTATTGAAGAATGTGATTAACAGTTTCAAATAATATACGCAATATGTTTTCAGACAATGTTTTGTAGAGCTCTTGAGTAACTATACGTCCATCATCAATGAAAAAGATCAAGTGTTGTCTTTAAAACGAAACAGCTGAACACAAAATGTGAATTCATTTGCTTTCACACCTATTTCAATGACAAAGGAAGAGGATATGCCAAACTGAGGCAAAGATGGTACTTAATGCCCGACAACAGATGGCTCGCACACAAACTGCGAGCGGAGAAGCACAGAGGCACAGGAATGGCTGAGTAGAAAAACATATTCAGGCCAAAGTCTCCAGCTTCCTGACAGATACTCGTGGGATTAGGGTGATTATGCATTTCAACAGTGGATGGATTTTATTGCTAACTGTTGGTGTGTGGTTTTATCCATCAACTACCCAGACTCATACCTGGCCTGAGGGGATTTTTTATTCTGCTGACAGGTGGCTGGTGTTTTTCTTCTCATGGGAAGGCGAGGAGATGATAATATGGTGTGTTTCATAGGGTTTATATATTCAGAGTGAGAGCCACAGAGATCACACATGCTGTCCCCTGACATCGGACCTGCTCTGTTTCCATAGAAACGACACAAGTGCACATGCCTGTCTCCTTCCAGCCTCGCCGGGGGTGGACAAGACCTTTCTTCTTCTGTGGTGCAGGAAGGTTGTTTGG
Source organism: Chaetodon auriga (assembly GCF_051107435.1). Classification (NCBI taxonomy): domain Eukaryota; kingdom Metazoa; phylum Chordata; class Actinopteri; order Chaetodontiformes; family Chaetodontidae; genus Chaetodon; species Chaetodon auriga. Next base: position 9,262,122 of record NC_135076.1, on the reverse strand, counting down.
TAGTGTATCATCATTATCGCAATCATCACCCTTATGGTTGGTCTCATTTGGTCTCCGACCCTGAAACTGCAAACTTTTATTCTGCAAGTGTTTTGTGTGCATTGTATTACTGCACGTCTAACCCCTGTGTACATAATGTTGGTGGTTTATCACACGACTGTCAACTTTCCTTGTAAAAATTTTGGATGTTTTTGGTAATGTATTTTAACTTTAAAGCCCCTTAAAACTTAAGAGGCTTTAAATCTGAAGTATTTCTCAAATAAATCAATACTTGAATAAATAAATATTATATGACGAAATAAGAAAAAACATGGGGGATAAAACATCCATCCTTTTTTAACACTATAACTCTACTTAGTCAAGGTTAGTCTGCTTTATCAACACCGAGCGGGGGTGGTTTGACTGACAGCGCTGGCAGCACAAGAAAACAACCCCACAACTGTCATCACATCTTGAGTCAAATGTTACTAAACTCTGACTGGTGCATGGAAATACTTGACATCACTTTGTTTCCCACTGAGCCCCGCCCACTTCAAACCTATGAGAAAAGCAAGGACAAAAACACAAATATGAAAGTCTCTCATGTGAAGCAAGCAAAAAGGTTCAAACTGATCCACAGTAAGAAGCTTTTAATCAAAAGATTGTTCTCTACAGATTAAAAAAATAATAATAATCACTGTCAGACATGCAACACACCCATCCACCATCCTACATCCATATGGATGTAAATCCACTGTGCTGGTCTAGGCATCCATAATGCTGAAGTGTGCTGAGCAAAACACTGAATCACTACCACCTCAAGGACTATTGCCTTACAGCTGGGCCAGTTCAGTGGTAAACAGAAAAGATTAGACAGGGAATATGGTTACAGGAATTACTGTATAAATGTGTTCCTGCCTTTTAAATTTGTATATTTTTTATGCAAATGTGGCATTTTTCAAATTATTAGTATTTATCCCAGAGAGCTTGGGTCACATCCATACTGTCTACCGTGGAGTCTTTCTTGATACTGTACGAGAAGATGGTGCCTAATTCTCCATAAGGTGCCTTTAGACCTGCAGTGTGGAACTCTTGTCTCGCTGCTTTCCCTCCCAGTGTGAGAATTTGCCACACTCACCAGATATAAAACCTCTGGTATACTGCAACATACAGAAATTTACATGGCTCATTTGGCAAGCACTTGAAAGTAACGGATGTTCAATTATATGTAAAAACCTGCACTACCATTTTAAACGGTATTGCACTGGTCTACAGGTTTAGATTCTAGCAAAACACTAATATAAATTGAACCTGCAGCACCCAGATGTTCATTTAATAACACTGAAATCTGGCTAAAACAATCTCCCCATAACTCCCCTCGGGCTCGTTTTTTCGTGAGTAATCAGTTCTTTCAATTAATGTGGGGGCATTCATTTTCCCCCTCTAAGTGCTCTCACTACAAGCTTACAAGGACACTAATCTTGGTTAAAAGTTTTGTGCCAATTCACAAACCAAACTTTCTTTCAGAGGCAAGCAGCACAGCCAAATCTGCTGTTGCACCCGTGTTAAAGGTGAGGAGAGAGGTGTTAGTGTGAGTAATGTGTTTTGAATGGACGGATCTCGAGACAGTAAGTTGTTGAGGCATTGTGAAGCTCAGGTGGCCCCCTGACCCCTTGGACCTCTGCCCAGTAAGCCTGTTCAGTAATCCATCCGTGGTGTTTTGGACTAACAAACTCAAATCAGCCTAGTTTTATTAATCAAACTTGACTTGCATATCTTTCAAATGGTTGACTACATCCAGATTTAAGAACAATTGGCTGCTTCCATAGTGTGAAGGCTCACAGGAAGCACAGCCTTCAATAAACATCTGCTTTGTTTGGTTCTTAAATGTGCAACTTATTTCTTGCTCGCAGCATGCTGTAGAGCTCACACTGGGCTGATCTGAGTGTGAGAGACAGAGAGAGAAAGGGAGAGCATTTGGTAAAACATGTGGTAAGAAATCCCTTCACATCGTATTACGAGCCAGTTTAGCTCTTACATTTGGAATTCACGCCTGTCTCCATGCTCCTTTTAACGCCTCTGCAGTTATCAAATCATTAATTAAGCTTATGTCGAATCTACCCAGAGAGCCTGGTGTGGGAGAGAGATACAACTGCAGGCACCACCAGCCATCTGCTTCCAACATGATGATGTTGCAGGCAATCTGTCCTAATAGGCCCTCTGTCCAGGCAGAGCCAGCATTTGTTTCAGCAACAAACTGACAACTGAAACTGGGAAGTCTGCATCAGAAAGCATCCCACTATAAAAGACCATAGAGACACCTACATGAAATGTAATTACCCACTCAAAAATAGATGCACAGATGTACCACAACATGCACATAATGAGCCCTCCGGAGAGCTGATTGCATACCTTTAAATCCACTAAATTAGGTTCTGATTTCTGGATTTAGGTTGCACTTTTTGCTCCAATTCAGCCTAAACTACTTTAGCACATTAGAGTGGCTGCATCCTGCCCTCCCATTGGCCCGGAGAGCCAGTCCATCTGACTTATTGGCCATGTGAATGTACAGTCACTTTTGACTATTTTATTGGCACAGATCATTGCTAGCAAAAGGCTAATATTTAAGAGCAACACACCCACACACTCTCCATCATATCAACAAACACTTCTCAGAACCAACTGACCATACAATAATAATAATACAATATTTTAAATCTAAATTAAAAAATGATACTGTAATACTGTAAAAAAAAAAAAATTGTTTACAACCAACAAGCACAAAGCTGGATGTGTAAGCCTCATCAACATCGCAGGCTATGTTGTACCCATATGTCAATGTGCCTGGGCTGCTCTGGGCCATCTATCTGGTACGGTGGAATGGGCATGTTGTGTAGTGCGTCCAGCGCACTGCTGTAGGGTTCAAGGGTAGCATGTTGATGGACAGCACCATGGCGGTTAATGGCTGTGCACACAGTGCGCACAATGTTCCCTCCTCACTGGTCACAGATGTCCAGAATCCATTCATGCTAGTGTTCTCCATTCATAGCAGTGTTTTCCATTCATAGCAGTGTTTTCCATTGAGCACACCTCTGTCCAGTCAGCTCTTAGAAATGTCTATTTACATGTGGTGTGCGTGTGTGTCACTTGAACATAAAATACCATTTGCACGACAACATAATACTCCTTCAAATGCATAGTTTCTTTTTGCAGGAGATTTGCAGAGTTTGGTCTTTTGTGCTTGCTCTTGGATTTGTGCAGAGCTCTGAGAACACGGGTTTGCAGACAATGTCTGTAAACAGAGAAAAACTCTTCTAGATTATAGTATGTATCTCTGTCATATTTTATTTGCTTTGCTTTCTAAATATCTTCTTTTCAAGGTCCACTTCTTTTCATGAACACGAGCACATGAACTCTGCCAGGTGTTGGCAATCTGGAACTTACTAAGTGGAATTAGAGGGAGGGAGGGAGGAAGCCTTGGGATCTTTTTTCTTTGTGCTTGGTATTTTCATTTTCCTCTCAGCTCTAGCAAGACTAACTCCAGCTTGAATATGATGCTCTTGAGTTATTGCACAGTTAAATGAAAAGGTAAATGAATACTGTACAGCTACAAACTTAATGTGGTTACCTAACTTGACTGCTTTAATTGTCTTTTCACACCCATCTGATATGTAGGTGGTTTTTACCAGGAGGTAGCCTATTTAAAGCTGCTATTTGATTCATGTGCCTGTTTTGTCTGTAGGGCAAGATTACCCCTCTTTTTCTTAAAGTAATGATGGCTTTCACTGTGAATATAGTCAAGTTGCAAGATACTACAAAAAAGCTCTAAACCAAGTTTTTGGTCTTCTCTTCTCAATGGTGGTGCCCTAAGTTTTCCAAAACTGTTGGCTCCAAAACTGCGGCTGACAAAGTTAAGAGTTAAAGTTGAGCCAAGTCTAAAAATGTGCTTGACAAGCTCAGTCTGTGATGTCTTAACATGGCCACAGTACAGATGATGAACCCATTTTATCTGAGTAACAACATGGTCTTTCCTCTGGTGACATTTTCGAGCCACATTTTGAGGTTTGAATCAAAGAATGACAGAATTGTTCTTTTTTCATCCATGAAACAGTTTTGTGTCTGGTTTGTATGAACATCAGAGCCCCACATGCTGTTCACATGGATTTCATGCTTTTTATTTTGTTGTGTAAAAACTGACCTGTCAATCAGACCGCAGTGTCATGCTCAGCTGGCCTCAACAACATCTAAGAGGAGATGCACAGTATTTTGGCCAAGTAGATAAACTCAAGTAAGGTCACCATAAGTGAGAGTGAGAGCGAGTGTCAGGCAAAGTTTCTCTAGTTGTATGTGACAGAGCTGTTAGCACATCATTGAGATTCAGTACAGGTTTAGATCAGAACTGGCATTATTAGTACCATTTCATGGTCTGAATCTTTTAAATTCCATTTCCTTGCCAGCTAATGGAGGACTGTAGGTGGCTGCTGAGACACTGATCTGAACTCAGTACAGTGCCTGTGTGTGTGCGTGCATGTGTGCGCGTGTGTGTGTGTTCAGTGATACGTAATCCTCACGATCTGAGATTCCTTTTTAAACAATGAAAAAAGGGGCAAAATCAGAATAAAGTGGCTCCTCACAAGCCTGTCAAACTGCATATTTATTTAGAAAATGTATTTGCAGCTTTTATCTGAGTCTGAGACATTCAAAGTGACTCATTGCACCGTCTATTCATGGGATAATTTACAGAATACTAAACTGCATTATCGAGCACTTTCATCGTGACACTAGACTCCAGGAATCACAGAGAGAGCTTACAGGACTTGTAGGATATGTGGCAACCTTCAAATGGAATGAGTGACTGAAATAGTTTCTCATCAGCACTTGTGCACTTATTTCTCCTATTGGTACCAGCCCCCCCCCCCCCCCCCCCCCCATAAATGTCCCTCAGTGGGACACTGACAGGCTCATAGTTGCATCATCTTGAAACCCCATAAGTCAGTGTACCTGAGGTGATTGTGGATGCCTTGTCCGCAGTGACACCTGCTGGAAGAATAAAGGAACAGCATGAGAGAGTCTTCAACTGACCTGCTGTATCACACAGGGTGAACCACACATTGAAACCAAAGTGTGTTACTCCTGCATTGACAGTGTTTCTGTTATTGTGTCCATGTTTGTAGAAAGTCAGACCATCACACTGCGTGAAACAGTCACAGTCCAGCACCTACAGAAAGACCTGTGTCAGCGACATCTGAGCTGCCTCACACTGATGACTGTGACTCTAACAAACAAGCCGAGCAGGTCACTGAGTGCTACCACTGCTCAACTCCATTCCGTTGAAGTCATTGTTCTGCCACCTACTGGTGGCTCAGACTGAACCTCTGCTTGTGTCAATGTATGATTACTAGATTTTAACACCACTTGAAAAGACAGGTCCTAACGATGATGTAAAAGTGCTGCTTTAGTTGATATTGTACTTGTCAAATTTCCTAACATTTGCAATTAATCCAACTGCCCAAACCAACTGACATGCAGTGAACCTGAGCCTTTTTAGGGGCCACTGCGAAGTAATCCAGCCTTTTTTAATTTACCAGAGTTAAGTAAATACAAATATCAGACTTGTTAAGTATTGGTCTTGAAATCTTGACCCAGAAAAACTTTGGGGGCATCCTTGGCTGACTGTTAATATTCAGAGGCTCTTCCACAGGATACAGGTTCCCCTACAGACCTTGTAGGTTCATAGTTATATCGCTGCAAAAAACAATATTCACAAGCTTGACATGCTGTACTGTCAGGCTATAGTACCCCCTGCTGCCTGACTGCTGTCATTACAGGCCACACATACGAGTCATACAAAACTTAAATTTGACTTTGAGGTTTTCATTTTTTATTTTTTCAGTAGTCTTACAGTCTTGATTGTCACTTATAAAATATCAACAATTCTTAAAATGCATATTTTAATCTAAAATGACACTTTGGTTGTTATGTTTTATTCTAACTACAGTAATTCCATCAGCTTTCCAAAGAGAGTTCAGTGAACAGGGAAACTGAAATTAAATTTTATCTGGTCTCTGTTTTCTCTCAGAGTCCATTTTCCTCAAGTGTTCAGCCAAAGATTCCCTTCTTCTTTGCTGTCAAGGAGAAACAAAAAGCATTCTCATTATCCTCCATTACTGTTTCTCTCAGTCCAAATTTGTCTCCCTGCCCAGTTTGTTTCCTTACCTTTTTCGGTAACAGTATACAACGCCTCCATGCCACCTTTAATGTGGTCAGTGACGTGACAGTGGAGCAGCCAGGAACCAGGATACTGAGGACGCATCTTTACTGTCTGAACAGGAAGAAGATGGGAGCGCCACATGAATCACTTTGATTCATTTTTAGTCATGTTATTCATGTCAAGCCTTTAGAGACAATGATGCAAAATCTTCTCCTTTAACCTGGAAGTTACACTAATGACTGAGTATTTATTGACATTAAAATATAATATACAGCACCTTTTAATGTTTTTTGTTTTGTTTTGTTTTGTTTTTTTCAAAGACAAATGAAATTAGATGAAGTCGAGATGTTTGGAGGTTTTACCTGGAAAGTTGCTGGAAACAGCTCGTATGAATCCGTACGATGAGGACCTCCACCCAGCTGAAGAGAGGGAAGATTTGTTTGTACAACAGTGTGTTTGTATAATTTGTGATGGTGTAGTCAAGTACTGCACGTTTGTATGTTTCATATACCTTATATTCCACACTGTGTCCGTGCCAGTGTACGGTGTGTATGTCCACATCATTGCCCATTGCCATCAAGTACCAGTACACCTTATCACCCACCTCCATGTTCAAACCATTCAGATTGGCATACATATAACCATTAATGCCTGAAAAGCACACAAACACAAGCTTCACATCCTTAGATTAAGAAAGAAAAATCTGTCAAAATGATGCTGTTCATTTTGTGTGTATGTTTATCTCACTGTGCATCTTGTTGCTCTCTATAAAGGTTTCATCATCCTTCAAGTTTGGGCGAGGAGTCCTGATGTGGGTCCTGATATTTTCATCCAGATACCTGGAATAACAACAACGGTGATGATTTGTAAATATTGCCATAATCGTAAATGAACAGCAGCTTTTTGCTGCAAAAAATATCCACACCACAGACAGTGCTATACATAGTATTCTGACAATGATGTGTACAGTTGGCTTAGTTAGTTTAATTCCTAATATTAGACTCAGTGATTAATTCATTTAAAAACCTTGTTCTTAGTCTTTCACACCAAACCTGGAAAACACTACAGCCAACACTGTTCATCATAGCAGTATAGTGAATTATATGTGTTTTTATCAAATTTAGTCCTTAAAACAGATTAATAACATGTAATTACTGTAGGTGATTTTAATGTCCATATGGACATCAGTAATGATAGCCTTAGTGCTGTGTTTATCTCATTATTAGATTCAACTGACTTTTGTCAGAGTGTACATGAACCCACTCACTGTTTTAACCACATCCGCAATCTTGAACATTTAAAAGTCTTTCTGTAGAATCCTCTTTTATCAGCCCCTTATTTATTGACATTTGAATTCCTATTACTTGACTCATTTGGCAAAAATTCCTACACTACATGTCTCTCTCAGAGTGCTGTAGCTAAATTTGAGGAAGTGATTCCATCTGTATTTAATTCAATGCCTCAGTATAACCCCTCTTAACCCCATGCCAACTGTAGTCCCTCCCTAAATGATCATCTTGTTGTTCATGCTGCAGGCTCACTGCAAATGACATTCGACTCTATTGACCCTTTAAAAAAAGAAAAGATAATAAAACAGAGGAGATTCGCTCCATGGTATACCCCTCAATCCCACAAATTAAGCAAACATCACAAAAACTTTGAAGGAAATGGCATTCCACCATTCGGGAGTAATATGGCACGAGTAATATGGCATATATAGAAAGGTTCTCCACAATGGCAGAGTAGCCTTTTACTCGTCATAAATAGATGAAAATAAAAGCAGCCCGGTTTCTTTTCAGCGCTGTAGCCAAGCTGACAGAGAGTCATAACTCTGGTGAGCCGTGTGTTCCTTTAGCCCTCAGTAGTAACGACTTAATGAGCTTCTTTAATGATAAAATTCAAACTATTAGAGACAACATTCATCACCTCCTGCCCTCAGCTGACTTATTTCCAAACACAGGAACCCTAGAAACAGCTGTAAAGCCTGATATAGACAGTATATGTAAAGAAAACAGTTGCATGCAGTATGTAGGCTATTTAGAATTTACGGTGAATCCATGTCACTGCTTTTCTCTCGTCAACGCTCATCAGCTCATTTCAATGTCTGTCCACAGGTTTTAAGAGCAGGTTTAAAGCTTTGGTGAAGCTTATATTTATTGCTGGCTCAGGTGACACCTGACCCATCCCTCAGTTATGCTGCTATGGGCTTAGACTGCCAGGGGATTTCTCATGATGCATTAAGTTCCTCTCTCCTCTTCTCCCTCTCCATTTGAATGTACTCTTATCCCATCAGTGTATACTACAAAATGGGCATCTCCTCTCCCCGACAGTTTTGTGCTTTCTCATCCCTCTCCTCTCCCCTCCTGTCACTTTCTGCAGGTTATTTTGGCCTCTGGAGCTGAAGAGTCTGGATCTGTGATTGGAAGCCACCCACTGCCCCCATGGTCCTGTTCAACACCCACTGCTACTATTATTATTATTATTATTAGTAGTAGTAGTAGTAGTAGTAATAGTAGTAGCTCATATCTTTATGTGGATATGTGGATTTTGCATTGTGCTAATGAAACCCAACCCAACCAGTTGAGGCATATGGCTGCCCACCCAGAGCCCGTTTCTGCTCTTTCCTTGCTGTGCCACTGTCACCAACTGCTGGCTGCTATCAGGAACATTAGCCACCTTTCTGTGAAAACCATGGTGTTGCTGTCCATAATCCATTTATGGAAGATGATTCACGGCTGCAGTGCATCCATTTTGTTCACCAGAGACCGAACATTGGCAAGGAAAATGCTAGGTGGAGATAGCAATGAGGAGTTAGTTTTGGCTTAGCCCTCGTTTAATATCTTGACGCCCACTGCAAGCACCAGCCAACGGAGCGAGGTTGGTAGCCTCTGATGTCTAAGCAATCTCTGGTCACCAATACATTTCTCCTGGTTCCAAAGTTCCTGTCATCTCTAGGCGACATAAGCAAGACTGGTCAAAGTGAACAGACAGAATGTGCAGAATCTGGAGAGACGCTGAACCTCCCGTTAGGCATATGCCACCATCTTACACCAAGATGGCAGTGCATGGTCTGTACACCTCACTGTCAATTTCACTGATTTATTTTCCACTGACAAAACTATCCCAATGAAAAATACTGATAGACAGTTGAGTGGATTGTTATTGTGTGGGAGTGTATTATTAATTTTTAACTTACCAACTCTCATTCTCATCAAAAACCAGGAAAAGCAGCGCAAACTCTTCTACTTCCTTCTTCAAACCAAATGTTCTGAAAGCAGTTTATAAAACTGTACATTAGCAATACAGTATATTTGTTGTGTCATGCAGTACAAAGTCATCTACCTGCACTTGAAATCACACAAGCACACTGTATACAGCAGAAATTTAACAAGTACAAACTAGGTCAAAGTAATTATCCATTAATGTACAGATGTACAAACACTCACCTGCCCCAGCTACGGCGACAGATCACCAACGGACCAATCAGACCGCTGTACAGGTCCTGGCAGACAGAAAGGCAACATAAGGGTCTGAATACTTCTGTGTGGTATGTGTGTGTGTGTGTGTGTGTGTGTGTGTGTGTGTGTGTGTGTGTGTGTGTGTATGTGTGTGTGTGTGTGTGTGTGTGTGTGTGTGTGTGTGTCTTAGCGTACCTTGACAACATCAACAGTGGAGTAGTATGCTGACACAGAACACTCCTCTTGCTCTGCAGTTGGTCCTGTATTCTTTGTAACATACCAGTAGTAGGTGTGAGTCTCACCTGGGAAACACATTGTAGTTATTTTTTTTTTTAAGGTTTTGAATATCATGCTATATTAAGAAAAGTTACACACAATGTTGTAGAGCTGTGTGGAAGGACAGATTGTACAGAGACCAACTAATACACAGGCAGAAATTAAAGCCATACATGCTTTAATATTATTACACAATAATAATTAAATAAATTGACTGTTAAAACAAAGTATTTGGGAATTTTCTATTTATGTTTTTTCTTTATTGCCTGCCTCCCTGACAACTGGTGTTCTTCCTTTCTGTACCTGGTTGGGTGTGGTAAACATCAGGGGTCTCTGTCTTGACTCCATGGGCGTGGATAGAATATGCCCTGGATGCCATGTTTTTAAAAACCACCTTCACCTTATCGCCCACATCGGCATGAATCATTGGACCTGGGTGAAGGGAAAGGGCTCTAATTACTAAGACAAGTCAAGCTTAACAAAACGTTTTACTTTGCAGTCACAGTTTGTGCATTTATGCTGCTCTGAAAGCCTACCCATGATGCCAAGGTGTTCCATATCGGCTGTTCTCTCCACCTGCTTGGTGAACTTGTCACTGGTGAACTGGCGATAGACTACTTTCTTGTAACGGGAACCTATAAACCCACCCTGCTGATCCAGGAAGACAGGAGCAGGACTGCAGAGGGAGAGAGACAGGCTTATTTTGCAGAGGAATACTTAAGGGTTGGTGTGTTTGCTATGTTGCACTGTCCTGTTTCTACAGTAGCCCAGAATGGACAAACCAAGCACTGGCTTCAGAAAGCACCATTCACATTTTTCATGTTTTTAGCAGCCACCATAGGGGAAGGTGAGGCAAGAGGTATTCATTTGGTTGCAATCTGTAACCTCACCACAGGACATATAAATAATGGATGGTGGTATTCTACAGTACATTCTTCAGATTGGTTGAAACATGGAAAATCACAAAAACCAACAATAGTTAGGTTTTCATTCAAATGTAACAAATTGTAACCAAATTGGCAAAAGAAGAGGCAAATAACAGCACATTTCCATCCACTAGCATTATGCATAAAATTAGGAGATGGTTCGTCAAGATAAACACGCAGTGAAGTTAATTTTCTTTGTAGCAGGAAAGGGCCTGAGTAAGCATCTCAGCGCTGCTGACAAGGCTAAAATGTGGCTCTGCCCCAGAAGGTGTGTCTCTTCACCCTCTCCATGTCCTCGGGTACTTCAACCAGGGGAGCTGTGCTGCTTTAGAGGGGTGGTCCAAACAGCACATTGGGAGATATTTGAGACATGTGCTACTAAATATTTCTCTGCATCATATGCTGCCATGCCTTAATTCTTGATGCAACCATGGTTTTCAATGTGTAGATCTCCTCCAGATCTTCATGACTGCACATAAGCTCTTTGAGGGTGAAGCCTATTTGAAATAGAACAGCTCAGTCTCACTCTGTAGTGTTCCTGCTGTTCATGTGCAGGTGGTACTGTACCTGTCTTGACCGCGGAACATCTCAGTCTCCCAGGTGCGGTTTGGAGAGTAGTCCCAGTCTGTTTCCATGGCAGCGATGTAGTAGGTTTTTGAATGGAGCATAATTTCACCCTGACGCTGAAAGAGGCTGCACTTCTCTACCGTGTAGTTGGCTCTCATCCCACCACGATAATGGTTCACTGTTGGAGACACCACTTCAAACTGACCTGAAACACACAAACATTACATGTGCAGAAATATACAATGCAGGCTTAATAATAACCCCAGACATCAGTCAAATGTAAGTTAGTTTGCTTGAAGATTGTTCTTCTCGCCAACCTGTGTTCAGTTACTTTTCTGTATCATAAAACCTGCTAAAGCCTACTCCAAATCCTGATCCATTTGTCACTGTGAAGGTTTGACTAAGAAGCATTTTTGCATAGGCAGATTTCATGATACAAGCCAGAGGAGTGCACTCAGGAGAGTGTACATCTCCATCAGGTGTGGAGGCATGTGAGTCTAGCAGTTACCTGTTAAGATGAGTGAGGAGTCAGCAGTCAATGACAGTATAAAACAGAGCAGTCAGTTAGATAGTTTTTCAAAAATGACAAATCATCGCAACCGTGAGAGGTCCTTGAGCATATGGTCACAAATGTCAACAAAACAATATTAGGCTGATGGGTTCATATTAGTTGTGGACAGGTACACACAAACAACAAAGTCTGATGTGCTATATTTTAGGAATATGATAGAATGTCACCAATAAACCAAACCAAACTTTTCATGGCAATGTTTATTTGTTTACTTTTCTATACTGTTAGAGTTTGAGAGAGAGATACATACCCATGCTGTCTGGCTGCATGGTGACAGTGTGTGAGATGTGAGGGAAGACGCTGATGGAGTCCCGTCTGTTCTGGTGGTAGATGAAGCGGTTTCCCTGGAAATAAAGGCTGTTGATGTCGGTCTCTGAACCCAGTCCTGACAGGTGCCACGTTACTTTGTCCCCATTACACATAGTCAGACCTGGGAGGTTCCTGTACACAAACCCATTGATGGCTAAAAGAGAGACACAGAAATAAAAAAGTTTATCTTCACCACAAAGGATTCACATTTTTAGTGATTGCAGAAATCTGAATTCAGTCTGATCCTCCTGATGATCAGTGTGTGAATGTGTGTCTCCTACACACCGTGCATCTTGTTGCTTTCCATAAAGCCCTCATCCTCCTTGTTAACGGTGGTGGGAGCTGTGGCGAAGGTCCTAATGTTCTCATCAAGATACCAGCTCAGGTTCTCATCAAACACCGTGGCCATGAGGTGGAATTCTTTGTCATAGTTCTTCTACATGAGGAGAAGTGAGACAAAAGAAGAGGAAACGTGTCACACTGTGGTTTCATCAATACCTTTTGGCTTACAAACTGGTTAGTAAGTATCAAACATAACAGCACTCATTCTGGCTCCTTCCCTCCAACAGTCATAAGATAAATCTGAGGAGTTATGGGATGATTAATGTGGCGGGGAAGAAGACACAACAAAGTTCTAATACACAAATCTGTGTTTGTGACCAGAACATACCTGCATACTGGTTCCAGACACATACATGACAACTGAATATGATTATCAAATCAGCTTTATACTGAAGTCAGCACATATGGTGCCATCATGTTGGTCCATGACTCATAGTTGTGTTTATGGACATACAGAATTATCCAGCCATGCTTCTTTTCATTCGAGTCTTCAGCTTCAGTAAAAGCGGTTTTAAGGTTTTTAACCTTGCACTGAGATTCTCATGTGGCCCCCTTCAGCCTTCTTCATTGAGTGATGAAGTACTTCTGATATCGCTATTCATACTAAGATCATATTGCCACAAACCAGATATGTATCAGATAAAGGACCACATGTACCGCAAACATCCCACAACTCAGAGCCGAAAATACCACATTCAGTGAGATGTAATCTGCTCAAACACTCATCATATAATTCTAATATATATATCATAATATTGATTCTGACCTGGGCTCCTTTCTTCAGAGATCCTTCTCGACAGACAAGGAGCGGTCCGACCAGCCCAGAGTTGGTGTCTTTAACAGGGTCAACTCCAGAGTAGTACAGATAGGTCAGACAGTCAGCCTCACCCTGTACTGGACCAGCATCCACTGGCACTGTCCACTCATAGGTGTGCACCGTCCCAGGTCTGACCAGAGCAGCAGGGGGAGGGGTGACCACTCCTGAGTAAATACATTTACAAAATGAAAGAGAGCTATTATTATAAGTAGATTTTTATTAAAGTGCGATTACTCAGACTGGTACTGAAATTCGGGGTTTAACTCACTTGGTAGTTTTTTTAGCTCCCGTAGTTTCTTTTCTGTATAGGACTCTGAGGAGAGGAAGAGTAGAGGAGAAAAGACACCAACACATAAAAAAGGGTGAGAAGGCTTTTCATGTATCATATAAAACAATGAGCGCAGCATATGTGCATGTATTAACCTTCCAGTTCATTGTGATAGAGCGTGCCGTCCTGTTCCACACTGTACTGAACACCATGTGGTTGTATGCTGTAAGCCCGGCTCGCCTTGTTCTTAAACACCACTCTGATTGTGTCCTTTTCTTGTGCTCGCAGCACAGGACCTGCAGACGTGCATGGACACAGACACACAAGCACACACAGGGTTGTTGGTTAATTTAATTCAGGACAAAGGACCTTTAGGTGGCATTTGTTTCTAAGATACACTATCTCATCATAACAAGATCCTGCTGACACAGTTCCAACATTTTTGCTGAACCCTGAATTGAAGCCTGAATCTGGAACGCGTCCAGTCATGTAATGGTTTCTTTGTGTCAACCAACTGTTAAAGCAAAGATGGTTGTCTGTCCAAAATATGAGTAAAGACTATCAGCATTGACGTTTTCAGAAGTGATGCAAGAAGGTTAGAAGACAAGATGATTTTCTAATCCACAGCTGTAGAATTTAGTCAAGTTTGATTCACATTATAGCCTCTGAAATGTGAATATGTTCAAGTTGTGTGATTGGCTTAACTTGGATAGGGGAGCAAGACTAACTAATCTCCTAGATAACGGTGGTGAATTGTAACTAAGTAAATGTACTCAAGTGCTGTACTTCTAAGTACGTCTGCTTTATTTGAGTCTTTTTAAACTTTCTGTTTGTACAGCCAGGTTACTAAATTAAAATCATCAACAGTATACAAGTACAGCTAAAACAATTAGGACATTAATGTGTCATACAAAAACATTTTATGGTTCCAGTTTCACAAATGTGAGGAGAATCTTATCCCTCATTTTGAGGTTTGGACACTTGGGTGGAAAAAATTGTGACGCTTTACTTTCTGTAAAGGATACCGAATACCCTGAGAATGAGCAACCAACCCCAGCCCAGCCTGGTTTACCCAGAATTCCAAGGTGTTGCTCCTCTGGGGCACGCAGCATCTTTGTTGTGAAGGTGTTGTCAGTGTATTCCACATAGCGAACCTTCTTATAGCGGCTTCCAATACGGTTTGGACCTTTGGTTACAAACATGTCTGCTTCACTACACACACACACACACACACACACACACACACACACACAAATACAAATTATTCATGGAAATGGTGTCTTACAGAAACATGAAGACCCACCAGGAGCCTTTCCGTGAAAATGTGTCTGTGCATGTGTGTATACAGTAACCAACCTGTCATTAGGCAGCGTTGGGGCATAGTCCCAGACATCTTCTTCAGCAGCAATGAAGAATTGTCTGAGCTCACCGTGTGGTCGGGGTTTATGGACGTTGGGGAAACACTTCTTGATCTCAAATATAGCCTGCATTCCAGCTGCACAAAACCACAAACACAAACAATACTTAACAGAACTGACAGAATGTCTCATCTGAGTCAATAACTTTTGTGAAATGGCCGACTTCATGTTAAGAACGGGGGATGTGAGCTCACCCATCAGATGGTCATTGACAGTGCACGTCAGCAGCCAGTGTCCGGGGTTGTCAGCCACCATTTCCGCTGTAGTGCTGGAGGCGGGGAAAAGACTGACCGTGTCTGTATGGTGGTTCTGTGTGGTCAGGATCTGACCATGGAAATGAACTGAATGCATGTCCACCTGTTGTAGATAGATGACGGTTTTAGACAAGGTGCTTATGGCTAACACCAAGACGTGATGGAGGCTTTTCCTGAACAAAGTCACACATGTTCTCAAATTACTTTTTCAACTATTAGTAGATGTAATTCTATAGAGAGAACCAATGTAATTTTGACATTAAAATTATTGAAGAACATTGGTGAAAGAGACTGCAACAGACTTTTAGCAAGTACATTGCATCCAATAACAACAGCAAGTGTGAGATGCATGTTTAAAGGTATCCCCACATAAGCATATCTTAAAATTTGAGACGTGAAAGTTAAACATTACACAAGCAATTTAAAAAATCCCTCCACCGTCAGAGATACTGGTTAGTAGTGAGAATAGTAATGACACTTACCTCATTGCCTAAGCCAATCATATGCCAGTGGATCTTGTTGCCTTGGCACATGCTCAGTCCAGGCAGGTTGCCATAAAGTAAGCCGTTTATACCTGCAATCCACACTCAGAGTTAAAGGTATTTGTATGTGTATGTGTATATGGGTGTGGGTGTGGATGCTCCCCCTCACCGTGCATTTTGTTGCTCTCAATGAAATCTTCATCCTCCTTCAGGTTTCTGGCAGGATTCGTAATGTGCGTCCTGATGTTTTCATCCAGGTACCAGCTGAAGTTCTCATCTGTCACCATGAACAGCAGAGCGTACAGATAGTCTCCTGACCTGTCTCCATGTAAGTCCAGAGTTCCTAGGAGGAGAGGAGAAGACATTTCCAGATAATGCGCATTGATGTGACACACTTAAAGACCCTGAAAACGTGTTTCCTCACTTAACGTCTTATTATTGGTAGAATTGTTAACAGTTGTTTGGTCACTGACTCCAATCAGATCACATCCATCAGGTCCTGATAAACAGATCAGCTGCATTTCTGACTCTTGTTAAATAAATCCTAAATATGTTAATTTTGGTCATTGCTAATTTAGTCATGAATATCTAATGCTACAAGGAAATAGTTTCCCATTGCTTCAAAGCTTTTCATAAAAAGTTAATGATGGGAAATTCACTTCTGTTTTATCGAGCCATGTTCTTCTCTCACACACCTGTTGATCCACAGGTGTGCAACAGTTTAGCTCTTTTAAAAAAAAAATGGAAATGGAAGCCTCAAAATTATGCTCAAGTACAGTACATGAGTAAATGTACTAGTTCCAATACTAAATATCATATTAGAGGTCAGGTTACCTCTCTTACAGATGATGAGCGGCCCTATCAGTCCTGAGTTGATGTCTTTCGGTGGGGAAACGTGGGAGTGGTAGAACCTGGTCATGCAGTTGTTGTCCTCTGATGTTGGGCTGTGGCTGTCTGGGAGGGTCCACTCATACGTCACCGTTGCACCAGGAGCCACTGCGTCATCACGCTTCAGCTCTGGACCAGTACCGTCTGGGTATAAGGCTCCTAAAGAGACAGCACATGAACACAGAGATATCACATCTCTCAGTCTGTGAAGTCTGCCCATGCACTGATCTGTGCATCAAGTCATGACGCCCTCACCCTCATTGCCCTTGCTGTAGTTCAGCCCATGTGGGTGGATGCTGTAAGGTCGGGACGCTGAGTTTCTCAGGTGGACGATCACCGTGTCTCCATGCTCAACCATCAACAGGGGTCCTATGAAGCCCAGCCAGTCTGACTTCACCACCTCTGTCCTGTAGGTGGCGTCACTGTACTGCTTATACACAGCCTTCTTGTAGATGGGGCCAATCCGCTGGGGGCCCTTTTTTAAAAAGACTGAGGCTTCTCTACAGAGAGCGAGAGAGAGAGAGAATGATATGAGTTTTGAAAAGCACAGATGAAGCACATTTTGTTAACAATGGCTCAGTTCCATTAAGAGTCCCAGTTAGCCATGACAAGTGAGCCAGCATACAAAGTACCCGGACCCTGCAACTCGCTCACCTAAATAGAATTCACAACTACAGTTGTGACAACTACAGCGGTGCTTTTCCTGCCGTGGAATGTCTAATCGTCCAGACAAAGACTGTGAATCTGCAGAAGCTAAATGGAATCCAGCCTTTATTTATTTATGTGCTTTTCCTAGTGTGACACATGTCTGGGGAAAGAGTTTCATTGACTACACCATATTGTGATGTGTTCTGCTGGTGTAATGTGTGTATGTGATGTCTTGTGCTGGCCACAGTGCTTTTACAGGCAGGTTTCAAAGTAGAAAATCAAATAAAACATAACAAATTGATAAAACAGGTAAAGGTAAAAAGGCAAAAGGCCTTTTGCACAAAAATCACAGCAAATAGAATCTATGGAAAAACTTTGCTGTCCAAAGAAAATCTTTAAATTTGGTGATACTGAATTTTTCTTAGATAAACTAAAATATTAAGTGCATCATAAACATAAATTTGAAAACCCATTAGATTATTGTAAAAATTAATTTTCACAGCAAAAAAATAAGGTTGTTTTTCATGCATTAAAAGCCATTTGGATATGGCTTTTAGTTCTGCTAATATGAGTGTCAACTGAAAACTGTAAACACATGGGACTTAAAAATGGCAATAGATGGAGGCAACTTGAAATTGTGAAATTGAAGATCTGAGCAGTCTAGGATGATAATTCAAAAAGCTGAACTATCCATGTATTTTAATAGAGAGCTTTAAATGAACAGTAGTCAGTGTGTCTGATCAGTCTAGAGGTGTAGTTGCCGCCAGAGCTACTGAGAAACATGGAGAAAGACTTGAGGAAATTGGAGATTATAAACAGAGTGTAAACACTTTAAGATTTAAGGGGAAGCCAACAGAGAGAACATATGTCTCTTTTTCAATGAGCTCCAGGAGGGTTAGGGCTGACTGATTGACTGCAACATGATCAAGACAATGTCCTGTCTTTGTACTTACTCATCCTGCTGCAGTGTGCGGTTTTGAATGATGTTCATCCCACTTGGGGCGTAGTTCCAAGACACCTCCTCTATCCTAAGGAAGTACTCTCTCCTCATCCCAGACACACATACTGCTGCATAACACAGCAGCAACACCAACCGAGGCATTTTGAAGATATTCCACCACAAACACCAGCAAGTCCACAGCAGAAATGCCAAGGAGGAAGACGAGTCTTGATGTGTGTACAGTGAACCAGAAAAACCAAAAAAAGCAGACCACTGACAGACGTTTATCAGTCTGTCTGAGAGACTTTAGACCCTCTGTGAGTCTTTATAGTCCCTGGGTTGACTGACAGTTGGCGACAGCCAAGCAGGCCAGAGGGTTCACTGACCAACAGGCAGGCTTTGAACCAAACTCTCTATCTGATCAAAAGGTTACACTTGCATAAGAACAGAAAACGTTTCACTCTGCGTCATCCATGTTTGATTGCCCAACCACAAAGAGGTCAGATTTAAGTTACATTTACATCAGAGTTTATGTTATGTGTTTTTGGTTGGAACATAAAAAAAACAGATCTGTACCACAGTGAAAACACTTTTGATCCAGTCAGGACTGCTGTTCAATGTTCAGTGAAAGAAACTGTGACTCCTGATTTCCTTGCTTAGATTTGTGTGTTTCACTGTATTGAATTAATCCACTCAATCAGCCTAACTAAGCTAAGTAGCTTAATTACTTGAACACTCAGTTGAATTGCTTCTATCTGCCTCTTTTTTACGGCCAATTAATTCTACTTTCAAAACTGGTGTATTAGTGTTTAAGGTTTATCGAGCATTTTTATTTCTTATGTGACTTAGACAGAAAAGGAAACATTCTCCACCCAGCCATATTGTGATATTGTGTGATTAATTTGCTGAAAAGTAACTAATGGGTAAGTTTGGGTCCTGATATGGATCAATACCAGGCAACTCTGGAAATTCCAGGATGGACACTTTAGTCCAGGAATTGATTACAACATACTGTGTGGCTGCACACACACACACACACACACACACACACACACACACACACACACACACACACACACACAAACCAACATTCTGACCTATCACACCCTAAGTTAATATTGCATTTGTGTCAGAGGCCCCCCTCCCATCACATGTGCTGATGGAAATATGACATTTAGTGAAACAGCTTGGAGGAGGTGCAGGAGGGGAGTCAGACAGGCATACACACATACACACATACTTACACATCTACTGTGTCTCTGCTGCATGTAACATACTATTAAATACCAACAACTTGTGGGATTTCAGAGCGCAACTGCTGACTGTCTTGAGAATGTCCTGACTATGACTTTGAAGCCGCTTTTTGGTGAACAAAGTTCAGCTGCACAATCAGCTTTTAATTAAAGACTCACTGGATATACTTAAAATGGAAATAGTTGGGGTTTTTTTATTCAAGACAGCAAAAACAAACATACATTACAAAAATATGTCACTAAAATATATATAAAATGTCTGTTATAACACTGATCTACAATCTGAAAGATGCAAAGAAACCAATTCACAACAAAATGCTCTGAAAATGAAAACAAATGTACAAACACACACACACATGCACACACACATCTGCTCATAATACTTCGGTAATCCAACACAGTGTATAAACGTTGGAACCACAAGAATAAAACTGGACAGAAAGGACACTTGCTGGTTCATCAAGATAATCATGTCAGCCAAGATGCTGGTGAAAAACGAAATTAATGGAAATGACTTCTAACAAAGGCGCCATCAACAATGACTGAGCTGATGTCATTTCCAACATTATCAAACATTAAGTGGCCACCATCTTACAGTAAGTAAACGAGTGTAATTATATTGATTTAAATTCTAGCATCATCTGATTATGCCATACAAACAGTAGTGTGGCTGTTGGGTTTGTGAAGGTATACAAAGTATACAGTAAATAATGATAACAAAGACTACTTTGTATTTATTGCTTTTACATGTTGGTCTGCTTAGTCTCCTTTCACCAGGGAGAAGTAACCCTTTCTATGTTTCTACAGAGTATTCAGGACACATACACACAACCACATTATTGCGGACTAATGACCTGTTGCCTTAGACATTTTGAGACGTGCTGCAACAGAAAAACTCATCATCAATGACTGCAAAGTGATTTTTTGCCACTTTTACAGTTAAAATTAAAAGCATGAAAACATAATTGATACACTGACGTAGCTGTCAGATGTTCATGATACTGCAATTTTAAGTGTGTCTATTGTGAGTATAAAGGTTGTGTTGTACACACACACACACACACACACATACACACACAGCACTGGGCAATGAGGCTGTGTGTGCAGACTTCTGTGTATGCATGTGTCCATTTGTGTCCTGTGTGTGTGCATACATAATGAATCTGTGAATTTTTGTGTGAGCACATGCTCTTGTGTTTCAGCAGGTGAGACGACATGCACCTGTGTGTTCACCTAAGCATTGAGACTGTACTCCTGCTTATAGCAACAGGGCCGGCAGACGGCGTTGACTAAACCGTTTCCCAGCTGTAAGAGGCAGATGATGAACTCCAGCACAGCCAGGCCCAGTAACACACACAGCAGAGTCACATTCCACTCTACGATATGAACCGGCTGAAGACACCGTGACCAAGTCTCCGGTTGTAAGAGATACCTGGAACGGAGAGAGATCAGTCAGTTACAGCCTGAGTGCGGCATAAACAATGCAAAAATGTTGGTACAAATGCAGCTGCTGTGCGTGGCATTATGCTCTGCTGAAATACTAATGGGGTAGAGTTGTCCGTAAGTGTGCGTTTATGACTTAAATGACTTAGTGACAATAATGCACGACAAGGTGTCCTGTGATGCACAAAAATAACATATAAGGTCAAGGCAAAGTCCGTTGTTTTCTATATTAGGGAACCTTATTGTGTTGTATCAAAGTTATACCACAACCATTTGCCACAGGCGAAATAAGAAACTGCAGAAATGTTTAAAGTTTTAATGTAGTCATTTTTACCCATGGTTTGATCTGTTTCACCAGCAAATGTTACACAGCCTGAAGCACTGGCGTATTGTTGCTGTGGTTATATGCAGTTCAATATACTTTGCATACTTGTGTGTCAAGTTTGACACAGTGACCTGTGAGCACCAAACTCACAGGCAATCTTAAATGTACGACAACTGCCAGTCAATCCTATACAGAGTAGCAGAGTACTGCTATAACACAGTAAAACAGGTGAATATCAAATTGAAAAATACCAAGTAGACACTTGAGTCCTTTAGCTGGACTGAAGTCGGTCATTTGGTTAGCATTGTGTTCACTGAAGACACATAGTTTTTAATTGTTGGCTGTTTCAGCCTTTTGTGATCATATGATGAACTGTATATAACCGTAACTGTTTTTGGTTTGGTCTTTGGTTTTTGACTGTTAGATAAAACAAGCAATTTCAGATGTCACATGGCTCTGGGAAATTGTGATGTACTATTTTGTGACATTTATAGACCAAATGCTTAATAATTAATCTGGATCATTAGATGCAGCCCTAGAAGACATGCATACTGTATGTGCACATTCTTACGCTACCATGCATGGTACAGTATCTCCCTACCTGCCCCCCTGGTCTGCAAAGGGGTATGTCCATCCAAAAGAGGTGAAGCACTGGGGACCCTGCACCAAGGCAAACCCTGATATGACGAAACAGTAGCCAGACCCCACCAGGCCGACCACAGCTGCCAGCACTGACCCACACATCTGGAGAGCAGCACAGACACACAAGTGATTTTAGAAAGGAACGTGCATGTGTCGTGTATAAATATAAGATGTTTAATATATCCATTTCATAGATAAGTTACAGAGGCAGCTGCGCACACACACACACACACACACACACACACACACATACATAGCTGCAGCTGTGCATGTGGCTTGAGTGGTGTGAGCCAAGCTTACTGTGTTGAGTGTTAACTAACAATGGAACCCTTGTTGAATTGTCATAGCTGGATTAGCATTAGCATTCCACCTCATAAGGACACAGTGTTAGCTGGCTTAGTGACAACTGTGCGGTATTATTTCCCAAGTGATGAAGAAAAAAAACGGGAAAAATAGGAACACTATCCTCATATTTTGATTTAAGAAAAAGGAAAACACCAACTGCAGCTGAAAAACAGACCACAAATAAAGGTCAACCAATCAGAAATGAAGGGACATAAAATGTTTGTTTGGGAAATGAGGAATTTCTTGAGAACAAGCAATTGTTTATTTCATGATGGCATTGTGCTAATCCATCATAAGCACAGTATGCGACTTCTCTACAATAGCATTAGCTTAGCATCAGTGTTATCAACCATGGATCTTAACCAGAATGTAAAATCAGTTTTTAGTGCAGACTTATCTTAGCATAGTATACCTCCTGTAGATTTTGAGTATTATTGATAGTTTGGTGAGTCCCTTACCATTAGGCTCTCATTCCAACAGCAGCTACATTTTCCCAGAGTGATGAAGACCACACCTGGAACCAACATCTGGAAGCACAGAAAAGAATAATAATAATAATAATAATAATAATAATAATCACCATCCTTGTTAAAAGCAGGATTGTTCAGATGGATATAACCTTAAAGACCCTTCACCTAGAAAGTAAACACATCGATAGTGACACAAGCAACATGAGGCTTTAACATTCATAATACTATAAGCAAACATTTGATGGATTTAAGTTTGGCCTGAGGGTGTTGCCACTGCAAGTTGTCATCGAAATCCAATGGAGTTTATTTTTTGTATGGGACCCGTTTTAGGACATGTAAGACTCAGCCACGTTCAGCCTAGGCTCAGCTTTCAGCAGGCTCAGAAATATTTTGTCTGCATCAGCTGTGCTTAAGCCTTGTTGTGCTTTGAATGGAGGTACATGCTAACAGTACAGTATGTAGCATGTCAAATAACATGGCAGAGGGTTATAGTGCATGATGAGCGAACAGGGAGCTATTCTGGATGCAGCCTTCAACTATTAGCATGCTGTGTTAGCATTAGCAAAGAAAGGAGATTTGAAGGTATCATCAACTTAAGTGTTACATAAGTGAAAATTTTGACCTGCTGTTGGTCCAGGGATCACCAAAATCATTAAGATTCATCCTCTTGAGGGCTATATTTAATGAAAATTGGCCACATAAACAGTCTGTTCTGTACAAACAGCTTAGGTGCAGTGCAATTATGAGGAGAGAGAGAAATAATGGGAATTCCACATCTGTTTGTTTCAGGGTTGTATTCTCTCACTATGCCTCCCTCCCTTTTTCCTCTCCTCCTCCCTGTCCCAGCAGCCAAGGACTTTAAATCACATCGTAACAGTGGGAGGGAAGTTCCCAAGGCTTTACACACACACACACACACACACACACACACACACACACACACACACAAAGATCATAGGCATCGTTACATACACATCCTGGATGTCCTCCTGAAAGCGCTATCTTTTAGCAGAAGCAGACAGAGAGAGACTGACAATACTGAGGGAAGTACACAGCGAGAAAGGAAAGGAGGAAAAAGGGAGGGAGGAAGAGTGAGTGAGGGAGAGGAAGGGATGGAGCTAAAGATAGCTTTCTCTCAGAAGGTTTCAGCTTGCTCTTTGACTCTTTAGTGTTCTCATTTCCACAAAGAAAGGAAAAGCCTAAAGAGGAAAAAATAAGGACAGTGTGACAAAAGTAATCGTAGCTGCTGTGTTTGCAGAGAGGTTGTTTTTCCTAATAACAGATGCAAGAACATAAGAATACTTCAGCTGAAGCAAGCCTTTATTTGAGACAGGCTCTTGAAGGATTTTTTCTTTCTAAATTCCCCTGATGTAAAAGGTATTATCATGTCTTAATAACAGGCCTCCCTGTTTCATGATCTGCTCCAGTTTGCTGCTGTTTGATGTTAATACAAACTCAACACATAGTTCACATTAACTTGACTCTTCTTAATAATCCTCTGATCATTGTTCTGCATTCTCTTCCGGTTTTGAAATGCTTGGTCTGCCATTTCTGTGCTGATTCATCAGCTCTATAAATAAAGATTTCTAACAATGAGCCGTTTGGTACATTTTGCTTGTTTTGACAGCTTTACACTAAACTTCTGCACAAATGAAGGATTAAATTGTCTTTCTCCTCCACAAGAAAGACAAATATTTGTAGATGTATACTTTTAAAAACACTATTAAGCCTAATGTTTAACTGGGAAAGGACACATGCCTGGTCACCTACTGTATAATTTACTTTTCATGTACCAATTTCTTTGCAGTCTGTGTAAAATATTGAATCTATTCTAGATAGATAATCTATTTCTTGTCATGTGCTAAGATGCTCACCTGCACAGACAACAAACAAAGCACAAAATAATCTAAATATTATAGAAACAGAAGCTTTATATAACCAAGAAAAGAGCCCTGCTGGTCAACAAGGTTAATTTTGTCTGAGAAAATACAATCTCTCCTCTGTTCCTCCTTAAAACCAAACTAAAAGAACAGCTCCTTTCTGCTCAGTCAGAGCATAACCCCATCAGATCAGCAGCATGTAGAGCAGACGGATTAACTGTGAACTCACACAACGCTCAATTGTTCTCAATGAACAACTGCAAATACACTCACACTGAATAGTGTTGAAGGGGAGACAACTGACATTTAAGCAATTTTTCGTCTAACATCATGTTTTCAGGAGCCTAAAGTCTATCAATAAATCAAAAGGATGAGAAAAACAAATTTAAAAGCATAAATGACCATTGGCCACATATGATAAACACTAACTAAGAAAAAAATGCTTCAGTATACTTATTAGCACACAATGTATCAACATGTACCATAGTCTGTCTCTATTACCACTGAATAAAGGAGGTGGCACTAGTTTTCAGTGAATGTGGCCTTGAAAGTACTTTTGGTGGAAAGTTTTAGTGTCACATGGCTCACATACTGGCAAAGAATCTCATTCATTCTGTTATTAACAGCTGTAAAGACAATTACTCGCTTTGGTTCCACATAAAAAGTGAATCTCATTACTTTTAGTTTCAGTGATTTTCTCTGAGGTCCCCCACATACCAGTGACCTCAGTTAAACCTGCATCCACAGTTTTACCCTCCTGTGCCAGGCAAAATAATCCAATCAGATTATTTGTTTGGAAAGATGCTGCCACACTGCAGCAATACCAAAAAGTTCCACTCTTGTAAACAACATACCATAATGACGTACAAACAGAAGCAATAGTCTGACTAACAGTAACATCTTATTGTTATATTCTTCTGAATTTTCAACACTCATAACACGTTGAAATAAACAGCCAAAGCCTGCCACAAACACAGATTCTAAACTTTGAGTTAACTTAGAGTTCATATCTGTAAAAAACCTGGTCTGTACAACTAACTCACCCTGCAGCAACGCATTGAAGTGGCAGAACATGGAGGACAGGATGTGCACCAACTGGATCTATAGCTGTTAGGTTTCAAGTTTTGAATTCTAAATCATTTTTGTATAAAATCTTGTTTTTTACTCACCAACAGTCCCCCTCCTCCAAGTCCACCAAAGTACCAGATGTAGCTGGCCAGGCGGTCCTGCTGGATGTAGCTGCTTTGTCCCATAGGAAACAGCAGAAGCAGGTTGGCCAGGATACAGCAGAGGGCCAGAGGCAGCAGGGCCAGACCCAGAGACCTGGCAAAACCCACCGAACAACACATTGCTCACCCCAAAACACTCACAACCGCCGGCAGAGAGGAGAGAACTGGAATGGACCAGGGAGAGCGGAGAAAGAGAGAATGAGGGGAGGGAAGGGTCAGAGCAGCTGGGGAGCCAGGAAACAAAAACTAGTGACGAAAGTCTGCTGTGTGCATGTGTGAGTGTATGTGTGTGTATGGAACAAATTCTCCTTCCTTACAGGGGGAGTTCTGCAATGACACGACGTGCGCCAGGAGACACACTCACACTCACAGGAAGAGGCTGACCAATGGCTACACAGAGCTCAGCCAGAAATATGAAAAATCCCACGAGAGAGAGAGAGGGAGAGTGTGTGCGTGAGTGTGTGTGCATGTGTGTGTGTGTGTGCGCGTGCATTTCCCACAGCCTCTTAGCCAGCAGGGCCTCATAATACAGCACTCTAAAGAATTAATTTCCCTCGGAATGAATGAATGATGAGTCACTGCAACAGGTCGACATGTTTAAATACATCAGCTTGTTTATTCCTAATATCCTTTTTCCACATGGGGTGCACACAGTATATGTGCCCTATTCTTAATGATCACTTACTTTATTGACTATTATCATTTCATCTATAGGATTGTAAAAAAAATAAAAAATAAAAAATAAAAAACCTATCACGATATTGCTTGTGGTGTCCAAAAAAGACTCAAGACTAAAAAAATACTAATCTGTACTATACCTACAGCATTATATCACAGCATCTTTTCACTTACAAGATAAAGAAAAGGAAAAAGAACTCCGATGTAAAATCTAAAAGCCACAAAGTAACAGATTGGTAGTAGCAGAAAATGGAAATACTTCCTCAGAATTGTACCTAAGTTCAGTACTTGAGTAAATGTGATTAGTTACTTTCCAACATTTGCAAAGACATTGCTGAAGTATTAACTAGACGGTGATAAACATTACAGTCTATTAATGCTTTTGAGTGGGAATAGACAAACCTTGATGGCAGCATTTATATAGTCTATTAAATCTGAATTAAAGCATAAAGACCTCAGTGATTTAAGATATTTCTCACAAGGACCGATCTGATCCAAAATGTTTCATAGAAGTTTCCAAATTCATCGTAGTGCCTATAAGTAAGGACGTCTCTTTGTAGGTCACAATGATACAACAGCTCAGCGGGTCTCTGTGGGGCAATAGGGCACAACATGACTCCTAATAGTGCTGTGTCAGAAAGGCTCTGTATGTGTACATATGTGTGTTTCAGGGGCCCAGCATGTTGTGAGCTCCTTTATAATCCAGCAGGAATGCAGCATATCCAGATAAAGTGAGCTGTAAGCTTGAACTGGCCACTAACTAACAAGCTGTTTCAACCAGTGTTAATTAAGGCAGATTATGTAAAACAGAGTGTGTTTGGGTGACAGAACACATGGCTCTTTATAGCAGTAAACGGCTGGTACCAGGTGGGCTTTGGAGCTGTAAGGAGATCAACGAAGAAACAAAGTCCAACATCATGTTTCTACATCAACAGATTTGTGTTGAAGTAGAATCATGTTTGAGCTTCCTGCCCCACGAAACAAGTGGTTTTCAAGCTGTTTACCAACTCACCCATATTTTCAACATCTTCTTTCACACAACCCAGGCCACTGCATATACTGTGATATAATTTATCCTGTCTGTCTGTCTCTGTATTTATCCTGTCTGTGTGGTACGCTGAAGGGCAGCCGGGCATCTCCCGACGGCTAAAAATCTGCTCAAAGATAAAGCTTGTTCAGCGTGCTTGAAAGCATGCAGCAAAGAGCTGTGCCGGTGGAAAAGGCCATGCAGTCATCAGAATGAAAACACTTGGAGAGTTTAATGCACTCTGTTAGTTTCATGGTAATCTGCATGATAAACTGTGGGATATCGTTAGCTGACATTTTGGGTTGGAGGTGACAGACCATAGCTCAGTGTCTGAAATAGAAATGGTTTTCCTCTGGGCTGCGTGAATGTGCTCAGGAAATTTAATGGCAATGTGCCCATTAGACTGATTTTTGATGGTGGTGCTGGAGGAAAGGTCAAAGAAGCAAATGATACAAGGATTAACCCTCTTGAGGATTGACTATACTGTGAATATACAGTACAGAACAATACAGAACATGATAACATCCAACCACTAGTTGTTCATATGTCTTGTACAAAATGTACAACTTTACAGCCACGCAACAACAAATAAGCAACAACAACAAAAAAAAACTGAATCATAATTCCAAAAGGACTTCCGACACTATAAATCACTCCTGTTAAAACTTTGCACTATTCTTTTTGTATGAAGATATTTTGAGGCCAAATCAGCTCTTCTTCAGGTACAGAGGAATATGTAGAGGTCTACGAGTCCATGAACAGAGAACCTTGACAACTAAACATCATTTGAAAATAAATGAATTTATTTATTTGTCATATATAAAAATGTATAAAAATGTACAAATTCATGAATAGATCCAGCACATTTCTTAGATAATTTGAAATACAGACTGTTAAATGAGTTCATTTCTAACAGCACATACAAACATACTTTACTTTAAAGTGTAGGAAAATGTTTCACTGACTGACCTGAGTGACATTCTTACATTTTCCAAACTCAATTTGTTTAGAAAAATGGTGCAGCTACAATTATCATTTATTGATGAAGGAGGGTTATATACTGTATGTAATGACATGATTCTCATTTCTAGCAAACACCAGATCAGCAGCAATTAATTAAAAAGACTAAAACAGACAGTTGAGGAAGGCCACCTTTGGTATGAAATGTAGTGTCACACAAAGATGTGTTTTCCTCTTTGTTGTTCTACATTAAGAGAGCAAACAAAAGATTATCTTCTAAATTTAGCTTGAAACCAAGAGGACGTGGAGGGACACAATGACTGTGGTGCCAATGATTCCATCACAAACTAATTCTGAAATGTGGTGAGCAGTTTTAATTCAAACTGTTAAATGCATGTGAACTGCAAACATACAACAGGTGCAATGCATTGCTATGATGCTGCGCTGTGACTGTTATAAACCTGACTTGCTGTCAAGTTTCTACCTGGTAATAAATTCAAGCAGCTAATTAATGAAGTTAATATTAACTGTGACTTACGTGACAGCCAAATATTTATTGTGTGAGCTCTACATCCCCAATGTCGGAATTTGCCTTCAGAAAGCTTTGGGATCAATTTATCTACAGGAAAGACGAGAGCAGGTCTCACATGTCTAGTACCCCTGAGCGCATCCATCCCCTCTGGGGTCTGATCCTGCCCACAGCACCCTGGATGGATGATCAGCTTGACTGACAGATGAGTTCCACCAATCCCCCATGGTGATGATCTGTCCCCGCCCAAACTGAGACCTGTTGTGGCCTGTGTGTTTGAATGAAAAGAAAAATGAAAAGAAATGAAACTGTCCCATGTTTTATCTGTCACTGTAAACCAAAAACATCCTGCGTGTCATTAGGATGCTAAGATCATGAGATGAAGGCCTGTGGTTTGATGGTGCTAACAGAACGGGGCCTTACAGTCAGGCAGTAAGGAAGGTACACACAGGTCTACTCTCAAGTGATGAGCAGACAGTACATGTGGTTCCCTAAATTTCAGTCTTCAGTCCACAAACAGGTCAGAAGTTCGTAAAAAGGCTTACAATGGCTTCACCGCCAAGCTTGAAAATGAAAGGTAGTAAAACATAATTCGGACAGTTAGGAAGAACAGGTTCATTTTACTTTGTATTTTTCTAAAACTGACACCCTGAAATAATCTTAACAAATATTGATGAGAATTCATTTCAGGAGTTCATCATTTTACAGTTAATTTCATTAAGGTGAAACATGTTGCCCTAGAAAATCTATCCGTCACTGCAGCATTCATTTTGTGACAGAATTGTCCTTAATAAATGTCCAGGAGGACTAGCAGCCATAAGCATCCTCACTGCTTTATACATTGTGTGCAACTGAGCTATACAGAAAGGACCCAATCATGAGGGGTGTTCTGGTCCTGCAGATGGTGGGGGACTGAAATGCTGATGGCAGAATCACACCAAATATGTTCACACTCTTCAGAAAATCTAGAGAGAAAGTTGAGGTCACCCAGAATGATGTCAGGGTAGGGAAGAGGAACTAATGACAACATCCTGTTTGTAACAGGAAGCTACAAAGTTTATGGGAAGTACAGTCTAATACCACTGATTTATGACTACCAGCTGTTTCAGCTTTGTCTATGAATGTTAATATACATCAATATAACAATGAATGTAACACATGAATGTTTGAGTAGGCTACATGTAGCACCTTTGCAGTATAAATGACTGTTTCAGTGACATCTTGCACCACTGCTTATTAAGGTCTTCTTCTTCTTCCCTGTATTTTTAGTTTTCCATTTCTATTTTATGAATGAATAAATGAGCCGGTCTACTTTCTGGACATTTGGCATGCTACCCACTTAGACAATACCATGCAGCCCCTGCAAACTGTAATGGTGTAAATAAATAACAGGCACCTGTGATTGGCCAGTTGACTTTGTGGCCCCGTCTTCTCAGCTCCTCAGCGACCTGCTGGTCGACCCCCTCCTCCAGATTAACCAACCACTGATCAGCTAAACACACAGAGCGTCCAATCAGAACATGATTTCGATCTTTAAGGTTTCTTCTTCTAACAAAATCCCAGAATTCTCACCTTGTGTACAGATTCAGATAGAGTTTACAATGTGATCTAGCAATGGAGAGAGTTCATCTGACAACCACCCTACCATGTGATGAGGGAGGCAGCGACATCTTTTCTGGCTAATGAAACATGAAGTCAAATACAGTTTCCTGTACATGACTATGCAGAATATGTGTGTGTGTGTGTGTGTGTGTGTGTGTGTGTGTGTGTGTTGGGGGGGGCATACTTTTGTGGTCATAATGTACATAAACTCTTGGTGCATCCAAAGCTTGTTGCGGATTCATCCCAAATTCCAACATGTTCATCAACACCTAAAGGGCAGGGCAACATCAGATAATAACTCACGAACATAATACTCTCAAAACATTAAGTAAAGCAGGGTTTAATTAGACTAAAAAAAAGACAAAGTATTCCAAAACAATAGAGAGATTAGCGTTCATGACATAATAAGTTCATTTTCTGCACCTCAGTCTGCTCTTACAGCTTACCTGGACATGTCCTTGCGGTTGCATAAAAGCCCCCATCACCCCCAGCGCAGCAAGGAGTTGTGGTTTTTGTGATTTGGTTGCGCAGTCAGTGAGAAGTGCAGATATGATGGTGTGATACGGCCGCTTCCCCCCCACAACACAGTTAACGTGGTTACGACTCAGAGAAAAGCTGGCACCCCGGTTCTGAGAGATTGTATATAATGATGCACATCAGACGCCAACCTTTGAATCTCCTCATTTACTTTTATGCTTTTTTTGTTTTAGTGTGTTTCTTGGAAGCATATTATCATGTGACCACAGCAATGTGTCTGCAAAAGTTTAGCCTGTAATGTAAATAAAAAATGTTTCCAGGTTAGCACACAGACATATTTACACAGACACACACAAAGCACAAGCACACTATACATTCCTAATCTTTTAAGGTAACGTTAGCATGTAAAACAGGATTATAAAATAGGAAAATGTGCAACCTCTTTATCCACGCCTGGTGTTTTACATGTTCTTATTTGTCTTGGCTTCAGCAAACATAGACTGCACTCAATTTGTCACCAAATATTCCCACACTTACACCGCTCAACTAATGTCACCCTGGACTCTTTACCAACTCCATTGATGTTGCGATCTACTCTGCAGTGATGAGACAACACTGCATCCCTTCCTCACATGCACTCAAACACACAGTCATACCCTCTTTTTGACCGCTCAGACCTGCAGTGAAAATCCACAATCCTTCGGAACCAGCCCACTCCCAAAGCCCATATAGGTGCTGTTGACAAATGAGCAGGCATTGCCCTGACTGTCAATCACACAGAAATAGACCGTGTCACCTCCTGCCATCAGGCCAGGCTCCACTCCTTCCATGGCCCTACAGATACACACACAAACAACAACAAAAAATATGCATGAACCTTTACTGTTTTTGCTGAATGGTTATTAAAAATACCTGGAAAATCATATATTTTAAGAATTCCTTAGAGTTTTGAAATACACTGCCAGATGCATAATGAGGCAAGGTGGTCACTATATTTTAATATAAATACTATATTTAAATTGGAATACAAACATTTTTATCATATATAGGAAAATAATGTTCCTAAGTAGAAGCACAATGTCTCAGCTGCCAACCTTGCATATTGTAAGTACCGGCTATCACTTAGATAATGTTTATGATTGTGTGCTTTCTCACTTCCTGCCCTCTCACAGCGCTGCCAGACTCTATGCTCCAAGCACAACAAAAAAGCTCTCAGTCTGTAGTGCCACATATCCCTAATAAATCATTATGCCAGCCTTGGTAGTTAGGTGATACTAAATGACTGAAGGTGGTGGATCAGCAGATCAGTGTGTTGCCTAACGCAGTACCACACTCTTTGTAATTTAAGGCTATTATAATTAATAGAAATAATGTTTTACTATAATATAAAACAACAGCAGCATTTAGCACCACAGAATATGTGTGTGTGTGTGTGTGTGTGTGTGTGTGTGTGTGTGTGTGTGGATGTGTGTGCGCACATTTACAGATCATTATGTTGTTTTATACTTTTATTGTCTATCTGTTTCGTATACAAGTGATAATAAATCTAAGTTCAAAGTCTACAGTAAAAACACACTGTTGCCATAATAAACACACACACACACACAGCAGGCAGAACAGTGTCGCATGAAGGGATCGATTTAAGGTCAGGGGGAAGTGAACGTCTACAGTCCTATCTAAAGTCAACAGAGCACCACTGGTACGCAGTGGTACTAACAGACATACACCCTCTTACACACACAGAAAATGCACACACCTGTCCATGGTGATGCGCTGCGCTCGCTGATGGCTGTAGCTCTTGTCCAGTAAGGTTTCCAGGGGGATGGTCACATGATCTGGATCACCCAGATAACGCAGAGCGTCTGTTAATGCCAAGCGCACAGCCTCCACCAGTACATGGATGTAGTCAGAGCTGTTATGGCCTTCATCTAGACACAAACACACACAGACACGCAAACACACACACAACCAGTAAACAATGCTTGAATTTTCAGAGCTGCAACAGATGAGGACAAACATTTTGTTTTGTTTCACTTTGAAACAACAGAGGAAAAGATGACAGCAACTCAAATACAGCTGATAAATAAAAGACTATGAAAATGTTATTATTATGTGATTTCAGACATCTCATGTCATTTTTAGTGAACATAATCTAGTGCAATTTCCATTTTTCTTTTGCTATAGACACTAGTTTGTTCTTTGTCGTGACAGTCAGCTTGAGATGGCATTCTAGTCCAAGATGAATCAGAGTGAGTGTGAGACGTCTGGTGATTCACATGTGATTCATGTCCTGTGTGTCCAGAGTCAGCTGTCACTGACACTGGGTTGGTATCCTGAGGGCTGTCATTGTTTCTGATTGAAGATAAAAGCTAATGGAATTCAAAATGAGTCATTACACCAAAGTCGACTAGTTTTGCCATAATAGTGACAAGAATGAGAGTTTTTGTGAGTGAATGTGACTTTTTTCACAAAACACATTTTGACATGTGACTGTAGGAAAACCACAGGTGTAAATAGTAAAGCTGAGCTTCAGCGTCCTTGAACTGCACCTGGCGTCACAGCGAGTTTTACTTTAGATAGTGTTTGTGTTTTAAAACATGCTGTAACAACTTTGTAGCTGCCATTTTTTTTTGGAATTTCCCCTCGCAGGACTAATAAAGGAATATTGAATTTCCATTCAATTGATTTGTGCTTGATAGAACTCTTTGCACTTTAAAGTGTGCTATTGTGCATGTGAAGTTTGGAGACTTGCTATACAAACATCAGTTTGCTGTGAGTGTCCAAGTAGCCAAGATTTCTGCTGCCACCCGAACACAATGAGGGAGGAAGGAATTTTGTTTTTATGTGGTGCTAAACATGCTGTAAAATCCTCAAGGGCTTTATATAATCCACAGACTGTGAGCAATTTTCACTGGAATCACTTTCCACCAAAGAATATATAACACATAAAAAATGTTCTGAGTAAATTACATGGATTCTCTAGAGAGAGCCTGTCATTGTTTCTGGAAACAAGTGCTGCAGAGCTTTTCATATGTAATATGAATACCAAATTCTATTTACCTCCATTGTATTGAGATGAGGCTAGAGATTTAAGAAGAGTAGAGTATGTTCATGCTTTATCTTTTCTATGAAGTGAATTTTGACTCATCCTCATCACCACATTAATATCTATATTTGAAATTCTCTAGTACGACACCATAATGTATCTCTGCTGCTATGTTTTATCAGCATGCCACTAAATACCTTTGAGAGGGAAGTTCTCCAGGATGTTGAGCAGCAGCAGGGCAGCCAATCCCTGACTGTTAGGAGGAGGCTCCCACAGACGCACACCCTGAGCACACAATGGAGTCATTCCCTCTGCTGACCATGTTATCAAAATACAGATACAATAAGCGAGCATAGTCGCTGACCTCACCTTGTATTCTGTGCTTATGGGGGTGATGACCTCACTGTCATGGCTGCTGAGGTCATCCAGGGTCATGATTCCTCCATTTTGGCTGATGACATCAACAATGGCTTGGGCCACTCTGCCCTGGTAGAAAGCTGGTTTGCCACGCTCACCCAGCTCCTGATGATATACCGGTCCATCAATCAATCTATCTATCAATCAATCAATCTATGTATCAGCTGTTCTCTTTGCATTGTGCTTTTTTGCTTTGCTTCGTTTTAAAACCACAGTACACAACGCAAAAGGATTAAAACTATCATGTTTGATATGACGTAATGCAGCACGAGTCTAGTTTGAAAGATATGTGGGTGATGTGTCCACTGTGGTGTATATCTACCAGTCCAATCAGTGTTATCAAATGAACAGGATGCTGTGTGTGAATGTGTGATTTTTCACCACAAGGAAGTAACACACATTGTCATCACTGAGGAATGACCATTATGATGCCATGGAAACCATCCATCAATGAGGCTGAGGTCAATGCTATTGTTTCTACTGTCTCAGGAACATATGAGTGTGTGTGTGTGTGTGTGTTTGTGTTTGTGTGTGTGTGTGGATGTGGGGGCGTTGGGGAGTTATCATGGGCGTACTTGGCAGTGTTCCTGCATTACTAAAGACTGAGTGAGGTTTTCTGTACTACTACATCAAACCATCAAACGCTCAGTGACACACAAGCACTCACACACACACACATACACACACACACACACACACACAAAGAAAACTACAATATGCTGATGGAAAGCAGGTGTAATGTTTGCCGTGTTCACATCCTTAGTTTAACTTGTTATCTAACATTTGCTAATTAGCACAGTAAGTACTGTCCCAGACAAGAATGTCATTAGTTTTGCAAGTATTTGGTCATAAACCGAAGTATTGGAAAAATAAAAACAATGACCTGCTGGTGGTGCTAGATGAAAAGATAGGGGATCCGTGTGATTCATCCTCTGGGGGCCATGAATGTACGTACAAAATTTAAGACATACGCACACTTACTTTCAGTTGTTGAGATATTTGAGTCTGGACCAAAGTGGTGGACCAACTGGCCAACAAACAGACCAACGTTGTATCCCTCGAGCCATGCTCTCATTATTGAAAAACGATAAGTGCAGACAGTCCGGCGTTAAACGTTGTTTGAATTTGTTAGTGCTCGTCTCCTTCTTGCTTTCTTCTCCTTTTTATTCTCTCCCAGGTGTTCCTAGTTGGGGTGATTAGTGGTTGACCCTGCCCCATATTCAAGGGAGGCTGGAGGAGAAGGAGCTCTGTAGTCCAAACAAAGAAATTTCTGACTACCTTACAGATTTGTTTTGTTGTGAATTGTCAATAAAAGGTACCATGCTTTACAAATTAAACCTCAGGTATGGTGTTCTCTTTACATGTTCTGGTCACAAAGTTTGAGCAAATTGTTTTTTGCAGCCGTAACAAGTATTTTTATGATGGGGAAATGTGTAAAGCATCTGCAGGAACTTTTCAAACTGGTCCTGAAGCATAAACAACTTTTGTTTGCTTGTCATAGGTATAAAAAGCTAACAGTGCAAGGTACAAACAGAGGCAGTGTATTCAGCCACTGTTTGGTATATTGTAATATTACAGATGGTAGTAGAGAAGAGAATTTGTGCTGCAGGAGTGGTCTGTAGATGGTTTGGTACTTCTGTTATACTATGAATATGGAGCTATTACTGTAGCAGAAATATTCCTGAATATGGGTGGAGAGTTGTGTAACTGTATCTCATTCGTTGCTACATTTTTGCCAAGCCAAAGATCACCAGCAATTTTAAGCGTGACGTTGGGCTGCGATTGTGTATCATTTTTCCAACCTACTTTAGACAAACCAGGAAAACAGGTGCACTGAATTTCATATACTTACTGTTTATTATTAAAGTGTTTCTGGGGACAGGTGCCAAAAAGTGATAGTCCTCCAAAAACTCATCTGCTTTAAAGATATTTAAACTGTTTTTAATTTAACTGTTTCACATCAATGCTCTAATTCCTCTAAAACATTTTTTGGTTTTTACTATGACCACCTGTTCTTGTTTCCTTCTCCCCACTCCTCTCTTACAACCATTTCATCTTTGCATTCCAATCATCTCTGTCTGCCCTTCCTTGTCCTGCTTTTACTTCCTACCCTCCACCCTTCTCCTTCTAGTTTCCTCATTTACTGTCCTTCCTACTTTGCCCACTCAAACACAATGTACACTCATCCCTCCCTCTATTTACCTTGTTTTCATTCATAGAGTCCAACACTCTCATTTGTTCAGGGTTAATTACCCACTGTGCCCCGGCTTCATCCAGTCTTTTCCCATATAGAAGGCTAAGTCACGTTTAGAAAAAACAAACAACTTCTGGGAGGATGTGGAACGAGTACGCTGGTTTATCTGTGGCTCTACATTGTTCTGTTTCCTTCTTGTCTAAATAACACGAGTTCAGGAAAAACCTGGTGCTCCTCACGTGACCTACGAAAACGTGTTTCAAGGATTTACCTTCATAGTCTGGGCCAGGGCAGGGTTTCTGAATACTTGTCCACATCTGGGCGCATGACCATCAATCAGCAGGTCTCCACCTAGTTCCTTCCCAGCATCCCTCAGGGCAGCCACCCAGTTCGCCCAGTGGTGAGCTGCTACCTCGGCAACAGGAAACCCCACCTCTGCAAGCTCCACCGCCCCGCTCAGCACCTCCTGCAAGGACAGCTAGGGAAACAGGGAGAGGAAACACACGCTTATTACCTCATAGGAAAACTCACTGGGCAGGAAGTGTGAGTCATTGTTTTGAGATTAAATATGTGAAGACTAAAATTGGTTTGTAATTTCCTTTGAGGGTTTTCCAGACAGAAAAATATCTAATAATTGTTACCAATCAGGGCAGGTGAGAGGACACTTTTTCTGATGGGCCATAAATTCCTTAATATTCACTACTCACTGTTTTTAATTCAACAGTTTCCAAGACACAATCTGACACCAGAAAACAAACAGTAGTGAACATTTATCTCATCCCTTTATATGTGAGCAGGCACCATTGTTGTGATAGCAGTGTAGCGTAATGAGAGCATTTTAATTTGAGAAAAAATGAGTCATACCTCTAATACAAAACATATAGAGCAAGTTTTTGTGGCAAAACTATTTTTGCTGACTTCCCCCGCAATGATTCATCCTCCCTCTACGAGTCAGGAAAGACACTTTTTTCTGTGTTGAGGGACTGACACCAGAATTGAAGCTTTACAGCTGTTTTAGATTAATGGACCCCTATTATGAAGTCCAGTTGTAGCTGTACTGATATCATCACATTAACTACATTTACTTTGAATTTTAAGAATTCATGGGAATTAGAAGACTAACAGTCTGAGACCCCCATTTTCCTGGACCTGTAGAAACCATAGATGGCAAAGTTACTGCTGTTTTGACCAAAAAAGGTAAATATCCACAGAGCCCAAAGATAGTTTGTCCACTCTGCTCTACTTTGGGCATGTTTGTGTTGGTGCTCTGTATCCATATGGTTCCTTTTGCAGTAAATACAAGTAATTTGCATGTAAATTAGTAAGTTAGATGGCCCTAATGGGCAACCTAGGTGCTGCATAACACACATTGCAGTTCTACACAAATGGATACACAAAGACACACACAGTGTCAAACCTTGTGACTACCAAACAGCTGTACAGTATCACACCAGCATGCAGGGGCGCCTGGTACTGTGACATTCAAGACATCAAAGGGTGAAGGAGGGGCCTCTGGACTGTAGCCACGTTCTTCCAGGAAGTCCAGGGTCTGAGCTTTGGGTGAACGACCACTGAGGACACAGAGAGGGGCTCAGTGAATCATTCTGAATTATGAAGAAACAACCACAGTGAGAGAGAAGAGCCTCCACCTGCCGTTAATCGCTCTGATGTCTCCAGTGTTTCCATTGTAGAACAAGCAGAAGGCATCTCCACCAGGGCCAGTGCTGCAGGGCTCTGTTACCGCCAGCGCTGCTGCCATGGCAACTGCAGCATCTGCTGCATTACCACCACGCTTCAGGATGTCTGACCAGAAATACATATCCACGCGCAATTAACAACAAAACATATCTTCTCAGTTTCCCGCTTATGGTTTTTATTGGTGCAGACAGTTTGGGTGGTATTTTCAGTTTTCCTGGTATCCAACTCTCTGAGATTTTTGTCGCTGTTCCAAATGTCCAATAACCCATGTTTAGTTTGTGAGCTGAACAAACTAAATTCCTTTCACCTCCGATATCTAAAATCTCAGGGGCAGATGGACACATTAAACAGAAACTATCTGCAAAACAGAGCCAGCTGTTTCAATCTGTAGATCTGTGCTTCAATATGAATATGAAAGTGGAGCCCGTTTAAACCCACTGGGTGCTTTTAGCTGCATTGCCTTAGAATGATTTTTTGAATTAATTTTTCTTTTTAGCCATGCAGGGTAGTGCCGCCCACGCCCACTGTGGCGACGTGACCACGCCCACTCCGACTCACCTGTCCCGAATGAAGGCCATTGTCATCAGGTCACCCCAGGTCAGAGAGATTGTGTCAGTCTCACTATTTTCCAACATTTTAAGAGCAAAACGATTAATTGATTAATCGAGAACACTGGTTGTTTGTTCTTTAATGAATATAAGCTACTGTCACACACAGTATGGGGTCTGACAGCACTTACGTGCTGCGTAAGTATCTTCACCAAATCATCTCAGTGTTTTGGTCTTAGGGTTAATATGTCCAGGCCCACCTCAGAATAGCCCAGCACTTTCAAACTCTCTGTCTCTTTACAGTGTTCTGTGTTTCTGTCCTCCTTCGTGGCAGCTGTTGTAATAGTTTAGTAATTACTTCTTTAGTTGTTCAGCTCGAGATTTCCATGGCAACTGATTTGCACTCACCCAGTCCTATACTTGAAGCGAGCGGCTGGCTGGACGCCGCGCAGCCGTGTAAACATACCACAGGTGACCGACGAGAGGAGAAAGTCAGGTCGGTATCCATTCCACCTTAAATGTCAGCGACTGTTTGCAACAACAGGGTACAATAAACAAACTAAACGGACTTTCAACCCCAGATCGGTTACTCGGGCATCGATTGTGTTTGGCTGAACTAGGTAAGGCAGAAAAGACAAGCGGATGCCAGATACATCGATTGATGTGTCAGCATCAGAAAAGGCTTTTTGTTTGAGGGTTTGAAAACTGAAATGTTGCAGCGTGTTTTCTTCTTTTTCTTCTTAGACGTTAGACTATAATTCCCATTTCTTTCAGGCTGTTGATAATTTGTGTCAATGAGTGACAGGCTATAAAACAATAACAATGACTGTCAGGTGGGAGTTGGAACCCAGGGGGCATCCCTGTATCAGTGGTGTATTTGGACTTAATGAACCTCTAATAGGGTAAAATACAAATAACCACAAGCATTGTTTTATTTGG
The DNA here is from genome assembly GCF_051107435.1 of Chaetodon auriga. Classification (NCBI taxonomy): domain Eukaryota; kingdom Metazoa; phylum Chordata; class Actinopteri; order Chaetodontiformes; family Chaetodontidae; genus Chaetodon; species Chaetodon auriga. Next base: position 9,222,066 of record NC_135076.1, on the reverse strand, counting down.
CTGAGAATTCATCTATCAAAAAAAATGAAACTCTTAGAATAAAATTATATAGTATGCTAAGAGAGTCTTATGAAAGTTACCTCAACGCATTTGCACACTTACAAGTTTACATCGAGGGGAGTCATTTCATCTGTAAAAAAAAAAAAAAAAAAAATACAGGCGAAATAAGTTTCTTCAAGGGCACAAAAACAGCATAACATAAGAGCATCAAGGAAAAAGAGGGACAGAAGCTGCCGCTCATTCTGGGGATGTCGGTTAATGCTGTACCTACAGTATCTCCTGTCATTCAGTAAATCACACAGTAAAAGGGTAGGCTATGGGCGAGGGGTCTCATTCAAGAGACCTTTTGTTAACTTTGTGTTTAATAGCCACATATTACTGACTCACCTGGTGTATGTGTTTGTCTTTTCCATCACACAGAGAGCAAATAAATTCACAATCAGTGATTTTATGATGGATTCCTTGCTTAGCCCAATAAATAACACGTGGTCAAGTGATATCCAGGCAGAATTGCAGTCATTTGATCTTCAATTTGTACTTCTACTAGGCTTTTTTTTTTTTTTTGACACTTTCTATGTGTTGTTATTATGGATTAACTAATGAAGAAGTTTTTCTTGTTACTCACTAAACCAGTGGTAGGTGCAGGTCAGCGATGAGGGCTCTGCTGGATCGATCAACTGTCCATCATTTCCTCTTCTGTCTCCATGCACACAAAACATATGGTAGATCATTAACCCCTGCCTTCACCGGTGTGTCTGTGTGCACAAAGCAATGAGCTCACTCACAGAGACAGGCTGGGTGGGGTGGGGGGTATAAAGGCTCAACTGTAGCACCAACCATCCTAAGAAACAGGACAGGTGAGGCAGACAGGATCATTCAGAAGATTCAGTAAAGTGGACAGAGCTTTTCAAAGGAACGACCAAGGTTAAGAGGTGGAAGGAGAAATTGTGTTGGGGAGCTGCAGGTGAAGTGTTGCTATTCTCGGGCATCTCACACCCAACTGATGTGGAGAGGACCAAGACTGGACCAGATTTAAGTCTAAACCTCAGTTTCAGAACTAAGACATCCTTACCTTGTCAGTTTGATATAATTCAAATAAAAATATCAGGTTAAGCGGAGTCTTGAAGCCCACAAGATATTTTTAAAAGCCAAGGAGTTGCACTAGCAGAGGAGGTTGAAACATCAGTGTCAGAATGTGTTCAGGCAGTTTTGCCAAGTGTCTGGGGATCACTCTGATGCCTCTGTCGATTGTGTGTGTGCTGTGTAACATCCTGCTCTTCTTCCCTGGGGGAAAGCCTGTGGAGAGTGAACACATCACGGAGCAAGTCTGGTATTTTGGAGGCATTCTGGGATCTGGCGTGCTGGTGAGTATGTTAAAATTACAATGCAATGTTTGGTGAAATCCGCAATGCCACTATTGATTCACATTTATCAGCGGAGTCCAGGATGCACTGTGCCTAATATATGTTGCTTTTATCATCACTGAAAACAACGTCTCTGGATTCTTCTGATATTTTTTGTACAGTTTTTCAAATTTTATATGTTGCTACTATAGCAGACATGTACAGCATGTTGTCATCATGATAGCATCCGTGTAACTCATGAACACAGTAAACTGTGAACACAACAAAAATTCATCAGGGTTGCAACTCACAGTTATTTTCATTCTAGATTACTCTGCAAATTATTTCCTTCATTAGTTGATTTATTGTTTATTCAATTAAATGTCAGAAAAAAATGGTGATCCAAAGGTCAGATTGCAATCCAGTGCCTAAAATTATTCAGTACACAATCACAAAAAGGCAACTGAAGAATGTTTTTGTCTAAACTAACTGTTTCAGCTCTAAAATGTATACACCCAGTTGTGCATCACCTGAAAGAATTAATGATCTCATGAGATCTTGTACAGTCCAGCTACTTCACATTAAAAATTTTGGAAATACAACAGAAGATTATCACAGAAGTGCTTCTTAAAGAATCTATGAATCAGCCACTGAGTGTAGATTTATAGATGGGATTTGATCATTCTGATTGCATATTCACAAAGGCAAATAGCACATTTAGGTGCTCATTGAATAATACCGGTTATCTTAATAATTATCGTGTCACATTAGTTGGGACGTTCATTTCCTCCTGCAAACATCAGAGGAACAAATACTTCATCTGCTCAACTGTATCGTGTGTGTGTGTGTGTGTGTGTGTGTGTGTGTGTGTGTGTGTGTGTGTGTGTGTGTGTGTGTGTTTGGGCCACAGATGATATTTCCAGCTCTGGTCTTTCTGGGTCTGAAGAACAATGACTGCTGCGGTTGCTGTGGCAACGAAAGCTGTGGGCGGAGATTTGCGGTGAGGAGATGTTTCCCTGTTTAACTTCTCGCCATACTGAAATGATTATTCACAGCTGTGACTTTCAAAAGTCAGAGGACAGGATGAATAGAATGGGTCCCATAATAATTCTGCAGAAACAGAAGTCTAATGTAATAAGTATTGACATGCCTCAGTATTCCAGGGCAGGCTGAATAAAACACTGAGGATTAGATGTTAGCCCATTTTAGAAATGCAAACAAGATGGTCTGATGGCTTAACAATCGAGGTTGTTTGCATGCACATTATCAAAACACTTAAATTGAAGCAGTTAAATGGAGTTCAGCCATCATTAATTTTATTATGTCCGTCTGTGCTTTTTCCCATCGTTACCTGTCAAAATGCCTTCACTGAAAAGGCCTTTTAAACCAGCCTGTTGCTCATGCAGTGAGTTCAAATCACATGATGCCCAAGAACCAAGAAAGTCTTTGTTCTGTGTACATCCTTTTCAAAAGCCATCGATTAAAAAACAGCCATTCATGCAAAAGGACATTTAGCCAGAGAACAACGCCTGCACTGGAAGAAGATCTTGTGAAAGGGCTTCCATGTTTGGGCAGCTCATCACTTTTGATATGTGCCACCAACCAACATAAGGTGAATGGCAATTATTTGTTGCCTTTGTAAGTTCTTGTATTTAATTGGTGTTCAATTTGAATTAAAAAAAATAAACTAGAGAAACTTCGATTTAGAAAATCAAATGTGGGTGATCAGATTATGAAATACCATTTGCACGTTAACCTAAGTTAAAACGTAAGTTCCAGTTTATTTTGCTCTTATTATCAGTAGCTTGTTTGCATTTGTGCCACATTTTTGTCTTTATATCAAGTAAATATCTGAGCTGTGAATTACGGTAAAAAGTGACTTCTTTAAGAAAATAGGTTAAGAAAAATTTAAATTGGTGAGCCTTGATTATAAATTGATGTGTTGCTGTGTTGCAGCATTTCCCCTCCACTCCTTACCTGTACTTTCACCTGTTAACGGTTAAGTCTAATCACTGATGGCATGTAAAACAAACACAACGGCACTATGTACACACCCTGCATGATTTACACAGCAATAAATGCCAAACACACACACACACACACACACACACACACACACGTATTCACACAGAAATTGATGACATTTCCATCACTGTAACAAGAAATTCCCCTGATGGGAGTTTCACATGACTTTAACACACAGAGCGCGCATTGTTCTGGTTCAGACACACATACTGATCAATACTTCAGGAATGTGTAGGTGTGTGAGAGTGTGTGCGGGGTCCAGCAAAGAATCAGGAAACAAAAGTCTGTCAGATTACAGTACACACACACACACACACACACACACACACACAAACCATCTTGCATCTTGGTGCGCTGTTCATGACCCTCAGCCTGTTCTCTGCACACCCAGAGAATAACTTCATTGTTGTCACAAAGGTTCAAAGCAAGATTGTTAAAAGTATTGATTCTCAATAACTGTTCTCTTTCTGTGTGTGTGTGTGTGTGTGTGTGTGTGTGTGTGTGTAGATGCTGAGCTCCATACTGTTTGCAGCTGTGGGTGTTATGGGGGCTGGTTATTCAGTCATTGTTTCTGCTGTGGCCATTAACCATGGACCACAGTGTGTGCTTTCCAGAAACGACACGGACAAGATGTGGGGCACTCCCTTCTCAAATGGGTGAGACACACAGCTCTATTAAGTATTAAAACACTTATTCTAAATACCAATGCAAAGATGTGCATATGGGACATGTAGCTTACTGTAGTGACAAACCTAAACCACATTTTCAGTGCCATGGAAATCAATCAACTTATTTCAAATTTGAATTTGACTTTTCATAATTAGTCTTTGTTAAAGGAATAGCGAAACATTTTGGGGAAACACGCTTAGGTTTTGTTGTTGGTAGTAAGATGAGAAGACTGACACCACTCTGAGGCATGTGCAAAAACTGTGGAGGAAAAGCTGGGAGTCCTTGCCTCTGGTGGTTTACAAGGACCAGGACTGGCTACCTGGCAGTGTTGCCAGGCTGGTTCACAAATGTTATTATTAGCCATAAAATAATATGAATGATGGGGGAGAAAACTGCGGGAAGTGCAGGAGGGGCACCACCCCAGGATCCTTATGGACCACATGCCTCTGGTCTTTGTGCTAGGCTAAGCAAACTGACTCACACTTCTAGCTCCATAACCCACTTAACTCACAGACATGAGAGCAGCATTAATCTCTGAAAATAAGTGAAAAATTGTATTTCCTAAAGTGTCAAACTGTTTCTTTAACAGACTGGTTTTGGATGCAGAAGAAAATGAAGGAGGGTAGCATTTTCCCATTCAAAGATGCACAAACACAAAGGTTCCAGTTTTGGCCTGGTGTTCACAGACTGATGTTTCTGGTGTTCTTGTCCATGGTCCAGTTCACCACTGTAGAGCCCTCCACCGCTTATTGCAAATGATGTCTCACAACACAGCTGAACAACAACAAAAAGCTCCCAAAAACTGAATCTGCTTTGCTCACTCACTGATCACCCTGCTCTGCACCAGTTTAAAGAGTCTACACATAAAATCTTGTCTCTCTTTCTCCTCTCCTTTCCAGTGACTACCTGTCCAACAAAACGATCTGGTCGATTTGTTTAGAGCCTCCCGGTGTGGTGTCCTGGCATCTCTCTCTGTTCTCTGTGCTGCTGGTCATGGGTTTGATCCAGATGGCGCTGTGTGCCGTGCAGGTGGTGAATGGCCTGCTGGGAGCTCTGTGTGGGGACTGCTGCGGCTGCTGTGGAGGGGTCAGTATCTAGACTGAGATGAGATGAGCGCAGTTTTGTCTGTTTATGAAAAGAATTGGATGCATTTGAAGGGAAATGTGCACATTTCAGTTACTATATTATGATTATTAATAACATTGCAGCCATAAAAGAAACACAGGTGTGAGAAAAGATACTGTATGAGTGTGAAGTAATAGATTTTTTTTTCTTCTAGTTTCTTTGCCCTAAAAAGACTGATCAAAACTGTATTTTTATCTGGTTAAATAAAGGAAAAAGAAGAAGAAGACTATGATCAAAGAAAGAAATATAGCGAGATACTGATATGAAAGATAAACGATAAAGATGCAGGCTTGTTGATGAGTGAGGATCTGACAGGAAGTTTAAATAGCTTGCTTACCCGGAAGAACACTTTATTTATTCAGACAATTAAAATGTAATTGAGATTCTGTATATTGACCATTTTATTTCAAATTTCAAACTTAGTTAATGAGTTATTGTAAGCTTACTTACATTTACTAACTGAGATCCAGTGAATTATGCAACTGCTCATAGCTTTAGGATTGGTGTTAGTAAACAGAGATGGACTCCATTTTTAGAATAAAACACATGAAAATGTTGATAATGTTTGTCTTTTAGAGCGACAAAGCCGTCTGAGCACTTCCTGCAAAGGTCTGAAGACGACTGTTTCCTGTATTCATTCTGAGGATGACAGCAGTCTCTTGCTTTATATCATGTTTCTGCATTAGAGCTCATTATTGCATTGTGTGCATTAAAGACACTGGTGAAATGACAGAGCTCTGCTCTGTAGCAAACACTAATGCCTCCGTTTTATCTTCTTATTAAATCTTTTTTTTTTTTTTTTTGGTTTTAACTACTTTCCAACAGTAAGCACTGTAGTTGATGATGTTCCTCATGATGCATTTATTTGTATCAGTTTTTGTCCATTCAGTCAAAATAATAGTAAATATCCTTTTTTTGATATATGAGAACCAGATGGGAGTACAAGACAGCATAGGGTCATGTTACTGCTTTAAATATTATTTTTGCTCTTTCTCTTTTCAAATATTTCTGTTGCATGACTGCCCCCTGCTGTGCATGTAGGTGTTGTAAGCATGCGCATGATGGGGGTTTAACAGGTTGTAGAAATAGACTTACAGTGCATGTATCTACACCACGATTAAAATCTTACATCGTGTATCTTGTCATCAGTTGTCATAATGAATGTGTTGTTATGTTTTGTGTTGCATCGTTCACTGTAGGGATGGATGTAACTGTCACTCAATCACCTCACTTTCATGCATGCTTACATGCGTAGACCTCCTCATGAGGCATTAACTTGTCTGATGTGTTATTAAAGTATGACTTTCTGCAAGTCTAGTGATGACTGATCTGATCCCATGCTGTTTACTGGAGAATTAGTTATTTTTACTAACATCAGCAGCCAGCGGTAATTACAGTACTAACAGGCCATGGACATTAAATATCACTGGGTTAAAAATTGACCCAGCATGGGTCAATACAGACCCAACGTCATGTTGTTATGGTGTTCATTTAACCCAGGACCCATGGGTAGAACACCACACAACAGAAGTGTTGTTTTGATCCAGTAACTCAGCAGTAATGGAAGCGTAGCGTGAAGTTTACCCAGTGCTGGGTCGGTGCTATATTGAGCCACGCTGGATCAATGTTTAACCCAGTGAATTTTAATGTGTGCAGAAAAAGTAACTTATGACGGTTTATTGACATTTGAAGAACCACAGACTGGGCCTAGTTTAAAGAAGTAAAAGTCCTCATACCACACTGTGAGAATACTCCACTACAAGTAAAGATCCGGCATTCAAAACCTCTGCTCAGTAAAGTTATCAAAGTATTATCAGTAAAATGTGCTTACAGTAGGGTTAGGAAAAGTAAAAGGACTCATTGTGCAGTAAAATGATCCCTGTCACTGTTTTACCATAATATCTGATGTGTTTGGATTAATATTACTGCTGCTGAATATTTTACTTGTAATGCTTAAGTACATTTTGACTACAGTACCATGCTTAAAATATATATATACACACACACACACACACACAAACACACACACATTTACATATGTATAAAGTACTTGTACTTCTTATACTTAAGTACCTTTTACCTACCTGGTGATGTTATTACTTTTACTTTTTCAAAATTCCACATGGACAGGCATGAGGAGTGACTGGTGAATTTTAAGGTGACTGCAGATTAACGACATTTAAAGTGGCAGCAGGTGCAGCCATCACAGTTAGACCCTTGGATAACATAGTCCAGAATGTGATAACACGATCACAGTCATTCCAATTCCATTCTAGTTTTCTTGATATGTAACAGTTTGAATTATGTGTGACTGGCTGACTTGTATCATCTACATAAGTCATGTGTGTATGCAGAATGCACTGTCCAAACAGACCTATGTATTTGTTTGCCATTGTGTAACAGTGTAACAGTTGGTTTGGGAATATAAAATGCTGCCCAAATTACAAATTGCAACTCCTGTTAAAATAAGACAAGGAAGGAAAAACTGCTTTTTATTTTTTCCTCACTGAGAGGAGACAGAGAGTGACCTTCGCTCCATCTTCGCTTGAGAGTGACTGAGCCTTTCCAGGATGCCCCTTTCATACCAAATCACCTGTTACCACTGAGCCAGTTTACCTGTGGAATGTTCCAAACAGGTGTACATGGAGGTAGAAAAAGGTCTTTTAGCTTTCTGCAGATCTTCCTCTCAGGCTGCACATGACTCCAACAAGCTCCACCAATAAGAGCATGAGCTTAGCTTATATTAGGCTGAGAGCTGCTTGTAATGCTTATCGCGGTGAGAGAATGGGAACAAGTGCAGGCGATAAGACTTAGATAAGTCTTTCAGTATTTTAATCTGACAAGTTCAGCATACTGTACTGGATAGTTCCCAGTCAAACAGTCAAGATACTATCGGGCCACACAGAGCTGATAAGCAAACAAACCATTAAAAAAAAAAAGGATGTATAGTTACAGTAGACAACTTCAAGATATGAGTGTGATCATAAAAGGCATCTCTTAAGGCAGAAACCCTAATCTTAGTTTAAAGTAGTTGTAACTGTCTTTTAACTACTTTTTAGCCCCCTTTCTTTTAACGCTTTTATCCAAACCTAACCCTTCCAAACCATAACCAAGTGGTTTTTGCTCCTAAACCCAACCAGACCTTAACCACAGCCCTGTCTTAATATAAAATATAAAATTGAAAGATAAAGTTTGAACAGAAGAAATATGAAGAAATATCAATATATTAATGTTTGACCTCATCAACTTCATTGATTTTTGTAAATATCTCCTTATGAATTTGATGCAGCAACGTGTTTCAAACAAGTTGGGACAGGAGCAACAAAAGACTGGGGAAGTTGTGGGATGCCCCAAAATATATTAGAAAAAACTGTAGACTGGATCAGTGGCCTGAACCCAACTGTCCAGCACCATACACAGTAAGGGTGGGTTCAGAAGCCCCTGAGCAAAGGTGACCCCCTGCTTCAGATAGACACATGATAGACTCACCTTCCGTGGGTGAACCAGAAAAAAAAGCCTACCACAACATGGGCCTCGCGTTGCTCTAGGAAGCCGCCACACTCACTGTACATTGTAATCATTTGCAACCAAGCGCTTGGATATGCAACAGTTGAAACTCGAAATTTGTCACAAAGCAGGGCAATGTGTTTGTGCATCTACAATAGTGTGCTTTGCTGACTGTCAGCCATGTGTTGTACTGTACAGGTTAAGTCTTGCATGTTACCATTGTAAATGTGAATATCTCTAAGTTTATGTTACCTTGCTTATCAATCAAGTGCAAGCCTTGTGAAAAACAACAGTTCTATTTATCTGTTTTACCAAAGCATATTCTCTGTCCGCAGTGTTTCAGTAATGAGACAAGAACTGCTGTGATGGCAAATGGTATTACCTCAAAGTGGAAGTGACTCCCTGCCCTCTGATGACCCAACAGTGTGGTCCATCCCAGCTGACACTGGAATCTATAAGCACAAGAAGAACTGATGTGTGTTTGACTTCCTCATGCAGAGATTGTAAAGTAAACTGAGGGTGATATGGATTAAACTGAACATTTTGCAAGGATTTTACTTCAGTTTCTTACATATGTGTGTACAGTAAATGATTGTTTGATGAAGTCACGCTCTGTTTTTGATTTGGAGTTTTACTTTGCTGATGATGCTCAATGAGACTTTCGCATCTCGCCTTCACCACGATGGCTGTTTGAAAGCATGCTTGATTTTTTCCACATGTTCTAATGACTTTTTCTTTTTCATTGCTTTTTAGATTTTTGTACTTGTCATCCCAAGAACATTAAGTTCTCCCAGTGTGTGTTTCCATCTGTCTTGCAGCAAAACGAAGTGATTGATTGGGCTGAGTCTGCTAAAACGTTCAAATCTCTCTGTAACATTCAATATTCCACGCTAAATAAGCATTATTTAATCTGTTTCATTAGGACTGTGTGGGTATGATTTGATCACATTTCATTGTCTGTGGGCGACTTTAGTATCACACTTGAAGATGACCGTGAGGGCAGTCGGGTACGATCCATAAATGAAGAGTGAGTACTTTTTTTTATGGTAGCCAAAGATGAGAGGTCAGCCATCTCCCATCTCTCTGCTTAAGCTGACCTTTGATAAACATTAGTAACAAGAGGAAACATTTTGTTGAATTATTAATATTTTTTTTATTAGGCTACCTTGCCTCTCCTTACTGTGTCACTGTGTTCAAGCGGAACTGTATTTCACGGACGCCCCTGGCGAACACGGAAGGAATACACCGCGTACCAATGTGTTTCCTACCACCTACCGGGTGACCCCGGGGATGAATGATAAACTGTAAAGTGTGAGGTTTTCAGCTTGAAACAGAGGTAATAATGTGGCGTGTGTGTTTCTGGGATGTGGTTTCATATTGTAGCCAGATGCTAACTCAGGCCTGAGCTGTGAGTGCTAGCAGTTAACTCGGTAATGTTGTTGTTGTTGCTCGCGTAGCTAGCTAACGTTAGCCGCTCTGCAGTATAAGCAAGCGCTACAGTTGATTTTTCAAGTTTCACGTTAGGTGTTGTCAGTCCGCAGACAACTTCGGGTGTTGGTATGGCTGAGAGAGGAATCTGAGCCGGTGAAGATGAACCGAGTAAAGACTGCTGGTTTGACTGGTTTCTGTACCTGGTGTACTGGGTCAGGGTCTGACTTCTGTTCACGTGTTTCTTCTGTGTACATCTTCGCGTGTGTTAAATGTCTGTTTGGGAGGTTGGCAGAAAAAAAATATTTCTCTATATTTTTACAACTTGTCTGTTATAGTGTTATTAGCAATTTTATCCTCATTTACATTTGATATTAATTCAAGAGTTGAAACGATCAGCTGATTGATCTGCACCATTGTTTCACTGGTTCCATCTCTTCAAATGTAAATATGTTCTGCTTTGCTTTGACTATAATGTTTGGCTTTTGAACTCTTAGTCAAACAAAATGTTCTTTGGGAAACCGTGATGGGCATTTTTCACTATTTTCTTGCAATTTATAGACCAAATGATTGTCTAAGAGAATAATCAGAAGTGTCACAAATCAATGATGAAAATAATCTTAAATTGCAGCCCTAATCCACTGATGGTTTCTTTTTCTTGTCAGTTAACCTTTATGTTGTGTTTTTGCTCTGTCCCACCTGATCTGTTTACTCTTTTCATCAGATGCTTTCTGTTATATTTAGAAGAAGCACCTTTGCAGCCCAGAAGGTAACAGCCATTTATGATTCCCTTTCTCCAAAAGCTCATATTTCTAACAATTTATCTTTTAATACTAAAACGTATTCTAAATTTTAATACAAACGTCTTTTTAGGTGTGCCATTGGGCAGGCCCTCCACAAAGGTGCTGGACATTAGCCCTGACTGCAGCCTCTAATGGTGGATCCAGGTCCCTGCAGACCTGCTGGGCCTCAACTGCAAGGCCTCCATTTTCAGAAGGGTACAATGGACGAGTAAAAACTCCCGCTGTCCTCGGTTTCAGGAGGATTGAGCTCTTCCAGAGGATGCTGCCTCATGCAGCTCCGTGTTTAATGAACAACCAACATTTCCACTCCTCTGCTGGGAGGCTGAAGAAGCGACCACAGCCTGAACCTCCTCCCAGAGAGCTGGATCTGCTGCGGTATGACATGAAGGACTTGAGGAAAAGTCCCAAACCTGCCCTGTACCTGGGGTTTGCAGGGCTGGTCCCCTTTGTTGTTCCCACACTGCTTATGGCCATGACTGAGATCTACTGTCCAGAGTTGGCCTATGCTCAGGTAGCTTATGCTGCCGCCATTGTTTCCTTCGTGGGTGGAGCTCGCTGGGGCTTCGCTCTTCCTGAGAACAGCCCAGCTAAACCTGACTGGATAAACCTGGCCAACAGTGTGGTTCCCTCCCTGATTGCATGGGGCACCATGTTGCTGAGTGACAGCATTGTTTCTGCAACCATCACGGTGATCATGGGACTTGGAATCTCATTGCATTATGATCTAGCTCTGCTGCCCACTTACCCCAGCTGGTTGAAAGCCCTGCGCTCCATCATGACCACCGTTGCATTTATTTCTCTTCTTGGCACTCTCATAATCCATGGAATATACCCAGAAAAGAAGATGTTCTCGGATTAAATATATAGAAATATTTCCAAGTATAAAGCCATCTTGTTTTTATTTTGGTGGTCCTATTTTAACGTATTTCACTTGATACTGTCTTAATCACAGGACTGTCTGGTCATGATCTGGGTGGTTTTCTAAAAGTTGTGTATTTTATGCATCATGCCAAAAACTGGCCTCTGTAAAAGCAGAACAGTAGAATTAACATCTACTGTGCACTCAGGACTGTATTTTTTCCCTCATCAGGCCTTACATTAAAGCCTCTGTGTGGAAGTTATATGCCACTGTACCATCTTTCAAGTTATTCCAATGGAATAAGTTTGACAGTGATTTTTATTTTTTTCAAACTACCACCAGAAATCTTCAAAATCTGATTTTTCAAATGCCTCACATTAAAGGAACTTAACACAATAGACTGAAAATGTGGAACAAGATCTTGCGCATTGAATATCAAATGAAAGCACCTTTATTTATGAGCTGCATTCAGCGCACATTATTTTCAACTTACCAGAACCAAAAAACGATTCCTCCTGAGAGCCATTTGTCACATGAAAGAGTGAAAAGAAACAGATGCTGCAACGAAGAAATGATCTGTTTTATTGATTGCTTTCCTTCTGCTGAATGACTGACAATGTTCTTTCAGTCCCTTCTTTAGTCCAAGGTTGCAAATTAGCAGAGCCACTGTTACTGCATCCTTTTACGTGATCAGGATCAGACGGCTAAAGTCAGAAGAATCACAGGGGAAAAGGTATTACATAAGACCTAAAGTGGAGTAAGCTCTACTTAAAGCCTCAGGGGTCAAATGCGCACCGTCAAACGGCAGAACGCACCAGGTGCAAGTGAAAGCTTGTGCTCAGTTTGGCATACATTGGCAGCAAGTTTTCAGATTTATGAGGTTTGAGATGACAGCAGGCTCGTTGCTTACCTCAAGATGTTGTACCGCACATTTAGAAATTCAATGAATGTACTCAAAATGTCTCACTTTTGTATTCAAATGTTTTATTCATGTAAACACCAGCATCTAATTAACCAAACATTGAAAAGAAAGGCCAGAAAAAGTAGAGGGTCGAGACGTCCATGGACAAAAAGCACATAAGGCACATTACTCCCCTGTTCACCAAACTCACTGAAAATGTGCAATAATGACGTCCTATAGAAAAGAGACCTTTGTGGAACAACACTTGGGTGTAACCCATTTTAAAAAGACCCAAACTGTCTCCAACAGAATGTGAATCACCGATGAGTAAATACAGTATTGCACTTCACAAGGTTCCTCAGATGTGTCAGTGAAACAGCTCCCCACTCACAGGTAACATCTTATACAATATACTGGGACACTACACGATGTCTGGAAATAAGTGGAAGGTATGAATTTTCAACCTTTGGTCTTCTTTTGGTAAAGGTAGCAAATAAAGTGTTATTCCACTTCAGGAAGTGTGTTTGGATCGGTGCAATAAGGTGCCTATTGGTCAAATATGAAGAGAACATGACACATTTATGGTGTGGTTGCATAACAGGACCCATACTTCAAGAGCGCGATATAAAAAATGACATTTCTACCCAAAGCAACAATTTAAAAAAAAAAAAAAAAGTCTTAGATGAAAATTAGCCACTAACCAGTTTTTCTAATGTTCCAATTCGTAATATCCACCTCTGGTTGATTAGGCTGAAAGTCAGTTGACCCAAAGTGGGCCCAGACGCTGACTGTGCGTAAATCTGCAGGTAAAAACATTGTAGAAGTCTTATTAATCATTAGCAGCCCTTTGTGATACTGCAGGATTTCTTTTTCTAGAACGGCTCAACAGTTCAGCCAAAGTGCTGCAATCACTTCAAAAACTTCTACAACATCTCCATCTGCAGCAGTTTGAGCCCGGACTGTGGTGACCTACACGTAAACAAGCTCTTTGTATGACAGGTTGACATAATACAAAATGTTCCACATCCTCTAACTCAAGGACAAACACGGGGACAGATGACGCTGCTGCCTACTTCTGAATACCCAAGCCAGACCGCATGTACTCGTACACCACGTAGCTGATGCTGACAGCCGGTATGACCTTCATGAAATTGGGTAGGATACCGCGGTAAAGTCCAAAGAAGCCTTCCTTTTCCAGAATCTTCTTCACCATCAGGTTCATGGGCAGCTGCTCGGAGCCCTCGAGTGAAGCTGAGAAGAGAGATGAAAAATAAATGTGAACCAGGTACCTCTGGACAAGAACACGGAGCCCTGGGTTAATGCCAGCATTTGCTTCCCTGTACCTTGTGCCTGCATCCTGGTGCGGATCAGAGCCAGGGGGTAACTGGCCAGCTGGCCACACGTGCTGGATATAGTACCACAGCCAAGCAGCACCAAAATGCCGGGGTTGGCTGTGTCTTTGGCGTAGTGGGACAACCAGAGGTTCTTCAAGCTCTGGTGAGGACAGGGAGTGTGAGAAAGGAGTATTAGTTATGTCTCACAAAATCAAAAGAGTGGCATGTATAATACATGAGAAATGGAGTTTTTAATGACAGACGATGCATATGGAAGTAGTCATATCACGTACCTCGTACACTGCCAGATCGATGCCAGCGTAGGGGATGATGCCCAGAATATTGGGGATGTAGCCCTTGTAAAATGCTTTCACTCCCTCCCTCTTCAGGATTTTCTTGGTACAGTCAAACATCCCTGAGTACTGTCCGGTCTTCCTCAGGGTCAGACGGGTTTTCAGCACCTGAAAGGACGCAGATGATCGGTGAGGTTGTCCTGCACTTCACCTTTAAGGGCTTTAGGTTTCTATCCTCAGTGTTAAACATATGTGACAAAACAGTGACAAATGACAGTGTCTTTGCAGATGTTATCAACCTGCAAGGACAGAAATCTGCATCATCCTCCATAAAGTCACATCTTCCTGCTTTGCTCTTTATTTTCAGTTTAGACTGAAAGGGGCAGGATTTTTTAGACACTTTGTCTAACCTGACAGTCGTACTCAGACATAAAAGAAACCATGCACCCAGATCCACCTGGAAACGCCTCCACCTGTGCTCACCTCCATGGGGTAGATGGCAGTTTGTGCTGTGGCTCCAGCCAGCGATCCAGCCATGAACCTCTCGTGGGTCTTGATCTTGCCTGGTTCACTGGACAGCAGCCTCTTATACTAATGAAACACATCAAAATGACCCTCAATAGTCATTCAGCAGTGACAAAAGGACCGTTGGCGTCAGTACTAAACAGCCTGAGGTGTAGACTGTAACCAGTGCATAGGCTTCACCTGCTCATAGGCCATAAACTTAATGGCAGTCTCAGGGGCGATCTTCAGTACGTTGATGCCGTTTCCTCTCCACAGAGACGTCAAGCCTCCTTCTTTTAACATTTGCTTAAAACCACCGCTCAGGCTGATTTTATTGCTCTTGGAGGCATGCACCTGTAGATGAAAACACCGAGCAAATGTAAGCCATTATTTTCAAAAAGGGAATACATTTATACCGTATTAAAGGCAGCATATAAAATACTGAATTACTTTGACTTTTGCCTCATTATCTATTGGAACAGCTTCTCCACATTCTATTGGAATTCTGTAGTATGGAAGAATTATGTTGCGTTGGCCTTTTACAGAGTAAATTTTATGACCACCGCAAGCAAAACACATTCAGAATATTTTTCAAAATGTGATTTATGACGAAGATCCGACAGAGGGGATAACAGCCAACAGCTGACACACCTGCATGAACACCTTCATCCTGTCCAGCGGGGCGGTGCCGGTACGGGACACGGCGCCTGCCATGGCCCCCGCTGACAGCTGCTTCCACCACAGACCGGTCGTCTTCTCCTCCTCTGTGAACTCATCTGGGATGGCGAGGCTGTCACCAATGTCCAGCACCTACACACAACACAACATGATGAAATCACAGCAAAAATCAGGAGTGTCAATCAGGAATCTGACTTTCACTGGAGCTTTGTATCAGTTCAAATGTCATTTCAATCCCATTGAAGCCTGCGGGTTGGACTCATTTAAGTCAATTGCACAGCTTCGCCTTGAGCTTAATGCCTGGCAGGACCAGACAAGCACCATGTCCTTTCCGAATATCTTACATAACTACAGCTCCATGCGGTGAGATCAATTACATCACTGCACGGCACATTACGAAGCCTGTTGTTTCAGTAACTTTAAACCAGAAACACTTGGAACACTCTGCACCTCTAATCTGAACAGACAGACAGTGATATGAAGGCTTGTGTTGATGTTAGTCATGTATTTATAGTAACGTATTGCCTTGCACACGGAACACTTCAGTCATTTCTGTCAAAGCATTACATAAAAGTGCAACACATCAACGACATTTTGAGGCAACATGCACTATATCACTTTACAGTCAAGCTGAGACTGGAGAATAGAATCAAATCTGTCCTCATGTCCTACACCAGCATCTGTACTGTGTAATAAAATGGTAAATAGTATCACAGCAAGACGCCCTACCTTCATAAATCTTATAATGTTCCGACTAATCAAGACTTTGTCAGAGATGTGATGATTTATTTCGAATTCTCAGGGGATTTTGTGGCTGTCTGACTCATTGTGCAGAATATCATGCACACCTTACAATATAATTTCATTCTGCTCCACCACCAACTACATCCTCAAAATCGCCGTTAATGAACGCCTTCCTCCCGTAGTCTCAACAAAGACTGAATACTAAGCTGTCGTGTTGCATCAGAGCAGCTCAGGTCTTTACGTTGCTTCCACACCTGTATTGGCCTAGAACTGCTGCACCCTCAGAACTTGTCTGTGCAGCGTGTGTGTAAAGCAGAGTCCACCCTGTAACAGACCTCTGAGGACAATACTGATGACAACATTTGAGAGACATTTTACAGTTGATAAACAAACTTAGAAGTGCCCCCTAGTGGACAAAGAACATAATGAAAACGCTGTTTTAAAATAACTGTACTGCAATTTCTTGTAATCCATAACATACATCTTCTGATACTGACATACTTTATACACTGATACCAATATCCAGCATCTGTGATGTGATCTAATGATCTGTTTCTACTAAAAAGACACATAAACCAACTTTTCAGTCATAACCTGGACTGAGAGGCTGAACACACCAACCTACCACGTCCACCTCCACCTCATAGATCCCCCCATCATCTTCAAAGTCGATGAAAAACCAGTTCCTCTGTTGCTGGGGTTGCAGCAGAGCCATGGCCATCTCGAGCCTTTGATAACGCTGCTGATCCAGTTCAATACAGTACCTCCAAAACTCTAATTCTCAGACTGATGAGGATCGAGGGTCTGCAGATCTAATCCAGCCTGAGGGCAGAAAAGCTGAATCCCAAGTGGCCAGTAACCATCGACGTGAAACCTGGAGACGGAGGGAAGCTCTCGCTGCCATAGATGTCACCACCAATGCCTCATGTGAGCTGCCTCGCTCCCGTCCTCTTCTGGACTCACCTCCTCTCTCATCGAGTTGTCCCAATCCCACTGAGGGACTAATCCTACTTTAGGTCAGACTCAAATTAGCTTATCTCTGCTTCAGTTTAGCAGCCACAGGTTTATTTAACCTCTGAGGTTGTGCCAGTGAAGACAGGCAGCGAACGTCAGAGATTAGCCATTGACTGGACCTGGATGTGTCTCTGACATGCAACCACAGCACAAGCATGTGTCTACACGGCCAATAATACATGACCGAAATTTCACTTAAAAGGTCTGAATGTTCTTTATTAGGCTGACTAGCTGCGAAAAGTTATGGGATGACATACTCTATTTCATATTAATGTTCATCATTAATTAAGACTACATTTCTTTGCCACTTCTAGAAAAACCTCTTTTTCCAAGAAAAGATCATCACATCACAAACTGTTGCTTCTCTCTTCATGCTTTCTCCACCTCCCTCCCTCTCTCCTTTTCTTACCTCTTCTCTGGCAATGAATGAGTCTAATCCCTCTCTCTCCTGACACACACACACACACACACACACACACACACACACACACACACACACACACACACTGCCCTGCCCTCCTCTTACCGTGCTGTGCTTCCAGTAGCGGATAATCTCCTGCAGGTTGGTGGCTGGGTTGAACAGGAAGTGATCCCTCCATTCATTCCAGTCCACAGTCATGGTGCCGTCCGCATCTATACTGTACAACAAGGACAGACAGACACACGGCATTGACAAAGAGATAAAGAGTGAAGTAACTGGGCCCACTTATTGGCTCATATGGGCCAGAAATGACATGATTTGAATGAAATGGACTTTTTGTATTTTACTGTTCAAAGGAAACAACTGGGGACACACAAGCAAACGTCACCAACAGGGATAGAGGATTAGGAACAGTGCTGATACTCGACTCCAGATCCCATTCACTTTCTAGACTGATTGAGTTCCTCTTTTCTGGCCGGAAAGAATGAGAGACATTTGCCTGATGGCAACAGACAGAGGTGTGGCAGCATGCAAACAAGACTTGCATCACAACACACGAAAACTGAAGTCATCTGAACTGCCACCAATTCTAACAAGTCCAATTTCAGAATAAACTGACATACAAGACAGCAGAACTGATATATTTCTCATCCTATCTTTCATATTGTGACAGAAATTCCTAAAAATACAGAAACTATGTGTCTCCTCCAGCTTTGCTCTCATCTATCATCGGCCCTTGTCGGACATCAGTGTTCATCTTTCATTCATTTCCTTCCGTCATGTCAGTTCAGCTGGCTGGCACTCATCAGTTCCTCTGTGGTTTTCAAACAAACCTTTTCTGTCTGAATCACAGTCATGTGATTCACATCCTGCTTTACTTCTCTCTCTCAGGCCTCACTGTCAAGTGTGCTCCTGCATCCAACTTGAGGTATGCAAATACAGAACGTACAGTGGAGCTCACTGCCTCAGGCTGACCTGCTGTACTACAGCAGTGTAGTTCAGCAGGTCCGAGAACTTTTACTGAGTGTGACAGAATACTTCACAGATACGACCCTCCATACGTCTGTCTGTGAACACACAAAGTGTTTCAGTGGTGGAATGAGGATACGTTTATTATTAGATATAAATGATCACTTTGGCATCAGGCTGCATTTATGAACCCAGAACAAAAGCAGGAAACCAAAACCAGTTGAATATAGCTGCAGGCCTGCAGCTCTAAAACATGTGTCCCAGCTCATTGAACATAGCTCCCATATCCAGCAGTTTGTGTTTGTTGAAGCCTCAGCTAAGGAAGCCTGCAAGCTGAGAAATATTCTGCAACATTCTAACATAATGTAGAAAAATGTCATTATATATTTCAGTCTGACTACTGTCTCTCCACTTCCAGCTCAACTGCAGTTGTTTTCTTTCTCGTTTCTAGAACTGCAGGTTTCAAAACTGAGCTTGTATCACAGAAAGTGACACCAGAACTTTTACATTTTGAAGGAGTTTCATGTTTCCCTCCATCCGAAGGTGAGCTTTGCTATAAGAGACACAGCCTGAAGCTTTGCTCTTCTACTTGATGCACTGATACGCAGGTAATTCAGGTGCAACAACTGGTCTGGCATTCCCTGAAGACCCGCCCTACCACGCCTCTGATTGGCTTGGTTGTTTAGGTTTAGGCGATAGGACTGGTGAGATGGTTAGGGTTACAAAAAAAGATGTCATGTTCTGAGCCAATCAGAGGCAGGGTAGGGGCGGGTCTTATTGCCAAACACAGAAGCACTTTGTAGCACTATTTCCTCTCTTCGATATATTCATAATTGATAAAGTATCATCAGAGGTCATTTCAACGTCTTCCAGTCCAGCAAAGAACACTGCTGGACTCACCCGAGGACCCTGGAACAGAGACTATGAACTGAAGTCTTTTCTGTAATGTGCCTCTGTTTACTGGATATTTAGACAGTATGAGGCATGAGACCTGCTCTTTTTGCCACTTCGTTTACTTTGTTACGTGATTGGCTGCAGCTGCTGTCACTGTGTTGGTCTTAAACAGACATTCGCTGAAGGTCCCTAGATGATGTTTCTGGGTCTCACCATGACTGTGTCCTGAGGGCCAAAACAGCCTCCGAATGACAGAACTGACACTTTTCTGCTCTCATTATTTGGTCATTAATAGCAGGTAGACGTGCAGATGATTAAACACAAATAATGGCCAAAGTGAACGAGCTACATTTTACATTTTCATGAAGAAATTCTTATGTGCATTATGTGTGCAGCCAATATAGGCAATTATTTCACACAACTATAGCACTTAAAGAAGGATTCCTGAGCCCTTCTGCTTATCTGCACAGGCTTGTTGCTTAAGTACAAAATCCGGGGAAGTCAACGTTACACTTACAAAACTGGGATTGCATCAAAATTTGTGTCCTTGGCTTTGACGGTGTCAATGGAGCAAATCATTTTCTCTTATATTAAAAGTCACAGTTTAAACTTACTTTATCCTGAGCCAAAGTCACCAGGCTGACAGAGAAACTGTGTTTAATGGTTCAATTTGTAATCAAACATCAGAGCAAACTCTCCCCTTGATGATCGTGTTCCGTCATGTCTGCACACTCACTGAGTCACACATCTTGCAGGCTCACTATCATGAGCCATCAGCCCACTTCCCAGCCAAAGCACATACTGAACTGGTTATCAGTCTGCCACACTGGTCCCCACCTTCAACATCTTTCTTTCACTTTTAGCTCGGGTTCACGGGGGTTTAGTCTGAGTCCACGAGGAAAAGGAACAGAATCATTTCATGAGCCTGTAGACCACAGAGCGACCCTCCTCAATGAACTACACGTCCAAGCTATTCCACAAAGGGCCGCGTGGCTGCAGGTTTTTCCTCCAACCAATCAAAAGCACGCAGTCTGACCAATCAGCTGTCTGAAGACTGAGATCAGCTGATGAAATGAGTCAAGTCTGGTGTGCTGCTGCTTGGCTGGAAAGAAAACCTTCAGCCTCTTGGCCCTTTGTGCAACAGTTTGGACATGCCAGCTGCGAAATAAGCAGAAATACCTTTGCAGGATCTTCTCTGCCTCCTCTTTGCTGATGTCCAGCCCCAGATCGGCAAGCGACTGCTTTATCTCCATGAAGTCTACTCGACCTGTTGGAAATACAAACACAGTAGTCCTGACACTCCTCACATGCTGACAAAGATAACTCCCCCTCTACAAACATCACCGCTACACATGTAAAATCCCTTGATTTCCTCTGATCATACCGTCATTGTTCTTGTCCAAGCTCTTGAAGGTGAGCCGTAACTTCTTCTCATGCTCCTTCAGGTACTTGGTGAACTCGCTGAAGTCAAGCTCCTCGTCCTTGTCTTGGTCTCCAGAGGAAACTATTTTCTGGAGGAAACACAGAGCATTAGCAAAGCGGAGTCCTCGTGCTGTACGGTACGAGAGCGCTGGCTGACGGTGTGTGTGAGCTCCTCGCTGGGTGGTGGGAGAGCTGAGGCTTTGCTTAATTCTGCCGCCTCCTCGTTCTGCAGCTGCTGCCTCTGCCTGCTGGTGGCAGACTCACTGTATCTGAACAGTCCTTTTATGGGTGGAATCATCTGTCATTATCTTACAAGACATGAATTATTGTGCTAAGGGAGGAAACTCCTGACTGAATGAGGCCAGTGCACCTTAATTACCTCTTTATCATATCATTATTACGATTGCACGGATGGGCGACGCTCCTGCTCTATAACACCTGGCCACGCACGGCAGGTCGCTCTGCTTACCTTTTTTCCTGATTCACACATAATGCATACATCAGGCTCGCTGATGAGCCTGAGGAATGTCAGATTATTTAATCAGCACAGGTGGGACCTTCCTCCTGAAGTGGCAGCCCACAATAAAAGCTCAGCTACACCTTGAACTTTGAGACAGTTTGAGGAAATGTGCTGCGCCCTTTCTTCACCCACTCTGCTGTAATTTCTGCACAGAGGCCAGACGAATGAGACTCAAACGGAGGTTCAGCGCTTTACTGAAGGCCACTCACTCCAAATAGCTTTATTCAGTCTTTATGTGTGTTTTTGATTTGTCAAGAATGAACTTTGAATGAAAGTGTTTAAGTCCTCTTGGGCAAGAAGTCCATAAAGTGCAGAGAGAAAAAAGATTCAATTACATGACAGGAACAAACTGCATCTGCACACGAAGATCATGTGATGTGATCAAAAGCTTCAGAACTGCCACAAAATGAACCTCGTGATGAGTTTTAGTCCTCAACTCTACAGAAATGTCTGAAAATAAGGCAACAATACAGGCCTATTACTGGACACAGGCTGTATTTACACCAGCTCAGGGAACCACTGACAGGACAGTCGAGTGGTGTTGAAGATGCAGCTGATGAATGGATGGTCAGAAACGGTCACGATTCACTGGTCCCAACTTCTCAAACTTCTAGATTAGTTGTGTTTCTCTGCTTCACACCATCATAAACTGAATATCTGAAGCCTCTGTGCTGCTGGTCGGACAAAACAACAGGTGAAGATGTCATCTTGGGAAGCTAACAAACCGTGATGAGCCTTTTTCAGTATTTCCTGACATTGTGCAGACTAATCGATTAATCAGCCAATCAAAACCATAATCGACAGATTAAAGGACAATGAAAATAATTGTTAGCTGAAGTAAAGCAAACAAAAAAAGCATCTGCGTGCCAACTTCAGCCTCGTCTGCGTGTCAAAGTGTATTTAGGGACACAGCTTGAATGAATGTAGTCGTACTTGTCCCTATGAGGCCTGCAATAAATATTCCGGGTTACCGAGGGCTGATGGAGGCTCTGCCCACTTCCTTCAGGAATGCAGTACTACACTGAGTACTTGTGAATACTTTCTGTCCCTGTAGACCTTTCATATGTGCTGCTGACTGTGTCCTGGACTCTACCTGAGCTGCTCCTGCCGTAGTCTTGATGCCCATCGCAGCGAGGCCTGCCTTCAGCTCGGACACATCCACTTTTCCATCCTTGTTGGTGTCCAGCTTGGCGAACAGATCCTCGTACGTTTTCGTCGCATCTTCGGCGCACTGACAGTCCGTGAAAAACAGCTTCCTTACGGCTTGATACATATTTGAGGTGAGGATGAGAAGTCCTGGCCTGCAAACACAAACACACACACAAACACTCTCACACAAACACACACACACTCTCACACACACACAAACAGATTCCTGCGGCTGGCACTTCTGGTTTGAAGCAGTGGGATCGACCCGCGTGATTTCAGAGAGATTTCTGCAGCGGCGATTGGAAAACAAGTCGCAGCAAAGTCCTCATAAGTCGTTGGAGAGTCAAGTCCGATCTCTCAGCGACAACGTAGGTTTACGGCGGACTGTTCGCGGATGAGGTAGACTGGCAGCTCGGAGCAGAAGGGTGGGGAGAGCCGGTTTAGTTTGCCTCAGAGGACCTCCTCTTTTACTACACACACACACACACACACACACACACACACACACGCACACCAGAGACACACCCTTCATCAAGAACAACACAGTGTCTCAGTTTGTTATTTCATGGTTCATGTTTCCATAAATGAGAAAGCTGCTTGAATCGTCATTCTCTTCAAACACTTATCTTCTACTTCTCCAAGCTTTTAGTTTCTGCTTTTTCAAACGTTTGTTGAGGTTTTGTGGCGTACCGCTCCCCCACCCCAATTCCACCCCCCCGCACGCACGCATACGTGTTCATACATAGATCACCGCTATAGGTATAGTCCCTGCTCCCAAAGTGGGCTCCATACTGTGCACTCGATGCTGGCAGTCTGATTGAGTTCAGTGAGTCATAGCCACAGGAATCTGGCAGCTGGTCCAGGCAAAACATATCCAAAAAAAAAACTTTTAATTAAGGGGCCGCTACTTTGAAGGCGAGGCACAGACAGTGACACGAGAGGGAGGCAAAGAGTTGATGCCCCGCAGCCACTTTAAGGACACACATTTGGAGAAACTGTGCACAATGATGTAGGATGATGCATATGTTGAATAAAGTTGTTTTTGTGTGTGTGAATGTTTCGATCTATTGTAAGAATCATATGGGTTCAATGTTCAACAAAGTTGTACCACATGAAGAAAATGTGATGATTTTTTTTTTTCTTTTACCCCCCCCCCCCCCCCCCCCCAAAAAAAAAAAAAAAATAAATTAATGAGAAAAAGACACTGACTCGACAGGTTTAGTTTACGCGCCTCGATTCTACCACCAGGTGGCGTCAAATGTTACATAACAGCAGCTGGTTTCACTTTGTTGTTGTTACATTGTCCAGTGGCAGCTGCTATTTTTCTGATTGACCACCAGGGGGCGACGGAGAGAGGAGGCGGGCTTCTTTGAACCCCAATCAAGCTAGGAGCTGTCATTAGTGTACATCCGTTTATTCCATGCTTTAAAATAAAAGGGATGTGGATTCGTTTCAGTCAGAATGTGATAAAGTTGACAGAAAATCAGATTTTAACAAAACTTTAGACCTACACTAAAGTTGTCCACCCAGGAAAAGACTGTATGTGTTGTTGCATTTCGAAGTGAGGAGAAGGTAAGAGGTTACAGCAGGGGAGAACTTGAACATAATATATTTCTGCATTTATTACGCTAGAAACCAACTTTATTTTCCTTATAATTAAAGAGACTTTGAAAGTAAATGACAGACGCGCTGACAGAGGATTAGACGTGGATGACGCAGACAACTGAATGTAAAAGTGCATTTATAGATTTCTTTCAAACTCTCAGGTTAACAAACACCAGTACTGCATATTGTGTCTCACTGGTGGAAGAAGCATGCAGATCGTTTACTTAAACAAAACTGACAATATTACAGTACAAAAATACTGAACAAAATATAGTACAAAAGTATCAGGTTCAAAATACACTTAAATTACCTGAAGTGAAAGCACTAACTGTACCAGATGGTCCATTTCAGAAACACATACTGGTATGTCATATTGCAGGACTATGATTAATGATGCATTAATGTGCACTTTAATGTTGCATCTGATAAAGTTTGGACTTTTTTTTTTTATCACGGTGGAAAATTTATAAAGATATGTAATCATTTGTAGTATTAGCTGATCTGCATTACAACCTTCATCACTGCAAAACATGAACAATAATAATAATAATAATAATAATCAAGACAGCATCAAGACCTATTTGCGAATTTCTGCTTTTACATCAGAAAGTATAAAAGTGGTATTAATCTGTTGCGCAATAAAGCAGTACTTCAAACTTGATTTTAATATGCTATGGCTCTTAAAGCACATGCTTTTATTTTGAGGACCGAGAACAGGAAGTAGCACTCCATTCACCCTTCAGGTACTTTCACAGATGGCTGTCACCGTCATCCCGCAGCACAGCACTGTGTCCGTACTACAATGCAATGGTGCTGTAATGTCAGCGGCGGCCGAGATTAGAGCATCTTCACAAGAGCGTTGAATCTGTTTATGGATTTAATGATGATGAAAAAGAAGAAATTCAAGTTCAAGGTGGATTTTGAGCTGGACGAGCTCTCGTCGGTCCCCTTTGTTAATGGTGTCCTCTTTTGTAAAGTCAGGCTGCTGGACGGCGGGTTTTCGGAGGAGTCTTCTCGGTGAGGATGTTTGGTCTTAATACAAAAGCGCTGAGTGAACCTGCCGTCTTTAGCTCGCAGGCTAAAGCTAAAGTAGCTCAGGAGCGTTCGCCCTCTGTTCGCCAATGTTCGCTCGCTAACCAGCTAACAGGCTAGAAGCTAGCTAATGTTCGTCAGGGGTCTGACACTGTCACGGAGGTGTTTTGATTCTTTACATTCAGCGTTTCCCTCCATTCAAAGCAGTTTTAACGGAGTGCGTTCGTGCTTGGCGTGAGTGTCGTCTGGAGAAAATATAAATTAGCATATGTCTCAACAGGGGCTTGTAAAGCCATTAATTAGTTGACATTTTCTTCATGTACATGGCGACTTGTGTTTCATTTCGCAAGCTAACTTCCTTGCTGGTGGTGGACTTCTGTCCTTTGATTAGCCACCTGGTTTGTCTCATAACTCTTATGAAATGTTTGTCTGTGGCCCCTGTTTGGTCATGATGTTATGATTTAGGTGGAAGGGGTCTGATTGTCCTGCTTTGTCCTGTTCTTGATCGTAACTAATGGGGCAAAGTGAGGACAATGCACAGTTGTGAACTCCTTACAGTCACTGTAGGACAAGGCAGTCCCAAATCATTTCTGTCTCATAGTTTGGCAATATTGTCCTGTGTAAATGAATAGGAGAGTGTAATATCACGGCTGTATTAAACTGTACTTTTTTTTTTTTTTTTTTTTTTTTTAAATTTTTATTAAGAAACTGAAATAGTGGATTCCAAATAGTTTATAATGAAAGGATGTGACTGTACAGCCATTGGTTCAGATTGTCCCTGTGGACCACAGAGGTGTCCTGATTATAGCTGCAACACTTAATTGATTAATGTCAACTATTTCTTAAATTTCCAGCTCTTTTGGTAATCGATTTATCGGTTTGAGTCTTTTTTTTTTTTTTTTTAAGAAAAAAGGTCAAAATTTTCTCTGATTCCAGCCTCTTAAATGTGAATATTTTCTGCTTTCTTTGCTCCTCTATGACAGTAAACTGAATATATTTGGGTTGTGGACAAAACGAGTCATTTGAGGATGTCACCTTGGGCTTTTGGGAAACACTGATTTACATTTTTCTCCATTTTCTGGCATTTTATAGACCAACCAACAAATCACTTAAAGGAGAAAATAATCAACAGATTAACTAACAATGAAAATAATTGTCAGCTGCAGCCCAAATCATGATAATATTATTATTATTGTCCAGCTAAAACAAGCAAAGACAAGTCATCTCCTCTGTAATCCGTTTGAGCCTGGACTCATAAATCACAGTTTAAGCCAGTTTAAATCACAGCTTTAATCACTCATAGCCTCATAGACTACAAATGGAAAAGCAGGTAGGGCTACAAGTGAGAGATATTTTTATTATTGATTTATGTTCAGATTAGTTTCTCATGTGATCCATCAATCCTTTGATTCTTAAAATGCGCATTTCAGTTGCCCAAAGCCCAAGGTGATGTTTTCATAGTGATTTCTTTGCAGAATATGGTTTATGTTTACTCTGATATCGATGTTAAAAGGAACTAGAAGATGGGATACCAAATGATTGGCCACTAAAGGTTGAGACATGCAAAGACCGTAATCTCCTCTGTAATCTGTTGGGTTTTGTGCTCATAAATTAGACTGTCTTCTAACGCTGGACTGACAGAACAGCATTTGTTTTGGAGGGAGGCTGCAGAGATTAGATGGCTTCACCCTGTTATATAACAAGCCCTCTGTTTGGTCTGCAGTAAGTGGCTCTTATAAAATGGCTTTATGGAAAGGCTCAGTGTGTTGGACTTTGGGAGTCAGGATGCTTCTGAGGTCATGGCATTAAGGTCATTTTAATATAGCTGCAATTATCTTTGTCATTGTCTTCACATGCAAGCAGCCACTGCAATTTGATGAAAGAGAATAAACGCTGGAAGAGGTTCTTTAATCCAATAACCCAAACAGTGAAGTTCATATGATTGAAATGACAACATCGTGCTCTCGCTCTGAAATTTTGTCACAAGCAAAATTTGCAGTCACAAGTCTGAGTATCGTTGAATTGCTTTTTTTTTCTGCAGCAGTTTGATTTGTTAGAATCCCAAACTGTATTTCCTCTGACACTCTTTGAGTCATCCCAGCTGTGAGTGTAAGGGAAGTGCGGACTGTTGTTTTATGAGCCTTTCTTTTCCTTTGGTGCGGCCTGTCCCCAGGACTGCACCATTGTTTCCAATCAAAACAGGTTTTCCTTCTTATGTAAGTTGGCTTTTTTGAAAGTCTAACTTTTTTTAGGACAAATTCAGGCATATGAAAACTCTGCACCAAAGTCATGTAACGTCATGTGTTCTCTGTCTGATGGTGTGTGTGTGTGTGTGCGAGAGTTTACGCCTGAAGTGTGACCACAGCTGCCTGTTTAAAAGGAGAGCAGCTGTAGTTTTAACAAGATATCTGACCCATGTGCAGAGATCAGAGAGGCGACCTCTTCTTGTGCTGAAAAGCCGACTTACTCACGCTCGCTAATAGCATTTTGCCTCTCTGAGACGTGCTGTGAGTTACTGTACATGCAATCAAACAAGAATTCCCGACACACACACAGTGTCCAGCTGGCTGGGAGTTCCCTCTCCGACTGTGGGAGTTCACTCGGAAATGTATCAACCTCAGGATGAAGTCAGCATTTGTTAAACGTTGGTCACGCATCTGCTGCATTTTATTTATGTGAGGCGAGGTTCCAGCGCACAACACGTTCCTGCATATTCAGTCAGTCTTAACCGTCTTAGCAGGGATCTGCGCACCCTGTAAATGGTTTAAGTCTTATGTCATCAACACTCTTGTACAACCACATTTTCTCTCCGTATCCTACAGTCTTATCTCTTTTTTTGTCACCGCGCACATGCAAGGTCTTGTCAATTCTTTTTGACTCATTGCATCATTGTAATTTGTACTGTATTAGAGAGGAAAACCATCAGCTCTGCTTGCACTCAATTCCAGCAAAGTCCATCAGAATGAATGGCGTGTGGGCTGCCTTAACAGAAGGGAGATGGTTAGGTGAGTGGGAGAGGAGAGGGTGCCAGTGAGAGAGAGGCCATCTGGGGTATCGTAATGCTGCCCACGCAGAACACGCTCTCCTCTGTCACTTCATCCCATTCTTTCACTGAGAGGAGGCTACACCTCACTGTCATATTAACTTCTATTTATTGGCAGAGGATGTGTGCACATGTGTTTACCCTCATGCCAGAATGAGCTACACCTGCCGCCGTAACTTTTGGAATCAGCCATCCAGTGAATCATGAAGTGAAAACAGGCCTGTAATTCATTAGCTTGTTTATTAAGTGACCAGAAAAATTAGAGGCTAAGCACAAGGGCTTGTATTGGCAACTTGAATCAGTAGCCTTAATTGGGGAAGAGATGAAAGGATTATTAATCCAGTAGTTGTAAGTGGCGCTTGGAAGGGGAGGGTGAGGGCAGGGGTATTCAGTTGGCTGTAATATGAAACCTCGCCACTAGATGCTATTAAATCTTGCACACTGGTCCTTTACATCTGAAATCATTGTCTGAAACTGTCTAACAGCCAGTTGTAAGCTCAACATGCACAACAAATGCACGATATCTGACCTGACAGAGTGCTTCAAGATGGTCTGAGCCTTTATGGTTTTCACTTCACTTCCAGGGAGCCAGTGCAGGCCAACTGTGTTCGATGGAGGAAACGCTTCTCTTTCCCCTGCAAGATGAGTGCCAACGCAGGCACAGGTGTACTGGACCCTTGTGTGTGTCGCGTGTCTGTCAGAAAGGTAGAGTATGTGGCCACTGAGCTCCACATTTCAGA
This sequence comes from Chaetodon auriga, assembly GCF_051107435.1. Lineage (NCBI taxonomy): Eukaryota > Metazoa > Chordata > Actinopteri > Chaetodontiformes > Chaetodontidae > Chaetodon > Chaetodon auriga. The sequence continues at coordinate 9,193,044 of NC_135076.1, read as the reverse complement.
CTTCAGAAAGAGACATATCTACCTGGTGTTGTTGATCACAGTCTAACATCTTGCATGTGAGGGTTCAGGTGAGGCTTTTGTGCAAAACTAAAGGCTGTTGTCAGTGTAGAAACAGGGCAGCCATGAAGAGAAGAAGAGTCTCATCCTTGCTAGCAGAATTCTGGTATTGGTTACACAGACTTCTATGAGCAAATTGAAACTTGAGATTGAAATGTAAAACAGCCGTCAGCATTCTGAGGAAAACGGACTCATCGCTTGTGAAATCTTGTACCACTCATCCCTTTGCTGTCCTTTAGCCTCTAAACACGAGTGCGCTCTGTACTCTAGTTAATTGTGTCATAGAACAAGTAAATAGTTGTTATTTCTGGTGTGTCCTGCTCCTGCACTGCCCTTCGTTCCAGACACCAAGCAAGTCAAGTACAGAGAAAAACCCTTAATATTTAACCTTCAGCAGTGTTTCATTAAGGAATTGCTTTGCTGTTGGTAAGAAACATGTTTGTAATATTTTACAATTACAATTTACCAGACCATTTTTAAGTTATTATTCTTATGTTAGATAACCTGAATAAGGACACATGCAAATCATAGTACCAGGACTGTAGTCAATCTCTTCACAAAGCCAAAACGTTTCTTTATGCTTCCAACATACAAGTATGTTGGAACTCAGTCAGTCTCAAACCCATTTGACGGGTGGATGGTGATCAAAACTGTAACCTTTTTTAACTTAATTTTGCTTAAATGTTTTTGAGGGATGTTTTAATTCAAGTGTTTCTGCTTCTCTTCTTCAGGAGCTGAAAGGTGGGAAGGCCTATGCAAAGGTAAGTCCTCGCATACTCATGTTATCTGAGCTCCATCCCCTCACCCAGCCTCCAGGTCACCTAGATTTACACTAATCATTCATATTTATGCAGCTCGCCATGTGAGCCTGCAGCAAACAGATGGCCTTCACTGCCTGAAGGGTGGCTCATCATGTCGTGTGCTCTCGCTTTCACTGTTTAAAAGTCATCATTTGCTGAGCCTCTTCTTGTGGATCTTCTAGACTAGATAAAAGCTAAATATTCAAGTTGGGAATGAAGTTTGAAGTTTCCTTCATGCTCTGATCGCTGTCATTTTATATCCAGAGATTGTCACAGTGCTGACTGGGCAAAACGTCAGTCTCCTGAGAGAAAATGAAGTTCACCAAGTGTCACTCTCTCTCCTGCAGCTTGGTTTTGCAGATCTGAATTTAGCAGAGTTTGCCGGCTCAGGGAATACAACCCGCAGATGTCTGCTGGAAGGCTACGATACCAAAAATACTCGCCAGGATAACTCCATTCTCAAGGTAACATTGAAGCAGCCGCAGCAATCTGATGTGACTGTGGTCAGAGGATACCTTGGTGTTTCCTACCAAACGCTTGGTTTAGGGTCTGGGGGTCTCGGATTGCTTACCACAACAATGGCTCGGTTCCCAGGTAGTGCATTAGACTGCAGCCAGAAATAAACCTTTATCAAAGAGTAGACAAATGCAGACTCGGGGCTTAACACAGCTTTCATCTGCTTCATTTCTTACTAATATAATAATAATACACTTTTTGTGTAGCACCATTCATACAAGAAATGCACCTCAAAGGGCCTTACAGCAGAGAAGTTATGTCCACCAAGTGTTTTATAAAAAAAGACAGAATGAACATAAAAACAGGGATGAAACATGAATGTACAATAAGATGGAGAATAAAATCCACTTGATAATAACAGTAAAGATAGAATGAAAATGGAACAAAGAGAGTGCCTAAAATGAAGTTAAAGACAGAGAACACAGAATGCATAAAATCAAGTGAAATACAGCACTGTAAAAGAAGTGTATCACTGTGAAGCAAAGCCAAGAAGTGTCAGGCCTGTATCCACAAAGTCAAAGGCCAAAGTGAAGAGATAACTTTTAAAAATATTCAGCGAGCGGCTTCCCTGATATCTAAAGGTAGTTTGTTCCAGAGTTTTGGGACATAAGTGACAAAGGCTGCATTCCTGATTTTCTTTCGACTGTTTCTGGAGACCTCCAGTAAACCAGCAGCAGATGATCGCAGAGTTCTTGAAGGCAAATAGTGAACTAGAGGTTTAGCTGTAGAGCTTGGTCCTCACCATTAAAGGCTTAGTTCTCCAATGACTTTTGGATTTGCATATTACATTTATTACATTTTACACAGTTGAAATAAAGTGCAACCATGCTTGAACCAATACACTTCTTGTTTGTTAGTTTGTTTCTTCTAAACTAAGAATCCATGCTAATGGAAATGTTGAGTGCAAGTCAAACTTGAACCAGTCTCTTTCTTTTCATAGGTTGTCATCAGTACACAGCTCATGTCAGGGGATCCCTGTTTCAAAACGTAAGTTAAAGTATTTTTAGTCAACTTTAACATGGTGCTAAATCTGCTTTGGTCTGCACTTCATACTGTATGAGGTCAGTCAGGGTTAGTGTCAGCTGACTTGAGACTCTTAGCCATACGATTTGGATTGGATTGGAAAACCTGTTCAGAGGTGGACATCTACAGTCTCCTTGACTCCCCTTTAACGTGATGTCCTCTTTGTGTTGTTAGGGCAGCCGTAGCCATTAATGATTACACGGTAAAATGTCAAAACTATCTTTTGCTGACTGCATTTGTCTGGAAGCTGCTCCACCATTGCTGCCGTAGGCGTGGTGCTGACATCTGTCAGCTCTGTGCTTTGTCAGACTTGGGAATGTTTCGTGGGAACCAAACAATGTAGAATTATGCAAGCCTAAATAACTTTAAGCTAATCAGATTTTCACATGTCAAAAGCACTGATTGATTTCATCCCGCAGGTCATATACAGAACTATAAGCTGTCCTAGTCCTAGTTCCTGTAGGTGAAACGTACTTTTCAGTGAAAGTATGTGTCACATACCGTAAACACAGAGAGAAATGCTGTTTTACCCCAGGGCAAAATTTGTTCTAAAATGATTCAGTAGCCTTTTTATTTATGCCTTAAGCTGCATCTACAGTCATATATTCACATTTGGCCATAGCTGGATGCTTTTCTGAATGCTAATATTGTATTACCTAACTTCACGAGCTTTCCCTTGGTGAATACTTTTGTCTCTCTGACCTTGCTTTGCATTTTTTCCTCTGTCTTACAAATCATTTGAATAATTAACACATCGAAATCCGAGAAAGGAGACAGGGTCTTATTGTCTTTCCGCTGTCACCAGGCCTCCCTCCACAGCCACAGTGATCGGGATCCAGGGTGATGGAGAGAGCCTGCTGGAGGAGAGGAGGGGAGGAGACTCACAGAAAGGCTGTTCTGGTGAGAACAGTCACGCTGCATTACACTCCTTTGCTGTGCTTAGTCACCCCATTGGCTCTTCGGAACATTTACAGTAGAGACGCCCGACGGAGCACATAGTGTTCAGTTTACTGTAACAGCATCCCTGTTTTCTGATCTGCTCTCATTTGCTGTGTTAAGATCCTGCTGATAATTGGTATAGATGTACAGTGGAATGATAAGGACACATCCCTAATGACATTCAGGTAAACCGATTTTCATTTGGCTGAGATCCCAAATGGTTTTGTAAGATGGCCGCACATGAGCAGCTTTGGTCACCTCATCACTTGGCGCTGTTGTAGTGTGAATTGCTATTCTGTGTGGCTTTGTAGCCAAAGCAAAATCAACCAACAATCATGGAAACAAAATGATTGATTTAGAGTAACCAATTTGGTTGCTTTTATAATTTTAGCATGGTGATAATCCAAGGCCTAATTCAGATTATGGGAGGATATCAAGTAGTCATTCCTGATAGAGCGTTCTGTTATATTTAAGAAATCATTGCTTTCCTGCAGCTTTGGCACTTTACAGCAAATAAATGTACATCATCATCATCTACATCACCTACAAAATAAACGAGAGCATAACCTCTGATTTACCTGCCCCCTTGACATATTCCACCCGGCCCCGAAGTCCCGACACTGAAACCACACTGAGCACTCGCTGCTAATTCAAACCAACCTCTGCCTGCTGCTTCTTTACACTATTAAAAGTTTTACACAGGTTGTTGTTTAGCAACTTCCATCTAAAGTAAGGTGCAGACAAATTTTGGGACATTTTCTGCACTAATTAGTCGGCAAACTGGATCAAGTAAACTTGTTCGGAAAGCTGCGGGTGACGGGCAGGCATAGCAGGTTGGTTGTTGAAGTCAAACCTCCAACACGAGCGTTAGTTTGACCTGTCATGCTGAAAAACACAGGTGCATTGTGCAGCTTTATGGAAATTAACCTGAGTGCACGATGCACTCACACTTAGCATGACTTGTATGTATCTCCCATCCAGCACTATGAGAATATTTCTCTTGCGGCTGCTTTTCACCCCCCTCTGTCTTGTTCTGCGTGTGCTCATGTGTGAACACGCAGCAGTGTTGAACGCTCGTTCCCCCTGGAAGCTTCAGAGTGTATTGCTGCTCTTTCATGTATAATTTACACTCGTCCTCTTTTAGATTACCTACAATCTGCTCTGACCCTGTAGGCTCTTACATGGTTAAAAATAGGTCTGTGTGCAAGTCTGTCTAGGGGAGGGGTTGTGTGTTTGCATGTGTACACCACATGTGTGTTTGTCTGCTGAAGACGATGCTCTTTCCCATCAGCATCATCATGTCTTGGTCGTGCATGTTTGTATTGGATGCATAGGTCACTGGAACCTAAAGGCTTCCATAAGTGGGCCAAACGTTACCTGTATTAGAATTAGAGTCATTAGAATTATATGGTATGTTAATTTTTGCACGAAATAATAATTTCAATTCTACACAGAAATGATAAAGATTTGTAATATTTGTCATTTTTAAGTGATTTTAAAAGAACAGGGTAAGAAAAATCTGTATTTAAAGCGCCTGCTTCTGGCGGTGACCATCACTTACTAGTTAATTTACACCAAAGTACGCATTCTGGTCAGTTTTACTTGAGTTGATGTGACATTCTTGTCTTTTCACATATCCATGGGGTATAAAAAAAAGGGTTTTTGAAGCAAAACTGTGCTATAACTTTGCTTTTTGGTTATGCTTTCCTGTACGTTGGAGATCATTTCTTTTATTTGTAGAGCCACCAGAACTCCTGAAACCTGTTTTTTATCATGGGCAAAATATTGTAATGGTATCGAATTAGGCGTTACCATGTGATTCCCACTCAATATTCTAGTGAGTGTTTATTTTTGCCACTACCCAAGCAGAGCTGCTGCTGTATCCAGATACTGTGGTCACTCTCTCATTACCTCAGCTGAACTAAAGGAAAGCTTGTGGGAGGCAGAGAGGATTTTTCTCTGTTGATGTAGCTGCTGTCTGTTGGCAGAACTAAGCTATAAATCAACAGCCAATAACACAATCCAGGTTTTATTGAATATAATGCTGGATATCTGGAGGTGCTTAACGTCTAATGTTCAGATGATGATAGTGGATGGAAACACACACTTGTGTTTGCATTTTGTTTTGTTGGATGAGGATGGAAAGCTGGCTAATGTTAGAAATGCTGCAACAAATAGAAATTGAGTTAGGTGCATGTCCATCAGCTGGTCCAAGCAAATAAACGTAAAAACCCCAAAAGTCAAACAGAAATGTAATTTGTAGGTTGTATATTCCAATTTTCAATGCCAATAAATGCCTCTTGTTTTTCTTCATAAGATCTATGTGTATTAAACTATTGGGCTATATACACTATTATACTATAATAGTGGCATAAACCTAACATTAAAAAGAGCTATAGTGAGTACACAGCTTGGCCCTTCACAGGTTTATTGCTTGTTTGCAACCAGTTTCTCTGTGAGTCTTTGAGGAGGCATAAGAAAAGCTGAACATGCTTATAGAGGCCATATATTCATTTCCAGGTTCATAGTATTTTGGGTGTCTCCCGGAAAAAGTTAATATGCTTTTAATGTTCAAAAACCACATGACTTTTATCACACTGTCCATCACTGCAACAAATCTAATGCTAGGTGAGCTAGCGCTGCGGTATAAACACAAAAAAGCAACAGGAAAAATCAGTTTCTTTGCTTTGGGATTTTTAACTTTGCAGACATTTTGCATGCACAGGAAGCTATATGACAAAATAAAGGAAAGGGGAAACCAAAAAGCACAATATGGCCTCTATAAATTATGCCCGTTTTTAGCAACAGACTCCCGTAGAGCTTTCAGGCCTTCGTCATCCCCTGTCTGTCTTCTCTTCTGTTCTTTCTTATCCAGCAGAGACTCGAGAGGGGAAGTGTCCTGTTGTTTCTGATGAGCTTGGGGGCTGCGGTCACTCCCGAACGTCCAGCTACGCCAGCCAACAGTCCAAACTCTCAGGTAGGGGCACTCCACATTTAGAAAATGTAAATTTTTTTCAGATTTACTGTTCTCGACCTGATGTGGATGGCAGGCAATCAGGACCATTTTTGCAGACACAGTATAAAGTACGAGCTGGCTTGGTGAGTGGCAGAATTACAACTAATTAACAGCCTGAACTACATAACACTCGTCTTTCACGCTCGAAAATCATTTTACTGGAGAAAATATGCGTACAGTCGAACTGAAAAAGCTTTTGACAAAGGAGAGGCAAGTAATAGAATTATTTTGCAGCGACACTCCACCACAGCAGTTAAACCTGAGGCTTGAGTTTCAGTCACAGACAGATCAGATGACTGGAATAAAAGATGAGAGGAAGTTCAGAGATGCAGCTCTAATGACCCTCTTATTCTGAATTTGAAAACATGTATAACTCTTGATAGATTTATTTGAACCTCACATTAGTGTATGGTAAATGTGCTCTTCCATGGCTGCGGTGAACAGACGCCCTGAGATTTGTCCTGCTTGAATTGGCTTCCTGCAAACATGATGAGCATGTGAGTGAGTGAGTGAGTGAGTGAGTGGGTGAGTGAGTGAGTGAGTGAGTGAGTGAGTGAGTGAGTGAGTGAGTGGGTGAGTGAGTGAGTGAGTGAGTGGGTGGGTGGGTGTCTCCTGAGCTGCTAAATCTTTTAACACCCTGCAAGTTGCAAATCTGCTTCACAGCACATTAAAATGGCTTTTGCCAGAAAAAAATAACAACTAATACTTAATAATAACATTAACATTCATGGATTTCTGATTAATTAATGTTGTCTTCTACATTTGTCTTCCATTAGTAAAGCAGTTAATGGATTTTTGTGTGCACATATCAAATTGATGCCCTTAATGTTTAAATGTAGATTAGATCACTGCTGCCATTACTACATAGATGTGTAACATTATGAATGTACAACCCCATCTCCAAAAAAGATGGGACATTGAGGAAAACATGAATAGAAACAGGATGTGATGATTTGCAAAGCATCGAAACTCGATATTTAATTGAAAATAGCACAAGGACCACATATCAAATGTCATTGTTTTTGAGAATGATATCCTCATTGACAATTTAATGCCAGCAACATGATTCAAAAAGTTGCAACAGTGACAGCAACAGACTGGAAATGTTGTGAAATGCTAAAATAAAACAGCCAGTGGAACATCTCACAATGAGTTAGGTTAACTGGCAACAGGGTAGTAACATGATTGGGTATAAAAAGAGCGTCCCAGAGAGGCTGAGTCTTTCTGAGGAGAAGATGGGGAGAGGTTCAGCACTCTGTGACAGACTGCGCTGCCAAATACTGCAACAGTTTCAGAATAATGTTTCACAATGTAAAATGTGTACAGTACATAATGTCATTAAGAGATTAAGAGAATCTGAAGAAATCTCTGTACACATGGGACGAGGCCGAAAACCAACATTGGATGGTCTGCTCTCCCTCTGGGCCCGTGGGCCAGAAGAGCAGAGAGGGCAAAATATAAAGAGCTGCTGGTCAAAGATCAGTTTTCACTAACTGTTAGAGAGGAAAGGTCTGATAAATGTAAAAGCATTTTATTTAAAGGGACTACAATCGATAATTTGTGCATGTATCGAGTGATGATGTGAAAACTGTGATATTGTGAAAGGGGCCACTCGTCCTGATAAACCTTCAGAGAATCATCACCTGAAGATCAGCTCATTGTTAAACTACACAGCGACTTTACTGTGTCGGCCCGGTCTCACCTCGCTCACAGCATCATTTTCACAGAAAAAGCTTTAAAAAAAACCAAAAACACCGAAGCTGGTCGAGAGAGCGCCTACAGTGTGCAAAGCTGTCATGAAAGCAAACTGTGAGGATTTTTAAGAATAGAAAATATATAACATATTGTGCTTTAACACTTTTCTGTTTACTACATAAATCCCTGTGCACCATTTCAATATTTTAATGTCTTAAGTATTAATCTACAATGTAGAAAATAATAAGAATAAAGACAAACCTTTGGATGACGAGGTGTGTTCAGTCTGCAGCTTTGTCAATGTTGTGATCACAACTTGTTGTCTGCTGCCTACAAGTAACTGTTTGCACTGTTAAGAGCTGCTACTATATTATCATATTAGAAAACCGTTGCCCGTCTTTCTCAGGCTACAGCACAGGTCACTCCCGCTCCTCCAGCATGTCAGAGTTCAGCCACCGGAGAAACCATTCAGTGGGCAGCGCCTCAACGGGCATCGGCAGCATCCCAGAGCCCAGCGAGGACCAGGACAAAGAGTCCAGACCCTGTCCTGCTCTGCCTGAGCACCCAGTCTCCACCGCCACCACTAGCAACCCAGCGGGTACCCCAGTGCGGAGTGCCTCGTCCTGTGAACGACTCAACAGGTGAATCCTAATTTATGTGGCAAGCAGAGGAGCAAAAGGAAGTGGTCCTGTATTCAATGAACAGAAAAAATGACTCCCCTGTATTCTCCCCCTAGACACCCAGTGAAGCAGGACTCCATGGAATCTCAGCTAAAAAGGATGGACGACACACGGGTGGACGCTGATGATGTTGTGGAAAAGATTCTCCAGAGTCAAGACTTCACACCCAGCCTTCTGGATTCCAGTGCTGAAGGTAGTAAGGTGCCTTTTATAGAGTCTAGAATTCCCACATCTGCAGGTTTTTTTGTTGTGTGTTTGAGCTCAGGCAGATTTTCCCCAGCTTGTATTGTCTCTTCAAGGAAAGGTTGAAGTTACAACGATGACGATCAACTAATCAAATAATCTACTCATAATTTCAGCCCTAAAGTTAAGCAGATCTTATTCAGTTCAATCTTTAGTTGCAGCCCTACTCTGGAGCATCACTGTATGTGTTAAATGCACAGCTGCTTTTATAACACAATGATTAACTTGACAATATGGCGTTACCGCATGAGTTAGTCTGAATGCTTTGAGGAGTGAGGCATTGTTTTTCTTTTCAAGGTCTCATCTAGCTCAAAGCTAGGAAAAGCTGCTATCAATACATGAGTATTTTTAGATTGCCTAGCAACTGGCTGCTCCTCATGACAAGAATTACACAGAAGGGTGTGGGTGCTCTCTGTACTGACCAAATGTTACTACAACTGTCTGTTTCAGAGGAAGGCTTGCGTCTGTTTGTTGGCCCTGGGGGAAGCACGGCCCTTGGAAGCCATCACCTTCCCACCAGGTGAGCCCGGGACACTCGCTGAACTGAGGTCATATGAAACGACGTAATAACATTTACTGAGAGCGCGCTCACCTCGTAGACTTTTCTGCTTTCTTGGTAATAGGATCAAGGGGTGTATTTCAGAAGGGGTTGCTAATTAGTGGCTATCGGTAAGACTAATGGAACCAGTTCTCGATTACACATTTTAACATTTAAAAAAACAGGGAATAACATGCATTGTGAGTGTGTCAGCTCTACTGTGGTTTCATTGAGTTCCTAAATTTAGTCTTTTCTCGTTATCGCAGGGTTGGTGCTGGAGCATACGAGCAGGTGGTGATGAAGCGTTAGACCCGCAGCCTCTCCGAGGTGGACTGACACCGCTTACATCGAAAAAACTGGAGGCAAGGCTGCATCCATTTCAATCTGCATTCCTACAGCACACATTACCTGATCCGCACGGCGTCTGATCCGACGCTCCGTGAATGGTTGACGTTAAAACAGCGCCCTCCTGTGTTCATATCTTCTACGTGACGCCGTAGCTCCCTGATAAGATTTATAAGAGCGAGAGGCAGACAGTTACCGTCTCAGTGTAAACATACAGATGTGAATTAAGAGAGATGAATCTTTTTGAGGTCAACGTCTTGACTCCGCATCCAAACCCACTCGATTTAAACAGTGAGGAACTGGAAGAAAATGACTCAAAGTTGTCTTCAGTGAAGGACGACCAGGACAAGCTGTGTGTGTGTGTGTGTGTGCATCATCAGAGCAAACTGAAATCTACAGAAGAGGAGCACGCAATGCGTTTTCAATACATTCCTTTTGTCTCCTTGTTTGTTTTGGACTTGCGTCTCAAACAGGACGTTCTATTTAATATCTGCCTATAAGCTGCTAAAAAGCTTTAGCTGCTGGCGCTGACAGCTGTTGGTGTTTTGAAGGGGAGTATATTTTACTGTGCAGACGAGGTATCAGACTTGAACTCTTCGACGTGTGAACGTGGAGGCTGTGTGAGTGCGTGTGTGTGTGTCCACTGTGTGGGAAGACCACTTTTATTTGTAGTAACAGTTATCCTGGATGAGTGGATGGATGTGCTATATAGATACTTAGAAAGACAGAATGGGAGAAAATGGCAGTTTGCTTACTTGATAGCATCGAGGTCCTTGTTCTTATTTCTTTGGCTCTCTGCTGAGGATTGTCTTAGAAGATTCCGCAGTACTAATCTGCCCTACAAAGGCAAAACGCAGTAACAAAGCAAATGGAAGTTTTTTACATTTTCTTCACCATATAATCAAATATAATGTTTAAATTCTTTTAAAATTTGCAGATACTAGAAATTGGGGCCTTAAACTAATCCAATCCTCACTCACTGCATTCTTTGTTTTGAGCTCTAGAAACTGTTGAAATGCCTTCGCTAAAGGCAAAGCTAAATTTACTCACTGAGGAAAATTTAAATGAAAAATAAGCATTTCGCCAACCTGACAGCTTGGTAATTCAGTTTCTTATTCCACATAACTAAATAGTATTTATTTACAGTAATGATGGCGATAATCCAGCTATCCCTCAGCTGTTTTAGCAGATCTCAGTAAAAATCCACCTTTGCTTTGGAGTGAAATGTATGTGCTTCAGTGTGACTTTCAAATCACATATTTAAATGTATTTTATTGATTTTGATATATTAATAGATGTACAGACACCCATCGAAACAGATCAGTTACTTCCTATCATCTATTGACCATAAATAATCCAAATGAAGTTTCTTAAACCAGTTTAAAAGCAAAGGAAAGCTGAAAGAACGCATTTTCTTGGTACACACTGTGTTTTCCCCTGAAGATCATCCCAACACTGTAGTTTTTTTCAGTATAGTATTATATATTTTTTTTGGGGTGAAAGAATCGGTTTGAAATGTAAAAATGAAGCTGTTACAGCTTCTGTCTGTTTTTCTCTGCTTCTCTGCCTTTGTAGAGCAGTAAGTACCAAATAGGGGCTTTTATGATGAGTATCACTATAGAAGGACATACACCTAATGCCCTGCATTTCAGCTACGTATCCATCGTATACTTACGCTTTGCAACACAACTACATGGGTCTGAGCTGTCCTGTTGACCGGGAAGCTTATGTTAGTGAAGAAATGGAAGATCCTGTGACGTTATAGCAATTTCGTTGACGTGCATCTGATGCTTAAAGCAGTTGGTTTCACTGTAGGACTGTACAATGAAGGACTAGTAAAGTAATCCACTGCCATGAAGAAAATACTCAACAGCACCTGTCCTTAAAAAGACCCGAGGTAATAGTTTTGTGTGTGTGTGTACATCTCCCAACATCAAATCAGCTGTCAGAATTGAGAACAGCCGAATAGCCAACGCAATCAATGCAGGATCAGTGCTACAAGCAGAGATATAATCGAACAGTATAATGAATCTGCAGTTTTAAAAAGCTGTTAGCCTCATGCATGTGAAGTATTTCTAGCTCCAGAGGAGATTAAATGCACAATGTATTCAGTTTATTATCAAATTAGCCAAAGTACAAAAACACACTGTTATTACCTGGGAACTGTCAGGCCTATGCATAAGGAGAATATTAGACACATTATAACTAGTGACAACAGACTGTACAGTATCTGAAGTCTCCTGTCATAAGCCATAGTAGAGGTATGATACTTCCTCTTCTGGATGAACTATATACATTATTATCCGTATCTGCACAGGCGTCATCAGTGTATGGTGTTTTAACTATACGTGCGTGTTCTGTTAGTGTGTCCGTATGTTCTGCATGAGTACAATGTCCTTTTGTTAGTCTGCAGAACTTGACGCATCGTCATGGTTTTCCTAATTTGATATTGTGCCATGTTTTAATCTCAGTATTTCCACATGGAAGGAACAGTTTCGCTCGCCTACTTAGCATGCTGAAAGTCATTTAGTTCTCATTACTTCACGTTGAAAGCAGATGTCTGCACAGTATGATGTAACTGCAAGTCGGTGTTCTCATTTTGTGTTTTTATTTTTGGCACGGTTTAACTGTCCTCTGTTGAATCACATGGAGACGACATCATCTTTGTTTTGGCATCTTTCATTGCTGATACTGTGCCATATTTTTGCGAAATATTTGATTGTTAGGGACAAAAAAAGTGTTCTCACATAGTTCAGAGTGTTGAGTATATGAGTTATGGCCACCAAATATCAACTATTGGAAATTGTTTTTGTGTGTTTTTTGGATAAAAATCTGTTGTTTTACCTGTCTGACACAGGTGTATTCATCTTGGTACCTAACATGTTGTTACAAACATGGTTTCTTCTCTTCTGTGAAGCTGTTGTCTATATGAAACTGTACAATGGATCCTCCTGTAAAGTGATGTTCTGCGCTGTTCTGACACTGTCCAGTGTTTCCTGTTACAGACTTGTTCTTTTGACCAACATTTGCTTCCTTAACAAGTGTAATGGATGCTTTAAATGTTTACCTTGCACTGTTGAATAAAACCAACGAAAACCCTGAGTGTGTGTTGAGTGGACACAACAATCACAACATGAACATTTCAGTAAAGTCATTTCTCACACCAACTGATGTTTTATTTTCACTTGTCTGCTGTAAGACATTTGTTTCATACTCTAAATGAGCCATTAACACATCCAAAAGTAAAGCTTTCCACAGTGCAGCTTGGGCTTTTATTTATTCATCGCAGCTTGGGTACAACTTGTACAGTCCAGAAGTCACTAAGGGAAACCATGTGCTTACTCACGATGGTGAATTTGAACAAGTAACTTCCTTGTCCCAACAACACTGCATCTTCCAAATCAAATATTTGCCTCCCAGTCTCCCTCTTGCTCAGCACTGTGGGGACACTGACTGGCCTCTCCATACCCGCTGTCCTCCACATCATTATCCTCCTCCTCCTCCTCCTCTTCTTCAAGGTCTAAAAACACAAATGAAGGACCAGTGTCACAACCACAGAAAACCACTCAGTTATATTCACTGGATGAGCAGAAGAGCAGGAAATAAGCATTGCAAAGTCAGCCGATGATGCATTTCATAAGTGCACTCAGCCGAGCTGTAGAGAATTGCGACTGGGAAAACCACTTGACAACGATGAAGACGTTTGGCAGAAAACAGTTCATTATTCTGATGCATTGGTGACATCTGGTGGGCAACATTTGGTAATGCACTTGGATGGATTAAACCCAAGATGACGAAACAGTGAGTCAGAATGTGCCTGATGTTACCACTGTTCACCAGGTACATTCACTGCTATTTAGCTCAGTAAATGCTATGTTGTAAAGGGGGACCACAGAGTCTGCAGCTCTGGCTGTTACAGACAGGTTGAGGAAATACACAGACACCACTTGAAGAGTAATTTGCCCACTAATTTTCACATCTTATACAACCTTCCTCTCTCACTAAAGGTCTTTACATATTGCACATATAAAAGATGTTGAGTTTCAGTGTTAACAGTACCTTGCTCCTGCAGAAGCACAGCAGAGCCGTCCTGGCTCAGTTTAACATTGGGCTCATCCATCAGGAGATGTCTGAGGTTACTGAGACTTCCACTCAGGGCACTGACTTTGGGACAACAGGACCACAGCACAGCCAGAGGTACAGACACGCTCCTTCCAGAACACACGAAAGAGGATGCTACAATGTGAGACCAGTACCTCCACAGCCAGTCAAAAGTACAGACTCCACAGAAATAGGGCCTGTGTTTGTGATCTGCATGCCACATACTGCTTTCTCACTTACTGTTCTTCGTCATCTTCCTCAAGGAAACACACCTGTGCAGTATGCAAGACTCCTGTTGTCCTTTCCTGTTGTTCCAAAACACCTCTTCATCCTCTCCTTCCTGAACCTCCAGCACTTCTCGGCCACACTGCTCCACTGGATGATTCGTCCGTGCTCCACATGCTGCTGTGAGTTTTTTTTTTTTTAATTAAAGAAAAAAATACTGTCAGCATTTTATGTGACAAATCACATCAAATACCCTCACTGACCATTTCCATTTTAGCCAAAACCAAGACCATTTCTGGTCACTTTCTGCTACTCCCATTGCTTTTAATATTGGTCTTCATATCATCAACCCAACCATATACACAACAGTTTTCAGAGCTCTCTGGATGTTCACCTGTCTGTTTCTCCTCCATCTCAATGCGCTGCTCTGATGCTCTAAGACATTCCTCTGCTTCATCCCTCTCACCAGTCTTCTCCTCCATCCACCTTCTCTTCAGCTTTTCCGCCCAGTACAACACCTCACTCACCAGGACCCTCCGCAAGATGTTGTTGTCACGCAGGCTGGGGTAGTTTATACTATACAGCTGATACAGAAACAGATGAAAAGGCACAGATCACGTTATCATAGACTCTGTTTACACCTGGCATTAGCATGCATCTTGGGTGACAGACACAGGTGTGAATGGCGAAGTGTCTTGGCTGTCCCATAGAAACCTTTACTGACCTAGACCCCTGAGTCCACAATACACAGGGATTATAATACGCTCTTTCTCAAGAGCCTAATATGGTGGCTAATCAATAACAGTAAGTCAATTATCACAGAGCCAGGTGGCTTTAAAAATGTTTTTTCTGCCTGTAACTCAGATCCCAGTCTGTTGAATCCCTGCTCTGACCAGCTAGTTTACTCATCCATAATCAAGATCTTGTTTTTACTTTGTATTAATTACAGGCTTTTATTTTTAAAGGGGCTGCATCTCAATACTTACAGTGCATATGCAGACTGCCAGGACTGCACATGTTGTAGTTACAGATGGTCACCACCAGAGGCTGACAAAGGTAATAAAGTGCTTATCTTCCATTCTGACAAATTTGCTTCTCTGGTTTTTCATACAGGGCTTGCATGAGGGGATCTGCCCATTTATTTAGTTATGGGGGGGGGGGTCATGTTGACATGAGGATTATCCACAGATACCAAGAGATGCAAGAGATTTCAGTATAATATGTTTTGGAAAATAGTCTGAAAGAGTGCAGAATCTGATGCTTTGTATTGAAAAAAGGATATTCACCTTTTTTAGCCATTAATGGGTTTAGATGAATGACTGAAGTCTGACTGTCTGCTGTAGCAACCAGCCGAAGACATTTCACCAAAAAAAGTGAAAAGGTGTCACCTATTTCTGTCTACATACACGAGAGTCAATTTTTCAAGCTCCCACCTTGTTTTAACACGAGTTTTATGCTATTTTTGCCTTTATTTCATAGTGGAACAAGAGAGCAATGAGAAATATGTGAGAGAGAAAAATCCTCATGAATCGAACACATGGCAATTACAAGTTATGCATCTTCAAAGACTGGGCCCACATGACACCCGACTCAGAAATGACTGGCGTGTAATCAGAATCAGAATAAGAAATAGAGAGGGGAAATTAAAGAAGTCTACTCACTAGTGTGTATGAAAATCCATCCTCTGCATCATCATCAGACAACACATTGCTGCTCTCTCTCCCCCCGAGCCGGTGAAACACACCAATCTGGGAGCAGAAGCCCACTCTCTCCTGCTGGCCTGGCGGTGCCTTTCCAACACCAGTGAACTCCACGTCATAACCGTACGCCAGACACACCTTCAGAGCCCTGAGGAGGGAAGTGATGTTAACAGAACTGTTCAATCTTATTGTTCCATTATTGTTGTTCCATTCGTTCTGTAGAGTCCCTTGCGATCTTTAGAAAAAGACTAAAGACCAAGCTCTTTACTGAACACCTTGCTCTTTAAAAAAAGGGCACTTATTCTTGTTGTTTTCTCCCGTCTAGAACCTTGCTTGTGTTGTATGAAAATCTCATATGTACCAGGACTGGAACTCCGCTCTGGTCCACTCAAACTTGTGGTCACTGTGCCTGAAACCTGCCAGTACAGGCAGAAGGGGGTTGAACTCAGAGTTTGGGGTGCTGACAATAACTGCCACTGGGGTCATGTAACCAAACACCACCTCAGAGAAGCGCTCCACGTCATCAAGAGTGAGGTGCTCTATGCTGCAGGTAACCAGAGAGGAAATATGGTGATAAATAATGGCACAGAGGGACACAGACAAACAGAAAGATGGAAACCACACAGATAGAAAGAAAGCACAAGGTAAACATGGAGAAAATGTTTAAAAACTTAACAGCCAACCAGCCCCTTACAGCTCAATACTGGTCACCAGATCAAATCCTCTGAGGCGCATGTCTTTTTGTGTGACTGAGCCCTGGTAAAGCTCAATGCGCAGCTGGTCATAACTTGGCTGCAGATAGTCAGTTGATACAGGAGCTAATCCATGCCTGAAGGAACATACAAGCAGAGTGTACTCATACTCAATAAACACAGTATTAGTTAACACACACAAGGAACTTGAGTGGTGAGAGATCAGGCAATGCTTTGATCATCACTTGCACAAATATTCACATTTGAGAAATTACAACCAGCGATAATTTTGCCTCATTAAACAACTGAAACAATGTATGACCAAAACTGCTGATTATTTTTCTGTTGTGGGTTCATCAATAAATAGACTGATCCGCCACATTTTGTCACACATTGATATCAGAAGAAAACTGCAGTTTTAACCACATGCCCGCCCCCTGAATGAGTAACAGTGAGAACTCAGTCACATCTTTGATATCTAATCATACATACATCTTTTTTTTTATTATGGCACCATTGATGTCCACTCCAACCAGGAGTTCAATCTCACGGTGAAACTTGAGTTTTTTGAGAAGGCTGCACTCACTGCAGCCCAAGTCCACCACCTGAGGAGAGACATGACACACACACACACACACACACACACACCTGGACAACAGTCTTATTTCATGTTAAGGTTATCACGGCAAGTAACCCAAACCACTATGAAGGACAGTTTCAGCTCATGTCTTGATTTGATAAAGGTTAAAGTCTGGTTAGCCTGTGTTAACTGAAGGATGCGCATGAAAAAGTGAAAAAGTCAACCGAGCTAACGCACGTGATGGTTTAGCGTTTGCTTTCACTTGTCATGAAACGTCGCTCAAACAAACTCTGGCTTTGAAGCTAAAGTCATAAATCCGTTTCTCGTGAAGACAGTAGCTAATTTACCTTTTGGGGTTTTTGCCTTTTGACAAAATCGATGACAAACTGATGTCTCTGTCTGTGAAGCGGCGGACTGAACACTGGAGCCATCTTTAGTCAGCGTCTCTGCCGCCGCCGGACCGCAGAGGGCGCTGTTGTCATTGAATTTACACATTTTTTCCCCTTTTTTTTTATTATTTTGTTTTAGTTTGGACGACACAGCGATGGTTGCAAACCAGGGGGAAACTTGTGCAGGGTAAGAGCAATTTTATGTAATGTAAATGTATATATGTGTGTGTGTGTGTGTGTGTGTGTGTGTGTGTGTGTGTGCGCGCGCGTGTGTGTGTGTGTGTGTGGGTGTGTGGGTGTGTGTGTGTGTGTGTGCGTGTGTGTGTCAAGGGTCAGTCCAAATGCAGTGGAAGAGACTGAAAATGGCTCCCAAGACTGGATGGCCTTGTGATGGGATCTGGTCAAAGAAGTGAAAACTTGTCACTGAAAACAAGGCACATGAAGTTGTATTCACTCTCCTTTGCACTCAAAACAGTCTCATAGGCCAGCTGCTTATGCATAATCACAAAACTGAACATATTTTAGAATAATGTGTGAACTCTTAACTTCATAATGTTTTCTATGGTCACAGTGACCTTTGACCTTTGAGCTTGTGAACGTCACCCTGGGCATTGTCTTATCCAAAATAATACATTGGAACTCATTTGTCAATATTATTTTCTGTTATTAATCTGAATCTGTAAAGTTATTAAATAAAGTAATGGAGTAAAAAGTTACTTTCCACCGCTGTTGCAAATGTATTTTACATTGTGGGATCAGCCGCCCCTTCGCAATAAAAGGAAATAAACAAAACTGCTTAATGCTGTCTCTACACCAGCCCTAGAAAAAAATACTATTATGAATATTGCACAGACATGAAGTCAATGACATGTAGTGGTTAATTCACATTATGCGTCAATATCAACTGAAAAATATGGCAAATACATTTGCTGTTGCTGTCTGTGTCACTTGAAACAGGTTGACAGAGTGGATTTGTTTGGAATGACTCAGAGCTACTTGAACCACATGAACCTGTGGCAGTAAGATCAAAGAGTGCAGCAACTCTTATTCAACACGCTGGCGGTGACTTATGGTTTTGTTAAAATGTTTGCTTTCCATGTTTTTTTTCCTCTTAAACCTCTTTTTGGATACTTAAAAAGCAGAACTAATTCTTATTGAGAACATAAAAATGAATTTTTGGATCACAAAGTGACTAATGCTCAAGGGAATGTGATCTTCCCTGCACTGAGAAAATCATGTCGTCATACAACAAATAATGAGCAGTATTGCATGGCAGCCTGATCACACCTTGATAGATAATGATGTCTACAACCACAGGGGGCATGCCTCCAATCAAAAGTGTTAAGAAAACACATTTCAACATGAACACATCGTGCACATCTCCTCATTAAAAACATGATGCAATAGTTTGGAAACAGGAAAAGTTGTATCCCCAAAACAGTATGGGCTACTTAGTATTTCAGCCACATATTCTGAAATTGGGTTACAAGGTCAAAATCATAGATCAGTGCAAAGGAAGTGGACAACAGTCCACAGCGAACATGAGCCAGAAATTTAAGTTTGTAACTTTCAGTACAGACACAACACTTGCCTGCTATGGCTCAGCTCATTTTAATTCCTGAAATGTTTTCTCTATTATTTTAGATTTCCCATTGCCAAGAGAAAAGTTTGCTGTTCTTTTTTTTCTGGTGTGTCACATTAACCATAACCAATGCACCGGAAAACAGGGAACAGCAGAAAGCAGCATTAAGACCAGTGACAATATTATGGTGATCACTTTTTTCTATCTTTAATGAGATGAAGATGGTGAAAAGGAGTGTAATGCTGCTGGATATTCAATCTGATATCAGACAAATGCTAACATCCAAAACGTAAAGTGTCATCAAAAGTGATCAAAATTAGTGCGTCTGTCCATCTGGGTGTTGTGTTTCCATCACTGCAGATAAATAGAATGCCGTTTCACTCTGATTTCTGCTGATTTCACAGCACTGAGTCTGTGATAATCAAAGTCAACTCTTCTAGAGTGCCTGGAGCATTGGGTCAGCATATCAGGCACTTCAACGCTTCGCCTCTTTCCTGGAGAGGAGAAAGTTTTTAGTTTCATTAAGAGGATCATTGCTGTCTACTTACCTGCTTAGCTGTCTACTATTTTCTGTCTACATTACCCCCTTCATCATGTTATGCAAAAACACAGAGTGTCATATCACTGATGTGCTGACAACACACAGCTGGACCTCCCTTTGAAACCTGGCAGGCCTGATGCGCTAAAACACCTGTTTCACTGCCTAAATGACAAAGTTTTGGATGGCTCGTGACTCATTAAATGCAAATGAGAGTAAGATAGAAATTCTTATTTTCAATCTCCAGGTCTTGGTAAAAATCTAGCCTGTGACCTCAGACCACTGTGTGACTGTCTTGGCATTTTAATTGACCCTGATCTTAAATTTGATAAACCTTATTCATGCTTTTACTTCTTCTGGGTTATTGCAATGCACTTCATTTCAGGCTTCACATGATCCCCAACAGGGATGGTGGACACATTTGGGGACAGCAAGGAAGGAAGCCAGACCTAGAGATGTATTTGGGGATGAAATTATTAAATTGAAATACTTGTGGTTGGCAGACAGGACCAGGGACACAGGAAAGGTGTAATAAGTAACAAGCCAAAATCCAACCATCTAAAGCAGCAGTGAGAGGAGACACAAGCTGTTCTGAGGTTATTCTACAATGGAGGGCTAAATTTATGACCAAAAGCATCAGTCAGCAGAGGAAGAAGACGTAAGGGTAAAGGTTTGCTTGGATTAGCATTCTAGGATGAGATGGGACCAAAGAGACAGTCTGGCTCACTTGTACCCCCACTGCTACTGCTGAGCTATTCCTTGGTTGATGACAGCTTTCTGAATTGTTGCTGAACCAGCACATGATTCTTGGTCTGGTGTAAATAAGTGAACTAAATGAGAAGAAAAAAATGAAAAAGCCATCCAAAAAACCTATTACAGGTCTGCTTGGGTAAATTTTATGTTCAGGACAGATGAATAAAATCTGCAGTACCACTGTAGCACAAGGCTAGGGGCTGCAGCCCGCTAGGAGATGCAGAAGAATTGCAGTTTGTTTCTGTGAAACTTGTATAAGAAAAATAGAGAAAAAGAAAAAAGGGCTGTTGATAAAGCCTTCGGTCTATGTGAGCCTTGAAACAGAGGAGTAAACAGACTGGCAGGGGAGATAACCTGGGAGTACGGCTCAGTATCGACTGAGCCATAATCTTTTTTAGTTAAAAGGTCCTATCTCATTGTGAGTAGGGGCAAATTAACAAAAAAGATATCATAAAAAAAAAAAAAAAGTAAAATAGGAGCAGTACCTGTGAACCTTCTGAAATAAACTCAGACGCCCGCTCTCAAACAGACTCATTTAATAAAAAAATGTATAAAAAACTGAGATTGTGAACATTGAGAAATAAGAAGAAGGACCGTTTTTTGGTTTGTTTTTGCTTATGTATCTGCTTTGATATTTGTAATATTGCTTGACAAAAAGAAAGCTGGTGGGAGGACATGTGTGGAGAAGATGAAGGGGAGGAGAGATGATGGGCAATAGGAATGATGAAATGTAGAAGAGATAAATATCTCATCTCATGAAAAGGTGAATCAGAGGGCTGCTAGACCTCAGCAGCTCTCTGTTCAGATCCACAGTCACTATCTCTGATGATGGAGTCAGTGGAAGCAGCTGATCTCTGTATGCCTCCACTCAACACCTCCTGCAGGTCAATGTCTGTTACTCCTGAGGCCATGTTCATCAAAACACTGCTGTCCTGTATCGCTCTGCTCACTGTGACACTCAACTTGTTGGTCATCATCTCCATCTCCCACTTCAGGTTCAGACACTGTTCTTGAAATATAACAGCAAATAGTGTGTATGAGTTTAATTCATGGATGGAAGCTTTGTTTATTTTATGCTGTTATATACGAACAAGATGACTCTTTCTCTGAGTCATCGTCAATACGGCTGTATGATTAAAAGTCTAAGACAAGCCAGAAATTTCACGTGTAAATGAAAATGTTATTCTCATTGGGTTTTTGCGTATAAATGTGTCACAATGGCAGCAATCATGATGAAAATCTCTTTAATAATATCAGCAAACTACAGTAGTAATTGGTTAAAAAACTGTGTAACTCAGTGATATTATAGAGCTTTATGTGGCATGTAGGTTATGTAGAGTTTGGTTTTCACATTGCTGTGTCTTCAAAAGTAAAGTCCCATGTTTTGTCTGTTTTCTCACAATGATTGCTGTCCTCTAAAGTCATTGCACTAAACATGAGGCACTAATCATAATCTCCCCCTCCAGGCAGCTCCAGACTCCCACCAATCTCATCCTCCTCTCCCTGGCTATGTCTGACTTGCTGGTGGGCCTTACAGTGATGCCACCTACAATCATCCTGCTGCAGTCCTGCTGGTTTCAGCATAAAATCTCATGTGCTCTTGTGTACCTGTCTAGCTTCATCATCACCTCTGCCTCTGTTGGGAGCATGGTGCTCATATCAATGGACCGCTATGTGGCTATTTGTTACCCTCTGCGTTATTCTTCCATGGTAACACCAAGCAGAGTTCAAATCTGTGTGTCTCTGTGTTGGATCTGTTCTGTTGTCTACAACATCATAATACTGAAAGATTACTTGTCACAAATAGATTTGTCTAATTCCTGCTACCAGGAATGTACAATTGTCATAAACTACATTTCAGGGGCAGTAGACTTGCTTCTCACCTTTTTCGGCCCTGTTACTGTGATCATAGTTCTCTATGTGAGAGTGTTTGTGGTGGCTGTGTCACAGGCACGTGTCATGAGGTCTCAAATTTCAGCTGTAAAATCAATTACTGTGACTGTTAAGAAATCAGAGATGAGAGCTGCTAGAACTCTTGGTGTTATCCTTCTTGTGTTTATACTTTGTCTGTGTCCATACTACATTCCTTCTCTAACAGGACAGGACACCACAGGTGGTGAAGAGTCATCAGTTCAACGTTGGCTGTTCTATTGTAACTCCAGTTTTAATCCTCTGATCTATGCCTTTTTCTACCCCTGGTTTAGAAAAGCAGTTAAACTCATTGTCAGCCTTCAGATACTGCAGCCAGGTTCCAGAGAGGCCAAGATCATGTTGAGATAAGAAATATAATGTACAGAACCTGGCCAAACACAGAAAAGGAAGAGAGAAAAAAGGAACACGTTCAGGATGTAAACCACTATACTCTGAAACAACCATTGTCAGGGAAGATGGAGTTATAACAATCTTGGTTTGGAAAAGCTATTGAATATTCAGTTGTGCAGGAATAGCCTCGTATTGGATTGATTGATCATGTGGCATAATTTGTTTAAAAAGCCTAACAGAGTAGATGCCAAAATTGAATTAATTAAGGCCTATGTTCACAATAATTATTATCTGTGCTGCTGTGTTCTATCCAGAGTGCACAAAACTCAGACAGAAGGCATGATTTGGAACAGAAGTCGTCGCTCTTTTCAGTTTCCTAAAAATGTAAGGCAACACATCTTGGGAAATAAAAAAGGATTCAAAAATAGATGTGCTGATTGGCTCCAAACAGGAATGAAAATGAGGTAAAGGCCTTTGTGCTTTGGAAGGAATAACCTGCCCTTTACCGTAGGTGGATGATTAAATGACAAGAGGTAGAATTAAGCATGTCAATAGCATGTATTTGGCAGAAAACCAAAAAGTATATTATGTTGAGATCAACAGTCAGTCTACCACAGGGCATGTCTATCAAGTTCATGGTTAGATTTTCAGTTTTTGGTATTTTCACAATCTTGGTTGTAGAGTCCTCAATCAGAATGGTATCTGGCTCATGAGGTGCGTGTTTCCAAGAATTATTTCTGTAGTATTATTCCCTCAATTATTCAATCAATATTTGGTGGAATAACCCTGATTTTCAATCACAGCTTTCATGCGACCTGGCATGCTTTCCACCAGTCTGTCACATTGCTGTCAGGTGACTTGCTTAAAAAAAAAGTCTCTAAAGATTCTGAAAAAAAGATTCAAGAAGAAAGATTCAAAAAGAAAGATATGAGCAAAAAGAGCCAAACAGAAAGATTAAAAATGATTCACAAAGAACATTCAAACAGAAAGATTAAAAATGATTCTCAAAGAACATTCAAACAGAAAGATTTAAAAAGATTCACAAAGAAAGATTCAAGTAGAAAGATTAAAAAAGAAAGATTGATACAAAAGTGTCAAACAGAAAGATTCAAAATGATTCACAAAGAACGATTCAAATAAAAAAAATCAGTGCAATAATCTGTGCAATACAACCTGTACATAACAGTCTGTAAATACTATTTACAATTTTTTTAGGATGACGTTTCTTTTTATCCCACTCTTGTGTATGTAGTTGTTGTTTTTTAATTTGCATGCACTTGTTACACTACTCTATCCGCTTTATTGATGCTGCTGTAATTTGTACTTTGAATAATAAAGGAATATTAAATTGAATAGAATTGAAAGTTTCAAAAGAAAGATTCACACAGATTGACAAAGATTTGAATAAAAAGATTTAAACAGAAAGATTCAAAAAGATTCAAGAAGAAACATTCAAGAAGATTTGAGTAAAAAAAAATTGAATAAAATGATTTGAAAACAAAGATTCGAATACAAAGATTTGAATAAAATGATTCAAAAATATTGGAATAAGAAGATTCAAACAGAAAGATTCAAAAGACTTGAATAAAAAGATTTGAATAAAATGATTTGAATACAAGGATTTGAATAAATTCAAAAAGATTCATATTAAGGGGTCAAACAAAAATTGACATAGAAAGGTTGAATATGATTCACAAAGAAAGATTTGAATAAAAAGATTCAAAGAGAAAGATTCAAAAAGATTTGAATAAAAAGATTAAAACAGAAAGATTCAAAAAGATTCTACCAAAAATATTCAAAAAGAAAGATTCAAAAAGACAGGTAGGATCAAAAAGAGTCAAAGACTCTTGAATATAAGGAATCAAAGAAAAAGATTAAAAAAGATTCATGGAAAAAAAATCAAAAAGCTTTGAAGAAAAAGATTCAAAAAGAAAGATTTGCATAAAAAGAGTCAGAAACAGACAGAGAAAGATTGAAAAATGATGAAAATGAAACTGATTCATGAAGAAAGGTAAGAATAAAAAGATTCAAACAGAAAGATTCACAAAGAAAGATTCAAAAAGAAAAATTCAAAATTAAAGATTAAAAAAGATTTGAATAAAAAGATTTGAATCAACTGAATCAACTTGAATACAAGGATTGTAATAAAAAGATTAGAAAAAGATTCAAATAAAAAGTCAAATAAAAACAGACAGAAAGATCGAAAATGATTCACAAAGATTGGAAAGAAAAGACTCAAACAGAAAGATTCACAAGGAAAGATTCAAACAGATTTACAATGAAAGATTTGAATAAAATGATTCAAAAAGATTCTAACAAAAAGATTTAAAAAAGAGGGATAAAAATAAAAGATAGGATCGAAAAGATTCAAACAGACTCTTGAATAAAAAGATTTAAACAGAAAGATTCAGAAAGATTCATGAAGAAAGATTCAAAAAAGATTGGAATTAAAAAATTCAAAGAATGATTCAAAAAGATTTGAACAAAAAAGATTCAAAAAGAAAGTTTCAAACGGAAAGATAGGAACAAAAAGAGTCAAACAGAAAGATTCAAAGAGATTCACAATGAAAGATTCAAATGAAAAGATTCAAACACAAAGATTCAAAAAGGTTTGACTAAAAGATTGGAGTAAAAGAATTCGAATAAGCAGATTGAAACAGAGAAAAAACAGTCAAACAGAAAGATTCCAAATGATTTGCAAGGAAAGATTCAAACAGAATGATTCAAAAAGAAAGACTGGAACAAAAAGAGTCAAACAGAAAGATTCCAAAAGATTCACAAAGAAAGATAGGAAAAACGATTCAAACAGAAAGATTCAAAAAGAAAGATAGGAACAAAAAGAGAGACACGAGCAACGCCACTGGATGCATGAATCAAGCCATGTACAAGGTTATCCTGGAAGAAAACTTGCTTCCTTCTGCTCTGACAATGTTCCCCAACTCTAAGGATTGTTTTTTTTCCAGCAGGACAATGCACCATGCCACACAGTCAGGTCAATCAAGGTGTGGATGAAGGACCACCAGATCAAAACCCCGTGATGGCCAGCCCAAACTCCAGACCTGAACCCCATTGAAAACCTCTGTAATGTGATCAAAAAGAAGATGGATGGTCACAAGCCATCAAACATAGCTGAGCTGCTTGAATTTTTGCGCCAGGAGTGGCATAAAGTCACCTGACAGCAATGTGAAACTGGTGGAAAGCATGCCAGGACTCATGAAAGCTGTGATTGAAAATCAGGTTATTCCACCAAATATTGATTGAATAATTGAGGGAATAATACTACAGAAATAATACTTGGAAACCAACACCTCATGAGCCAGATACCATTCTGATTGAGGACTCTACAACCAAGATTGTGAAAATACCAAAAACTGAAAATCTAACCATGAACGTGATAGACATGCCCTGTGGTAGACTGACTGTTGATCTTAACATAATATACTTTTTGGTTTTCCGCCAAATACATGCTGTTGACATGCTTAATCCTACCCCTTGTCATTTAATTATCAACCCACAGTAAAGGGCAGGCTATTACTTCCAAAGCACAAAGGCCTTTACCTCATTTTCATTCCTGTTTGGAGCCAATCAACACATCTGTTTTTGAATCCTTTTTTGTCTCCCAAGATGTGTTGCTGTACATTTTTAGGAAACTGAAAAGGGGTAGAATCAGTCAAATCAATCGAGATACATTCTGGATATGCCAAAAACAGATTTGGTGGCAGTCTGAACAAGGCCTGAGTGTTGCTAACTTCAACAACAAATCTAATATCCAAAGATAAACTAAACTAATGGTAATAACTGCAATTCATTCGAGTTAAATGCAGGCCCAATGAACATCAATGTCAGCTAGTGAAATGTTGCTCACATTAGCAACCTGCATTTAGAATCTATCCAGCTATTATCTGACCATCAACCAACTACAACTGGTTACATAAAATACCACTATTGACTAGAGTCATGAGAGGTCAGCTCATGAGTTCAAATGCCAGCAGCCATGCTTGAGAAACACTGAATGAGTCCGTACTCTGATGTACTGTACAGATGTTGGAATATGATAAGGTGGAGGAAATGTTCATAGCACTTCATTTATGTAACCCACTAGCGCTCGGGGAGGCCTCTCCAAACACCAAACTCTGCGTTGTGTTTTATTTTGTGATGGGGTGTTGTGCGGGGAGGGAAGGAGCACAGGACACAGGGGTTCTGGATTGTGGCAGAGAATTGATGCTCTTTATTGGCTCACAGTCATCACAGGCTGCTGGCTTCATCACCTTGCGGTAGCAAAAATAAGATATTCTCATAAAACACTGTGTTTAAGTGCAAAAAATATGTAGAGAACCAGCATAACCCATGCTTACTTTGCGGTAGCAAAAGTAAGATATTAAAGTAAGATGACAGCCCCCATAGAGCGTGCCTGAGCAAACTACAGTGTTGTGTAAGAAACTAAACAGCTACTACATCTACTTTGACAGTGCAACAGCGACCTCTTGTGTGGCTTCTGCCTTACATTTACATGCTGTGTCCATCCTGGTGGCAACAGGGACATCTGATCGTACCAACCATCATTTTCCTGTTGTCACCATTTTCCTGCTCCAGGTCAGTGGGAACAATTTCCCTGATCATTTAAATATTTTGAAATACCTTTGGACGGTCTGACCAACAGATCATGGGATGGACATTTTTCAGTTTCTTCTTGACATTTCAAAAACTAAATGATTAATGGCTTAATTTGAAAAAAAAAAAAAAAAAAGATTAATCAATAATGAAAATACCATTATATGCAGCTGAGGATGTATGCAAATTCACGTAAAATAGTCAAATTGACAGTCAGTGCTATGGACATTTCCTCGACCATATCATATATTTCACAATATCAGTACAGTACATCAAACAACTCTTCATGATATCTGAAACTTCAATAACTTGCGCCCAAATTGCTCTGTACATATAAATAATCTTGAGGGAATTTGAGTAGAAAACACAGTATGTGCAAAGAAAATGTGTTCTTTCATTATTGTACATGAGTATGCAGGATTTAGTGGCAATCTAGTGGTTAGGTTGCAGATTGAAAGCAACTGAATTCCTCTCACCTCACCCTCTCCGACAGTGGCTGCTTAAAATGTGAAAAATACAAAAATTTTGCCTGTTCTGGGCTACTGTAGAACATGGTGGTGCAATATGTTGTTGGAAGAGGACTGCTCTCTCTGGACATCAAAGAACTTATTGATATTTTTTAAAATCATACAGTTTATTTTCTTTATGTCACTCATAATTTTGTAAACACCGACAGATCTTTGTTAACAATCCCTGAAAAGAAAGAATAAAAAATTCGGATGGAACACAGCAGCACATATAATAATTATTGTGACCATAGGCCTTAATTAATTCAATTTTGGCATCTACTCTGTTTGGCTTTTTAAACGATTTATGCAACATAATGTAGGTTTTTCTTTCTGTCAATCCAAGGCAAGACTATTCCTACACAACTGAATATTCAGTAGCTTTTCCAGACCTAAAGTGTTATAACTCCATCTTCCCTGACAATGGTTTTTCAGAGTATAATGTTTACATCCTGAATGTGTTTCTTTTTTTCTGTCCTGTGTTTGGTCAGGTTCTGTACATTATATTTCTTATCTCAACATGATCTTGGCCTCTCGGGAACCTGGCTGCAGTATCTGAAGGCTGACAATAAGTTTAACTGCTTTTCTAAACCAGGGGTAGAAAAAGGCATAGATCAGAGGATTAAAACTGGAGTTACAATAGAACAGCCAAATTTGAACTGATGACTCGACACTACCTGTGGTGTCCTGTCCTGTTGGAGAAGGAATGTAGTATGGACACAGACAAAGTATAAACACAAGAAGGATAACACCAAGAGTTCTAGCAGCTCTCATCTCTGATTTCTTAACAGTCACAGTAATTGATTTGACAGCTGAAATTTGAGACCTCATGACACGTGCCTGTGACACAGCCACCACAAACACTCTCACATAGAGAACTATGATCACAGTAACAGGGCCGAAAAAGGTGAGAAGCAAGTCTACTGCCCCTGAAATGTAGTTTATGATCACTATACATTCCTGGTAGCAGGAATTAAACAAATCTATTTGTGACAAGTAATCTTTCAGTATTATGATGTTGTAGATAACAGAGCAGATCCAACACAGAGACACACAGATTTGAACTCTGCTTGGTGTCACCATGGAAGAATAACGCAGAGGGTAACAAATAGCCACATAGCGGTCCATTGATATGAGCACCATGTTGCCAACAGAGGCAGAGGTGAGGATGAAGCTAGACAGGTACATAAGAGCACATGAGATTTTATCCTGAAACCAGCAGGACTGCAGCATGGTGATTGTAGGTGGCATCACTGTAAGGCCCACCAGCAAGTCAGACACAGCCAGGGAGAGGAGGATGAGATTGGTGGGGGTCTGGAGCTGCCTGGAGGGGGAGATTATGATTAGTGCCACATCTTCAGTGCAATGGGTATCAGCTCACGACAATCATTGTGAGAAAACAGACAGAATGTGGAATTTTACGTTTGTAGACACAGCAATGTGAAAACCAAACCAGTCTACATGTCGCATAAAGCTCTATAATATCACTGAGCTCAGTTTATTATCCAATTACTACTGTAGTTTGGTGATATTATTAAGTAGATTTTCATCATGAGTGCTGCCATTGTGACACATTTTACATAAAAACACAATGAGAATAACATATTCATTTACACGTGAAAGTACTGAGATTGGACTTGGACTTTTAATCATACAGCTGTATAGACGATGACTCAGAGAAAGAGTCATCTTGTTCCTATGTGACAGCATAAAATAAACAACGTTTCCATCCATGAATTAAACTCATACACACTATTCATTCATTCATTCATCTTCTATACCCGCGTATCCTTTTTGGGGTTGCGGGGGGCTGGAGCCTATCCCAGCTGGCAATGGGCGAGAGGCGGGGTACACCCTGAACCGGTCGCCAGCCGATTGCAGGGCAACATAGACAGACATACAGACATACAACCAATTTACCTAATGAGCATGTTTCTATGGGAGGAAGCCGGAGTGCCCGGAGAGAACCCACACATGCACGGGAAGAACATGCAAAATTCACACAGAAAGGCCCTGCCTGACCCAGGGATCGAACCAGAGACCTCCTTGCTGTGAGGTCACACACACTATTAGCTGTTAATTTCAAGAACAGTGTCTGTGCCTGAAGTGGGAGATGGAGATGATGACCAACAAGTCGAGTGTCACAGTGAGCAGAGTGATACAGGACAGCAGTGTTTTGATGAACATGGCCTCGGGAGTAACAGACATTGACCTGCAGGAGGTGTTGAGTGGAGGCATACAGAGATCAGCTGCTTCCACTGACTCCATCATCAGAGATAGTGACTGTGGATCTGAACAGAGAGCTGCTGAGGTGGAGCAGCCCTCTGATTCACCTTTTCATGAGATGAGATATTTATCTCCTCTACATTTCATCATTTCTATAGTCCATCATCTCTCTCCTCCCCTTCATCTTCTCCACACGTCCTCCCACCAGCTTGTTTTTTTCCACAGTTTAGAATCATCAAATACAAATATATCATTTAGTCCCCCACTCCATTGTTGTCCTCTGTACATCTATCACGCTCTTTCAAACAATTACAACTTTGATTGACATCTCTCACCCCCTGTTCTCCGTCTTTGTAATTCTTTATCTAGTTATTGCTTTGACTTTATCTATCAGACATTGTATGATTTTACATTACCAATGATAAATTGAAACCCCAAAAATACAGAAATAAAATTAAGTGAAATAACTTGCTAATCCTATTTGACATACTCAATTTAAAACAGTATCAACACAATATAATTAATGTTTTACTTTAAAAGCTCCATTGATTTTTGTAAATATATACTTATTTTGAATTTGATGCAGCAACATGTTCCAAACAAGTTGGGACAAGACCAACAACAGACTGGGAAAGTTGTGGAATGCTCCAAAAACACCAGTTTGGAACATTTGAGACTGAGATATTGTTATTCATAGAATATATATAGGTATATATACTGTATGTAGAGATGGAAAGTGTCTCCATGGTTAAATTAAAGAACATCTTTAGACTACAACTGCATTAAATGTCAATCAAACAACACTATTGGAGTGACATCATGCCACGGAGCCCTGATGTCCAAAGCAGTGTGAGTTTCAATAACAGTGTTTAACATGTCAACTTTTTTTATTCAATGTGGTTTGATTTTTAGCCAGACCACTAAAGAAACCAGTCAGATGTATGTTACTGATTATGGCCAACAGTAGCCAGTCCCTGTTTGGGTGACAACAAAGCTTTTATAGCATATGCCCTATAGTCTTTCTGTGTGAGACAATGTTGTACCTAAATGTTTTGCTTATCCCGTAACTTTGACACAAACAGAATCTTAATTCGTACTCGTTGAGGTAATAAGAGACCAGATTCTACCAACATTCAGAGCACCCAAAAATTTATGTCAAGTATCATTCAATACTATGCACAAATGGAAAAATGTTATTGTATATACACAAAAAAGGCCTGGTGCCATTTATTATTTATTTTTTATTATTTTTTTTATTTATTATTATCATTTTAATATATCTAAGGGGGTTAGTGTGGTGGCCCTATACTCTGGATAGTCCACAGAACACAGGGCCGATAGTAGTTCAAATTAAAATTGTCCACAATGCTGGACAAAGTGTCAATTGTCAGGAATTAATGGATGATGGGCACGCCAGGACCATCCAATAAACAGCCTCTGCGGAGTCCATTTATTCCTGATTATGGACACTTCAACTGGCATTATCTCACTCATCCTATGGTCACTCACCAAAGAAAATTTAAATGAAGACAATTAATTTCTATTTTCATGCATTTTGCAGACAAAATCTAAAGTTTTTGACAAAACTCAGTTTACATGGTAACATTTTGACTTATATGTTAACAATCAATCATTAATCTATCATTCAATATGATTCTTGTACAATGGAAACCTTGGCCACTAGTTCAGTAACTGCAATAAATCGAGAATCTTGGAAGCAGGAGATATGTCTTTGTCATAGAACCCTTTGGCTCAGGTGGGAGCCTGAACACTAACATTATGCCAAGATGATTAAAAGTCAACAACATTTTGTACGGCTGACAAATAGTAACTGTAATTTGACTGTGTGTTTAACAGCAAGACCAGCTGCCTATCCAGCCATGTCATTGTCCCCATATCAAGATTCACAAAGAAACGATAGGCCTGAATGAATGTACTTTCAGCTGCTGCCTAAAGTGGTGAGTTGAATAGTGAATGGGTCATGAGATGGTCGCCCCTGTGAAGTATCAGTAAGTTCACAGGGACAGTGTGCTCGTGGGTACAAAAACACACTTCCAGGTTTGGACCGACCATAAAAACCTGGAGTACGTTAGTACAGCTTAAAGGCTCAACTCCAGGTAGGCACGGTGGTCTCTGTTCTTTACCCAATTCAACTTCGCTCTGTCCCACTTACCCAGATCTCGGAACATCAAGCCTGACACCCTGTATCACCAGTTTCAGGAGAGGGAGGAGAGAGCGCCGAAGGTCAGGCACATCCTGCCCATCACCGTGGAGATCAGGGAGAGGGTGAGGTCTGGCACGGAGGGCCAGCCCAGGCCCAACACCTGCCCCCAGGACCGGTTATTCGTTCCTCTGAACCTGCAACCTGATGTCCTCTAGTGGGGGCGCTCTTCCAAGCTCACCTGTGACCCTGGAATCCAACGGGCCCAAGATGTCCTCCGCCACCTTCGGATTCTGGTGACCCTCCTTGGAAGAGGATGTCGGAGGATTTGTCAACGCTTGTTCCATGTACAGCCAGCATAAGACAAGTCCAGACAGAGCAGATGAACCAAGAGATGGAAACCACGTTTCGCTGAATGGCAACTCAAAACCCCTCCTCCCAGTCATGACAGATCTTCTGGGTCCAGTATATGCACAACACCCTAACCAGGTCTGCCACCGGTCTGTCACCCTTCCAGTGCACCTACGGATTCCAGCCCCCGGTCTTCCCTGCACTGGAAAAGGAGGTCTCCTGTCCCCCCATCCAGAGGGAGATCCAGAGCCTCACTCTTCTGCTACCGCTTCGCTACATGGGCCTATGGCACTGAGGTTGAGTCTCTCCTACTCCATGAGGACCCACCCAAAGTCCCACGTTTCCCGGGTCAATCGGTGAGAGAGAGTCCTCTCATGCCCATGCTGAGCTACCTTCTCGGATCATCGATGGAGGTCCCGCCTACTCTATACGTCGTCTGCTGCACTCACGCCATCGGGCCAGAGTCATCATATTCAGAATAAATGTATACTTAAAAAAAACAAAGAATTTGATGTCGTAAAACTTTTAAATATATTGCCTATGTATTGTTTTCAATTGAGTATCTGTCAAAACGGATTAGCAAATTATCACATTGTATTTTAATTAATGTTTTACACAGCATCACAACTCTTTTGGAATAGGGGTTTCAGTGCATCTTCTACAATGGAAAAATCATACAGTGTTTGAAAGATATGGTTGAGGCGATGACACGATAAAGAATTACAAAAATATGATGTAACTGAGTTGACGTATAGGAACGAGAAAAAACAAGCTGATGGGAGGAAGTGTGTGGAGAAGAAGAGGGGGTGAGAGAGGGTGGGACACAAATAACATAAGAGATAAATCTGTCATCTCATGAAAAGGTGAATCAGAGGGCTGCTACACCTCAGCAGCTCTCTGTTCAGATCCACAGTCACTATCTCTGATGATGGAGTCAGTGGAAGCAGCTGATCTCTGTATGCCTCCACTAAACACCTCCTGCAGGTCAATGTCTGTTACTCCCGAGGCCATGTTCATCAAAACACTGCTGTCCTGTATCGCTCTGCTCACGGTGACACTCAACTTGTTGGTCATCATCTCCATTTCCCATTTCAGGTACAGACACTGCTCTTGAAATTTAACAGCTAATAGTGTGTATGAGTTTAATTATTGGATGAATGCTTTATTTATTCTATGCTGTTCTACGTTCCAACTTGAAAACATATCAGTATTTTCACTTGCAAATAAAAATGTCATTGTCATCGGTTTTTCTGTATAACCCTGCCAAAATAAAAGTAATCACCATGAAAATCTCTTTTATAAATACCACCAAACAACAGTAGCATTTAGTTCATGAACTGTGGAGCTCAGTGATATTATAGAGCTTTATGTGGCATGTAGGCTATGTAGAGTTTGGTTTTCACATAGTTTATTACTGTCAACATTTCACTTTCCGTCTGTTTTCTCACAATAATAAATATGATCTGATACCCATTGCACTGAATATGAGGCACTAATCATAATCTCCCCCTCCAGGCAGCTCCAGACCCCCACCAATCTCATCCTCCTCTCCCTGGCTGTGTCTGACTTGCTGGTGGGCCTTGCAGTCATGCCAGCTGAAATCATCCTGCTGCAGTTCTGCTGGATTCAGGATAAAATCTCATGTGCTCTTATGTACCTGTCTAGCTTCATCCTCACTTCTGCCTCTGTTGGGAACATGGTGCTCATATCAATGGACCGCTATGTGGCTATTTGTTACCCTCTGCGTTATTCTTCCATGGTAACACCAAGCAGAGTTCAAATCTGTGTGTCTCTGTGTTGGATCTGTTCTGTTATCTACAACATTATAATACTGAAAAATTACTTGTCACAAATAGATTTGTCTAATTCCTGCTACCAAGAATGTATAGTGATCATAAACTACATTTCAGGGGCAGTAGACTTGCTTCTCACCTTTTTCGGCCCTGTTACTGTGATCATAGTTCTCTATGTGAGAGTGTTTGTGGTGGCTGTGTCACAGGCACGTGTCATGAGGTCTCAAATTTCAGCTGTCAAATCAGATGTTGTAACTGTTAAGAAATCAGAGATGAGAGCTGCTAGAACTCTTGGTATTATCCTTCTTGTGTTTATACTTTGTCTGTGTCCATACTACATTCCTTCTCTAACAGGACAGGACACCACAGGTGGTGTCGAGTCATCAGTTCAAATTTGGCTGTTCTATTGTAACTCCAGTTTTAATCCTCTGATCTATGCCTTTTTCTACCCCTGGTTTAGAAAAGCAGTTAAACTCATTGTCAGCCTTCAGATACTGCAGCCAGGTTCCAGAGAGGCCAAGATCATGTTGAGATGAGAAATATAATGTACAGAAGCTGACCAAACACAGGTCAGAAAAAAATAAACAAATTCAGGATGTAAACATTATACTCTGAAAAAACCATTGTCAGGGAAGATGGAGTTATATAACACCCACTGTATGGAGAAGCTATTGATAATTCATTTTCACAGTCCTCCACAATGAATAAGGTGCAGGAGTTGTCTTAATATTGTATAGAAAGAAAAAAAAGCCCACATTATGTGGCATAAATTGATTAAATAGCCAAACAGAGTTTATGCCAAAATTCAATTAATTGAGGTCGATAATAACAATATATGTTACTGATGTATTCATTGGCATTGCACACAAAAAGTCCTTAGATCCTGACACAATGTTTTTTCAACATGTAGTTAAAGGATGGGTTTTCCAGACAGTTTTCTCACTGTGCTGCTGTGTTCTGTCCAGAGTGCGCAAAACCCAGACAGAAGGCATGATTCAGAACAGAAGTAGTAGCCCGTATCCACAAGCTTGTTGTCAGAAAAAACAAAATTTCGATTTTAATCTTTTGGTCAAGTTGTCAAATCAAGTATGATGCTGAAAACATTGCTGTGAAATTGTTGCTGTAATATAAAAGGCCAAATGAATATTTTCATAGTGTGACTTTAGACTGACAAAGCCAAAAAATAAATTGTCATGTTATTAATAATAAGTTGTGGTTCTCTTTCTTTCCTGACACCCACAGGGCTCGATATCAATATGTCCTCAAATACTAAATAATGACAGTTAAGGTTCTCTTAATGGTATTTAAATGTCTTAGGGGTCTTGGGCCTTCTTATCTTATGCACCCTCGTGGACCCTCAGGTCTCCGACACTGGCCTTTTATCTATTCCCAGAGTAAAGACGCAAATGCACGGTGAGGCATCGTTCCAGTTTTATGGCCCCTGATTGTGGAACAGCCTGCTGGGGGACCTGAGGGCCACAGAGAACGTTGATACTTTTAAGACCCACCTATTTAAATTGGTTCTTAATATACTTTTAATTTAATTTAATTTAATTTAATTTAATTTAATTTAATCTGGCTTTTATTTAATGTTCTTCTTATACATTCTTATAATGACGTTTGAGTTTGATCATGGGCACATTTACAGCTCCGATCAACATGCCGGGTCAGCGACGAATTCCCCGTTGTTTTGCTGTCATACTTCAACAACACGTCGCATTTCTTGCATTTAACATAGCCCACTGCCTCATTATTTTCATTATGTACATGTTCAAAGTTTTTCCAGACCTCTGACCTTGCATTTGCTTGCTGGACCAACACAAAATCACCACTGGCTAATCTCCTTTTCACCTCTGCAACATCCATTTTGCATCTATCGCGCAGATCGAAATACCTCACGTGATCGCAAATTTACTGCACAAGTAACGTAAAGCCCGAGCCCCACCCAATTCAAATGATAAATATTATGCCTGAACCCGCCCGAACCCGCCAGGAGCCGTCGGGGCCCGTCGGGTTCGGGCTAATATTCCCAGCTCTACTCCGGCTTCCTCCCACAGACCAAAAACATGCTCATTAGGTTAATTGGTGACTCTAAATTGTCCATAGGTGTGAGTGTGAATGGTTGTTCGTCTGTCTATGTTGCCCTGCAATCGGCTGGCGACCGGTTCAGGGTGTACCCTGCCTCTCGCCCATTGCCAGCTGGGATAGGCTCCAGCCCCCCGAAATGAATTTTCAAACAAATTTGACACAGAACTTCCCTAGGCTATGCCTTGTCCGACACCACTGGCAATATGCCAGAGAGTGCTTGCACTCCAACAGGATGGACACAAACAAGTCAGTATTGCTGATTTGCTTGGAATATCCCCGGGTGCGGTCTGTAAAATCCTCAAAGTTCATCAAGAAGAGGGTCATTTGAGATCACGAAAAAAATCTACAGGACAACCATGACTGACTACCAGATGAGATGATCGGTAATTGCTTAATCTGTGCAAAATGCAAA
Source organism: Chaetodon auriga (assembly GCF_051107435.1). Taxonomy (NCBI): domain Eukaryota; kingdom Metazoa; phylum Chordata; class Actinopteri; order Chaetodontiformes; family Chaetodontidae; genus Chaetodon; species Chaetodon auriga. The sequence continues at coordinate 9,156,222 of NC_135076.1, read as the reverse complement.
CGAGCCACCTTCGTCGTTTGTGGAGAAGACACCATGAAATCAACGTTTCTAGCCAAACTATAAATCGAAGGCTGCATCAGCATGGTTACTGAGCTAGATGAATGACTTTCGTCTGCAAGACGACAACGCTAGTGCACCAAGGGCAGCTGCAGTGAGAGAATATCTTGATGCAGAGGGGGTGCAGCAGCTGTCATGGCCCGCTTGCTCCCCTGATATGAACCTTATTGAGCATGCCTGGGATGCCTTAGGCCAAGTCACCAATGGGAGGGACAATATTCCTCAAACTCGAGTTAGCCCAGGCTCTAACTGAAGAGCAGGACGCCCTGCCAGCTTTATGAGCAACAGTGCATTGTCCCTGTGACAACTGTATGATGATATAAATTCACAGATATTTTCATATTTATTTATTTATTAAGGATATAACAATTTAAAGAATCTCACGATATCTCAATAACGACAGATGGGTGGACTTCACAAGCTACTCGGAGCTATATCACAGCTCATTTTATGACCGGTGAATGGGAAATGAAAAGTGTTGTCTGACAGACGCAGCCTCTTTTCCAGTCACAAACTGGACTCACCATACCTGATGTTTGAAGCAGAAGCATTTTAAGTTAAAAACAAATTTTAGATCAATAAAAATTCTCTATACACTAATTTATGAATAAAAGGCATTTTTTCAAGTCTTCTTTTTTCTTTTCTTTTTTTTTTTTTACAATTTTGAAATAAATATCATATCATGGACTTTATATCGGCATATTATTGTACCATATGTTTTTGGTATCATTACATCTCCACCATGCAGTATATTTTCCTTATGATGTACGATGTAACTACTTGTCACATGACATCTTTTTTAACAATACGAGAAATGAGGGAGTAAAATAAATCTTTGAAACATTAAATCATCCCTCTGTGTAACCATTAGTGCTGAATTTAAAAAAAAAAAAAAATGTGTGTGTGTGTGTGTGTGTGTGTGCGTGTGTGTGTGTGAGCATACAGGTGTGTCTATCTTGAGCTGAAACGAATTAGAATTTTCATTATCGATGAATTATTGTTTATTTTCACAATTAATTATTTGGTCTATAAAACATGAATGAAAAATAGTCCAAACTCAAAAGACAATCAATGAACTATGATTTAAGAAAAAAGTGATAAATATTATCATTTGACAACCTGAAACTATAAAATATTTGACAGCTTCCCTTGAAAATTACCAAAGCAAATAATCAATTATCAAATTAGTTGCCTATATTTCTGTCCACTGCAAGTAAACTGTAGGTAAACATTTTTCATTTAGTGATTGGTGTGACATTTGACCCCATGTGGTGGAAGTCAGATGTTTGTGCCTGATTTCTCTTTTCTTACAGGAAAACAAAACTATGATCAACAGCAGCCAGTCGACGTTTGGGTAACAATAAACCTGTTATTGAACATAACACACCGAAACAATGTGGTACCTAAATGTTTTGTTCCTGCTTTAAATTTTACACAACCAGAATTTATAAGTCAACAATGATCAGAGCACCGAAAAATGTTATTTCAAGCATTATTTAATACCATGTACAAAAAGGAAAAATGTTCTCAACTATTCATATAAATACCAATTTCTGTTCTACCAGTGTTGATGCATTTATATATCATAACATTATGCTTTCACTGTATTCTTTGGATATTATTGTGAACTGAGTGTACAGTTGAGAAAACCACATAGATTTACTTTACCATGACTTCGACTGAACCTGCATAAAGCAGGTCAGTTTATGAACTGTAAAACGTTTATTTCGACATGATCTTGGCCTCTCGGGAACCTGGCTGCAGTATCTGAAGGCTGACAATGAGTTTAACTGCTTTTCTAAACCAGGGGTAGAAAAAGGCATAGATCAGAGGATTAAAACTGGAGTTACAATAGAACAGCCAAATTGGAACTGATGACTCTTCACCAACTGTGGTGTCCTGTCCTGTTAGAGAAGGGATGTAGTATGGACACAGACAAAGTATAAACACAAGAAGGATAATACCAAGAGTTCTAGCAGCTCTCATCTCTGATTTCTTAACAGTCACAGTAATTGATTTTACAGCTGAAATTTGAGACCTCATGACACGTGCCTGTGACACAGCCACCACAAACACTCTCACATAGAGAACTATGATCACAGTAACAGGGCCGAAAAAGGTGAGAAGCAAGTCTACTGCCCCTGAAATGTAGTTCATGATAACTTTACATTCCTGGTAGCATGAATTAGACAACATGATCTGTGTTAAGTCATCTTTCAATATTATAAGACTGTAGATAACAGAGCAGATCCAACACAGAGACACACAGATTTGAACTCTGCTTGGTGTTACCATGGAAGAGTAACGTAGAGGGTAACAAATAGCCACATAGCGGTCCATTGATATGAGCACCATGTTCCCAACAGAGGCAGAGGTGAGGATGAAGCTAGACAGGTACACAAGAGCACATGAGATTTTATCCTGAAACCAGCAGGATTGCAGCAGAATGATTGCATATGGCATCACAGTAAGGCCCACCAGCAAGTCAGACACAGCCAGGGAGAGGAGGATGAGATTGGTGGGGGTCTGGAGCTGCCTGGAGGGGGAGATTATGATTAGTGCCTCATGTTCAGTGCAATGGGTATCAGCTCACAGTTATTATTGTGAGAAAACAGACAGAATACAGAAAGTGAATTTTACTATCACAGACACAGCAATATGAAAACCAAACTCTACATAGCCTACATGCCACATAAAGCTCTATAATATCACTCAGCTCCACTGTTTATGAACTAAATACTACAGGAGTGCCTTGGTAATATTAAGTAAATTTCCACGGTGATTACTTTTATTGTGGTAGAAAAACAGAAAGACCCGGTGAGAATGACATTTTCATTTGCAAGTGAAGATACGTTTCAGAAGACATGTTTTAAAGTTGGTCTTTTCAGCATAGAACAGCATAGAATAAACACAGTTTCCATCCATAAATTGAGTACATGAAAAATACTAGCTGTTATATTTCAAAGAAAGTGTCTGTGCCTGAAGTGGGAGATGGAGATGATGACCAACAAGTTGAGTGTCACAGTGAGCAGAGTGATACAGGACAGCAGTGTTTTGATGAACATGGCCTCGGGAGTAACAGACATTGACCTGCAGGAGGTGTTGAGTGGAGGCATACAGAGATCAGCTGCTTCCACTGACTCCATCATCAGAGATAGTGACTGTGGATCTGAACAGAGAGCTGCTGAGGTCTAGCAGCCCTCTGATTCACCTTTTCATGATTCGTTCCTGTCGCCCATCATCTCTCTCCTCCCCTTCATCTTCTCCACACATGTCCTCCATGACCTCCCACTTGTTTTTTCCACAGCTTAGAATCATCAAAAACAAATATATTATTCAGTCCCAAGGCTCAGTCGTTCACAAGCAAGGAAGGAATGAGGTTCACCGCTTTGTGAACACATGATTGTATGAAGAATATTATAACATTGGCTTGGGAACACGTTGTAAATGTGTTGTCGGTAAACACAGTTCATTTGCAAACAGTTGCACTCTGTTTTTAATTTACGTTTTATACGGCGTCCCCACTTTTTGTAATCAGAGTTGTATTCTTGGATAGATGCCATTCTTGTGATGACCATCACAACACCTCATCGTGTGATGATCATTTAAGCTGTGTCTTGAGACTGAGATATTGTTATTCATAGAATATATATAGGTATATATACTGTATGTAGAGATGGAAAGTGTCTCCATGGTTAAATTAAAGAGCATCTTTAGGCTAGAACTGCATTAAATGTCAATCAAACAACACTATTGGAGTGACATCATGCCACGGAGCCCTGATGTCCAAAGCAGTGTGAGTTTCAATAACAGTGTTTAACATGTCAACTTTTTTTATTCCATGTGGTTTGATTTTTAGCCAGACCACTAAAGAAACCAGTCAGATGTATGTTACTAATTTCCCTTTTCTCCCAGGAAGTCAAAACTATGGCCGCCAGCCCTTGTTTGGGTGACAACAAAACTTTTATACAACACATCTCATAGTCTTTCTGTGTGACACAATGTCGCACCTAAATGTTTTGCTTTTCTCTTAACTTTTACACAAACAGAATCTTTATTTGTACTGGTTGAGGTAATAAAAGATCATGGAGTGGCAAGAGGGGGGTGTCAGTGTCCATGGGAGGGTAGTGGGGGTTGGAGGGTGGGCTGCTGGGGGATGGAGTTCAGCAGGGTAACAGCTCTGAACGGAGGCTCCTGAACCTCTTACCTGATGGCAGGGGGGCAAGCAGTCCATGGTTGGGGTGGGAGCTGTCTCTGCTGATGCTGCATGCCATTTTTAGAGACTGCTTGCGCTGGAGGTCCTCGATGGCAGTTAGCTGGGCACCAGTGATGTACTGGGATTTTTCATCACCCGTTGCAGGGCCTTCCGTTCGGAGGCTGCACAGCTGCCGAGATGCAGTTGGTCAGGATGCTCTCGATGGTGCAGCGGTAGATGTTAACTAGGATTTGATGAGCCAGGTTAACCCTCTTCAGGCTCCTCAGGAAGTAGAGGCACTGTTGATCCTTCTTTATCAGGGTGGAGGAGTAAAGGGTCCAGGAGAGGTCCTTGGAGATGTGGACGCCCAGAAACTTGAAGCTGGAGATATGTTCAACCTCAGCCCCGTCGATGTGAATGGGGCTGTGACTGCAGCCTTTAGTTTTCCTGTAGTTCCTGTAGTTGGTGTTGAGGGTCAGATTGTTGTCAGCGCACCACATCGCCAGCTGCTGAACCTCATCCCTGTTAATCAGGCCTATCACCGTGGTGTCGTCTGCAAACTTGATGATAAGTTGGGGCCATGCACAAGCATACAGTTGTGGATGAAGAGGGAGTAGAGGAGAGGGCTCAGCACACAGCCCTGTGGGATGCCGGTGTTCAGGGTCAGGGTGGTGTTGTGGTTGTCTAACCTAACAGACTGCGGTCTGTTGGTCAGGAAGTCAAGGGTCCAGTTGCAGAGGAAGGTGCTGATGCAGAGGTCACTGAGTTTGTTGACCAGCTTGGAGGGGATGACTGTGTTGAATGTTGAGCTGAAGTTGATGAACAGCATCCTCGCATAGGTGTTGTTGTTGTCCAGGTGCGTCAGGGTGGAGTGCAGTGCCGTGGAGATGGCATTCTCCGTCGACCTGTTTGGTCGGTAGGCAAACTGATGGGGGTCCAGTGTGGGGTGATGACAGCATTTGAGGTGGGACAAGACCAGCCTCTTGAAGCACTTGGTGACGATGGAGGTGAGTGCGACGGGGCGGAAGTCATTAAGGCCCACTGCAGCAGACTACTTTGGTACCAGCATGATGGTGGTGGTGTTGAGGCTCGTGGGGACTTCTGCCTCGGCCAGTGACAGGTTGAAGATGTCAGCGAAGACCCCAGCCAGCACTTCTGCACAGGCCTTGAGCACATGGCCGGGTTTGACATCAGGGCCAGCAGCTTCATGGACGGTCACCCTGCTGAGTGCAGAATGCATGTCATAAGTGGAGAGCGTTAGGGGCTGTTCATCTGGGTGGGAAGCAGTTTTGGCGGCTGGTTGAGTGCTGTCCCGGTTGAAGCGGGCGTAGAAGTTGTTGAGCTCATTGGGAGAGAGGCATTGCTGGTTGATGGGGCTGTCATTTTGGCTGACAGTTTGTGATGGCCTGGATACCCTTCCACATGCAACAGGGGTCCACGTTGTTGTGGAAGTGCTCCCGATGCCCCTTCCCTGATGCCCCTCTTCAGGTTAGCTCTGGATGAGCTGTAGGCCACTGATCTTAAGGCAGCATCACGTTCCTTTAGTAGGAGGTGGACCTTACTGTTCATCCAAGGCTTCTGGTTGGGGACAGTTCTTCTTCTTATTTTTGTGGGTGATGACGTTGTCAACACGTGTTGCTGTGATCCAGAATGGAGGCGGGATACGAGTCAATGTCTATGGATCCTGAGTCCAGCGTGGCCCGGGTAGCGAACAAACTCCAGTCTGTGTGTTGGAACTGGTGCTGGAGTGTGGTGTCCGCTTCCTCTGGCCTTACTTTAGCAGTCCTCACTGACGGCTTCACACGTCTGATGAGTGGTGTGTGCTTGCGGAGTAGGAACAATGAGAGGTAATCAGACTGTCCCAGGTGGGGGAGGGGGTGGCCTTTATAAGCCTCAGAAATGTTTTTACAAACATGGTTCAGGGTTTTGTCTTCTCTGGTGGGGCAGGAAACATTCTGGTGAAATATGGGGAGAACAGTCCTCAGGTTGGAGAGGTCGAAGTCTCCAGGAACAATAAAGGCTCCATCAGGGTGTGCAGTTTGTTGTTTGTGGATAGCAGCATACAGATCTTTCATTGCTAGTTTAGCATTAGCATCCGGGGGTTATAAGCTGCAGTTATCACAGTGGATGTGAACTCTCTAGGCAGATAAAAAGGCCTGCACTTGATCATCAGATATTCCAGATTAGCATAACAGTGGCTCCCAGTGATAACAGAGTCTGTACACAAGTTTTGTTCACATAGATACATAGTCCGCCACCCCTGATCTTATTAGAGTGCTCTGCCGTCTGCTCTGAAGATGCGCCGTCCTTACAGCTCTATCACGTTGTCTGGGATGCTTTTGTTAAGCATTGTTTCAGTGAAAATCATGACGTTGCAGTCCATAAACATTCTCCGTGATGTGATCTGAAGTCGTAGCTCGCCCATTTTTTTTTCTAAAGACCGAACATTGGCGAGGAAGATACTGGGTAGCGGTAGCCAGTGCAGGGTTAGCCGTAGCTCTATCCGTAGACCGCCGCGCTTCTCTCTCCTTTGATTATGATCTCGACGCCACCGATGGTGCTTCCGGTCAGTGTAGCTGAGTTGCTCTGCGTTGCTGTCCTGGTGATCTCTTGGAGGAGCTGAATTTTGTCGAATACACTGCTTGTGCATCAAAATCTTAAATCAAAAAGTTGCTGTCTGGTGTAGGAAGTGTTCGCAAAGCTGTAATGAGCAACCAGGCACGAAATCTGTAAGAAACTATATCATCAAATCTAGCAGAGAGACATGCCACACATACACCTGGACAACAGTCTTATTTCATGTGAAAGTTATCACTGCAAGTAACCTAAACCACGATGAAGGACAGTTTCAGCTCATGTCTTGATTTGGGAAAGGCTAAAGTTTGGTTAGCCTGTGTTAGCTGAAGGACACGCATGAACAAGTCAACGCATGTGATGGTTTAGTGTTTGCATTCATGAAACGTCGCTCAAACAAACTTTGAAGCTAAAGTCATATATCTGTTTCTCATGAAGACAGTAGCTAATTTACCTTTTGGATTTTTTTCCTTTTGATAAAATTGATGACAAACTGATGTCTCTGTCTGTGAAGCGGTGGACTGAACACTGGATCCATCTCTTAGTCAGCGTGTGTGTGTATATGTGAAGTAGCAAGACAAGACTACACAAGAACATGAGGTCACACAACAGATCTCTCTTTCTAAAAGTGATAGTTAGCTTTCTAGGTTGGATCCTATGATGCTGATTGGCTGTTCAGTGTTATCTTAATTTATTTATTTGTTTCCCTCCATAGGTTGTGCTGGGGTGTGTGTCACGACTGAACGAGGGCTTGAACCCAAATGCACGACTCAGGAGACAAGGCTCACTCAAACAATTTATTAAAGACCAAGTAGCAACAGAAAACTCAATCAAGGAAAATCACAAAATGCACAAAATAAGGAATCACTCACTCTGAGGTAAAAACAAGAACAAAAAACACTCAAACGAGGAAAGTGACTCAGGCTATGGCAGAGGCAAGACAAAGTATCAAAATAACTTATGGCAAGACAATGGCAAGACAATGACAAAGGCTAGACAAAGTATCAACGAAATACAAAACCTGAAAGAACAAGAAGTTTGGCATGGGGCTGGTGTGGTTCTCTGACATAACAAGACAAAACGAACTGGCACAGGACAAAGAGAGACAAAGACTATATATACACGCACACACAAGGTAATTGGAAACAGGTGGAGATAATCAGGGCGGGGCAGACAATCAGAGACACATGAGGGAAGGGCAAGTTATCTGAAACGAGAGGAGAGAGGGATGTCAAAATAAAAGCCACGAGACAACATAGATACAAGACAAAAACTAAACAAAACTTAACATAATTTCCTGGACATGACAGTGTGTCTGTCCAAGGTTAAATTGAGTGTGACAGCAAGGCTGATGGGTCCTGTGATGTGTGCTCTTCCACTTGATTCATCTTTAACAATTTGCCTATAGTTTTCTGCTCATATCTTCTGGACATATTCACAGCATAATCCAAGCTTTTCTGGACAAGGCTAAACTTTGGAATTGGTTAGCAACCCTGAAGGTTACATCTGTAGAGAGAACAGCAGAAGAACATCTGGCAGTGGTTTTCCCTGAATCATGAGGCAATTGGGTCACAGCCATCAATTAGTCCTCTGGTCATACATGGGACATTGTTACGATCCTACTGACCTGTTCTCTCTTAGTGTGTCTCCTTGCCCTTTTTCCTAGTGTTTGTTGTCTGTCTTTTCTCCCCTGTCTGTGCAGCAGGGTGTTTCCCTGCATCCAGTCAGCTCCGCCCCCTCAGGGGCTCACCCGAGAGGGATGTTCCTGATTAGGCACAGCACTTAAGGAGAGAGCCCTCTCCTACCTGTGCCGTATTATTCCTCTTTCCATGCTGGTGTCTGGTCATTCCCAGCATGAGTACTACGTTTCATTTCCTCCTCTCCTCCAGAGGTCAGCTAATGTCCATTGTATTGAATTGCCACTAAACTGTGTGCTCCTTTGTTTCACTGCCTACCTGCTGCTTCAGTGGGTGCCTTGCCTCAAACCTGCCTTGTTGGAGCTCCCTTTGTTCGTTCCCACTCCTTTTGACTGCACCTTTAGTTTAGTTATTATCCACTCATACGAGTGCACTTTCTGTTGTTTGTTTTTGTTAATAAATTTTCATTCACATGATTCCTGTGTCCGGGTTTGCATCCTTGGGTCCAAACAAATCCTTTTGGCAAAAGCTTAACAGACATACAATTAATTTGATCTACGGAGGCATGTACACATCCTTCCTTCCACCTACAGGTCTTCATTGTGTGAGTGTGTGTTTGTGTGTGCGTGTGCGTGTCAAGGGTCAGTTCGAATGCAGTGGAAGAGACTGAAAATGGCTCCCAAGACTGGATGGCCTTGTGATGGGATCCGGTCTGGGAAGTGAAAACTTGTCACTGAAAACAAGGCACATGAAATTGTATTCACTCTCCTTTGCACTCAAAACAGTCTCATAGGCCAGCTGCTTATGCATAATCACAAAACTGAAGTCATATTTTCGAATAATGTATGAACTCTTAACTTCACAGTGTTTTCTATGGTCACAGTGACCTTTGACCTTTGAGCTTGTGAATGTCACACTGGGCATTGTCTTATCCAAAATAATACATTGTAACTCATTTGTCAATTATATTTTCTGTTATTAATCTGAATCTGTAAAGTTATTAAATAAAGTAATGGAGTAAAAAATTACTTTCCACCGCTGTTGCAAATGTATTTCACATTGTGGGATCAGCCCCCCCTTCACAATAAAAGGAAATAAACAAAACTGCTTAATGCTGTCTCTACACCAGCCCTAGAAAAAAATACTATTATGAATATTGCACAGACATGAAGTCAACGACATGTAGTGGTTAATTCACATTATGCGTCAATATCAACTGAAAAATATGGCAAATACATTTGCTGTTGCTGTCTGTGTCACTTGAAACAGGTTGACAGAGCGGATTTGTTTGGAACGACTCAGAGCTACTTGAACCACATGAACCTATGGCAGTGAGATCAAAGAGTGCAGCAACTCTTATTCAACACGCTGGCGGTGACTTATGGTTTTGTTAAAATGTTTGTTTTCCATATTTTTTTTCCTCTTAAACCTCTTTTTGGATGCTTAAAAAGCAGTTCTAATTGTTATTGAGAACGTAAAGATGAATTTTTGGATCACAAAGTGACAAATGCTCAAGGGAATATGATCTTCCCTGCACTGAGAAAATCATGTCGTCATACAACAAATAATGAGCAGTATTGCATGGCAGCCTGATCACACCTTGATAGATAATGATGTCTACAACCACAGGGGGCATGCCTCCAATCAAAGGTGTTAAGAAAACACATTTCAACATGAACACATCGTGCACATCTCCTCATTAAAAACATGATGCAATAGTTTGGAAACAGGAAAAGTTGTATCCCAAATCAGTATGGGCTTCTTAGTATTTCAGCCACATATTCTGAAATTGGGTTACAAGGTCAAAATCATAGATCAGTGCAAAGGAAGTGGACAACAGTCCACAGTGAACATGAGCCAGAAATTTAAGTTTGTAACTTACAGTACAGACACAACACTTGACTGCTATGGTTCAGCTCATTTTAATTCCTGAAATGTTTTCTCTATTATTTTAGATTTCCCATTGCCAAGAGAAAAGTTTGCTGTTCTTTTTTTTCTGGTGTGTCACATTAAACATAACCAATGCACCGGAAGACCAGTGACAATATTATGATGATCACTTTTTTTTTTATATCTTTAATGAGATGAAGATGGTGAAAAGGAGTGTGATGCTGCTGGATTTGCAATCTGATATCAAACAACAAATGCTAACGTCCGAAACGTAAAGCGTCATCAAAAGTGATGAAAATTAGTGCGTCTGTCCATCTGGGTGTTGTGTTTCCATTACTGCAGATAAATAGACTGCCATTTCACTCTGATTTCTGCTGATTTCACAGCACTGAGTCTGTGATAATCAAAGTCAACTCTTCTAGAGTGCCTGGAGCATTGGGTCAGCATATCAGGCACTTCAACGCTTCACCTCTTTCCTGGAGAGGAGAAAGTTTTTAGCTTTATTTAGTGGATCATTGTTGTCTACTTACCTGCTTAGCTGTCCACCATTTTCTGTCTACATTACCCCCTTCATCATGTTATGCAAAAACACAGAGTGTCATATCACTGATGTGCTGACAAAACACAGCTGGACCTCCCTTTGAGACCTGACACCTGTTTGACTGCCTAAATGACAAAGTTTTGGATGGCTCATGACTCATTAAATGTAAATGAGAGTCAGATGGAAATTCTTATTTTCAATCTCCAGGTCTTGGTAAAAATCTAGCCTGTGACCTCAGACCACTGTGTGACTGTCTTGGCATTTTAATTGACCCTGATCTTAAATTTGATAAACCTTATTCATGCTTTTACTTCTTCTGGATTATTGCAATACACTTCATTTCAGGCTTCACATGATCCCCAACAGGGATGGTGGACACATTTGGGGACAGCAAGGAAGGAAGCCAGACCTAGAGATGTATTTGGGCATGAAATTATTAAATTGAAATACTTGTGGTTGGCAGACAGGACCAGAGACACAGGAAAGGTGTAATAAGTAACAAGCCAAAATCCAACCATCTAAAGCAGCAGTGAGAGGAGACACAAGCTGTTCTGAGTTTATTCTACAATGGAGGGCTAAATTTATGACCAAAAGCATCAGTCAGCAGAGAAAGAAGACGTAAGGGTAAAGGTTTGCTTGGATTAGCATTCTAGGATGAGATGGGACCAAAGAGACAGTCTGGCTCACTTGCACCCCCACTGCTACTGCTGAGCTATTCCTTGGCTGATGACAGCTTTCTGAATTGTTGCTGAACCAGCACATGATTCTTGGTCTGATGTAAATAAGTGAATTCAATGAGAAGAAAAAAATGAAAAAGCCATCCAGAAAACTTATTACAGGTCTGCTTGGGTAAATTTTATGTTCAGGACAGATGAATAAAATCTGCAATACCACTGTAGCACAAGGCTAGGGGCTGCAGCCCGCTAGGAGATGCAGAAGAATTGCAGTTTGTTTCTGTGAAACTTGTATAAGAAAAATAGAGAAAAAGAAAAAAGGGCTGTTGATAAAGCCTTCGGTCTATGTGAGCCTTGAAACAGAGGAATAAACAGACTGGCAGGGGAGATAACCTGGGAGTGCGGCTCGGTATCGACTGAGCCATAATCTTTTTTAGTTAAAAGGTCCTATTTCATTGTGAGTAAAGAAGTAAAATAGGAGTAGTACCTGTGAACCTTCTGAAATAAACTCCGACGCCCGCTCTAAAACAGACTGATTTAATAAATAAATGTATAAAAAACTGAGATTGTGAACATTGAGAAATAAGAAGAGGGACCGTTTTTTGGTTTGTTTTTGCTGATGTATGTGCTTTGATATTTGTAATATTGCTTAACAAAAAGAAAGCTGGTGGGAGGACGTGTGGAGAAGATGAAGGGGAGGAGAGAGATGATGGACAATAGGAATGATGAAATGTGGAAGAGATAAATATCTCATCTCATGAAAAGGTGAATCAGAGGGCTGCTAGACATCAGCAGCTCTCTGTTCAGATCCACAGTCACTATCTCTGATGATGGAGTCAGTGGAAGCAGCTGATCTCTGTATGCCTCCACTCAACACCTCCTGCAGGTCAATGTCTGTTACTCCTGAGGCCATGTTCATCAAAACACTGCTGTCCTGTATCGCTCTGCTCACTGTGACACTCAACTTGTTGGTCATCATCTCCATCTCCCATTTCAGGTACAGACACTGTTCTTGAAATATAACAGCTGATAGTGTGTATGAGTTTAATTCATGGTTGGAAGCTTTGTTTATTTTATGCTGTTATATACGAACAAGATGACTCTTTCTCTGAGTCATCGTCTATACGGCTGTATTATTAAAAGTCTAAGACAAGCCAGAGATGTGAGTACTTTCACGTGTAAATGAAAATGTTATTCTCATTGGGTTTTTGCGTATAAATGTGTCACAATGGCAGCAATCATGATGAAAATCTCTTTAAAAATATCAGCAAACTACAGTGGTAATTGGTTAATAAACTGTGGAGCTCAGTGATATTATGGAGCTTTATGTGGCATGTAGGTTATGTAGAGTTTGGTTTTCACATTGCTGTGTCTTCAAAAGTAAAATTCCATGTTTTGTCTGTATTCTCACAATGATTGCTGTTCTCTAAAGTCATTTGCACTGAATATGAGGCACTAATCCTAATCTCCCCCTCCAGGAAGCTCCAGATCCCCACCAATCTCATCCTCCTCTCCCTGGCTGTGTCTGACTTGCTGGTGGGCCTTATAATGATGCCATATGCAATCATCCTGCTCCAGTCCTGCTGGTTTCAGCATAAAATCTCATGTGCTCTTGTGTACCTGTCTAGCTTCATCCTCACCTCTGCCTCTGTTGGCAACATGGTGCTCATATCAATGGACCGCTATGTGGCTATTTGTTACCCTCTGCGTTATTCTTCCATGGTAACACCAAGCAGAGTTCAAATCTGTGTGTCTCTGTGTTGGATCTGTTCTGTTATCTACAACATCATATTACTGAAAGATTACCTGTCACAAATAGATTTGTCTAATTCCTGCTACCAAAAATGTACAATTGTCATAAACTACATTTCAGGGGCAGTAGACTTGCTTCTCACCTTTTTCGGCCCTGTTACTGTGATCATAGTTCTCTATGTGAGAGTGTTTGTGGTGGCTGTGTCACAGGCACGTGTCATGAGGTCTCAAATTTCAGCTGTCAAATCAATTACTGTGACTGTTAAGAAATCAGAGATGAGAGCTGCTAGAACTCTTGGTATTATCCTTCTTGTGTTTATACTTTGTCTGTGTCCATACTACATTCCTTCTCTAACAGGACAGGACACCACAGATGGTGTCGAGTCATCAGTTCAAATTTGGCTGTTCTATTGTAACTCCAGTTTTAATCCTCTGATCTATGCCTTTTTCTACCCCTGGTTTAGAAAAGCAGTTAAACTCATTGTCAGCCTTCAGATACTGCAGCCAGGTTCCAGAGAGGCCAAGATCATGTTGAGATGAGAAATATAATGTACAGAAACAGACCAAAGACAGGACAGAAAAAAAGAAACACATTCAGGATGTAAACCACTATACTCTGAAAAACCATTGTCAGGGAAGATGGAGTTATATAACACCCACTGTATGGAGAAGCTACTGATAATTCAGTTTCACAGTCCTCCACAATGAATGAGGCGCGGAAGCCGTCTTAATATTGTATAGAAAGAAAAAAAAAAGCCCACATTATGTGGCATAGATTGATTAAATAGCCAAACAGAGTTTATGCCAAAATTCAATTAATTGAGGTCGATAATAACAATATATGTTACTGATGTATTCATTGCACACAAAAAAGTCCTTAGATCCTGACACATTGTTTTTTCAACATGTAGTTAAAGGATGGGTTTTCCAGACAGTTTTCTCACTGTGCTGCTGTGTTCTGTCCAGAGTGCACAAAACCCAGACAGAAGGCATGATTCAGAACAGAAGTAGTAGCCCGTATCCACAAGCTTGTTGTCAGAAAAAACAAATTTAGATTTTATTCTTATGGTCAAGTTGTCAAATCAAGTATGATGCTGAAAACATTGCTGTGAAATTGTTGCTGTAATATAAAAGGCCAAATGAATATTTTCATAATGTGACTTTAGACTGACAAAGGCAAAAAATAAATTGTCATGTCATTAATAATAAGTTGTGGTTCTCTTTCTTTCCTGACACCCACAGGGCTCGATATCAATGTGTCCTCAAATATTAAATAATGACAGTTAAGGTTCTCTTAATGGTATTTAAATGTCTTAGGGGTCTTGGGCCTTCTTATCTTTCAGATGTGCTTTTACCTTATGCACCCTTGTGGACCCTCAGGTCTCCGACACCGGCCTTTTATCTATTCCCAGAGTAAAGACGCAAATGCACAGTGAGGCATCGTTCCAGTTTTAAGGCCCCTGATTGTGGAACAGCCTGCTGGGGGACCTGAGGGCCACAGAGAACGTTGATACTTTTAAGACCCGCCTATTTAAATTGGCTTTTAACTCATGTTCTTAATATACTTTTAATTGAATTGAATTTAATTTAATCTGGCTTTTATTTAATGTTCTTATACATTCTTATAATCTGTACTTTTATTTTGGCTTTTAACTAATGGTTATGGTTATATGGTTATTTTTGCTTTTATTAATGGTCATATATATTTTTATCTTAAATGTTTTTACACGTTTATCCCATATATCCAGTGTTTCCTCAGTGGGGCCCTCTGCACTGGGGCTGTTATTGGCTCGTGCTGGGATGTCTCTGCGCGCACACACCAGGTGGGGTGGGTGGGGGCTCTGTGGCTCTGTGGCGGTGCTCCGCTGAAGTGCTGTGGGTCCTCTGCCTGCCTTTAGTTTGGAGGGCACTGAGCTTTGGCGTTCTGGCCTGGGCTGCTAGCAGTGCTGTCTTTAGCTTCAGCTCGTTCCTCTGTATTCAGCCACAGTGTGTGTGTGTGTGTGTGTGTGTGTGTGTGTGTGTGTTTGTGAGAGAGAGAGAGAGAGTTGTGGGGTGCGGGTCTGGGGGTTGGGGTGGGGGGGTGCTTTTAACATGTAAAGCACTTCATGCTACATTTTATGTATGAAAAGTGCTCTATAAATAAAGATTGATTGGTTGATTGATTATGTGTCCAAATTACCCAGGTGAAATGAATTAATGCATAACATTTATTTGGCACTATGAAAGACAAGACATTTGCTGTGTTGTCCATTTCCTGCCTAAAGCCTGCATGCAATAGGTCTACGTCTTCAGAATTGCCTGAAATAATTTTCAAACAAATTTGACACAGAACTTCCCTAGGCTATGCCTTGTCCGACACCACTGGCAATATGCCAGGGAGTGCTTGCACTCCAACAGGACGGACACAAACAAGTCGGTATTGCTGATTTGCTTGGAATATCCCCGGGTGTGATGTGTAAAATCCTCAAAGTTCATCAAGAAGAGGGTCATTTGAGATCACGAAAATCTCCAGGACGACCTCAACTGACTACCAGCCGAGATGATCGGCAATTGCTTAATCTGTGCAAAATGCTAACGAGCCACCTTCGTCGTTTGTGGAGAAGACACCATGGAATCAACGTTTCTCGCCAAACTGTAAATTGAAGGTTGCTTCAGCATGGTTACTGAGCTAGATGAATGACCAAGTGTCCACGCCTAACTGTTCAACACAGAGTTGCTCGACTTCACTAGGCTAGGGAGCACAAAAGATTACAGCTTTGCCACTGGTGACGTGTTATCTTTCCGGACGAGAGCCCTATATCCTTAACCATACAGATGGATGACAACAGGTTCTGCGATTACCTGGCAAAAACCTTTGCAATGACTGCATCCAGGAAACCACTGAAGCTGGTGGCGCCTCAGTGATGGTATGGGCCTGTATTCATTATGGAGGAAAGACACCATTGGTGGTGCTGGATAGAAACGTCAATGGCATTGTGTACAGGGACATCCTGGAGAACCGTTTCCTCCCACATGCAAGACGGGTCTATGGGAACAACTTTCGTCTGCAAGACGACAACGCTAGTGCACATAGGGCAGCTGCAGTGAGAGAATATCTTGATGCAGAAGGGGTGCAGCAGATGCCAAGGCCCACTTGCTCCCCTGATATGAACCTTATTGAGCATGCCTGGGATGCCTTAGGCCAAGTCACCAATGGGAGGGACAATATTCCTCAAACTCGAGTTAGCCCAGGCTCTAACTGAAGAGCAGGACGCCCTGCCCACTGACAACATCAACAAGCTTGTGGACAGTATGCCACGACGTCTTAATGCACTGATCCGTGTCAGGAGTGAACATACTCGATATTAGTGACTGTGTGACATTTGAAAGAGTAATATTGGACTTTCATATGCATGAAATCTTCTCGAATATGTGTTTCCTGTTAAACTGACCAAGGCTGAAGAATTTAAACAAATCCTTAATCCTATTGTTTCAATACTCCCAATTTTATTCAAGCCTGACTACAGTTTGTAAAGGTTAATCGTGATTTCATTTTCATTGTAAATATGCTTGGAAGAGATCAATTAATACAGTTTTGAGAAGTTATACACTTTATCTGTCAAGAATGAATCACATTGTCACAATCATTTCATGGAAAGAGGTAAAAAATATTTTATTCCAGCTTTATGAGCAACAGTGCATTGTTCCTGTGACAATTGTATGATGATATAAATTCAAAGATGTTTACATATTCATTTATTTATTTATTTATTAAGGATGTAACAATTTAAAGAATCTCACGATATCTCAATAACGACAGATGGGTGGACTTCACAAGCTACTCAGAGCTATGTCACAGCTCATTTTATGACCAGTGAATGGGAAATGAAAATTGTTGTCTGACAGACGCAGCCTCTTTTCCAGTCACAAACTGGACTCACCATACCTGAAGTCTGAAGCAGAAGCATTTTAAGTTAAAAACAAATTTTAGATCAATAAAAATTCTGTATACACTAATTTATGAATAAAGGGCATTTTTTCAAGTCATTTTTCTTTCTTTACTTCTTCTTCTTTTTTTTCTTTTTTTTTTTTTTTTACAATTTTGCGATAAATATCATATCATGGACTTTATATCGGCATATTATTGTCCCGTATGTTTTTGGTATCATTACATCTCCACCATGCAGTATATTTTCCTTATGATGTACGATCTAACCACTTGTCACATGACATCTTTTTTAACAATATGAGAAATGAAGGAGTAAAATAAATCTTTGAAACATTAAATCATCCCTCTGTGTAACCATTAGTGCTGAATTAAAAAAAAAAAAAAAAAAAAAAATGTGTGTGTGTGTGTGTGTGTGTGTGTGTGTGTGTGTGTGTGTGTGAGCATGCTGGTGTGTCTATCTTGAGCTGAAATGAATTATAATTTTCATTTTCGATGAATTATTATTTTCATAATTAATTATTTGGTCTATAAAACATGAATGAAAAATCGTCCAAAATCAAAAGACAATCATTGAACTGTGATTTAAGAAAAAAGTGACAAATATTAACATTTGACAACCTGAAACTATAAAATACTTGACAGCTTCTCTTGAAAATTACCAAAGCAAATAATAAATTAACAAATTAGTTGCCTATATTTCTGTCCACTGCAAGTAAACTGTAGGTAAACATTTTTCATTTCATGATTGGTGTGGCGTTTGACCCCATGTGGTGGAAGTCAGATTTATGTTCCTGATTTCTCTTTTCTTGCAGGAAAACAAAACTATGGCCAACAGCAGCCGGTCGATGTTTGGGTAACAATAAACCTGTTATTGAACATAACACAGTGAGACAATGTGGTACCTAAATGTTTTGTTCCTGCTTTAAATTTTACACAACCAGAATTTATAAGTCAACAATGATCAGAGCACCGAAAAATGTTATTTCAAGCAGTATTTAATACCATGTACAAAAAGGAAAAATGTTCTCAACTATACATATAAATACCAATTTCTGGTCTACCAGTGTTGATGCATTTATATATCATAACATTATGCTTTCACTGTATTCTTTGAATATTATTATGAACTGAGTGTACAGTTGGGAAAACCACATATATTTACTTCACCATGACTTCGACTGAACCTGCATAAAATAGGTCAGTTTATGAACTGTAAAACGTTTATTTCGACATGATCTTGGCCTC
Source organism: Chaetodon auriga (assembly GCF_051107435.1). Classification (NCBI taxonomy): domain Eukaryota; kingdom Metazoa; phylum Chordata; class Actinopteri; order Chaetodontiformes; family Chaetodontidae; genus Chaetodon; species Chaetodon auriga. The sequence continues at coordinate 9,137,729 of NC_135076.1, read as the reverse complement.
TCTGGAACCTGGCTGCAGTATCTGAAGGCTGACAATGAGTTTAACTGCTTTTCTAAACCAGGGGTAGAAAAAGGCATAGATCAGAGGATTAAAACTGGAGTTACAACAGAACAGCCAAGTTGGAACTAATGACTCTTCACCACCTGTGCTGTCCTGTCCTGTTATAGAAGGGATGTAGTATGGACACAGACAAAGTATAAACACAAGAAGGATAACACCAAGAGTTCTAGCAGCTCTCATCTCTGATTTCTTAACAGTTACAACATGTGATTGTACAGCTGAAATTTGAGACCTCATGACACGTGCCTGTGACACAGCCACCACAAACACTCTCACGTAGAGAACTATGATCACAGTAACAGGGCCGAAAAAGGTGAGAAGCAAGTCTACTGCCCCTGAAATGTAGTTTATGATAACTTTACATTCTTGGTAGCAGGAATTAGACAAATCTATTTGTGACAAGTAATCTTTCAGTATTATAGTGCTGTAGATAACAGAACAGATCCAACACAGAGACACACAGATTTGAACTCTGCTTGGTGTCACCATGGAAGAATAACGCAGAGGGTAACAAATAGCCACATAGCGGTCCATTGATATGAGCACCATGTTCCCAACAGAGGCAGAGGTGATGATGAAGCCAGACAGGTAAATAAGAACACATGAGATTTTATCCTGAAACCAGCAGGACTGCAGAATGATTGCAGATGGCATCACAGTAAGGCCCACCAGCAAGTCAGACACAGCCAGGGAGAGGAGGATGAGATTGGTAGGGGTCTGGAGCTTCCTGGAGGGGGAGATTATGATTAGTGCCTCATGTTAAGTGCAAATGGGTTTCAAGCACAGCAATTGTGTGAATACAAACAAAACATCGAAAGTGAACATTTACTTTTATGGACACAGCAATATGAAAACCAAACTCTCCATTGCCTACATGTCACATAAAGCTCTATAATGTCACTCAGTTCCACTGTTTATGAACTAAATACTACAGGAGTATCTTGGTAGTATAAAGGAAATTTTCATGGTGATTACTTTTGTGAAGTGAAGATACTGATATGTTGTAAAGTTGCTATTTTTAGCATAGAGCAGCATAGAATAAATACAGTTTGCATCCACAAATTAGGTACACACAAAATATTAGTTGTTATATTTCAAGGAAAGTGTCTGTGCCTGAAGTGGGAGATGGAGATGATGACCAACAAGTTGAGTGTCACAGTGAGCAGAGTGATACAGGACAGCAGTGTTTTGATGAACATGGCCTCGGGAGTAACAAACATTGACCTGCAGGAGGCGTTGAGTGGAGGCATACAGAGATCAGCTGCTTCCACTGACTCCATCATCAGACATCGTGACTGTGGATCTGAACAGAGAGCTGCTGAGGTCTAGCAGCCCTCTGATTCACTTGTTCACGAGACCTTTTATATCTTATCTTCATCTCTTCCATCATCTTTTTTTTGTCACGCTCCCTCAGCCTCCTCCTCTTGATTTTCTGTACACAATTCCTCCCACAAGCTTTTTTTTCCCTCCAAGCTCCTTCATCATCTCTTCCATTGCATCATTCACTCCCCTGCTCCATTGTGTTCCATACATTCACACACACCTTTCTTCTTGTAAATCTTGTCATATCTTCTCGTGTGTAGCAGAACTGACCTGTAACTGACCTTCTTTCCCCCTTTTTCATTCCTTCAGGAGAAATGGAGTCATTAAACATTCCAACTTTTAAGAGATATTGACCATTTGAACTATTTACAGGGAAGTGTTAATTCAGAGACAGACAGGATGTCTTGCTGAGGAACACCTTTCCAGATTCCTTCAGGGGAGCAGGAGACACAGACAGTTCAACTTCACAGGTTACCTTTCACCTAGAGTGTCTCCCATGGAGATGCTAATTCTTCTTTACAGCTCCACACCAGATTCAGACAATAAAACCATCTGGATGGATAAATGCCAGGCCTCAGAAGAATCTCTAAAATCAGATAATGCTGATAGGTTGTAAATTAGACATTCCTGAAGGAAACTGTTTTTGTATGTCCATGTGCCTCTTTTCTATCACACCAGGATAATGAAATCTATATGTTTGAGTTAACTTTGGATGTTCTTACAGTATTAAACCCATCATCTGTATGATATCAATGCTTCTCTGGTGTTTCTAGCTTATAAAATGACAAAACTGTGATTTTAATTCTCCTAAAAAGTTGTCTGAGTTTCTACCATGGAACCATACTGCCATCTAGAGGTTCGCAGTATTAGAAAATGTTAGCATGATTATTGTTGAATGTTGTCATTATTCATAAGAATTGTCTAACGCATGTTATGAACGATGTTGAAATGCCATTGAAAATTGATCATTTAAAATACATGTGATTGGCCATAGTGAGAAGCAGATGAGTCCCTCATACAAATCATTGGTTAATTCTCACTGTATAAGGTGAAATCACATCGCTCGCCTGCGAACCATCCCACATACATGACAGCCTATTGGTCATTAGACTCGACCTGGAGCAAATATACTGTCTGGAGTGTGCAGCAGATGCTTAGTCTTCCTTTTTCTTTTACTCAGTCGTCTTTGTCTTAGTCTTCATTCAGTTCTTTTCAAGTCTTCATGAGTCTTCTCTGAGTCTTCTCTCATCCTTCGTTGAAGTTTTTTTTCAGTCTTCAGCCATACTTCTTCGGTCTTTCGTTATTCGTCTCGTTTCTTAGCCTCTCAGTCTTTTTTTAGTTGCTGCTCATAGTTATGCCGAGTGGCTTGATTTCGTTCTTCAGAAAAACGTTCTTTTCTAGCTTTTTTTATCTTCATGAAACTTTTTGCTCACCATGTTAAGCCGCATAATTTTTCCGAAGTTAAATTTTAGTCACGTAATAATAATTTTGGAGACATTTTCGACTGGCCATCGAAGAGACTGTCAATTTTATTATTTATCTAAAGTTTTGCCATACGCCTGCCAACTCTCATCACCGAAGACCTGTAGCCAGCCTCGACCCACTTGTCTGGGTTACACAACCATCAGAAGTTGCTCCGTGCCTGTTACAGACACCGGAGATCCAGACCCCAGAAACATCTCTGTCCAAGATTGACTCAGCCCAGCGGTTCGACCGGGTTCCCCTGCTGGACTGCCGAGCAGACTGGAGACAGAAAAGAACGCCTGGGACCCCTTCGTGTCAGTTTGGAGCAGACATCAGCTGGAGCGTCGCTGGCAAAGTAGGCATGCTTATGTGGAAAAATGGTTTGAAAAATGAGTTGGTGTCAGAACTGCGACAGGCAAAACTGGGGACCCACAGAGTAGTGATGGGAATTTCGGCTCTTTTAAGAGAGCCGGTTCTCACGGCTCGGCTCTCATAAAAGAGCCGGCTCTTTCGGCTCCCAAGTGGCTCTTCAGATTTTTTGTTGCTTAAAATTATTTATTGCCAAAGTAACGTAAAATTATGTGTAAAATTAATTATTAATGTACAAAACATACTGCAGATCAAATTTTACTGCATTTCCTGCTGTCACTCATTTTCTCACCTTTCCAGCGTTTTGTCTGTCGCGGCTGTGTGTGTGTGTGTGTGTGTGTGTGTGTGTGTGTGTGTGTGTGTGTGTGTGTGTGTTTGCGCTGTATCTGTAACCCCCGCTCCCTCCCTCCTGCTCAGTGCCTACATACAGAAGCCACTACACATCATGTAGTTGACCAATCACATGCGGCTTGAACGGAAAAAAAGTCAAGTGAAGACAATGAACAATCACACACATGGGGAAGTCAAGACACCTAACAAGACAACACAGAACAGGAACAGAAAAACCCTACAAAGTAAAACAGGAAGTGCTCAGACCAGACGCAGACTACGACCTGACAGTTGGTTCCGTAAGGTTATAATACTCTCAATTTTCTTAAATTCCCTCAGCCATTCATTCAAGAAATTAACTTAATATTTGCGTCCCCATTTTTCCTCAAAACTACTTCTCACTATCGCCAAACTCATTCTGCCATTATTTGCCATAAGCTTCTCTATATGGTTGTTTGTGTTACGTCGTATCACCCATATCCTCTGTCGTATTATTCATTATTCATATTCATTATTGTGTTTAATCAATAAGACTCTTCATTCAAGTCGTGGTCACACGGTGTCCTTTTGAGCTGGATATAAGCAATCCCTGTATCGAGAATTTACGCTTCAGATTATCAGACTGGTCTACTGTTGGTTCATTCGTTATCATTACATCAGCGTTACAACAAATAATAAATAAAATCCTTCGGAGCTGAGGAAGGTTGGTGCCCCTATTTTTATTAACAAATGCAACATTAACTTAGAGGTTTAATAAACTGATTCCCCTACACGTGTTTATACACACACATACACACACACATATTTACACACACACACACACACACACACACACACACACACACACACTCATTCGCATATATTACTCTGGAAAAAATTAAGAGACCACTGCAAATTTTTCTGAAATCTGCATCTCTACATGGATGACAGCCATTCCATTCCAGTGTCTGCTGGCTCATAAGAACAAGGTCAACCAGCAGGCATTGGGGACAACAAAGCTACAGACCAGCAGAGGGCAAAAATGACTCTCCACTGACAGGGATGACCGTCAACTCATTCGAATGTCACTCAGCAACTGTAGGATGACATCAAGTGATCTACAAAAAGAATGGCAAATGGCAGCTGGGGTGAAGTGCATGGCGAGAACTGTTCAAAACAAGCTCCTAGGGGCAGGGCTCAAGTTGTGTAAAGCTCGAAAAAAAAGCCCTTCATCAATGAGAAGCAAAGAAGAATCAGACTGAGGTTTGCAAAAGACCAGAAGGATTGGACCATAGAGGACTGGAGTAAGGTCATCTTCTTTGATGAGTCCAATTTTCAGTTTTGCTCAAAACCTGGTCGACGAATGGTTCGACGGAGACCTGGAGAGGCTTAAAAGCCACAGTGTCTTGCACCCACTTTAACATTTGGTAGAGGATTGGTGGTGATCTGGGGGTGCCTCAGCAAGGCTGGAATGGGGCAGATTCGTCTTTGTGAAAGACGCATGAATCAAGCCACGTGTTATCCTGGAAGAAAACTTGCTTCCTTCAGCTCTTGGTTTTTCCAGCAGGACAATGCTCCATGCCACACAGCTAGGTCAATCAAGGTGTGGATGAAAGACCACCAAATCAAGACCCTGTCATGGCCAGCCCAATCTCCAGACCTGAACCCCATTGAAAACCTCTGGAATGTGATCAAGAGGAAGATGGATGGTCACAAGCCATCAAACATAGCTGAGCTGCTTGAAATTTTACGCCAGGAGTGGCATAATGTCACCTGACAGCAATGTGAAAGACTGGTGGAAAGCATGGCAGGACTCATGAAAGCTGTGATTGAAAATCAGGGTTATTCCACCAAATATTGATTGAATAATTGAGGGAATAATACTACAGAAATAATACTTGTAAAACCGCACCTCATGAGCCAGATACCATTCTGATTGAGGACTCTACAACCAAGATTGTGAAAATACCAAAAACTGAAAATCTAACCATGAACTTGATAGACATGCCCTGTGGTAGACTGACTGTTGATCTTAACATAATATACTTATGGTTTTCCGCCAAATACATGCTGTTGACATGCTTAATCCTACCCCTTGTCACTTAATCATCAACCCGCCGTAAAGGGCAGATTATTCCCTCCAAAGCACAAAGGCCTTCACCTCATTTTCATTCCTGTTTGGAGCCAATCAGCACATCTGTTTTTGAATCCATTTTTGTCTCCCAAGATGTGTTGCTGTACATTTTTAGGAAACTGAAAAGGGGTAGAATCAGTCAAATCAATCGAGATACATTCTGGATATGCCAAAAACAGATTTGGTGGCAGTCTGAACAAGGCCTGAGTGTTGCTAACTTTAACAACACTAAACTAATGGCAATAACTGCAATTAATTTGAGTTAAATGCAGGCCCAATGAACATTGATGTCAGCTAGTGAAATGTTGCTCACATTAGCGACCTGCATTTAGAATCTATCCAGCTATTATCTGACCATCAACTAACTACAGCTGGTTACATAAAATACCACTATTGACTAGAGTCATGAGAGGTCAGCTCATGAGTTCAAATGCCAGCGAGTGTGCTTGAGAAACACTGAATGGGTCCGTACTCTGATGTACTGTACGGATATTGAGAAATATATGATATGGTGGAGGAAATGTTCATAGCTCTTCATTTACATGCTGTGTCCATCCTAGTGGCAACAGGGACGTCTGATTGTACCGACCATCATTTTCCTGTTGTCACCATTTTCCAGCTCCAGGTCAGTGGGAACAATTTCAATGATCATTTAAATATTTCGAAATATCTTTGGACTGTCTGACCAACAGATTATGGGATGGACATTTTTCACTTTCTTCTTAATATTTCAAAAACTAAATGATTAATGGCTTAATCTGGAAAAAAAGATGAATCAATAATAAAAATAAACATTAAAATGACCTGAAAATGTATGCAAATTCACATAAAACAGAATTGATGGTCAGTGCTATGAATGTTTTCTCCATCATATCCTATATTTCACAATATCAGTACAGCACATCAGACAACTCTTCATGATATCCGAAACTTCAATAACTAGCACCCCAATCATTGTGAAAAAATCATAGACATAACATAATACCTGAAAAAAAGAATTTCTAACATTGGAAACTCCACAAGGTGCAGAACAGCATGAGTGTCAATAAAAGCGTCAACTTTTTTTTTCCATGTGGTTTGATTTTTAGCCAGACCACTAAAGAAACCAGTCAGATGGATGTTACTGATTTGCCTTTTCTTACATGAAATCACACTATGGCCTACAGCAGCCAGCCCCTGTTCAAACAGGTTCTAGGTGACGGGTCAGACTAAGAGCGGTTCACAAGCCCTTATGGAGTTTGAAAAAACGAGGATGTTCACGTCGCCCGGATTGGCGTCACCGGGGCCCCACCCTGGAGCCAGGCCTGGGGTTGGGGCTCGCAGGCGAGCGCCTGGTGGCCGGGTCTTTGCCCATGGGACCCGGCCGGGCTCAGCCCGAAGGAGCGACGTGGGCCCGCCTTCCCGTAGGCCCACCACCCGCAGGAAGGACCAAAAGGGGCCGGTGCTTTGCGTTTTGGGTGGCAGTCGTGGGCGGGGGCCCCGACGACCCAAACCCTGGACAACGACTCTGGCTATAGGGACATGGAATGTCACCTCGCTGGGGGGGAAAGAGCCGGAGCTAGTGCGGGAGGTTGAGCGGTACCGACTAGAGATAGTCGGACTCACCTCCATGCACAGTTCGGGCTCTGGAACCCAACTCCTTGAGAGAGGCTGGACTCTCTTCTACTCTGGAGTTGCCTGCGGTGAGAGGCGGCGAGCTGGTGTGGGCTTGCTTATAGCCCCCCAGCTCAGCCGTCATGTGTTGGAGTTCTCCCCGCTGAACGAGAGGGTCGCTTCCCTGCGCCTTCGGGTTGGGGACAGGTCTCTCACTGTTGTTTCGGCCTATGGGCCAAACAGCAGTGCAGAGTACCCGGCCTTCTTGGAGTCCCTGGGAGGGGTACTGGAAAGTGCTCCAACCGGGGACTCCATCGTTCTGCTGGGGGACTTCAACGCCCACGTGGGTAGCGACAGTGATACCTGGAGGGGTGTGATTGGGAGGAACGGCCTCCCCGATCTGGCGGAACCCGCTGTCAGGGAGGTCTTCAACTCCCACCTCCGGGAGAGCTTCGACCAGATTCCGAGGGAGGTTGGAGACATTGAGTCCGAATGGACGATGTTCTCCACTTCCATTGTTGATGCAGCCGTCCATAGCTGTGGCCGTAAAGTCGCCGGTGCCTGTCTTGGCGGCAATCCCCGAACCCGGTGGTGGACACCGGAAGTAAGGGATGCCGTCAAGCTGAAGAAGGAGTCCTATCGGGCTTGGTTGGCTCATAGGACTCCTGAGGCAGCTGACGGGTACCGGCAGGCTAAGCGGGCAGCAGCTCGGGCGGTTGTAGAAGCAAAAACTCGGGTCTGGGAGGAGTTCGGGGAGGCCATGGAGGAGGACTACCGGTCGGCCTCGAAGAAATTCTGGCAAACCGTTTGGCGCCTCAGGAGGGGGAAGCAGCTCTCCATTAACACTGTTTACAGTAGAGGTGGGGAGCTGCTGACCTCGACTGGGGATATTGTCGGGCGGTGGAAGGAATACTTCGAGGATCTCCTCAATCCCACTGTCATGTCTTCTGCAGAGGAAGCAGAGACTGGGGACTCGGAGGTCGATTCGTCCATCACCCGGGCTGATGTCACTGAGGTAGTCTGCAAGCTCCTCGGTGGCAAAGCTCCGGGGGTGGACGAGATCCGCCCTGAGTACCTCAAGTCACTGGATGTTGCAGGGCTGTCCTGGTTGACATGCCTCTGCAACATCGCGTGGCAGTCGGGGACGGTGCCCTTGGACTGGCAGACTGGGGTGGTGGTCCCTCTGTTTAAAAAGGGGGACCAGAGGGTGTGTTCCAACTATCGGGGGATCACACTCCTCAGCCTCCCTGGGAAAGTCTATTCCAGGGTACTGGAGAGGAGAATCCGGCCGATAGTCGAACCTCGGATTCAGGAGGAACAATGCGGTTTTCGTCCTGGCCGCGGAACACTGGACCAGCTCTATACCCTCCACAGGGTGCTTGAGGGTTCATGGGAGTTTGCCCAACCAGTCCACATGTGTTTTGTGGACTTGGAGAAGGCATTCGACCGTGTCCCTCGCGTCATTCTGTGGGAGGTGCTCCGGGAATATGGGGTTGGAGGCCCTTTGCTGAGGGCTGTGCAGTCCCTGTACAACCAGAGCAGGAGCTTGGTCCGTATTGCCGGTAGTAAGTCGGACCTGTTCCCGGTGCATGTTGGACTCCGCCAGGGCTGCCCTTTGTCACCGGTTCTGTTCATTATTTTTATGGACAGAATTTCTAGGCGCAGCCAGGGACCGGAGGGGGTTCGGTTCGGGAGCCGGCAGATTTCGTCTCTGCTTTTTGCGGATGATGTTGTCTTGTTGGCTCCATCGAGCCAGGACCTCCAGCGTGCACTGGGACGGTTCGCAGCCGAGTGTGAAGCAGCTGGGATGAGAGTCAGCACCTCCAAGTCCGAGGCCATGGTTCTCAACCAGAAAAAGGTGGCTTGCTCCCTCCGGGTTGGGGGAGAGATCCTGCCTCAAGTGGAGGAGTTTAAGTATCTTGGGATCTTGTTCACGAGTGAGGGAAGAATGGAGCGTGAGATTGACAGGCGGATCGGTGCAGCGGCGGCAGTAATGCGGTCGCTGTATCAGTCCGTCGTGGTGAAGAAGGAGCTGAGCCGAAAGGCGAAGCTCTCGATTTACCGGTCAATCTACGTTCCTACTCTCACCTATGGTCATGAACTTTGGGTAATGACCGAAAGAACGAGGTCCCGGATACAAGCGGCTGAAATGAGTTTCCTCCGCAGGGTGGCGGGGCACTCCCTTAGAGATAGGGTGAGGAGCTCTGTCACCCGGGAGGAGCTCAGAGTAGAGTCGCTGCTCCTCCACATCGAGAGGAGTCAGCTGAGGTGGCTCGGGAATCTCTACCGGATGCCCCCTGGACGCCTCCCTAGGGAGGTGTTCCAGGCATGCCCCACCGGGAGGAGGCCCCGAGGAAGACCCAGGACACGCTGGAGTGACTATATCGCTCGGCTGGCCTGGGAACGCCTCGGGGTGCCCCCGGATGAGCTGGAGGAAGTGTCCGGGGAGAGGGAAGTTTGGGCATCCCTGCTTAGACTGCTGCCCCCGCGACCCGGCCCCGGATAAGCGGGTGGAAATGGATGGATGAATTTATTTTTTGATGTTGTCAGTCTACAGTCACGTGAAAATAATCATTTCGTCTTTTATGTTACAGCAACAATTTTCACAGCAATGTTTTTCAGCATCATATTTGATTTGACAACTTGACCATAAGAATAAAGTAGAAATTTTGTTTATTCTGACAACAAGCCTGTGGATAAGAGCGATTACTTCTGTTCCAAATCATTCCTTCTGTCGGGTTTTGTGCACTCTGGATAGAACACAGCATCACAGATAATTATTGTGAACATAGGCCTTAATTAATTCAATTTTGGCATCTACTCTGTTTGGCTTTTTAAACCAATTATGCCACATGATCAATCAATCCAATACAAGACTATTGCTTCTGTACATTATATTTCTTATCTCAACATGATCTTGGCCTCTCGGGATCCTGGCTGCAGCATCTGAAGGCTGACAATGAGTTTAACTGCTTTTCTAAACCAGGGGTAGGAAAAGGCATAGATCAGAGGATTAAAACTGGAGTTACAATAGAACAGCCAAAGTTGAGCTGATGAGTCTTGACCACTTGCGGTAACCTGTCCTGCTATAGAAGGGATGTAGTATGGACACAGACAAAGTATAAACACAAGAAGGATAATACCAAGAGTTCTAGCAGCTCTCAGCTCTGATTTCTTAACAGTCACAGTAATTGATTTAACAGCTGAAATTTGAGACCTCATGACACGTGCCTGTGACACAGCCACCACAAACACTCTCACATAGAGAACTATGATCACAGTAACAGGGCCGAAAAAGGTGAGAAGCAAGTCTACTGCCCCTGAAATGTAGTTTATGATCACTTTACATTCTTGGTAGCAGGAATTAGACAAATCTGTTTGTGACAAGTAATTTTTCAGTATTATAATGTTGTAGATAACAGAACAGGTCCAACACAGAGACACACAGATTTGAACTCTGCTTGGTGTCACCATGGAAGAATAATGCAGAGGGTAACAAATAGCCACATAGCGGTCCATTGATATGGGCACCATGTTCCCAACAGAGGCAGAGGTGAGGATGAAGCCAGTAAATAAGAGCACATGAGATTTTATCCTGAAACCAGCAGGACTGCAGAATGATTGCAGGTGGCCTCACTGTAAAGCCCACCAAGAAGTCAGACACAGCCAGGGAGAGGAGGCTGAGATTGGTGGGAGTCTGGAGCTTCCTGGAGGCGGAGATTATGATTAGTGCCTCATATTCAGTGCAAATTGTATCAGCTCACAGCAATCATTATGAGAAAACAGACAGAATATCAAAATTAACTTTTGTCAACACAGTAATGTGAAAACCAAACTCTCCATAGCCTACATGTCACATAAAGCTCTATAATATCACTGAGATACACAGTTTTTTAACCAATTACTACTGTAGTTTGGTGATATTATTAAGTAGATTTTCATCATGAATCCTTTAATTGTGACACATTTATTCAAAAAACACCAATGAGTATAACATTTTAATTTACACTTGAAAGTACTGACATCCCTGGCTTGTCTTAGACTTTTAATAATACAATGAAGAATATAGACGATGACTCAGAGAAACAGTTGTCTTGTTCGTATATAACAGCATAAAATAAACAAAGCTTCCATCCATGAATTAAACTCATACACACTATTAGCTGTTATATTTCAAGAACAGTGTCTGAACCTGAAGTGGGAGATGGAGATGATGACCAACAAGTTGAGTGTCACAGTGAGCAGGGTGATACAGGACAGCAGTGTTTTGATGAACATGGCCTCGGGAGTAGCAGACATTGACCTGCAGGAGGTGTTGAGTGGAGGCATACAGAGATCAGCTGCTTCCACTGACTCCATCATCAGAGATAGTGACGGTGGATCTGAACAGAGAGCTGCTGACATCTAGCAGCCCTCTGATTCACTTATTCATGAGTTGAGATTTTTATCTCTTTTACATTTTAATCATTCCTATTGCCCATCATGTCTCTCCTCCCCTTCATCTTCTCCACACATCCTCCCACCAGCTTCTTTTTTCTACAGCTTAGAATCGTCAAATACAAATGTATCATTCAGTCTCCCACACCATTGCTGTCCTCCCAACATCGATCACACTCTTTCAAACAATCATGACTGTGATCGACATGTCTCGACACTGTTCTCCGTCTTTGTAATTCTTTATCTAGTTATCTTTATCTAGTTTCATAAATTGAACCCCCCCCATGCACAGGCACGCAGTAAAGGGAATAGAGGAATAGAGGAGAGGGCTCAGCACACAGTCCTGTGGGACACCGGTGTTCAGGGTCAGGGTGGCAGAGGTGTGCTTGTCTAAACTAACAGACTGGGGTCTGTTGGTCAGGAAGTCCAGGGTCCAGTTGCAGACGAAGGTGTTGATGCAGAGGTCACTGAGTTTGTTGACCGGCTTGGAGAGGATGACTGTGTTGAATGCTGACCTGAAGTTGATGAACAGCATTCTTGCATAGGTGTTGTTGTTGTCCAGGTGCCTCAGGGTGGAGTGCAGTGCCGTGGAGATGGCATCCTCTGTCGACCTGTTTGGGGAAGACAGCATTTGAGGTGGGAAAAGATCAGCCTCTCGGAGCACTTGGTGATGATGAGGGTGAGTGCGGCGGGGCAGAAGTCATTAAGACCCACTGCAGCTGACTGCTTCGGTACCGGCCCAATGGTGGTGGTCTTGAGGCTCGTGGGGACTTCTGTCTCGGCCAGTGACAGGTTGAAGATGTCAGTGAAGACCCCAGCCAGCTGTTCAGCACAGGCCTTGAGCAGGTGGCCGGGTTTGCCATCAGGGCCAGCAGCCTTCTGGATGTTCACCCTGCTGAGTGCAGAATACATGTCATAAGTGAAGAGCGTGAGGGGCTGTTCATCTAGGTGGGGAGCAGTTTTGGTGGCTGGTTGTGTGTTGTCCCAGTCGAAGCAAGTGAAGAAGTTGTTGAGCTCATTGGGGAGGGAGGCATTGCTGATTGGAGGGGCTGTCTTTTTTGGCTGTGATGGCATGGATGCCACATGCAGCGGGGGTCGGCGTTGTTGTGGAAGTGCTCCTCAATCTGTAGCTTGCAAGTGTGTTTAGCTTCTCTGATGCCCCTCTTCAGGTTAGCTCTGGATGAGCTGTACGCCGCTGCGTCACCAGATCTGAAGGCAGCGTCCCGTTCCTTTAGTAGGAAGTGGACCTTACTGTTCTTCCAAGGCTTCTGGTTGGGGAAAGTTCTTATCTGTTTGTGGGTGGTGACATTGTCAACACGTGTTGATTTAGTTGAGATCGGAGGAGGCAAATGAGTCAATGTCTATGGATCCTGAGTCCAGCATGACCCGGGTGGAGAACAAACTACAGTCTGTGTGTTGGAACTGGTGCTGGAGTGTGGCATCCGCTCCCTCTGGCCTTACTTTAGCAGTCCTCACTGACGGCTTCACACGTTTGATGAGTGGTGTGTATTTGGGGAGTAGGAACAATGAGAGGTGATCAGACTGGAGGGGGTGGCTTTGTAAGCCTCAGGAATTTTTGTATAAACATGGTCCAGGGTTTTGTAACAGATATGGTAGCGGTAGCCGGTGTGGGTTAGCCGTAGCTCCGTCTGTGAGGAAGCCTCAACTCCCTCACTATTGGTTTAACCTGCTTTCTTAGTGTGAGTCCTTGTGGAGGCCATCTTGTGCTGGTGTTCAAAGAGGAAGCACGCCTGAACAATAGCCCTTTTATGTGCTGTAGGAGTAGGCGGATCCTCAGATCTGATTGGTCAAAGGATGAGTGATCAAATGACTGGTAATTAAGTCAAGTACTGTGTGATCTTTAAATGATTTGCTTATTTTGAATGCATGGTATTTATGATAACACGTTGAAGAATGAAATGAGGCTTGTTGTATAAGCAGGCTAAGAAAGACATTGGGTATTTGTGGTTAAGCCTGTCAACCCTCTTTCCTGCAGTGCTGACCTGATAGGTCAGTTTGAACGGGCAAGGCGGGCTCCTGTGCTATATATGTGAGAGCACTGGGAGAGAGGGTGGACTGGTTTAAGAAGAGCAGCACCAGCAGCAGCACGTGCTAAGCTGACATAACTCCCTGCCTGCATGATGTTTTTTGTCCTCTGCATCTCACATCGCAACACCGTCCATAGAGCTCCGCGCTTCTCTCTCCTTTATTTACGATCTCGACGCCACCGATGGTCACTTCCAGTCGGCGTAGCTGAGTTGCTCTGCCTTGCTGTCCTGGTGATCTCTTGGGGGAGTTGAAGTTTGTCAAATACACTGCTTATGTATCAAAATCTTAAATCTACAAGTTGCTGTCTGATGTAGGAAGTGTTTGAAAAGCTGTAATGAGCAAACAGGCTTGAAACCTGGAACTATATGGAACTATATTGCGAATTCTAGTGAGACACTGAGCCTTGCATTGTGCATGTGCCGCCATCTTGATCGAATGGGACCCAAATGGGACATGACACCCGACTCAGAAATAAGTGATGCATAAAGAACTTTCACTGGCGTGTATGAAAATACGTCATCTGCATCATCATCAAACAACATGTTGCTGCTCTCTCTCCCCCCGAGCCGGTGAAACACACCAATCTGGGAGCAGAGGCCCACTCTCTCCTGTTGGCCTGGTGGTGCCTTTCCAACGCCAGTGAACACCTCATGACTGTACTCCAGACACACCTTCAGAGGCCTGAGGAGGGATGTAATGTTAACAGAACTGTTCAATCTTATTGTTCATTAGAAGCGCTGGCATGTTTGAGAGTGGAAACAGCCTGAAAATGGATCTGTGAAAACATCATACCAGGACTGGAACTCCGCTCTGCTCCATTCAAACTTGTAGTCTCAGGTGTGCCTGAAACCTGCCAGTAGAAACCTGCTGTCTGGAGTTGGCAGCTTCCTGATCTATCGCAAAGTTCGGAAGATGTTGGCAGCACTTTTGGCAATCGAGAAGCTGCCCGTCTTGATTGAGGGAATGAGCAGGGCTGTAAACACTCAGACTCAAGTGATTTGTGAGCTCGGTCACAAGCTGGATGCGATTCTTGATCAAAATCGCAAGCTGGATGCGATTCTTGATCAAAATCGCAGGCTGGATGCGATTCCTGAACTCTTTTGCAGGATGGATGCCAACTTGGAGTAGTTTTCAGCTGAGCTCGAGTGAAATTGGCCAACGAATTTGGATAGATTTGAACAAAGACACTGGGAGACTTTGTTGTGATGTCTTATTGTGTTGCTTATGTGCCGAGGTGTTTTTTTCCTAATCCCACACTGTGTGACTGAGTCCTGGTAAAGCTCAATGTACAGCTGGTCATAATTTGACTGCAGATAGTCAGTTGATATAGGAGTTAATCCATGCCTGAAGGAACATACAAGCAGAGTGTACTCATACTCAATAAACACTATTAGTTAACACAATACACACAAGGAACTTGAGGGGTGAGAGATCAGGCAATGCTTTGATCATCACTTTTACAACCTGCAAATATTTTGCTTCATTAAACAACTGAAACAATGTATGACCAAACCTGCTGATTATTTTTCTGTTGTGGATTCATCAATAAATAGACTGATCCACCACATTTTGTCACACATTGATATCAGAAGAAAAATCTGCAGTTTTAACCACATGCCCGCCCCTGAATGAGTAACAGTGAGAACTCAGTCACATCTTTGATATCTAATCATACATTCATCTTTTTTTTTTTTATTATGGCACCATTGATGTCCACTCCAACCAGGAGTTCAATCTCACGGTGAAACTTGAGTTTTTTTAAAGGGCTGCACTCACTGCAGCCCAAGTCCACCACCTGAGGAGAGACATGCCACACACACACCTGGACAACAGTCTTATTTCATGTTAAGGTTATCACGGCAAGTAACCCAAACCACTATGAAGGACAGTTTCAGCTCATGTCTTGATCTGAAAAACGCTAAAGTCAGGTTAGTCTGTATTAACTGAAGGACGCGCATTGGTTTGGTAAAATAAATATAATTAGTTACTTTCCACCGCTGCTGCAAATGTATTTTACATTGTGGTTTTCAGCGTTTAATTTCGTCTGCAGAAGACACAAAACACACAATTTGCCCTCTGGTCCACTGTCTGAACCTCAAATCCCTCAGCAATGCAAGACAGCACTGTGAGGGGGAGCTACAGAAACCCAGGAGGTACAGGAACCATGAAGGGCAAAAAAAAGGCAGTTTCCACACGAAAATTAAAATAACCACAAATAAAAACAACTAATTGAGATAAAATTCACAAACACCCAATAAGATATTCAAATTAATTACCAATTCTCAAATATGATTGGAAATATATATTGAAAATGAAGTGCTTTTTTAACTCCGTTACACCTGCACTGAGAAAATCATGTCATCATACAACAAATAATGAGCAGTATTGCATGGCAGCCTGTTCACTCCTTGATAGATAATGATGTCTACAACCACAGCCTCCAATCAAAGGTGTTAAGAAAACACATTTTAACATAAACACATCATGCACAGCAGAAAGCAGCATGAAGACCAGTGACAATATTATGGAGAAAGTTTTTAGTTTTATTTAGTGGATCATTGTTGTCTACTTACCTGCTTAGCTGTCCACTATTTTCTGTCTACATTACCCCCTTCATCATGTTATGCAAAAACACAGAGTGTCATATCACTGCTGTGCTGACAACACACAGCTGGACCTCCCTTTGAGACCTGACACCTGTTTGACTGCCTAAATGATAAAGTTTGGATGGCTCGTGACTCATTAAACCTAAATGAGAGTCAGATGGAAACTACCTCTTATTTTTTATTCTCCAAGTCTTGGTAAAAATCTAGCCTGTGAACTTGGACAACTGTGTGACTGTCTTGGCATTTTATTTGATAAACATAATCCATGCTTTTACTTCTTCTGGATTATTGCAATGTACTTTATTTCGGGCTTCACGTGATCTCCAGAAGAAGAAGAAGAAGAATCAGAGGGACAATCCCCTTTATTCGTCACACAGATACACAGATACATGCATCATGCCCACACATGCCATGCACTGGTGAAATTTATCTTCCGCCTTTAACCCATCCTTGTCAACCCATGGTCGTCCTTCCTCCGCGGCAGACCAGGAGCGGTGGGCTGCCATCCAACCGGCGCCCGGGGACCCAGTTCCTTGCGTCACCATTGGTCAGGTGGTGATCTTCTTGCATGTTTTTAGTGGGGGTATATTTTATGGAGGATACCCCAGGTGAACACGGGGAGAACATGCAAACTCCACACAGAAAGGCCTTTTTTCCTCAAGCAGCAGGCACCGAAGGCATGGTGGAGGACACACCCCCGGTGGCCGCAGCGAGAATCGAACCCAGGACCTTCTTGCTGTGAGGCGACAGTGTTGCCACCGTGCCACCGTGCCACCACTCCAACAGGGATGGTGGACACATTTGGGGACAGCAAGGAAGGAAGAATGGAAAAATGAGCTTGAACTGACTATTCCAAGCAGTCCAGTCAACATGGGGTTATGGTGGTTGTTTCAGTTTGGGATAAACCAGACCTAGAGGTGTATTTGGGGATGAAATCATATTAAATTGAAATGCTTCTCTGTGGTTGGCAGACAGGACCAGGGACACAGGAGGGATGTGATGAGTAACTTGAGCCAAAATCCAACCATCTAAAGCAGCAGTGAGAGGAGACACAAGCTGTTCTGAGTTTATTCTACAATGGAGGGCTAAATTTATGACCAAAAGCAGTCATCTGCACCAGAGACAGCAGAGCAAGGAGAGGTAAAGAGAGCTGATTGTAACAAAGGTTTGCTTGGATTAGCATTCTAGGATGAGATGGGACCAAAGAGACAGTCTGGCTCACTTGTACCCCCACTGCTACTGCTGAGCTATTCCTCGGCTGATGACAGCTTTCTGAATTGTTGCTGAACCAGCACATGATTCATGGTCTGGTGTAAATAAGTGAACTAAATGAGAAGAAAAAAATGAAAAAGCCATCCAGAAAACTTATTACAGGTCTGCTTGGGTAAATTTTATGTTCAGGACAGATGAATAAAATCTTCAATACCACTGTAACACAAGGCTAGGGGCTGCAGCCCGCTAGGAGATGCAGAAGAATTGCAGTTTATTTCTGTGAAACTTGTATAAGAAAAATGGAGACAGAAAAAAGGGCTGTTGATAAAGCCTTCAGTCTATGTGAGCCTTGAAACAGAGGAGTGAACAGACTGGCAGGGGAGATAACTTGAATATATGTGTTTGTGGCTGCACCTACTGTCAGGTTTATATTGTTTATCCATCTCTGTGTTGTCTGCTTTGGTGGTGTTTTATTCTGCTGTGCAAGTGAGCCTTTCCAGGATGCCCCTTTCATACACAATCATGATACTATCACCTGTTACCACTGAACCCGTTTACCTCTGGAATGTTCCAAGCAGCTGTTTTTGGAACATTCCACAACTTTACCAGTCTGTTGTTGCTCCTGTCCCAAAATATGAAATGCGTTGCTGCATCAAATTCAGAATAAGTATTTATTTGCAAAAATCAATGAAGTTGATGAGATAAAACATGAAATATATTGTGTTGATAGTGTTTTAAATTGAGTATATATTAAAAGGGATTATCAAATTAGCACAATGTATTTTATTTGTGTTTTACACAGCGTCCCAACTTTTTTGGAATTGGGGTTTCAATTTATCATTGGTAATGTAAAATCATACAATGTCTGATAGATATAGTCAAAGCAATAACTAGATAAAGAATTACAAAGACGGAGATCAGTGTGCGAGAGATGTGGATCACAGTCGTGATTGTTTGAAAGAGCATGATAGATGTAGGGAGGACAACAATGGAGTGGTATATATAATATATTTGTATTTGATGATTCTAAGCTGTGGAAAAAAACAAGCTGGTGGGAGGACGTGTGGAGAAGATGAAGGGGAGGAGAGATGATGGGCAATAGGAATGATGAAATGTAGAGGAGATAAATCTGTCATCTCATGAAAAGGTGAATCAGAGGGCTGCAAGACGTCAGCAGCTCTCTGTTGAGATCCACAGTCACTATCTCTGATGATGGAGTCAGTGGAAGCAGCTGATCTCTGTATGCCTCCACTCAACACCTCCTGCAGGTCAATGTCTGTTACTCCCGAGGCCATGTTCATCAAAACACTGCTGTCCTGTATCACTCTGCTCACTGTGACACTCAACTTGTTGATCATCATCTCCATCTCCCACTTCAGGCACAGACACTTTCCTTGAAATATAACAGTTGATAGTGTGTATGAGTTTAATTCATGGATGGAAGCTTTGCTTATTTTATGCTGTTATATACGAAGAAGATGACTCTTTCTCTGAGTCATCGTCTATACAACTGTATTATTAAAAGTCTAAGATGAGCCAGAAATCTCAGTACTTTCACGTATAAATGAAAATGTTATTCTCATTGTGTTTTTTATGAATAAATGTGTCACAATGAAAGGATTCATGATGAAAATCTCCTTAATAATATCACCAAACTACAGTAGTAAAAAAAACTGTGTATCTCAGTGATATTATAGAGCTTTATGTGACATGTAGGTTATGTAGAGTTTGGTTTTCACATTGCTGTGTCTTCAAAAGTAAAATTCCATATTCTGTCTGTTTTCTCACAATGATTGCTGTGAGCTGATACAATTTGCACTGAATATGAGGAACTAATCATAATCTCCCCCTCCAGGAAGCTCCAGACCCCCACCAATCTCATCCTCCTCTCCCTGGCTGTGTCTGACTTGCTGGTGGGCCTTACAGTGATGCCACCTGCAATCGCCATGCTGCAGTCCTGCTGGTTTCTGGATAAAATCTCATGTGCTCTTATGTACCTGTCTTGCTTCATCCTCACCTCTGCCTCTGTTGGGAACATGGTGCTCATATCAATGGACCGCTATGTGGCTATTTGTTACCCTCTGCGTTATTCTTCCATGGTAACACCAAGCAGAGTTCAAATCTGTGTGTCTCTGTGTTGGATCTGCTCTGTTATCTACAACATTACAATACTGAAAGATTACTTGTCACAAATAGATTTATCTAATTCCTGCTACCAAGAATGTATAGTGATCATAAACTACATTTCAGGGGCAGTAGACTTGCTTCTCACCTTTTTCGGCCCTGTTACTGTGATCATAGTTCTCTATGTGAGAGTGTTTGTGGTGGCTGTGTCACAGGCACGTGTCATGAGGTCTCAAATTTCAGCTGTCAAATCAATTACTGTGACTGTTAAGAAATCAGAGATAAGAGCTGCTAGAACTCTTGGTATTATCCTTCTTGTGTTTATACTTTGTCTGTGTCCATACTACATCCCTTGTCTAACAGGACAGGACACCACAGGTGGTGAAGAGTCATCAGCTCAACTTTGGTTGTTCTATTGTAACTCCAGTTTTAATCCTCTGATCTATGCCTTTTTCTACCCCTGGTTTAGAAAAGCAGTTAAACTCATTGTCAGCCTTCAGATACTGCAGCCAAGTTCCCGAGAGGCCAAGATCATGTTGAGATAAGAAATATAATGTACAGAAACTGACCAAAGACAGGACAGAAAAAAAGAAACATATTCAGGATGTAAACCACTATACTCTGAAAAACCATTGTCAGGGAAGATGGAGTTATATAACACCCACTGTATGGAGAAGCTATTGATAATTCAGTTTCACAGTCCTCCACAATGAATAGGGTGCAGGAGTTGTCTTAATATTGTATAGAAACAAAACAAAACCTACATTATGTGGCATAAATTGACTGAATAGCCAAACAGAGTTGACGACAAAATTTGAATAATTGAGGTCTATGAAAACAATATGATGTATTCATTGGCATTGCACTCAAAAAGTCCTTATGGATCCTGCCACAATGTTTTTTCAACATGTAGTTAAAGGATGGGTTTTCCAGACACTTTTCTCTCTGTGCTGCTGTGTTCTGTCCAGAGTGCACAAAACCCAGACAGAAGGCATGATTCAGAACAGAAGCAGTAGCCCGTATCCACAAGCTTGTTGTCAGAAAAAACAAAATTTCGATTTTATTCTTATGGTCAAGTTGTCAAATCAAATATGGTACTGAAAAACATTGGTGTGATAGTTGTTGCTGTAACATAAAAGGCCAAATAAATATTTTCACAATGTGACTTTAGACTGACAAAGCCAAAAAATAAATTGTCATGTCATTAATAATAAGCTGAAGATTTTCTTTGTTTCCTGACACCCACAGAGCTCGATATCAATGTGTCCTCAGAAATTAAATAATGACAGTTAAACACTTCACTTTGTTAATAAGCACAAAAACATGCAAATACCTGACGAGCTCATTACAAAAAAAACTAGAAAATGTAATTTTGTGATGTGTTCATGGTTCTTGTCAGGGTGGAAAATTACATACCCAGGCACTGACAGATAAATGTCACTTGCCATTCAAATTTTAATTATTATTGTATTGTATTGTAGAGCGTGCTCTGTAACTGACCGTCTTCCCCCCCACATTCCTTCAGGGGAGCTGGACATGACAGACATTTCAACTTCAAAGGATTACCTATCACTTAAACTGTTCTCAAGGAGATGCTAATTCTTTCTTTACAGCTCTACACTAGATGAAGGCGTTAAAACCGTCTGAATGGATAATCACCAGGCCTCAGAGAAACCTCCAGAAGGTAGTACTGACAAGTTGTAAATCAGATAACTGTTTTGTGTGTCTGTGTGCTTTCTTTTCTATCACGTCATGATAGAAGGCAATCTGTGTTTAATTCAACTTTAGATGTTCCCAAAGCACTCAACTCACAATTTGTATGGCTTTTCCCATGTCTCTAGTTTGTAAAATGACAAAAGTATGATCTTAGCTCTCTCATAATCATTTTGCCCGGGTTTCTACCATGGAACCATACTGCCATCTAGTAATGGTTGGGTTTTAGATTCTGGACATGAAACAGTTATAATTAGTAGGGATGAGCGAGTACACCACTATCTGTATCTGTATCTGTATCTGTATCTGTTCAACCATCTAAATTATCTGTATCCGTATCTGTACTGGGTGGGGCTTAAATCTGTACATTATTTTAAGTCTGAAATTGATATACAATAAAAATATTAATATAGGCTACTTTGTGTGTTCAGCTATTTGTGTGTATGTAAGTGGTCTGTAAGACTGTTTATTTTTTAATGATCTGTGTGAACTTGGTGATTCATGCAAACATCCAGTGATGGCAAACAGGGAAATCATATGTCAGCCTTGTTCACTGTATTCTTCTCAAAGGCACCGCATTCGGTACGAGTAAAGTTTTCCAACTGACTTTATATCACCAGCCAAACTAAGAGCAAGCAGACGGTAAAAAAGAACTGACTCCCGACCGGAGTGGAGGCAGTGACCGACGCGACACGAGCCGTTTTCAGCTCTGTGTTGTCAAATGCACCGCGTACGTTACGAAACAAGTTCACCAAGTACTTTAAATATCATACAAACCGAAATAGACGCGAGCTGGAGAAAACGTAAGGAGTACTGAAGAGAGCAACATGAGCTAGAGACGTGTCCGTGTAGGGAGGGGCGGGCGGTGTGTGTGACTGGCCAATCACAGAGCGTGAAGACAGTCAGTTACCCAATGAGGATTTTCCTTCAGCACGAGCACGGATAGTGACGAGTTTTACTCGTATCATGCTCGTACCCATCAAAAATGCTTTATCCGTAATGGATACTCGTCTGAAACGAGTATCCGGCTCAACCCTAGTAATTAGCAACGCTTAATTCACCAAATAAAATCTGCCTTTCCTTGTTCCTTTGTTCCATTAGAGTTTTTGTAACTTCAGTTTTTGCTCGTCGGTGTCTTTTGCCTATTGGCCCATGATTGTAATCTTTCGTCTACTTTTGCTCACCACGTTAAACTGCATAACTTTTCGGAGTTAAAGCCGAACTCTTCTTTTCTTTCACCACTAAAGCCAAATCACGTAATAATCTTTTTGTAGATACTTTCAACTGGCCATCAAAAGTGTTCTTAACTTTATTGTTAGCCGAGACGTTTTTGCCATACGACCATCAGCCGAAGATGGAAGTCCTGCAGCGTCTCAACCCATCTGTCTGGGTCAAATCGCCATCGAAAGAGATGCTTCCTTGTCTGTTGCTGACATTGAAGGTTGAACCCGTGAAGCATCTCTGTCCAACACTGGCTCTCCACCGCAGTTCGATTGGTTCCCCCCTGTTGGACTGTAGCACAGGTCAGAGTTGACAGTCTGGGGCCCCCTCCCTTCGTGGCCATTCAGGACAGGCCGATACCGGAGTGCTGCTGGTGCAGAAGTAGGCATTTTCATGCTGCTTTTGAATGAATGAATGAATGAATGAAGAGTTGGTGTCGTAGGTTATAACCATCTTTGTTCTCACTGGACTCGCTTAGTCATCGATTCAAGAAATTAGCAATACATTCACATCCTGATTTTTTCTCAAAACTACTTCTCACTATTGCCGAACTCACTCTTTTATTATTTTGCGATAGTTTCTTCTTCCAGTTGTTTGTGTTACATCATATAATCCATTTATTATTTCTGTTTAAAGAACATTAGACTTAAATTGTAACAATTTATGCTTGAGTGCTCTACCCAAAGTGCAAATTGTAGTATTTCTGTTGTCCATAAAGTTGGAATAATTTTGTTTTCAGATACAATCCTCTGTTTATTCCTATTTAAATGCATCAGTAATCACTTTTGACCAGGTGCAATGATTATATTAGGTCTCAGACATCCACGCAGGAGGGAACGACATCGGCAGGCAGCAGTCCAAACTTCAAACAAATCAAAATACTATTTTTAGTACACCTGAATGTGTGTTTTACCCCGAGGAAACACTTGACACTTTTGTCCTGCTTGATGCTGACGAGGGTCATTTGACGTCACGAAAATCTCCAAGACGACCACAACTGACGACCAGACGAGACGATCGGCAATTGCGTATCTGTGCAAAATGCAAACGAGCCACCTTCATCGTTTGTGAAGAAGACACCATGGAATCAACATTTCTCTCCAAACAGTAAATCGAAGGTTGCTTCAGCATGGTTACTGAGCTAGATGAATGACCAAGTGTCCACACCTAACTGTTCAACACAGAGTTGCTCGACTTCACTGGGCTAGGGAGCACAAAAGATTACAGCTTTGCCACTGGTGACGTATTATCTTTCTGGACGAGAGCCACTATATCCTTAACCATACAGATGGATGACAACGGGTTCTGCGATTACATGGCGAAAACCTTCACAATGACTGCATCCAGGAAACCACTGAGGAAAGACACCATTGGTGGTGCTGGATGGAAACCTCAATGGCATTGTGTACAGGGACATCCTGGAGAACCATTTCCTCCCACATGCAAGACGGGTCTATGGGAACAACTTTTGTCTGCAAGACGACAACGCTAGTGCACATAAGGCAGCTGCAGTGAGAGAATATCTTGATGCAGAGGGGGTGCAGCAGATGCAATGGCCGGCTTGCTCCCCTGATATGAACCTTATTGAGCATGCCTGGGATGCCTTAGGCCAAGTCACCAATGGGAGGGACAATATTCCTCAAACTCGAGTTAGCCCAGGCTCTAACTGAAGAGCAGGACGCCCTGCCCACTGACAACATCAACAAGCTTGTGGACAGTATGCCACAACGTCTTAATCAGGGCTCTAAATTAACATTTTTCATCACCAGCCAAAATGGCTAGTAGATGTTCATCTTACTATCCAAACACACACTCCCTAATGGGTCAAAGTGGCTAGTAAGGTGGTCTTTTCTACCAGCCAGACTGAAATTTCACCAGCATTTGGCCGGTTGGCTGGTGTTAATTTAGAGCCCTGGTCTTAATGCACTGATCCGTGTCAGGAGTGAACATACTCGATATTAGTGACTGTGTGACATTTGAAAGAGTAATATTGGACATTCATATGCATGAAATCTTCTCGAATATGTGTTTCCTGTTAAACTGAACAAGGCTGAAGAATTGAAACAATTGATTTAAGCCTGACTACAGCTTGTGAAGGTTAATCATGATTTCATTTTCATTGTGAATATGTTTGGAAGAGATTGATCAATACAGTTTTGAGAAGTTATACACTTTATCTGTCAAGAATGAATCACATTGTCACAATCATTTCATGGAAAGAGGTAAAAAATATTTTATTCCAGCTTTATGAGCAACAGTGTATTGTCCCTGTGACAATTGTATGATGATATAAATTCAAAGATGTTTACATATTTATTTATTTATTTATTAAGGATGTAACAATTTAAAGAATCTCACGATATCTCAATAACGACAGATGGGTGGACTTCAGCTCATTTTATGACCAGCGAATGGGAAATGAAAAGTTTTATCTGACAGACGCACAGGGGCAGAGCTTGTGGACAGGCAAGCCAGGCAGTTGCTGGGAGCCCCCGGCCACTTATTTACAACAATGATTATTGATAGGCCTGGGCTTTCAGAGACCTCTGTTGGTCCCTGGACCTCACTTTGAGAACCACTAATCTATTCTTTCAGTATTCATCTCAAATGTCCCATAAATTGTGTATTTATGTGTGCAAAAACCAAATTTTTGCTGCATGCACGGGTGGGGTGGGGGCCCAGGGATTTGTTGCTTGGAGCCCAGAAGCATTTTAAGTTAAAAACAAATTTTAGATCAATAAAAATTCTGTATACACTAATTTATGAATAAAGGGCATTTTTCCAAGTCATTTTTCTTTCTTTCTTTCTTTCTTTCTTTCTTTCTTGTTTTTTTTTTTTTTTTTTTTACAATTTTGCAATAAATATCATATCATGGACTTTATATCGACATATTATTGTACCGTATGTTTTTGGTGTCATTACATCTCCACCATGCAGTATATTTTCCTTATGATGTACGATCTAACCACTTGTCACATGACATCTTTTTTAACAATACAAGAAATGAAGGAGTAAAATAAATCTTTGAAACATTAAATCATCCCTCTGTGTAACCATTAGTGCTGAATTAAAAAAAAAAAAAATGTGTGTGTGTGTGTGTGTGAGCATGCTGGTGTGTCTATCTTGAGCTGAAATGAATTATAATTTTCATTTTCAATGAATTATTGTTTATTTTCACAATTAATTTGGTCTATGAAACATGAATGAAAAATAGTCCAAAATCAAAAAACAATCAATGAACTATGATTTAAGAAAAAAGTGACAAATATTAACATTTGACAACCTGAAACTATCAAATATTTGACAGTTTCCCTAGAATATTACCAAAGCAAATAATCAATTATCAAATTAGTTGCCTATATTTCTGTCCACTGCAACATTTTTCATTTCATGATTGGTGTGACATTTGACCCCATGTGGTGGAAGTCAGATTTATGTTCCTGATTTCTCTTTTCTTACAGGAAAACAAAACTATGGCCAACAGCAGCCAGTTGATGTTTGGGTAACAATAAACCTGTTATTGACAATGTGGTACCTAAATGTTTTGTTCCTGCTTTAAATTTTACACAACCAGAATTTATTCAACAATTTAAGTCAACAATGATCAGAGCACCGAAAAATGTTATTTCAAGCAGTATTTAATACCATGTACAAAAAGGAAAAATGTTTTCAACTGTACATATAAATACCAATTTCTGTTCTACCAGTGTTGATGCATTTATATATCATAACATTATGCTTTCACTGTATTCTTTGGATATTATTGTGAACTGAGTGTACAGTTGGGAAAACCACATACATTTACTTCACCATGACTTCAACTGAACCTGCATAAAGTAGGTCAGTTTATGAACTGTAACATGTTTATTTCGACATGATCTTGGCCTCTCGGGAACCTGGCTGCAGTATCTGAAGGCTGACAATGAGTTTAACTGATTTTCTAAACCAGGGGTAGAAAAAGGCATAGATCAGAGGATTAAAACTGGAGTTACAACAGAACTGCCAAATTGGAGCTGATGATGATGGAGCTTCACCACCTGTGGTGTCCTGTCCTGTTATAGAAGGAATGTAGTATGGACACAGACAAAGTATAAACACAAGAAGGATAATACCAAGAGTTCTAGCAGCTCTCATCTCTGATTTCTTAACAGTTACAACATGTGATTGTACAGCTGAAATTTGAGACCTCATGACACGTGCCTGTGACACAGCCACCACAAACACTCTCACATAGAGAACTATGATCACAGTAACAGGGCCGAAAAAGGTGAGAAGCAAGTCTACTGCCCCTGAAATGTAGGTTATGATAACTTTACATTCTTGGTAGCAGGAATTAGACAAATCTATTTGTGAAAAATGATCTTTCAGTATTATAATGTTGTAGATAACAGAACAGGTCCAACACAGAGACACACAGATTCTAACTCTGCTTGGTGTTACCATGGAAGAATAACGCAGAGGGTAACAAATAGCCACATAGCGGTCCATTGATATGAGCACCATGTTGCCAACAGAGGCAGAGGTGAGGATGAAGCCAGACAGGTATGAAAGAGCACATGAGATTTTATCCTGAAACCAGCAGGGCTGCAGCAGAATGATTGCAGATGGCATCACTGCAAGGCCCACCAGCAAGTCAGACACAGCCAGGGAGAGGAGGATGAGATTGGTGGGGGTCTGGAGCTGCCTGGAGGGAGAGATAATGATTAGTTCCTCATATTCAGTGCAAATGGGTTTCAAGCACAGCAATTATGAACTAAATACTACAGGAGTATCTTGGTAGTATGAAGGAAATTTTCATGGTGATTACTTTTGTGAAGTGAAGATACTGATTTGTTTTAACGTTGCTATTTTTAGCATAGAACAGCATAAAATAAATACAGTTTGCATCTACAAGTTAGGTAGACACAAAATATTAGTTGTTATATTTCAAGGAAAGTGTCTGTGCCTGAAATGGGAGATGGAGATGATGACCAACAAGTTGAGTGTCACAGTGAGCAGAGCGATACAGGACAGCAGTGTTTTGATGAACATGGCCTCGGGAGTAACAAACATTGACCTGCAGGAGGCGTTGAGTGGAGGCATACAGAGATCAGCTGCTTCCACTGACTCCATCATCAGACATCGTGACTGTGGATCTGAACAGAGAGCTGCTGAGGTCTAGCAGCCCTCTGATTCACTTGTTCACGAGACCTTTTATGTCTTATCTTCATCTCTTCCATCATCTTTTTTTGTTACGCTCCCTCAGCCTCCTCCTCTTGATTTTCTGTACACAATTCCTCCCATCAGCCTTTTTTTTTTTCCTCTAAGCTCCTTCATCATCTCTTCCATTGCATCATTCACTCCCCTGCTCCATTGTTGTGTTCCATACATTCACACACACCTTTCTTCTTATAAATCTTTTTGTCATATCTTCTCGTGTGTAGCAGAACTGACCTGTAACTGACCTTCTTTCCCCCTTTTTCATTCCTTCAGGATAAATGGAGTCATTAAACATCCCAACTTTTAAGAGATATTGACCATTTGAACTATTTACAGGGAAGGGTTAATTCAGAGACAGACAGGATGTCTTGCTGAGGAACACCTTTCCAGATTCCTTCAGGTGAGTAGGAGATACAGACAGTTCAACTTCACAGGTTACCTTTCACCTAGAGTGTCTCCCATGGAGATGCTAATTCTTCTTTACAGCTCCACAACAGATTCAGACAATAAAACCGTCTGGATGGATAAATGCCAGGCCTCAGAAGAATCATAAAATCAAAGAATCAAGATTGGCCATAGTGAGAAGCAGATGAGTCTCTCGTACAAATCATTGGTTAATTCTCACTGTATACCGTGAAATCACATCACCTGCAAACCATCCCACATACGTGATAGCCTATTGGTCATTAGACTCGACCTGGAGCAACTATACTGTCTGGAGTGTGCAGCAGACGTTTAGTCTTCGTTTTTATTTTACTCAGTCGTCTTTGTCTTAGTCTTCATTCAGTTCTTTCCAAGTCTTCATGAGTCTTCTCTGAGTCTTCTCTCATCCTTCGTTGAAGTTTTTTTTCAGCCTTCAGCCATACTTCTTCGGTCTTTTGTTATTTGTCTCGTTTCTTAGCCTCTCAGTCTTTTTTTAGTTGCTGCTCATAGTGACGCCGAGTGGCTTGATTTTGTTATTCAGAAAAATGTTCTTTTCTAGTTTTTTTATCGTCATGAAACTTTATTTTTTGCTCACCATGTTAAGCCGCATAATTTTTCCAATGTTAAAATTCTGGTCACATAATAATAATTTTGGCAGTTTATTAACAGTCCAAGGTCAGTACACAGAAATCAGTCCAGAAAAGCAGCAGTACAAAATCACCAGGCAGATCAGGAGTCACAAAACCAGGCGAGAGTTCAAAAGCAGATAAACCATAAGAAAGGCAAAAGTACAGAGACGCTGGGCAAAAAGGCAACAAGAGACAAAACAGGTCGAAACACGAGGAAGTCAGACAATCTGACAAAGACACACTGGGAAGTGGGAATACTGGAATCCTCATCCACGGTGGCGGACCACCAACAGCTTGCAGATCGTGTAGACCAGACCCCCGTCAACGATTTGGATGGGAGGAGGGGGCCTGGCAGGTGGGACCAGTGGACTGGTTCTCACAGGCTGAACCTCACTGACGTGAAAAGTGGGGTTGACATGAAGGGACCTGGGAAGGTTGAGTCTCACAGACACAGGGTTAATAACCTTAGACACGGGGAATGGACCAACAAAACAGGGAGCCAACTTATGGGATTCAACCTTGAGTGGTAAGTGCCGAGTGGATAGCCACACCCTCTGTCCGGCCTTGTATTTGGGCCCCGCTCTCCGTCTTCTGTCAGCAAACTTCTTGTAGCTAAAGGAGGATCTGAGAGGGTTCTGCCGGGCCAGTGCCCATGCCCGCCTGCAACGGCGAATCACGGCGACCACAGAAGGGACGCTGACCTCTCTCTCCAGCTCTGGAAACAGCGGTGGTTGGTAGCTGAACACACAATGAAATGGAGACATTCCCATAGAGGTACAGGGTAGAGTATGTGAGCATACTCCACCCACATGACGTATTTGCTCCAGGAGGTGGGATTCCGTGACGCCAGGCAGCGCAACCCCTTCTCCAGCTCCTGGTTCATTGGTTTGAGGATGGTGGCCTGAGGTCAGACTAACCATGGCACTCATGAGTTGGCAGAACGGCCTCCAGAACTGTGCCACGAACTGCGGACCCAGATCC
The DNA here is from genome assembly GCF_051107435.1 of Chaetodon auriga. Taxonomy (NCBI): domain Eukaryota; kingdom Metazoa; phylum Chordata; class Actinopteri; order Chaetodontiformes; family Chaetodontidae; genus Chaetodon; species Chaetodon auriga. The sequence continues at coordinate 9,107,883 of NC_135076.1, read as the reverse complement.
GACAGGACATCCCTGGGAAACCCAAAAATCTCAACAGACATGAGTCAAGAGCACCTCCGCCATTTCCCTGGTGGAGGGAAGCTTAGGTAAGGGTATAAACCGTACCATCTTGGAGAACCGGTCAACTATTGTCAGTACAACAGTGTTACTCTCTGATGGGGGCAACCCGGTCACAAAATTGAGCGAGATGTCCGACCAGGGCCACCGTGGCACAGGAAGAGGCTGAAGAAGTCCAGCACCGGGGGCATTCTTGCTCTTATTCTGTTCATAGGTAGGGCAGGGTGCCACATATTCATTGACATCATTCCTCATTTCAGGCCACCAAAACCTCTCAGGGTCAGACCCGGGCCAGAGTTCTGCGGAAACCAGGATAACAGGAGATCAATGAAGCATGAGCCCATGAAATTACAGGATCCTGAAGGTCGGGGGTGACAAACAGCTTATTATTGGGTACCTTAGGTGGGATCTGGACATCCTGATTGGCCCTCTTGACCTACTCTTCAATTCCCCAGGTTACACAACCCACAACGCAGTTCTCCGGAATAATAGTCTTGGGAACAACAGTGGCGCATTCCCCCCTGAACAGTCTGGATAGGGCATCAAGCTTTGTGTTTTTAGAGCCAGGATGATAGGAAATAGTGAAATTAAATCTTGAAAAGAAAAGAGCCCACCTGGCCTGACGAGGGTTCAGTCTCTTGGCTGACCTGATGTATTCTATATTCTTGTGGTCGGCCCAGACCAGAAAAGGTTGTTCCGCCCCCTCCAACCAGTGCCTCCACTCCACCAAGGCCAACTTAATGGCACAACAGTTCACGGTCCCCCACATCATAGTTCCTTTCAGCAGGCGAAAATCTGCGAGACAAGAACGCACAAGGGTGGAGCTTGTCGTCCTTCTTGGCCCGCTGTGAGAGCACTGCCCCTGCCCCCAGGTCGGAGTCGTCCACCTCCACCACGAACTGCCACTTGGGGTCAGGAAGGATCAACACAGGAGCAGAGACAAAACTAGTCTTGAGTTTCTCGAAGGCGGTTTCTGCCTGAGGAGACTAAAGGAACTACACCTTAGAAGAGGTTAGAACATGCAGGGGAGCAGCAATGTGGCTGAAGTTGCGTACGAACTTCTGGTAGAAATTTGCAAACTCGGGGAACCGTTGGACCTCTCGTCTGGACGTGGGAGTAGGCCACTCCTGCACAGCCCTGACCTTCTCAGGATCAGGAAAAAGGCAACAAGAGACAAAACAGGTCGAAACACGAGGAAGTCAAAACACAAGGAACGCCGGAAAGCTACTGACACAAGGACGCAGACAATCTGACAAAGACACACTGGGAAGGGCAGGTATATATACTCACAAGGGGTGGGACAATTAGACACAGGTGAAGACAATGAACAATCACACACATGGGGAAGTCAAGATACCTAACAAGACAACACAGAACAGGAAAAGAAAAACCCTACAAAGTAAAACAGGAAGTGCTCAGACCAGACGCAGACTACGACCTGACAGTTGGTTCCATGAGGTTATAATACTCTCAATTTTCTTAAATTCCCTCAGCCATTCATTCAAGAAATTAACTTTACATTTGCGTCCCCATTTTTCCTCAAAACTACTTCTCACTATCGCCAAACTCATTCTGCCATTATTTGCCATAAGTTTCTCTATACGGTTGTTTGTGCTCATGGTATGCTGTTTGACACGACAGCTCATAGAGCAATGCTTCCGTGTTTTTGCTCTCAGTCTGTGTCTTAACACTTGGTCTGGTACGGGTGGCACAGTGGGACGGTGGCAACACTGCCGGGTTCGATTCTCGCTGCGGGCACTGGGTGTGTCCTCCATGCCTTCGGTGCCTGCTGCTCGAGGAGGGCCTTTCTGTGTAGAGTTTGCATGTTCTCCCCCGTGTTCACCTGGGGTATCCTCCGTAAAAATATACCCCCACTAAAAACATGCAAGAAGATCACCACCTGACCAATGGTGACGGCGAAGATGACGCCGGTCTGGCTGCCCACCGCTCCTGGTCTGCTGCGGAGGAGGGGCGACCAAGATGGGTGAAATGCGGAGGACAAATTTCACCTCGTGTGCAGTGTTCCGCATGTGCATGTGTGTGACAAATAAAGGGGAATGTCTCCCCCTGATTCTTCGTCTTTTAGCCTTTTAACTTAGTTCTAAGAGTTGGATTTTTAGCCTTTCTTTCTTAGTAAGTCTCGGGCATTTTAACTGCTTTTAGCATTGGGCTGATCAAGAGAACTTTTTCTGGCACGCAAGCCGCCATGCCTTCACTGGGTGCTGCGGAGTCACCTGGAGAGCTGGAAGAACTGCTTAAAATAGCACACTGACCTTCTAGACCTTCTAGAGGACAAAAACCGAATATTGGACGAGCTGCTGAGGAGGGATTCCATGCTGTCCACCCTCAGGTCTCGTCTCCTGGCGGTGACCAGCTGGCTAGAGTCCACACAGACTGGTGTGTCCGTGCCAAAAAACGGAACCTCTGCTCTCGGCCACACAGTTATCTGGGAACCATCCTCCTCCTGTCATCGACCCGTCTGCTCCACTCCAAGCAATATGACCCTCTGGACCAAAGTGGCCGTCCGAAGGAAGAGGGCTCCGAGCGGGACCCATGGTGGAGCTCTTTCCACCCTGTCCTTCCCCGGCGCCACCATTACGGACATAACTGGGAAAATCCCAGATACCCTGAGCTCGCATCCGCAGGCGAAAAGGATTATTATCCACGCAGGAGCGAACAACATTGCCAGGCAGCAGTCTGAACTTTTAAAACAGGACTTCACCCACCTTTTCAACACCATGTCACAGTCCCAGGTGAGTGTTTTCATCTCTGGCCCTACCCCCACCTGTGGCAGAGGGATAGGCAGCTTCAGCAGGCTGCTCAGCCTCAACACCTGGCTCTCCTCTGCCTGTAACTCTCACCATGTCAGCTTCACTGACAACTTTGATGTTTTTTGGGAGAGACGGCATCTCTTCGTCTCTTCAGCACGAGCTGATCTGTCCGCGGTGCAATCACACCCACGTTATTGACTGCCTGCACGTCACACACACACCCCACACCCCCTGTCTGCCCACAGAAGTACCGGACAGCACCGTCCACACCATTACATCTCACACAGAACACACAAACCAAGGAATGTTTTCAGACCACGCACACAGACTACCATCCAACCATTTCACTACGATGAGCGTACGTTCAGCACGAACATTAACGTGGCAGTGCTGAACTTGCGCTCTCTTTTAAACAAGACCTTTTTAATGAATGATGTGATTTTAGATTATAAGTTAGACTGTCTTCTGTTAACTGAGACATGGCTTGGCACTGACGCACCTGTTGCTCTCACCGAGGCTTCCCCACCAGATTTTAACTTTTTATTTTCTACTAGAGGGGGTAGAAAAGGAGGTCAATAGTAAATAGCGCACTGACTTCTACTGCAGTGTCATTTGAGCACCACGCCTTTGTTTTTAGCAGCCCTCCAATTCTCTGCATTACTGTATATAGAACACCCCATCACTCTAGCTCTTTTATCAGTGAATTTTCAGATCTTTTATCAATCATTCACACCTCTTACAACAGGATTTTAATAACTGGTGATCCTCTACCTGAACACTTGGCTACAGTCCGCCTGCAGAGCTTTTAACGTTGGTTTTATTGACAATTTTAACCTGTTTTGGAACCGTCCCTCCTTTTACAGGACTGATGGAGTTCATCCCAACAGGCTTGGCAGCCGAATGCTAACGGCTAATATTCACCACGCCGTCCAGTATGCTCCACGAGATTGACTGTTTACCTGTCACACCCCCTCCCCAGATTCTTCGTCTCCGTCCACACCAGCTGTTCACAGCACTATTACGCTCACTAGCCCCCTCTACAGTCCACAGTTGTCACTACCACCTAAACCGGACATCTTTCCCATACAAACCATTACAGGCAGACGTTTTCCCCAGACTCATATGCAGAGCGCTTTTAACAGAGACAATCTTGTACACCCGGACATTTTATCTCCCTGTGGTCATGAGCGCACGTTCAGCATGAAAATTAACCTGGCTGTGCTGAACGTGCGCTCTCTTTTAAACAAATGTTTTATCATAAATGACCTGATTTTAGACAACAAGTTAGATGGGTTACTTTTAACAGAGACGTGGCTTGGCACAGAGGCACCAGTTGTTCTCACCGAGGCTTCCCCACCAAATTTTAATTTTTTATTCTCCACCAGGGGAGGCAAGAGAGGAGGCGGGACTGCATCAATTTTTAATAACATTTTAATGTCAAAGGAAGTTTATTTTAAGAGTTACTCATCTTTTGAGTATCACGCCTTTGTTTTTAGCAGTCCTCCTGTTCTCTGAATCACTGTTTATAGACCACCCCATCATTCCACTGCTTTTATCAGTGAATTTTCAGAGCTTTTATCAATCATACACACCTCTTACAACAGAATTTTAATAACTGGCGATTTTAACCTGCACGTGGACTCACTGTCCAGAGAATTCTTAAACCTTTTAAATTGCATGGATTTTAAGCAGCACGTCACAGCCAACTCACAACAGAGGACACATCCTGGACCTGGTCATAACCCATGGCCTCTCCACGGGTGTGTCCTCTGTTGTTGACCTGGCTGTATCCGACCATTACTGTGTGTATTTTAACATCGCCAGTTTTAACCATCAGGACGCCCCAGTGAGAACAGTGAGGAAACGCCACCTAACTTCTGAGGTGGCTGCAAATTTTAGCGAGATTTTACAGAGCACTCCTGCAGAAGTTTCACCTGCACCCTGTGATTTTATTGGTGACAATTTCAAACTGCGATTAACCTTAGACTCTGTGAATCCACTTTTAACAAAAACGGTAAAAACTAAATCTTTACCCCCGTGGAGAAGTAAAGATGAAATTAAAAAATCAAAGAGACTATGCAGGATTGCGGAGAGAAGATGGAGAAAAAACAAACTCACAGTCCACTACGAAATATTCCGTGAACAACTCAAATCCTACAATAAAACAGTCAAACAGGCAAGAATATCCCATTTCTCAAATCTCATCTCAGATAACAAAAACAACCCAAAATTTCTTTTCTCCACCTTCGATCTTTTAACTAACACCAATTTTAAAAAATCCCCACAGACACCAATGGACGCCCTCTGCGAGGACTTTGCAGACCACTTCAGAAGTAAAATCGAAGACATCAGATCCAGTCTTGTATCACATCAGAACGTTACTTTTAACGTTACTTTTAACACACCTGGACAGTTGATTTTATCCGAGGAAACACTGGAGAGTTTTGCCCTGGTCGATGCGAGGACATTTGGTCGAGTTTTCTCCCAGGTAAACCCAACAACCTGCCTTTTAGAATTCCCACATCACTTTTAAAGACATTTTATGGATTCTTCGAGAAACAGATTTTAAATATAGTGAATTGCTCTCTTCAGACGGGTGTCTTCCCTGCTGCCTTCAAAATGGCAGTGGTAAGGCCCCTTCTGAAGAAGAGCAATTTAGACCCCAGCATTTATCCAACTTACCCTTCTTAAGTAAGATTTTAGAAAAGCTGGTCTTTAACCAACTAAGTTATTTCTTAAATACTAATAACATTTTAGAGAAATATCAGTCTGGTTTTAGAGTGAACTACAGTACCGAGACAGCCCTTTTAAAGATTTTAAGTGACATCAGGTGTAATGCAGACTCACAAAAACTCACAGTCCTGGTGCTACTGGATCTAAGTGCTGCCTTTGATACAGTAGATCACCACATTTTATTAAACAGACTCAGAAACCTGGTGGGCCTCTCTGGTACTGTTTTTAATTGGTTTTACTCGTATCTCACAGACCGTTGTTTCTATGTAAGTTTGGATACATGTTCCTCTGGAACCCGTGAAATGAAGTGTGGGGTGCCCCAAGGGTCAATTTTAGGTCCAGTACTTTTTAATCTTTACATGCTTCCTCTCGGAGACGTCATTAGGAGACACGGCATCAGTTTCCATAGCTACGCTGAGGACACACAGCTGTACATTGCCGTGTCTCCTGATGACACAGGGCCAATTGATGCCCTTTTTAACTGCATTTTAGATATCAAGTCATGGATGGCAGGGAATTTCCTACAGCTCAACCAGGACAAAACAGAGGTTTTAGTTATAGGTCCTGGAGGCCAGACTGAGAAACTTTTACCAAAACTACAAGATTTTAAACCAACCCAATCTTTAAAAAACCTGGGTGTGATTTTTGACTCTGAGCTGACTTTTATCCCACATATCAAAAATATAACAAAAATAGGCTTTTATCATCTTAAGAACATAGCCAGAGTCCGCCAGTTTCTCTCTCAGGCCAGCACAGCGGTGCTAATGCATGCTTTTATTTCCTGTCATTTAGAATACTGTAATGCCCTGCTCTCTGGTCTTCCTAAAAAGAGTATTTCATACCTCCAATTACTGTAAAACTCAGCCGCACACGTGCTGACGAAGACCAGAGGGTGGGCCCACATTACACCAGTTTTGTTTTACAGTTGCTGCATAATAATAGAAACAACTAAACAAGGAAACAAAAATAAGAAAAAAAAATAAGAAAATTAAAGAAAGTAGAAGCAAAAGAGCAAAACAGAAATACCACAATGTCAGCTTATAGTTTTTGCAATAATAATAGTAAGAATAATATCGATAATAATAATATTCAATATGAATAAAGATGATGAGTAACAATAATAATAAAATGGAGGGAGGGTGGAGGAGAAGGGGAGGTCTTTAAATTTATGGAAAACCGCAGGTCCCTGCCCACCCGAACGGGACCAGCCTGCAGCCCCCAAAACCCCTGGACTTCCCCCTCTACTCCCGCATGCCCCGGACTGTATGCAGCACAACACCTTACCCTATGTCTAGATGTATATATAGTCTTTATTATTATTAATTCATTCATTCGTCTTCTATACCGCCTATCCCTTTCGGGTTTGCAGGGGGGGGCAGGAGCCTATCCCAGCTATCAACGGGCAAGAGGCGGGGTACACCCTGAACCGGTCGCCTGTCGATTGCAGGGCCACATATACAGACAGACAACCATTCACACCCACACTCACACCTATGGACAATTTAGAGTCACCAATTAACCTAATGAGAGAACCCACGCATGCACGGGAAGAACATACAAACTTCACACAGAAAGGCCCTGCCCGACCCGGGGATCGAACCGGCGACCTTCTTGCTGTGAGGCATGTGCACTACGTGCACTACCTGCTGCGCCACCGTGCCGCCATATTATTATTATTTAATTTTTTTAAAATTATTATTTATATATACATACACACACACACACACACACATATATATATATATATACACACTATATAGATATATAAATAAATAAATAAATAAGTATAAATAATAATAGAAAATAACAACAACAATAATGTTAATCATAATAGTTATAGTAATAATGATGGTTGTATCAATTACCCCCCCCCCCCCCCCAAAAAAAAAAAAAAAATGGGAATGGAGGTGTCAAAGAACTAAGGTGGATGATGTGATTGGCTTGTGGCAGATTATGATCGTAAAAAAGTGATGAATTATAGCCAGGTAGGGTTATGATTATTGTCAGAGGAGTTTGTATTTTCTCAGGAGATGTAGTCTGTGAGCAGGTCTTTCCAGTGGATGATGTATATGGAGTTCCGAGACTTCCAGTTCATGAGGATAGTTTTTTTGGGGACAGTCAGTTTTATTGTGGATAGGTCTCCTAATAAACAGAGGGAAGGGGAAAGTGGGATGTGGCAGCCCATGATCTGGGATAATGTTTCTGTAATGTTTCTCCAGAAGTAGTGATGCCTGTGATAATAATTTGTATATTTTAGATAAAAGTTTTTTTGAGGAAGGGATGTTAATGAATGTAGAGGCTGGAGGGGGGAGGTCTAAGTTTATGCTCTTGTTTTTCATTGTTGATTGGATAAATGATGAAACCTGTAGATATTGTAAAAATTGATGGCTCCTGATGCCGAACTTCTGGACCAGGAGGGAAAATGGAAACAGAATGTTATTGTTGAAGATATGTTTGAGGTGAGTAATCCCTTTATCTACCCAAGTGCTGAAGAATAGTGATTGTTTATTGCTGATGAAGTCCGGGTTGTGCCAGATTGGGGTGAAAAGTGAAGGTGTCAGAGTGGAGTTAGTAATGTTGTAGAATTTCCGCCAGGCTGTCAGGGCCGATGATATTGTGGGGTTTTGGAAACAGGGGTGTTTTTGATAGTTTGACTAAGGAATGGTAAATCTGAAATATGGATGTCTTTGCTAACTGTTTGTTCTATATCTAACCAAGTGCTATCTGACTGAGTGTGGTGGGTCCATTTGTAGATGTATTGAAGGTGATTTGCTAGTGAGTAATAATGAAAATTTGGAGCATTGAGTCCGCCTAATCTTTTTGGACTTTTGAAGAGTGGCCAGTTTGATTCGTGGGGGTTTATTTTTCCAGTAAAATTTGTTGATGGATGAATCTTCTGCCTAGAATGCATAGTGGGAAGTTCATCCATCGTTGGAGATCATCATGAATTATCTTCTGTAGTGGAATGAAATTCAGGTTGATCAACTCTGACAGCCTGGGGGAAATGTGGATGCCTAAATAAAGTGATGTGACTTGTGCAGAAGGGGATGGGTGTTGTAAGAGCTGCCACATCCAAAATACTATTTTTAGTACACCTGAATGTGTGTTTTACCCCAAGGAAACACTTGACAGTTTTGTCCTGCCTGATGCTGACGAGGGTCATTTGACATCACGAAAATCTCCAGGACGACCACGACTGACGTCCAGACGAGATGATCGGCAATTGCGTATCTGTGCAAAATGCAAACGAGCCGCCTTCATCGTTTGTGAAGAAGACACCATGGAATCAACATTTCTCTCCAAACTGTAAATCAAAGGTTGCTTCAGCATGGTTACTGAGCTAGATGAATGACCGAGTGTTCACGCCTAACTGTTCAACACAGAGTTGCTCGACTTCACTGGGCTAGGGAGCACAAAAGATTACAGCTTTGGCACTGGTGACGTGTTATCTTTCTGGACGAGAGCCGCTATATCCTTAACCATACAGATGGATGACAACGGGTTCTGCGATTACATGGCGAAAACCTTCACAATGACTGCATCCAGGAAACCACTGAGGAAAGACACCATTGGTGGTGCTGGATGGAAACGTTAATGGCGTTGTGTACAGGGACATCCTGGAGAACCATTTCCTCCCACATGCAAGACGGGTCTATGGGAACAACTTTCGTCTGCAAGACGACTAGTGCACATAAGGCAGCTGCAGTGAGAGAATTTCTTGATGCAGAGGGGGTGCAGCAGATGCCATGGCCGGCTTGCTCCCCTGATATGAACCTTATTGAGCATGCCTGGGATGCCTTAGGCCAAGTCACCAATGGGAGGGACAATATTCCTCAAACTCGAGTTAGCCCAGGCTCTAACTGAAGAGCAGGACGCCCTGCCCACTGACAACATCAACAAGCTTGTGGACAGTATGCCACAACGTCTTAATGCACTGATCCGTGTCAGGAGTGGACATACTCGATATTAGTGACTGTGTGACATTTGAAAGAGTAATATTGGACTTTCATATGCATGAAATCTTCTCGAATATGTGTTTCCTGTTAAACTGACTAAGGCTGAAGAATTTAAACAAATCCTTAATCCTATTGTTTCAATACCCCCAATTTGATTTAAGCCTGACTACAGTTTGTAAAGGTTAATCGTGATTTCATTTTCATTGTAAATATGCTTGGAAGAGATCAATTAATACAGTTTTGAGAAGTTATACACTTTATCTGTCAAGAATGAATCACACTGTCACAATCATTTCATGGAAAGAGGTAAAAAAATATTTTATTTCAGCTTTATGAGCAACAGTGCATTGTCCCTGTGACAATTGTATGATGATATAAATTCAAAGATGTTTACATATTCATTTATTTATTTATTTATTAAGGATGTAACAATTTAAAGAATCTCACGATATCTCAATAACGACAGATGGGTGGACTTCACAAGCTACTCAGAGCTATATCACAGCTCATTTTATGACCGGTGAATGGGAAATGAAAAGTGTTGTCTGACAGACGCAGCCTCTTTTCCAGTCGCAAACTGGACTCACCATACCTGAAGTCTGAAGCAGAAGCATTTTAAGTTAAAAACAAATTTTCGATAAAAATTCTGTATACACTAATTTATGAATAAAGGGCATTTTTTCAAGTCATTTTTCTTTCTTTCTTTCTTTCTTTCTTTCTTTTTCTTTCTTTCTTTTTTTTTTTTTTAACAATTTTGCAATAAATATCATATCATGGACTTTATATGGGCATATTATTGTCCCGTATGTTTTTGGTATCATTACATCTCCACCATGCAGTATATTTTCCTTATGATGTACGATCTAACTACTTGTCACATGACATCTTTTTAACAATACAAGAAATGAAGGAGTAAAATAAATCTTTGAAACATTAAATCATTCCTCTGTGTAACCATTAGTGCTGAATTAAAAAAAAAAATGTGTGTGTGTGTGTGTGTGTGTGTGTGTGTCTGTGTGTGTGTGTGTGTGTGTGTGTGTCTGTGTGTGTGTGTGTGTTAGCATGCTGGTGTGTCTATCCTGAGCTGAAACGAATTGTAATTTTCATTATCGATGAATTATTGTTTATTTTCACAATTAATTATTTGGTCTATGAAACATGAATGAAAAATAGTCCAAAATCAAAAGACAATCAATGAACTATGATTTAAGAAAAAAGTGACAAATATTAACATTTGACAACCTGAAACTATCAAATATTTGACAGCTTCTCTTGAAAATTACCAAAGCAAATAATCAGTTATCAAATTAGTTGCCTATATTTCTGTCCACTGCAACATTTTTCATTTCATGATTGGTGTGGCGTTTGACCCCATGTGGTGGAAGTCAGATTTATGTTCCTGATTTCTCTTTTTTTTACAGGAAAACAAAACTATGGCCAACAGCAGCCAGTTGATGTTTGGGTAACAATAAACCTGTTATTGAACATAACACACCGAAACAATGTGGTACCTAAATGTTTTGTTCCTGCTTTTAATTTTGCACAACCAGAATTTATAAGTCAACAATGATCAGAGCACCGAAAAATGTTATTTCAAGCAGTATTTAATGCCATGTACATATGGAAAAATGTTCTCAACTATACATATAAATACCAATTTCTGTTCTACCAGTGTTGATGCATTTATATATCATAACATTATGCTTTCACTGTATTCTTTGGATATTATTATGAACAGAGTGAACAGTTGGGAAAACCACATACATTTACTTCACCATGACTTCGACTGAACCTGCATAAAGTAGGTCAGTTTATGAACTGTAACATGTTTATTTCGACATCATCTTGGCCTCTCGGGAACCTGGCTGCAGTATCTGAAGGCTGACAATGAGTTTAACTGATTTTCTAAACCAGGGGTAGAAAAAGGCATAGATCAGAGGATTAAAACTGGAGTTACAATAGAACAGCCAAATTGGAGCTGATGACTCTACAGCAACTGTGGTGTCCTGTCCTGCTAGAGAAGGAATGTAGTATGGACACAGACAAAGTATAAACACAAGAAGGATAATACCAAGAGTTCTAGCAGCTCTCATCTCTGATTTCTTAACAGTCACAGTAATTGATTTTACAGCTGAAATTTGAGACCTCATGACACGTGCCTGTGACACAGCCACCACAAACACTCTCACATAGAGAACTATGATCACAGTAACAGGGCCGAAAAAGGTGAGAAGCAAGTCTACTGCCCCTGAAATGTAGTTTATGATAACTTTACATTCTTGGTAGCAGGAATTAGACAAAATGATCTGTGTTAATTCATCTTTCAATATTATAAGACTGTAGATAACAGAACAGATCCAACACAGAGACACACAGATTTGAACTCTGCTTGGTGTCACCATGGAAGAATAATGCAGAGGGTAACAAATAGCCACATAGCGGTCCATTGATATGAGCACCATGTTCCCAACAGAGGCAGAGGTGAGGATGAAGCTAGACAGGTACATAAGAGCACATGAGATTTTATCCTGAAACCAGCAGGACTGCAGGATGATGATTAAAGCTGGCATCACTGTAAGGCCCACCAGCAAGTCAGACACAGCCAGGGAGAGGAGGATGAGATTGGTGGGGGTCTGGAGCTGCCTGGAGGAGGAGATTAGGATTAGTGCCTCATATTCAGTGCAAATTGTATCAGCTCACAGCAATCATTGTGAGAAAACAGACAGAATACAGAAAGTGAAATTTACTATTACAGACACAGCAATATGAAAACCAAACTCTACATAGCCTACATGCCACATTAAGCTCTATAACATCACTCAGCTCCACTGTTTATGAACTAAATACTACAGGAGTGTCTTGATATTATTAAGTAGATTTCCATGGTGATTACTTTCATTGTTGTAGAAAAACAGAAAAACCCAGTGAGAATGACATTTTCATTTGAAAGTGAAGATACGTTTCAGAAGACATGTTTTAAAGTTGGTCTTTTCAGCATAGAACAAACACAGTTTCCATCCATAAATTAAATACATAAAAAATATTTGCTGTTATATTTCAAGGAAAGAGTCTGTGCCTGAAGTGGGAGATGGAGATGATGACCAACAAGTTGAGTGTCACAGTGAGCAGAGCGATACAGGACAGCAGTGTTTTGATGAACATGGCCTCGGGAGTAACAGACATTGACCTGCAGGAGGTGTTGAGTGGAGGCATACAGAGATCAGCTGCTTCCACTGACTCCATCAGACTGTGGATCTGAACAGAGAGCTGCTGAGGTGCAGCAGCCCTCTGATTCACCTTTTCATGAGATGAGATATTTATCTCTTTTACATTTTAATCATTCCTATTGCCCATCATCTCTCCTCCCCTTCATCTTCTCCACACGTCCTCCCACCAGCTTGTTTTTTCCACAGCTTTGAACCGTCAAATACAAATATATCATTCAGTCCTCCACTCCATTGTTGTCCTCCCTACATCTATCACGCTCTTTCAAACAATCACGACTGTGATTGACATCTCTCGCACCCTGTTTTCCGTCTTTGTAATTCTTTATCTAGTTATTGCTTTGACTATATCTATCAGACATTGAATGATTTTACATTACAAATGATAAATTGAAACGCCCCAAAAGCATAAACAAAATAAAGTCAAATAACTTGCTAATCCTTTTTAACAAACTCAATTTAAAATAGTATCAGCACAATATAATTAATGTTTTATCTCATCAACTTCACTGATTTTTGTTAATATTTTTGTTTACACTTATTCTGAATTTGATGCAGCAACACTTTAAACAAGCTGGGACAGGAGCAACAACAGACTGGGAAAGAAGTGGAATGCTCCAGAAACACCTATTTGGAACATTCCACAGGTAAACAGGTTCAGTGGTAACAGGTGATATTATCATGATTGGGTATGAAAGGGTCATCCTGAAAAGGCTCAGTCATTCACAAGTAAGGAAGGAATGAGGTTCACCACTTTGTGAACACATAATTGTATAAACAATATTATAACATAGGCGTGGGAAAACTTTAGAAATGTGCTTTTGGTTAACACAGTTCATTTGCAAATGGCTGCACCCTGTTTTTATTTATGTTTTACACTTTACACAGCATCCCAACTTTTTGGAATCATTTAAGCTGTGTCTTGAGAGATATTGTTCATCATATAATATGTATATGTGTATATACTGTATGTCGAAATGGAATGTGTGTCAGAGCCCTGATGTCCAAAGCAGTGTGGGAGGAAGTCAAAACTAGGGCCGTACCTAAATGTTTTGCTTTTCCCTTAAGTTTTACACAAACAGAATCTTTATTTGTACTGGTTGAGGTAATAAAAGACCAGATTCTCCCAACGTTCAGAGCACACAAAAATATATGTCAAGCATCATTTATTTATTTATTTATTTATTTTTTATTGTGCAATATGACATTACAGTGACAATACAGGACAGACAAACCAGTTGTGAACAACAAACAACAACAACAACAACATTTGTGGTTTTGTGTGTGTGTGTGCGTGTGTGTGTGTGTGTGTGTGTGTGTGTGTGTGTGTGTGTGTGTGTTTGTGTTACATGAGAGTGAGAAAAACGGTATATATATATATAATATTAATGATAATAAATATTATATTGTCAGACAGGAAAATGGAATAATAATAATAAGAGAAAAGACTAAACAGAAGGAAACAAAAATAAAAAACAGAAATAAGAAAATTAAAGAAAGTAGAAGCAAAAGAGCAAAACAGAAATACCACAATACAAACTTATAGTTTATAGTTTTCTTTAATAGTAAGAATAATATCGATAATAATAATATTCAATATTAATAAAGATGATGAGTAACAATAATAATAATATGGAGGGGAGGGTGGAGGAGGAGGGGAGGTCTTTAAATTTATGGAAAACCTCAGGTCCCTGCCCACCCGTACGGGACCAGCCATGTCAAGCATCATTTAATACTATGCACAAATGGAAAAATGTTCATGTATATACACAAAAAAATGCCCGTAGTACACTTACACTAGTAAGTAAAACTTTATTTTTACTTTTACACCGTTGAAATTCTGAAACAGTAGAAACAGTGTGTGAAATTAGTTTGGAAATATGAGAGATTTCAAATGGTGGGTTGGTAGATTTCAAACACAAAATAATAATAATATACCATACTTCTCCATACAGTCTCACTTGAATTAAGCAGAAAAGAGGGGGGGTGGTAAGAGTGGGGTGTCAGTGTCAACTGGAGGGTGGTGGGGATGCTGGGGGATGGAGTTCAGCAGGGTAACAGCTCTGGGGAAGAAGCTGAACGGAGGCTCCTGAACCTCCGACCAGATGGCAGGGGGGCAAACAGTCCATGGTTGGGGTGGGAGTGGTCTCTGCTGATGCTGTGTGCCCTTTTTAGAGACTGCTTGCACTGGAGGTCCTTGATGGCAGTTAGCTGGGCACCATTGATGTACTGGGCAGTTCTCATCACCTACTGCAGGACCTTCTGCTCATAGGCTGCACAGCTGCTGTATCAAACTGAGATGCAGTTGGTCAGGATGCTCTCGATGGTGCAGTGGTCGAAGTTAACTAGGATTTGATGAGCCAGGTTAACGTTCTTCAGTCTCCTCAGTTTAGCATTTGCATTCACTTGTCATGAAATGTTGCTCAAGCAAACTCTGGCTTTGAAGCTAAAGTCATAAATCCGTTTCTCGTGAAGACAGTAGCTAATTTACCTTTTGGGTTTTTTCCTTTTGACGAAGTCGATGACAAACTGATGTCTCTGTCTGTGAAGTGGTGGACCGAACACTGGAGCCATCTTTAGTACCAGCATCTCTACTGCCGCCGGACCGCAGAGGGTGCTGTTATTGAATTTCCATGACAAGACAATGGTTGCAAACCAGGGACAGATTTTTGCAGGTAAAGAGCAGTGGGTTTTTTTTTTTGTTTGTTTTTTTTTACATTTTTAAAGTATCTTAGCCTCTATATGCATATGCTTATGACTATTTGCACTTCTGGTTAGATGCTAAACTGCATTTCGTTGTCTCTGTGCTGCACTCTGACGATAACAATAAAGTTTAATCTAATTTAATCTAGTGTGTGTGTGTGTCTGTGTGTGTGTGTGTGCAGTAGCTCTCCCCAAGACTACACAAGAGGACAGTGAGGCAGGGAAGATGAAACACAAAACAGATCTCTCTTTCTAAAAGTGATGGTAAACTTTCTAGGTTGAATCCTATGATGCCGATTGGCTGTTCAGTGTTATCTAAATTTATTTATTTGTTTCCCTCCATAGGTTGTGCTGTGGTGTGTCTGTCCAAGGGCAAATTGAGTGTGACAGCAAGGCTGATGGGTCCTGTGATGTGTGCTCTTCCACTTGATTCCTTGTCACTGAAAACAACCTGTTATGACCAGTAATTTGGACCAACAGTAGTGGAGCCAGACACAGGCAAACAGTTCGAGCTACTTTAATGAAAAACAGAGAGTTCAGCAGGCTAAGGAGTAACAAAAAGATCCAGCTCTCCCAAACACTCTGCGTAGGAGACGGGAGTCGGCGGTCCATGGGGAGGCTGGCAAAGAACGAAAGGGTGGCAGCTTACAAACAGGTGACAGAAACCAAGAAACACAGCGAGGCACATCTGAGCAGACCGGAATTATCTGGCGAGGAGGTGGAGAGATGACCAGGATTTTATGAAGAGGATGATTACTGACGATGAGAAGCAGGTGTGCCTCCACAGAAGACCAGAGAAGGTGGAAAATTGGCTCAGAGTGCTGTGGGACACTGGCTTGAGGAGAGACACATGGAAAGAGAGGTGAACATTGGGAGAAGGTGGCAGTTTGAGTCTCATAACACTGGGATTAATCACACGTTCAATAGTATGAGGACCAATAAACCGGGGAGCGAGTTTTCTGGAGTCCACTTGCAGGGGGAGGTCCCGAGGTGACAACCAGACTTGTTGACCGACCTTGTATTTGGGGGCAGCGATCTGGCGACAGTTGGTGATCTGCTGGTTGTGAGCGGTAGTCCTGGTGAGGGTGGCACAGGCTTCACACCAGACTCGGCCGGTGCGGCGAAGATGGGCTTGCACAGAAGGTGTTGTGGAAATTCTCTGCTGCTGGTGAAGAATAAAATGGAGACTTCTGCCGGCCGACAAGGTTTTTATTTTCTTTGCAAAGAAAAGGTCAATCATCACCCGAGCGGTAGAATGAGGAAAGACCCCAAGGATGGGGAGAGCTAAACATTTATACCTTAGGAGCACCCCCTACCCAAAGGTGTGTTTTTGCACCTTTTGGTCTGTTGTAGGTATCGCTGCCGGCTTCCTAGGGAGTGGTTCTCACTGATGAAGAAACTGTGCACAAGTCCTTAAATCACCGGAGTACCTGTTAGGAGTGGGAATGTAGGGCTTGCGAGGCAGGAGAGAGGAGAAGACAGGCAGAGCAGCAGGAGGCGCAGCTGGAGGCGGAAGTGGCGGAGTGGCTGCAGCGGGGAGGTGAGCGAGTTGCGTAGCCACCTGGTCCATCCGACCGCGAGCTGAGAAACACTGGTGGTAAGTTGCTGTAGTGTTTCCATAACCTCACATGTTGCCCCACTAAAGCACCTTGAGTGGAAAGAATCAGTCATATGTTATGGGGGAAGTGAAGAGAGGATCCTCTCAAGGACAACAACAAACCCTAGACCCTTACACAGCCAAGGCACGTGAAATTGTATTCACTCTCCTTTGCACTCAAAACAGTCTCATAGGCCAGCTGCTTATGCATCATCACAAAACTCATAGTCATATTTTAGAATAACGTGTGAACTCTTAATTTCATAACTTGAGTTATGGTCAAAAATATGTTTCATATGGTCGCTGACCTTTGAGCTTGTGAATGTCACCCTGGGCATTGTCTTATCCATAATAATACTTTGTAACTTATTTGTCAATTATATTTTCTGTTATTAATCTGAATGTGTAAAGTCATTAAATGAAGTAGTGGAGTAAAAAGTTACTTTCCACCGCTGTTGCAAATGTATTTTACATTATGGGAACAGCCGCCCCTTCCCAATAAAAGGAAATAAAAGAACTGCTTAATGCTGTCTCTACACCAGCCCTAGAAAAAAATACCATTATGAATATTGCACAGACATGAAGTCAACAACACGTAGTGGTTAATGCACATTATGCATCAACTGAAAAATATGGCAAATACATTTGCTGTTGCTGTCTGTGTCACTTGAAACAGGTTGACAGAGCGGATTTGTTTGGAACGACTCAGAGCTACTTGAATCACATGACCCTATGGCGGCGAGATCAAAGAGTGCAGCAACTCTCTTCAATGCACTGGTGGTGACTTATGGTTTTGTTAAAATGAATGTTTTCCATGTTTTTTTTCCTCTTAAACCTCTTTAATGAGATGAAGATGGTGAAAAGGAGTGTAATGCTGCTGGATATTCAATCTGATATCACACTTAAATGAGCGTCATCAAAAGTGGTGAAAATTAGTGCGTCTGTCCATCTGGGTGTTATGTTTCCATCACTGCAGATAAATAGAATGCCGTTTCATTCTGATTTCTGCTGATTTCACAGCACTGAGTCTGTGATAATCAAAGTCAACTCTTCTAGAGTGCCTGGAGCATTGGGTCAGCATATCAGGCACTGCAACGCTTCGCCTCTTTCCTGAAGAGGAGAAAGTTTTTAGTTTTATTAAGAGGATCACTGTTGTCTACTTACCTGCTTAGCTGTCTACTATTTTCTGTCTACATTACCCCCTTCATCATGTTATGCAAAAACACAGTGTCATATCACTGCTGTGCTGACAAAACACAGCTGGACCTCCCTTTGAAACCTGACACCTGTTTGACTGCCAAAATGATAAAGTTTGGATAGCTCATGACTCATTAAACCTAAATGAGAGTAAGATGGAAATACTTATTTTTTAATCTCCAGGTCTTGGTAAAAATCTAGCCTGTGACCTCAGACCACTGTGTGACTGTCTTGGCATTTTAATTGACCCTGATCTTAAATTTGATAAACCTTATTCATGCTTTTACTTCTTCTGGGTTATTGCAATGCACTTTATTTCAGGCTTCACATGATCCCCAACAGGGATGGTGGACACATTTGGGGACTGCAAGGAAGGAAGAATGGAAAAATGAGCTTGAACTGACTATTCCAAGCAGTCCAGTCAATATGGGGTTATGGTGGTTGTTTCAGTTTGGGATAACTCAGACCTAGAGGTGTATTTGGGGATGAAATTATTAAATTGAAATGCTTCTCTGTGGTTGGCAGACAGGACCAGGGACACAGGAAAGGTGTGTTGAGTAACTTGAGCCAAAATCCAACCATCTAAAGCAGCAGTGAGAGGAGACACAAGCTGTTCTGAGGTTATTCTACAATGGAGGGCTAAATTTATGACCAAAAGCAGTCATCTGCACCAGAGTCAGCAGAGCAAGGAGAAGTAAGGAGAGCTGATTGTAACAAAGGTGCTTGGATTAGCATTCTAGGATGAGCCCGCAAGGAGATGCAGAAGAATTGCAGTTTGTTTCTGTGAAACTTATATAAGAACAGAGAAAAAGAAAAAAAAGGGCTGTTGATAAAGCCTTCGGTCTATATGAGCCTTGAAGCAGGAGTAAACAGACTGGCAGGGGAGATAACCTGGGAGTACAGCTCAGTATTGACTGAGCCATAATCTTTTTTAGTTAAAAGGTCCCATCTCATTGTGAGTAGGGGCAAATTAACAGAAAAGACCAGGATATCATAATAGTATAAGTAAAATAGGAGTAGTACCTGTGAACCTTCTGAAATGAACCCAGAATAGTTCGAGACTTCCAACAGAAACCAAATAAATAAATGTATAAAAAAACTGAGGTTGCGAACATTGAGACATGAGAAGAAGACCAGTTTTTTGTTTTGTTTGTGCTTATGTATCTGCTTTGGTATTTGTAATATTGCGTGTCATTAGGTCTCAAATTTCAGCTGTCAAATCAATGACTGTGACTGTTAAGAAATCAGACATGAGAACTACTAAAACTCTTGGTATTATACTTCTTGTGTTTATACTTTGTATATGTCCATACTACGAGGTGGACTCGTCACATTGAGACATTAGCAGATTGTCGAGGACTTCACGGTGCACAAGGCCATAGAGGACGACGTTCAGATAGGTGTGCAAAAGTGGTGAAGCTCTCTTTGCTTGAATATATGTGTTTGTGGTTGCAGCTACTGTCAGGTTTATATTGTTTGTCCATCTCTGTGTTGTCTGCTTTGGTGGTGTTTTATTCTGCTGTGTAAGTGGCTGTTATTTCATTTCTGAATCCTTGATTGTGAACGACTGAGTCTTTCCATGATGCCCCTTTCATACACAATCATGATAATATCACCTGTTACCACTGAACCTGTTTACCTGTGGAATGTTCCAAACAGCTGTTTTTTGGAGCATTCCGCAACTTTCCCAGTCTGTTGTTGCTCCTGTCCCAAAATGTGAAATGTGTTGCTGCATCAAATTCAGAATAAGTATTTATTTACAAAAATCAATGAAGTTGATGAGATAAAACATGAAATATATTGTGTTGATAGTGCTTTTAATTGAGTATATGTTAAAAAGGATTAGCAAATAGGACATTGTATTTTATTTGTGTTTTACACAGTGTCCCAGCTTCTTTGGAATTGGGGTTTCAATTTACCATTGGTAATGTAAAATCATACAATGTCTGATAGATATAGTCAAAGCAATAACTAGATAAAGAATTACAAAGACGGAGAACAGGATGCAAGAGATGTCAATCAAAGTCATGATTGTTTGAAAGAGCATGATAGATGTAGGGAGGACAACAATGGAGTGGTATATATAATATATTTGTATTTGATGATTCTAAGCTGTGGAAAAAAAACTGGTGGGAGGATGTGTGGAGAAGATGAAGGGGAGGAGAGAGATGATGGGCAATAGGAATGACAAAATGTAGAGGAGATAAATATCTCATCTCATGAAAAGGTGAATCAGAGGGCTGCTCCACCTCAGCAGCTCTCTGTTCAGATCCACAGTCACTATCTCTGATGATGGAGTCAGTGGAAGCAGCTGATCTCTGTATGCCTCCACTCAACACCTCCTGCAGGTCAATGTCTGTTACTCCTGAGGCCATGTTCATCAAAACACTGCTGTCCTGTATCGCTCTGCTCACTGTGACACTCAACTTGTTGGTCATCATCTCCATCTCCCACTTCAGGCACAGACACTGTTCTTGAAATATAACAGCTAATAGTGTGTATGAGTTTAATTCATGGATGGAAGCTTTGTTCATTTTATGCTGCTATATACGAACAAGACGACTCTTTCTCTGAGTCATCGTCTATACGACTGTATTATTAAAAGTCTAAGACAAGCCAGAAATCTCAGTACTTACACGTGTAAGTGAAAATGTTATTCTCATTGGGTTTTTGTGTTTAGATGTGTCACAATGGCAGCAATTATGATGAAAATCTCTTTAATAATATCCAAACTACAGTAGTATTTGATAATAAACTGTGTAGCTCAGTGATATTATAGAGCTTTATGTGACATGTAGGTTATTTAGAGTTTGGTTTTCACATTGCTGTGTCTACAAAAGTAAAATTCCACATTCTGTCTGTTTTCTCACAATGATTGTCGTGAGCTGATACCCATTGCACTGAAGATGTGGCACTAATCATAATCTCCCCCTCCAGGCAGCTCCAGACCCCCACCAATCTCATCCTCCTCTCCCTGGCTGTGTCTGACTTGCTGGTGGGCCTTGCAGTGATGCCACCTACAATCACCATCCTGCAGTCCTGCTGGTTTCAGGATAAAATCTCATGTGCTCTTATGTTCCTCTCTAGCTTCATCCTCACCTCTGCCTCTGTTGGCAACATGGTGCTCATATCAATGGACCGCTATGTGGCTATTTGTTACCCTCTGCGTTATTCTTCCATGGTAACACCAAGCAGAGTTCAAATCTGTGTGTCTCTGTGTTGGATCTGCTCTGTTATCTACAACATCATAATACTGAAAGATTACTTGTCACAAATAGATTTGTTTAATTCCTGCTACCAGGAATGTACAATTGTCATAAACTACATTTCAGGGGCAGTAGACTTGCTTCTCACCTTTTTCGGCCCTGTTACTGTGATCATAGTTCTCTATGTGAGAGTGTTTGTGGTGGCTGTGTCACAGGCACGTGTCATGAGGTCTCAAATTTCAGCTGTAAAATCAGATGTTGTAACTGTTAAGAAATCAGAGATGAGAGCTGCTAGAACTCTTGGTATTATCCTTCTTGTGTTTATACTTTGTCTGTGTCCATACTACATTCCTTCTCTAACAGGACAGGACACCACAGGTGGTGTCGAGTCATCAGTTCAAATTTGGCTGTTCTATTGTAACTCCAGTTTTAATCCTCTGATCTATGCCTTTTTCTACCCCTGGTTTAGAAAAGCAGTTAAACTCATTGTCAGCCTTCAGATACTGCAGCCAGGTTCCAGAGAGGCCAAGATCATGTTGAGATAAGAAAAATAATGTACAGAAACTGACCAAACACAGGACAAAATAAGGGAGAAATACATTCAGGATGTAAACACTATGCTGTGAAACAACAGAGAAGATGAAGTTATAACAATTTCGATTTGGAAAAGCTATTGAAAATTCTGTTGTGCAGGAATAGTCTTGTATTGGATTGATTGATCACATGACATAATTTGCTTAAAAAGCCTAATTTGTTTAAAAACCAAACAGAGTAGATGCCAATATTGAATTAATTAAGGCCTACGTTCACAATAATTGTTATCTGTGCTGCTGTGTTCTATCCAGAGTGCACAAAACCCAGACAGAAGGCATGATTTGAAACAGAAGTAATCGCTCTTATCCACAGGCTCAAATCAAATATGATGCTGAAAAACTTTGCTGTGAAAATTGTTGCTGTAACATAAATGACCAAATGGTTTTCACAACGTGAACGTAGAGTGACAACGTCAATAAATAAATTGTCATGTTGAATTGATAATTTGTGCTTTGTTTTTCTTTCCAGTCACATGCAAGACTTTATATCAATGTATCCTTGAATAACACATTTAGCACACTCTTAATGTTTCACCAGATTTTTTTATTCTTTCTTTTCAGGGATTGTTAACAAAGATCTGTCAGTGTTTACAAAATGATGAGTGACATATTACATCATAAAGAGAATAAACTGTATGGTTTTATAAATATCAATAAGTTCTTTGTATGTCCAGAGGCAGCACCCCTCTTCCACAGAGTCAACAAATTGCACCACCATGTTCTACAGTAGCCCAGAACAGACAAAAGGCCTTTTACATTTTTGACATTTCAAGCAGCCACTGTAGGAGAGGGTGAGGTGAGAGGAATTCAGTTACTTTCAATCTGCAACCTAACAACTAGATTGCCACTAAATCACATTTTCTTTGCACATACTGTGTTTTCCCCTCAAATTCCCTCAAGATCACTCAAATTTAGAGAACAATTTTTTCGGGTATTATGTTAGTCTATGATTTTTTCGCAATGATTGGGGTGCTAGTTATTGAAGTTTCAGATATCATGAAGAGTTGTTTGATGTACTGTACGGATGCTGTGAAATGTACAATATGGTGGAGAAAGAGTTCATAGTATTGACCATCAATTTGACTGTTTTATGTGAATTTGCATACATTTTCAACTAATTTTAATGTTTATTTTCATTATTGATCAATCTTTGTTTATTTTCAGATTAAGACACTAATCATTTAGTTTTTGACATGTCAAGAACAAAGTGAAAAATGTCCATCCCATGATCTGTTGGTCAGACAGTCCAAAGATATTTCTGGAAAACGATGACAACAGGAAAATGATGGTCAGTACGATCAGACGTCCCTGTTGCCACCAGGATGGACACAGCATGTAAATGAAGTGTAATGAACATTTCCTCCACCATATCATATATTTCCCAATATCCGTACAGTACATCAGAGTACGGACTCATTCAGTGTTTCTCAAGCATGCTCGCTGGCATTTTAAGCTGAGCTGAGCTCTCATGACTCGAGTCAATAGTGGTATTTTATGTAACCAGCTGTAGTTAGTTGATTGTCAGATAACAGCTGGTTAGATTCCAAGTGCAAGTAGCTTATGTGAGCAACATTTCACTAGCTGACATAGATGTTCATTGGGCCTGCATTTAATTCAAATTACAGTTTACTTCAGCTTAGTTTAGCTTAGCAACACTCAGGCCTGCCACTGCAAATCTGTTTTTGGCATATACAGATTGTATTGTATTGTATTGTATTAGAACAGAAAGATTCAAAAGGAAAGATTCACAAAGAATGATTGGAATAAAAAGATTTGAATCGGAAAAAGGAGTGTACAGACTTTGAAAGAAACTGAAAGATTCAAACAGAAATAATGGAACAAAAAGAGTCAAACAGAGAGATTCAAAATGATTCACAAAGAAAGATACAAACAGAAAGATTCAAAAGATTGGAATGTAAAGATTCAAAAAGAAAAATAGGAGCAAGAACAGAACAAAACAGCAAGATTCAAAAAGACTGGAATAAAAAGATTCAAACAGAAAGACTGAAAAAGATTCAAATATAAAAGATTCAAAGAGAAAGATTCAAAACGAATCAAAACTAAAGATTCACAAAGAGAGATTCACAAAGAAAGACTGGAATAAAAAGATTCATCTAGAAAAAATCAAAAAGAAAGATTCACCATGAATCTTTCTTGTTGAATGTTTTTATTCCAATCTTTATGTTTGACTCTTTTTATTCAAATCTTTTAGAATCTTTCTGTCTGAATTTTTTTTATTCCAATCTTTCTTTGAGTGTCTTTTTAAAGTTTCTCTTTGAATCTTTCTTTGCGAATCATTTTGAATCTTGAAACTTCTGTATTTGAATCTTTTTGAATCATTCCTGTGAATCTTTTTATTCCAATCTTTCTTTTTGAATATTTTTGAATCTTTCTGGTTGAATCTTTTTATTCTAATCTTTCACATTGAATCTTTTTCAGTCTTTCTGCTTTCCTCTTTTTATTCAAATCTTTTTTAATCTTTTGTTGCAGTCTTTCTATTTGAATCTTTGTTTTTGATACTTCTGTATTCTAATCTTTTTATTGAAATTTGCTTCCATTTTGTATTCAGATCTTTGTTTGAATCTTGTTGAATCATATGTTTCTTTTTGAATCTTTCTGTGTGGCTCTTTTGTTCCGATGTTTGTTGTTGTATCTTTCTGTTTAATTTTTTTTTTCAAATCTTTTTTAATCTTTCTTTATGAATCTTTTTATACAAATCTTTCTTAATCATTTCACCATTAATTTGGCTCTTTTTTATTCCTATCTTTCTTCTTGAATCTTTCTTCCTTAATCTTTTTGAATCTTTCTGTTTGAATCTTTTGATTTGAATCTTTTTTCATCTTTCTTTTGAATCTTTTTTTTTAAATCTTTTGAATCTTTCTTTTAATCTTTTTATTCCAATCTTTCTTTGTGAATATTTTTTAATCTTTCTGTTTGAATCTTTCTGTTTGAATCTTTCTTTATGAATCATTTTGAATCTTTCTTTATGAATCATTTTGAATCTTTCTGCTTGAATCTTTTTTGCTCCAATCTATCCTTTTGAAACTTTTAATTCCAACTTTTCTTTGTGAAACTTTTTTTGAATCTTTCTGTTTTAATCTTTTTATTTGAATGTTTGTTAAAGAAACATGGAAAGGGGGAAAAAGTCAAATGATGAGACAGAAAATGAGGAGCATACAAGTTCCAAGAAAAAGAAATGAGGTGGTAAGAGGGGTGTCAGTGTCAATTGGAGGGTGGTGGGGCTGCTGGTGGACAGAGTTCAGCAGGGTAACAGTTCTGGGGATAAGCTATTCCTGTGCTTGCTGGTGTGGAAACGGAGGCTCCTGAACCTCCTACCAGATGGTAGGGAGCAAACAGTCCATGTTTGGGGTGGGAGCTGTCACTGCTGATGCTGCATGCTCTACTTAGACATAGCTCGCGCTGGAGGTCCTTGATGGCAGTTGGCTGGGCACCGGTGATGTACTGGGCGGTTTCACCACCCGTTGCAAGGCCTGTACAGCTGCCGCACCATACTGAGATGCAGTTGGTCAGGATGCTCTCAATGGTGCAGCGGTAGAAGTTGACCAGGATCTGACAAGCCAGGTTAACTTTCCTCAGTCTCCTCAGGAAATAGAGGCACTGTTGAGCTTTCAAGGTGGAGGAGTTGAGGGTCCAGGGGAGGTCCTCAGAGATGTGGACAACCAGGAACTTGAAGCTGGAGTCACGTTCAACGTGAATGGGGGTGTGACTGCAGCCTTTGCTTTTCCTGTAGTCCATGATGAACTCCTTGGTCTTCTTGGTGTTGTTGCCCGCGCACCACATGACCAGTTGCTGAACCTCATCCCTGTAGGCTGACTCGTCCTTGTTGTTAATCAGGTTCGGAAGGGGCAAGACAAAGACGTAGTCAAGGTCAGTAAGCAGAGATCTTTACCAGAGGATAGGGGAGCAGGCTGGGTTGATAACGGGAAATCTGTTGGAGAGTAATTGCTGAGGAGTCTTGCATCAGGGCTAAGAACAATCTGGCAAGGTATGGTAGTGGAAGAGTGACTTAAGTCTTGCGCTGAATAGGTGATGAATCCCAGGTGTGTGTCCGGTGATTGAAAAGGTAAGCGTGGATAGCTGGTGAAGGTTGCAACTGAGCAGGTGAGCAGATGAAACAGAGAGTGGCAGCAGGAAAGGAGCTGACTGATGTGATAGAAATCATTAAGTTCTTTAACAACATTTTTTTCTAAAATGTTACCCAGAAAAGGCAGGTTGGAGTTTGGTCTGTAGATGACAGACCAATCTAAATTGTCTTTTTTAAGCAGTGGTTTAATTAAAGCGGTTTTAAAAGTTGTAGGAAAGGTGCCTGTGAGCAGTGAGTGATTAACTGTTGTTAAAACCTCCAATGCGAAACAGTTAAATAACAAATTAAAAAAGGTTCTGCTGCCCAGCGTCCCAAAGGGTTTCCTCCTTTGAGGTCAGGGTCCAGATCAGCATCGCCTTCGCCGATGGACTCCAGAGGGGATTCACCTTCACCAACGGCTTCCTGTTGGCCACCGCTTTCGCTGTCAGCCTCCAGAAGGGCTCCGCCTTCTCCGACAGTTCCCAGAAGGGATTCGCCTTCACTGATGGCCTCCAAAAGTTGTTCGCCTTCACCGACAACCTCCAGAGGGACTCCGCCTTCGCCCCCAGTCTCCAGAAGCGGTTCGCCTTTGCCACTGGCCTCCAGAGGTGAGGCAGGCAAGTGAGTGGGCAGATGGGTGTGGTTGACAGGGGAGTGAGAGTGGAAAAGTACTTATGGAGCAGCTGAACAAAGTCTGTTTAAAGAACAGTAGACATAAATTATAACAATTTATACTGGAGTGTCGTGCTCTACCCAAAGTGCAAATTGTAGTATTTCTACAGTGTTGCCCATAAAGTCGGAGTAACTTTGTTTTCAGATTATCTTTGTTTTCTGTGTTGTCCGTTTCCTGCCTAAAACCTGCATGCAATAGATCTACGTTATCAGCATTGTCTGAAATATTTTTCAAACAAATTTGACACAGAACTTCCCTAGGCTATGCCTTGTCCAACGCCACTGGCAATATGTCAGAGAGTGCTTGCACTCCAACAGGATGGTCACAAACAAGCCAGTATTACTGGTTTGCTTGGAATATCCCTGGGTGCGGTCTGTAAAATCCTCTCAAAGTTCATCAAGAAGGAGGGTCATTTGAGGTCACGAAAATCTCTAGGACGACCACGACTGACTACCAGACAAGATGATTGGCAATTGCTTAATCTGTGCCGTAGAAACTGCAATGTGCAAACAAGCCACCTTCATCGTTTGTGGAGAAGACACCATAGAATCAACGTTTCTCGCCAAACTGTAAACTGAAGGTTGCTTCAGCATGGTTACTGAACAAGACGAATGACCGAGTGTCCACGCCTAACTGTTCAACACAAAGTTGCTCGACTTCACTGGGCTAGGGAGCACAAAAGATTACAGCTTGGGCACTGGTGATGTGTTATCTTTCTGGACAAGAGCCGCTATATCCTTAACCATACAGATGGCAAAAACCTTTGTGATGACTGCATCCAGGAAACCACTCAAGCTGGTGGCGGCTCAGTGATGGTATGGGCTGGTATTCATAATGGAAGAAAGATACCATTGGAAGTGCTGGATGGAAACGCCAATGTCATCATGTACAGAGACATCCTGGACAACCATTGCCTCCCACATGCAAGACGGGTCTATGGGAACAACTTTCGTCTGCAAGACGACAACGCTAGTGCACATAGGGCAGCTGCAGTGAGAGAATATCTTGATGCAGAAGGGGTGCAGCAGATGCCATGGCCCACTTGCTCCCCTGATATGAGACTTATTTAGCATGCCAGGATGCCCTGCCCATTCAGGGGTGGCCATTAGTGACTGTGTGACATTTGAAAGAGTAATATTGGACATTCATATGCATGAATTCTTCTCGAATAATAATAATAATAATAATAATAATAATAATAATAATAATAATGCATTGCTATTATTATTATTATTATTGTTTTTGTTTTGTTGTTGTCGTTATTGTTATTATTTTATTATTATACTAACAATAAAATAATAAATCAATACCCAGTGCAGTTTGTGAAGGTTAATTGTGATTTCATTTTCATTGTGAATATGTTTGGAAGAGATTGATTAATACAGTTTTGAGAAGTTATACAGTTTATCTGTCAAGAATGAATCACATTGTCACAATCATTTCATGGAAAGAGGTAAAAAAAACTTTATGAGCAACAGTGTGTAATGGGCTTGTCCCTGTGACAATTGTATGATGATATAAATTCACAGATATTTGCATAGTTATTCATTAAGGATGTAACAATTTAAAGAATCTGACAATATCTCAATAACCACTAACCACCAATAACTCATGTTATGACCGGTGAATGGGAAATGAAAAGTGTTGTCTGACAGACGCAGCCTCTTTTCCAGTCTCAAAATAGACTCACCATAGCTGATGTTTGAAGCAGAGGCATGTTAAGTTAAAAACAAATTTTAGATCAATAAAAATTCTCTATACACTAATTTATGAATAAAGGGGACTTTTTCAAGTTATTTTTCTTTCTTTCTTTCTTTCTTTCTTTTTTTTTTTTTTTTTACAATTTTGCAATAAATATGATATTATGGACTTTATATCGGCATATTATTGTACCATATGTTTTTGATATCATTACATCTCCATCATGCAGTATATTTTCCTTATGATGTACGATCTAACTACTTGTCACATGACATCTTTTTAACAATACGAGAAATGAAGGAGTAAAATAAATCTTTGAAACATTAAATCATCCCTCTGTGTAACCATTAGTGCTGCATTAAAAAAAAAAAAAAAAAGTGTGTGTGTGTGTGTGTGTGTGTGAGAGAGAGAGAGAGAGAGAGAGAGAGAGAGAGCATGCTGGTGTGTCTATCTTGAGCTGAAACAAATTACAATTTTCATTATCAATGAATTATTGTTTATTTTCACAATTAATTATTTGGTCTATAAAACATGAATGAAAAATAGTCCAAAATCGAAAAACAATCATTGAACTATGATTTAAGAAAAAAGTGACAAATATTAAGATATATATTATATAGAATATTTGACAGCTTCTCTTGAAAATGACCAAAGCAAATAATCAGTTATCAAATTAGTTGCCTATATTTCTGTCCACTGCAAGTAAACTGTGGGTAAACATTTTTCATTTCATGATTGGTGTGACATTTGACCCCATGTGGTGGAAGTCTGACGTATGTTCCTGATTTCTCTTTTCTTACAGGAAAACAAAACTATGGCCAACAGCAGCCAGTCGATGTTTGAGTAACAATAAAGCTGTTATTGAACATAACACAGTGAGACAATGTGGTACCTAAATGTTTTGTTCCTGCTTTAAATTTTACACAACCAGAAATTATAAGTCAACAATGATCAGAGCACCGAAAAATGTTATTTCAAGCAGTATTTAATACCATGTACATAAGAAAAAATGTTCTTGAATATACATAAGAGAGTACAATTTCAGTTCTATAAACATTAATGCTTTTATATACCACAACACTGTGCTTTCACTGTGTTCTATAAATATTCTTGTGGACAAAGCGAGTGTAGAGGTGAGAAAATCACATGCATTCATACTTAACCATGACTTAGACTGTAAACTCTAAAATATTTATTTCGACATCATCTTGGCCTCTCGGGAACCTGGCTGCAGTATCTGAAGACTGACAATGAGTTTAACTGCTTTTCTGAACCAGGGGTAGAAAAAGGCATAGATCAGAGGATTAAAACTGGAGTTACAATAGAACAGCCAAATTGGAGCTGATGACTCTGCACCAACTGTGGTGTCCTGTCCTGTTAGAGAAGGAATGTAGTATGGACACAGACAAAGTATAAACACAAGAAGGATAATACCAAGAGTTCTAGCAGCTCTCATCTCTGATTTCTTAACAGTCACAGTAATTGATTTGACAGCTGAAATTTGAGACCTCATGACACGTGCCTGTGACACAGCCACCACAAACACTCTCACATAGAGAACTATGATCACAGTAACAGGGCCGAAAAAGGTGAGAAGCAAGTCTACTGCCCCTGAAATGTAGTTTATGATAACTTTACATTCTTGGTAGCAGGAATTAAACAAAATGATCTGTGTTAATTCATCTTTCAATATTATAAGACTGTAGATAACAGAACAGATCCAACACAGAGACACACAGATTTGAACTCTGCTTGGTGTTACCATGGAAGAATAACGTAGAGGGTAACAAATAGCCACATAGCGGTCCATTGATATGAGCACCATGTTGCCAACAGAGGCAGAGGTGAGGATGAAGCCAGACAGGGACATAAGAACACATGAGATTTTATCCTGAAACCAGCAGGACTGCAGCAGAATGATTTCAGCTGGCATCACTGTAAGGCCCACCAGCAAGTCAGACACAGCCAGGGAGAGGAGGATGAGATTGGTGGGGGTCTGGAGCTGCCTGGAGGGGGAGATTATGATTAGTGCCTCATGTTCAGTGCAATGGTTAGCAGATCATATTTAACAGACAGAATAGAGAAAGTGAAATTTTACTGTTATAGACACAGCAACATGACAACCAAACTCTACATAACCTACATGCCACATAAAGCTCTACAACATCACTCCACCGTTTATGAACTAAATACTACGGGAGTGTCTTCGTATTATTAAGTAGATTTTCATGGTGATTATTTTTATTGCGGCAGAAAAACAGAATACCCAATGAGAATGACATTTTCATTTCAAAGTGAAGATACCGATATGTTTCAAAGTTGGTATTTTTAGCATAGAGCAGCAAAGAATAAACACAGTTTCCATCCACTAATTAAGTACATAAAAAATATTAGCTGTTATATTTCTAGAACAGTGTCTGTGCCTGAAGTGGGAGATGGAGATGATGACCAACAAGTTGAGTGTCACAGTAAGCAGAGTGATACAGGACAGCAGTGTTTTGATGAACATGGCCTCGGGAGTAACAGACATCGACTTGCAGGAGGCGTTGAGTGGAGGCATACAGAGATCAGCTGCTTCCACTGACTCCATCAGTGACTGTGGATCTGAACAGAGAGCTGCTGAGGTCTAGCAGCCCTCTGATTCACTTGTTCACGAGACCTTTTATATCTTGTCTTCATCTCTTCCATCATCTTTTTTTCTTATGCTCCCTTAGCCTCCTCCTCTTAATTTTCTGCACACAGCTCCTCTAATCAGCTTTTTTTTTTGTTTCCAAGCTCCTTCATCATCTCTTCCATTGCATTATTCACTCCCCCCCTCCATTGTTGTGCTCCATACATTAACACACACCTTTCTCCTTATAGATCTTTGTCATCATTGCTTATAGTGTATCTTCTCAATACACTACACGCAATAATCTGATATAGCCTACAATAAAGCTGCTGCGTAAAACATACATGATCACAATGTGATAATTTGTTAATCCTTTTCAACATAAATTCCATTGAAAACAGTACAAAGTAAATATATGTCATGTTTTCATTAACTTCATTCATTTTGTAAGTAAGTTTATTCTGAATTTTATACCACACATTTCAAACAAGTTGGGACAGGGGCAACAAAAGGCTGGAAAAGCTGCTTTTCAAAACACACCTATTTGGAACATTCTGCAGGGAAACAGTGTAGGGGTATCAGGTCATCAAACCTTTAGGTTAAATGTTGCACTCAATATCCTCCTGACTACCAGTAGTTCAAATTTGTCCTCTGTGGAGGACATTTTTAAACCTGAATATGTCCCACCCACTGCATACTACTGAATTAACTCCGTTTGCTATCTACAGAGAACATTTAGGGCTTTTCAGTGATACCAAATGTACCTTTCTCTTTCTCATTAAGGAAAATGGCATCCATCAGTGTAAGCGCATTTTATGGGAAGAAGTCAGTCCATAATACTTTTTATTGAGCAAATTTTGGCTTGAAACGTTGGCATATTTTAGATAAGTCTCTTAGCAACACATTCAAACATTGTCTGAATTATTTTATATTTAACTGTATTTTAGCATAGTATTTTAGTGTGTAAAAAAAGTCCTAAAAAAATGTTTTTAGTGCCCTAATTATCTTACAAAGACTGGGGAATTTAAAAAAAAAAAAATTGTGATTGGACAGTACTTTTTTCCTGGTAGTCAGGAGGATATAAAAGGGGCACCAACCTTCCTCAGCTCAGAAGGATTTTATTTATTATTTCTTTTAATGCTGATTAATTAATAATTATAAAACGGAAAGGTGAAATCCGGCAATCTGATTGGCTGTTAACTGTGATATAATGAGTGCATACCACAGCTCCTGTTCTAAAAACCCTTATCACAGCATATCACTCGGCTTCAGGGCAGCAACAATGTTTCCATGACAACAACCAACTGTTACAGTACGCAGCAAAAAGTAGCCGGTTTTGATGTTTATTTTTTTACGGTGTTAACAACATTCAAACATGTTCACGGTCAACTTTTTATTTACTCAAACAGGTTAAATGGAGTAAAAGTGGGACTATTTTATGAGATAATAGCCTATGTATTTCACACTGAATAAAAACTACAATAAATTGACTGTGTATTCCTCTTCAATGTTGTCATTATTGTCAGCTGGGCCGTATTATTATTAGCTAGATTAGATTATAAAATCCTTCACTGTGTGTCAATGAGTTATTAGGAGTCAAATAGCAGAGTACCACGGACAGCTCTCCTATAATGACAGTCACAGGATCAGCACCTTGACAGCGACTATGACACTTAGGGCTCTATAGGGTGATCTCACTGTCTGATTGAACAGCCTCATGGAAATGATATTTTACAATTCTTCAAATTATTTACAAATGAAATTCGTTAAGGCAAGTAATTTGGTGCTTTTAAAGTCATGATATTCAGATGCCGCTGCTGCGTCTCCTGGTGCCTGCCGCAATGTCACATATAGTCGCTTAATAAAGTCAGTGATCACTCAAAGCTAAAACTATTAAAAAAAAAAAAAAAAAAAAAAAAAAAACTCTCATTCATAGAGGTTTTGGGTGGATTTTTCCGGACCACTCACTCATAATTAACTGCGGGGGGGCCTCGCATGTTTACGTTACGGGGCTGATTGTCAGAGAAGTGACAATGTATCCGTGACAACAAACTGTTACAGTAGGTAGCAAAAAGTTGCTGCGGTGTTTTGACAACGTTAACAAATAGACTAAATAAGTTGAATTCACATGTTTAAGGTTAACTTTCACCTCCAGATAGGGTTAACAATGGTAGAGTTGATTGAGCAGTGACTTTCGGCGAGGAATAGACGACATGCAGAGCTAATGTACGGAGAGGTGGGACTATTTTTTTCACATGCGGGGCTATTTTATTAGATAATATGTATTTCTGTCTAATTAAAAATTACATGAAAATGATTGTGTATTCCTCTTTCATATTGCCGTTATTGCTAAGGAGCATTCTTCAGCCCAACGAGTAGTGGAGCGTATATCACAGCCTGTCGTGATGTATTGCTTACTTAAGGAATTAACGGTAGATTAGTCTGATAATCTGTAAGGTCTTGATACAGTGATCGTCTATTTCCGGTTCAAAAGAAAACTGTCTGGCAGCGACTTAAATGAAAAGTATTATTTATTTGACACAATAATGAGAATGGATGTGAATAATGAATAATACGACAAATAATATGGATCATATGATGTAACACAAACAACTGGATGAAGAAACTACAGCAAAGTAATAAAAGAATGAGTTTGGCAATAGTGAGAAGAAGTTGGACGCGAATGTATTGTTAATTTCTTGAATGAATAACAACCGAAGTGAGTCTAATGAGAATTGAGATTGCTATAGTCTAAGACACCAACTCTTTGTTCAAAACTGCATGAAATTGCCTACTTTTGTGCCAGCGACGCTCCGGTGAGCATCTGTCCCAAAATGACGTGAAGGGGGACCCAGGGAGAGGGCGTCTGGTTTTATGTTTATGCACCATGCCTCCGCCCACTCAAGCGCTGAACCTCTTAATAACCCTGGAGAGCAGTTGGGGAATTTGTGTTTCAGGACTTTATTTTAGATGTTGTTTAGATGTTGTTGTAGACATGTTTGACATCCCGAACAGTGCAGGCAAGATAGCTAGCAGGCTACTTAAAATAAAACAGGGGAATCACAGGGTGGCCAAATACTTGATGAGGATCTTGGTGTTAGTGGCAGAGTGCGCTTGGAATGAGGCAGCGCTCCATGAAGCCACTTGTGATACTGCAACAGACCTGCAGTCAGTCATTTTCTTTGCAGGCAGACTAGATAATCGCGTCAGGGGGAGACAGAGAGACAAGTCTGCTAGTCTGATTCCTGTTTCCGCTTGCTCTGTGACTAGTACTTCTAGGTCAGCTAGAGTGAACTCAACATTAGGCTGAATCCGCCTCCCCCTTGAAGAGAGACGGAGAAGCATTCAAACAGGGTTATGCCTTTGGGTCACTATGTAATAACTTGCCCCATGCAGCCAAAAGATCGGGCTCACCAGCAATGGTAGGGGTATTGGTGAGCCCTTCTGCCCCTAACACCCCACCCAATCTTAAGTTATTAGAAAACTGAGAAAATCAGTTTATGTGTAAGGTCTACTCACCATAATCCACTAGTACTGGGCTATCCATGGCTAAAACTGGACAAATCATACGATCGCCACCTGGAGCTACTTTTGCGTCTCCCATTGCCTCCGATTGGCTCCTTTCCTTTGTCAGAAACTACTCTGTTTGTAAGATTCTCCATTTTCCAGTGTGCCACCTGAATCTATCTGTGAAAAGTAATCTTTCAGTATTATAACGTTGTAGACAACAGAACAGATCCAACACAGAGACACACAGATTTGAACTCTGCTTGGTGTTATCATGGAAGAATAACGCAGAGGGTAACAAATAGCCACATAGCCGTCCACTGATATGAGCACCATGTTCCCAACAGAGGCAGAGGTGAGGATGAAGGTAGACAGGTACAGAAGAGCACATGAGATTTTATCCTGAAACCAGCAGGACTGCAGCAGGATCATTTCAGCTGCATTTGCAGTGGCTGGCATGTATCCAGGTGGCCCGTTCTGCAACTTTCACTGCAAATTTCTGATCCAGTCAGTCTACAATGTCCTCCCAAGCCCATCCAACCTGCACAGTTGGGGTCTTGCAGAAACTCCAGCATGCCCACTTTGGTTCCTTGGAGCACATCCTGTGCTGCTGCCCCAAAGCTCTGGGTGAGGGGAGGTACACGTGGCGCCACAACCAGGTGTTGAAGGCAATAGTTGACTCCATTTGCACTGGAAGCATCAGCATCAGCTCCCAGCACAATGCAATATCACCTTTGTCAGGGCAGAGGAGAAAGCTCAGGCGGGGCCTAAAACTTCAATTGACCTGCTAGCCTCAACCTGCAAGTGGACCTGGCAAGACAGCTGGAGTTCCCGGAGCACATTCCGAAGACATCTCTCAGGCCAGATTTGGTCCTTACATCTGACTCATCAAAGCAAGTGGCGCTCTTGGAACTTACAGTCCCCTGGGAAGAACAAATAGAGGAGGACCATGAGCAAAAGAAGGCCACATACCTGAAGCTTGTGGAGACCTGCAGAGGGAATGGATGCAAGGCCCACTGTGAACCAATCAAGGTGAAGGCGATACCCCTCTGGAAGACATCAGTGAAGGCAAAACAGCGGTGAAGGCTATATCCCTCTGGAGGCTGTCGACGATGGCAATATTCCTCCGGGAGACATCGGCGAGGGGGTTACCCCTCTGAAAGACGTGGGCAAAGAGGGAACTCTCCTGAAGGCTGGCAGTGAAGGCAGGTCCCTCCCAGACTGGAGGCATGTGAGAGGACCTCTGGGCTGCGAGCCGACGACGGGTATCTGGAGCAGGAGATGGCTGCGGCTCTGGCTCGGTGGGTCGCCTCTGCTGTGGCTC
Organism: Chaetodon auriga; assembly: GCF_051107435.1. Classification (NCBI taxonomy): domain Eukaryota; kingdom Metazoa; phylum Chordata; class Actinopteri; order Chaetodontiformes; family Chaetodontidae; genus Chaetodon; species Chaetodon auriga. Next base: position 9,071,946 of record NC_135076.1, on the reverse strand, counting down.
TGGCTCAGTGGGTGGCTGCAGCTGCAGCTGTGGCTCTGGCTGCAGCTGTGTGGGTGGTTGTTGCTGCGGCTCTGGCTCTGATTTAGTGGGCAACTGTGGCTGCGGCGCTGGCTGCAGCTGCGGCTCTGGCTCTGACTCAGTGGGTGGCTGCAGCTGCAGTGTGGGCTCTGGCTGCGGCTGTGTCTGTGGTTGTTGCTGCGGCTCTGGCTCTCATTTGGTGGGCAACTGCGGCTGCAGCTGCGGCTCTGGCTGCAGCTGCGACTCTGGCTGAAGCTTGGGCTGTGGCTCTGGCTGTGGCTCTGGCTCGATGGGTGGCTGCAGCTGCGGCTCTGGCTCTGGCTTTGGTTCTGGCTGTGGCTTGGTGGGTGGCTGCGGCTCTGCCTGAAGCTTGGGCTGGTAGCTGGGAACCTGGGGCTGAGGCTGAAGCTTGGGCTGGTAGCTGGGAACCTGGGGCTGAGGTTTGGGCTTAGGCTGGTAGCTGGGAACCTGGTGTCTTCAGACCCCCTTCCTTCCTGTGGGGGTGATCTTAATGGTCAGCCGTGTCCCCCAGAATGGAGACCTCTGGGCCTGTGGCAGGAAGCTTGCCAACTCCGGAACAGAACATGGCTGGAGGGGAGAAAGACGTTGGCTAGCTAACTCATTGGCTGTAGTCAGCAGGCCACTAACAGGCCAGTGGCTAGCTGACTCATGGACGGGAACTGGCAGGGAGCTAGCAGACCGGTGGCTGGCCAACTCACGGACGGGAACTGGCTGGGAGCTAGCGGGCCAGTGGCTAGCTGACTCATGGACTGAGACTGGCAGGGAGTTATCAGGCCGGTGGCTAGCCGACTCACAGACAGGAAATGGCAGGGAGCTAGCAGGCCGGTGGCTAGCCGACTCATGGACAGGAACTGACAGGGAGCTAGCAGGCCAGTGGCTAGCTGACTCACGGACGAGAACTAGCAGGGAGCTAGCAGGTCGGTGGCTAGCTGACTCATGGACGGGAACGAGCAAGGAGCTAGCAGAACTGGGATCCACCGACTCAGGAGCTGGAGCTGGTGGGAGGCTAGCAGGCTGGGGGCGTGACGGTAGGGGAACTGAGTCTGCTGAATCACAAACTGACTGCCTCTCCAGCATGGCTCTAATGGTTCCTATCAAGCACAACAGATCCAGCACATTAGGAAGATTCCAAAACCAGACTTAGCTATATATAAGGGTCTCTAAAGAAGTTAAATCAATCATCCTACCCTGAGTGTCCAGGGAACCACCCTAACAACAAAATAGTCTAGATCCTAACACTGTGGGTGCAACAAGCAACATTAGGCTACAGAAATGAAATGACTGCCACTTCAACAGTAGAATAAAAAAAGCAGGCAACACAGAGATGTGTAAACAATAGAAACTCCACAGCAGCTGCACCCACAAACACATATATTAAAGCAAAGAGAGTCCAGTAACTGCAAAGAATCGAGAACCTGGGAAGCAGGAGATAGGACTAGACATATTATGTCTACGCCGCTCAGCTCATAGAACCCTTTGGCTCAGCTACCTATCCAGCCATGTCATTGTCCCCAAATCAATGTTTAGATTCACATGAGATTCCCAAACAAATGATAGGCCATGTGTACTGTCGGCTGCTGCCTAAAGTGGTGAGTAGTAGTAATAGTGAAGGGGGCATGAAATGATTGCTCCTGTGAAGTATCAGTAAGTTCACAAGGACAGTGTACTACTTGAGGCTTATGTGTTACCGCTGCCATTCTGTGTTGTTCAGAAGATGAGGCACTGATGGACTATCAAGATGTCCACAACCAGCTAATGCCAATGCCAGCAGAGGTTTGTTGGCCAGACTTGGTAAATTGCAACATTGCATTAAAGGGACATTAAAGCCTCATTTTCATGAGGCTTGCAAAATTTAATCTGCTCACAGTATTTTTCAAACACTAGGCTGACTAGATGTATGTTGCTTGCTGTTGCAAATTATCACATTGTATTTTAATTAATGTTTTACACAGCGTCCCAACTTTTTTGGAATTTTTGTTTTGCAATGTGAAAATCATACAATGTCAGAAAGATATAGTGGAGGCAACAAGATTAAGAATTACTATGTCAATAATGTAACTGAAGAGTTGATGATTAGAAACTAGAAAAAACAAGCTGATGGGAGAACGTGTGTGGGGAAGAAGAGGGGGTGAGAGAGGGTGGACACAAATAACATAAGAGATAAATATCTCATCTCGTGAAAAGGTGAATCAGAGGGCTGCTAGACCTCAGCAGCTCTCTGTTCAGATCCACAGTCACTATCTCTGATGATGGAGTCAGTGGAAGCAGCTGATCTCTGTATGCCTCCACTCAACACCTCCTGCAGGTCACTGTCTGTTACTCCCGAGGCCATGTTCATCAAAACACTGCTGTCCTGTATCGCTCTGCTCACTGTGACACTCAACTTGTTGGTCATCATCTCCATCTCCCACTTCAGGCACAGACACTGTTCTAGAAATATAACAGCTAATAGTGTGTATGAGTTTAATTATTGGATGAATGCTTTATATATCCTAAGATGTTCTATGCTAACAAGACTGACTTAGTCCACTATTAATAACAAGCTAAGACAAGTCAGAGATGTCAGTACTTTCACTTCTTTCACTTGTAAATGAACATGTTATTCTCATTGTGTTTTTGTAAATAAATGTGTCACAATGGCAGCAATCATGATGACAATCTACTTAGTAATATCGCCAAATTACAGTCGTGACTGGTTCATAAACTGTGGAGCTCAGTGATATTATAGTGCTTCATGTGGCATGTAGGCTATGTAGAGTTTGGTTGTCATATTGCTGTGTCTGCAAAAGTAAACCTTCTAATTCCATGTTCTGTATGTATTCTCAGAATTGCTGTGCTTGAAACTTATTTGCACTGAATAAGAGGCACTAATCATAATCTCCCCCTCCAGGCAGCTCCAGACCCCCACCAATCTCATCCTCCTCTCCCTGGCTGTGTCTGACTTGCTGGTGGGCCTTACTGTGATGCCACCTCCAATCATCATCATCCTGCAGTCCTGCTGGTTTCAGGATAAAATCTCATGTGTTCTTATGTACCTGTCTAGCTTCATCCTCACCTCTGCCTCTGTTGGCAACATGGTGCTCATATCAATGGACCGCTATGTGGCTATTTGTTACCCTCTGCGTTATTCTTCCATGGTAACACCAAGCAGAGTTCAAATCTGTGTGTCTCTGTGTTGGATCTGTTCTGTTGTCTACAACATTATAATACTGAAAGATTACTTGTCTCAAATCATTTTGTCTAATTCCTGCTACCGAGAATGTAAAGTTATCATAACCTACATTTCAGGGGCAGTAGACTTGCTTCTCACCTTTTTCGGCCCTGTTACTGTGATCATAGTTCTCTATGTGAGAGTTTTTGTGGTGGCTGTGTCACAGGCACGTGTCATGAGGTCTCAAATTTCAGCTGTTAAATCACATGCTGTAACTGTTAAGAAATCAGAGATGAGAGCTGCTAGAACTCTTGGTATTATCCTTCTTGTGTTTATACTTTGTCTGTGTCCATACTACATCCCTTCTATAACAGGACAGGACACCACAGGTGGTGTCGAGTCATCAGCTCAACTTTGGCTGTTCTATTGTAACTCCAGTTTTAATCCTCTGATCTATGCCTTTTTCTACCCCTGGTTTAGAAAAGCAGTTAAACTCATTGTCAGCCTTCAGATACTGCAGCCAGGCTCCAGAGAGGCCAAGATCATGTTGAGATAAGATATAATGTAAAGAAAATGTAAATAAAATAGACAGTAAAAGAAACGTATTCAGCATGTAAACCACTATAGTCTGAAACAACCTTTGTCAGGGAAGATGGAGTTCTAACACTCTTGGTTTGGAGAAGCTATTGAATATTCAGTTTCACAGTCCTCCACAATGAATGAGGTGCAGGAGTCGTCTACATTAAAAGCCTACATTATGTGGCATAAATTGACTGATTAGCCAAACAGAGTTGATGCCAAATTTCAATCAATTGAGGTTAACGACAACAATATATGTTAATGGTGTATTCATTGGCATTGCACACAAAAAGTCCTTACAGATCCTGACACAGCCAAAAAATACATTTTCATGTAATTAATAATAAGTTGTGGGTTTTCTTTCTTTCCTGACACCCACAGGGCTTGATATCAGTGTGTCCTCAAATATTAAATAAGGACAGTTAAAACACTTCACTTTGTTGATAAGCACAGAAACATGTGAATACCTGAAGACCTCATGACAAAATAAAACTGAAAAGTATAATGCAATTTTGTGATGTGTTCATAGCTCTAGTCAGGGTGGGAAATTACTCTGTTAAAATGTAAGCATCACCCAGGCACCGACAGATAAGTTATTTTGTGTTTAAAATCTACCAACCAGCCTCATATTTTCCCAGTATCTGACTGGGAAATTTAAGATATGAACAAAACATTTAGGTATGACATTGTCTCACACAGGAAGTCTATGAGGCACGTTCTATAAAAGCTTTGTTGTCACCCAAACAGGGGCTGGCTGCTGTAGGCCATAGTTTTGATTTCCTATAAGAAAAAGCCAGCCATCAAAAGGGAAATCAGTAACGTACATCTGACTGGTTTCTTTAGTGGTCTGGCTAAAAATCAAACCACATGGAATAAAAAAAAGCTGACATGTTAAATGCTTGTATTGAAATTCACGCTGGTCTGCACCTTTGCGGAGTTTTCAATGTTAGAAGAAAAGCTGAGATGAAAATGAAAAGCTTATGCACAATGATTCTTTTTTTACTTGACTGCTTAGTCGAAGGAAAAATAGACAACCATTTCAAAATTAGTTCTTTGTTTCATTCATTTTCAAGGAAAACTGTCAAACATCAGATAGTTTCATGTTCTTAATATTATATATTTGCCGCTTTTATCTATAGCAAGTTGATTCTCTTCATTGTGTTTTCGTAACCTTAGAATGAGTTCTTTATATCTATACATGAAGACCTTCATGTTTCTACAGTAGCCCAGAATGGACAATCCTAACACTGACTCTGAGGGCCGTTCACACTTTTCACATTTTGAGCAGCCATTGTCAGAGGGGGTGAGGTGAGGGGAATTCAGCTGCTTTCAACCTGCATCCTCACTGCTAAATGAAACTAAATCCCACACACTGGACCTTGATGTACAAACACCCTTCAAAACAGATACATTTAATACCTATAATCTGTGGACAATAAATTGTCAAAATGATGTTTAATTTCTTAAACTTATTTAAAAGAACAAGAAAGCTTAAAGAACACATTTTCTTGATACATACTGTGAGTACAGTTTCTGCTTTTTCTCCTGTTTTCAGGTATTATGTTGTTCATATGTCTATGATATTTTTGGCAATGAATTTTGGGGTAAAATAAAATGTAAAAATAAAGATTTTTCATCATCTGTCTGCTGAGCAGTTTGCTAGCCCTTTTTCTCTCAATCATTTATGGCTACTAAATATCAACTATTGGAGATATAACATGCCATGCTGCCATGCTGCAGCCTATATGAGTACCTGGGAATGCTTGTTGGGCTGTGTAACATACCTGCAACGTCTCAGTGGCTGATTCAGGTCACAATGGGTGACCTAGCCTTTCAGATTGTGCGGATTTATTTGGGTGACTTCCTTGTGTTTTTACCAACCTTTCAAGATCACCTGGTGAGACTTGAGACAGTTCTTACAAGGTTGAGAGAGACAGGGCTTTTTTCCAAATTGCAGGGCTCCCTCAAGATGTTGTGAACATCGCTGTATGTTTGTAAATCAACAATGATCAGAGCACCAAAAAAAGTCACATTTCAATCAGTAATTAATACCATTTATACAAAGGAAAAATGTTCTCAACTGTACATATAAATACCAATTTCTATTCTACCAGTGTTGATGCATATATATATATGATAACATTATGCTTTCACTGTATTCTTTGGATATTATTGTGAACTGAGTGAACAGCTGGGAAAACCGCTTACATTCATACCTCACCATGACCTCAACTGAGCCTGTATAAAATACGTCAGTTTAAGAACTGTAAAACTATTAATTCAACATGATCTTGGCCTCTCTGGAACCTGGCTGCAGTATCTGAAGGCTGACAATGAGTTTAACAGCTTTTCTAAACCAGGGGTAGAAAAAGGCATAGATCAGAGGATTAAAACTGGAGTTACAATAGAACAGCCAAATTGGAGCTGGTGACTCTTCACCACTTGTGGTGTCCTGTCCTCCTACAGACGGAGTGCCGTATGGACACAGACAAAGTATAAACACAAGAAGGATAATACCAAGAGTTCCAGCAGCTCTCATCTCTGATTTCTTAACAGTGACAGTATTTGTTTTGACAGCTGAAATTTGAGACCTCATGACACGTGCCTGTGACACAGCCACCACAAACACTCTCACATAGAGAACTATGATCACAGTAACGGGGCCGAAAAAGGTGAGAAGCAAGTCTACTGCCCCTGAAATGTAGTTTATGATCACTACACATTCTTGGTAGCAGGAATTAGACAAATCTATCTGTGACAAGTAATCTTTCAATATTATAACGTTGTAGATAACAGAACAGGTCCAACACAGAGACACACAGGTTTTAACTCTGCTTGGTGTTACCATGGAAGAATAACGCAGAGGGTAACAAATAGCCACATAGCGGTCCATTGATATGAGCACCATGTTCCCAACAGAGGCAGAGGTGAGGATGAAGCCCGACGGGTATGAAAGAGCACATGAGATTTTACCCAGAAACCCACAGGACTGCAGGATGATTGCAGTTGGCATTGCTGCAAGGCCCACCAGCAAGTCAGACACAGCCAGGGAGAGGAGGATGAGATTGGTGGGGGTCTGGAGCTGCCTGGAGGGAAAAATTAGGATCAGTGCCTCACATTCAGTGCAGATGGGTTTCAAGCACAGCAACTGTGAGAATACATACAGAACATGGAAAGTAAAATTTTACTTTTATAGACACAGCAATATGAAAACCAATCTCTACATAGCTAACATGTCACATAAAGCTCTATAACATCACACAGTTCCACTGTTTATGAACTAAATACTACAGGAGTGTCTTGTTATTAATAAGTACATTTTCATGGTGATTACTTTTGTTGTGGCATGGTTATACGAAAAAACCCAACGAGACATTGGCATTTCATTTACAACTGATACTGATACGTTTTAAAGTTGGTATTTTTAGCATAGAAGAGCATAGAATAAATACAGTTTCCATTCATAAATTAGGTACACACAAATTATTAGTTGTTATATTTCAAGAACAGTGTCTGTGCCTGAAGTGGGAGATGGAGATGATGACCAACAAGTTGAGTGTCACAGTGAGCAGAGCGATACAGGACAGCAGTGTTTTGATGAACATGGCCTTGGGAGTAACAGACATTGACCTGCAGGAGGCGTTGAGTGGAGGCATACAGAGATCAGCTGCTTCCACTGACTCCATTTTGACTCCTAGATCAAAAGGGCTGCTGAGGTCTAGCAGCCCTATTGATTTAGTTTTTCATCACACATTTATATCTTCATCATTTCCATCATCTTTCTGTTACGCTCCCTCAGCCTCCTCCTCTTGATTTTCTGTACACAAGTCCTCCCATCAGCCTTTTTTTTTTTCCCTCCAAGCTCCTTCATCATCTCTTCCATTGCATCATTCACTCCCCTGCTCCATACATTCACACACACCTTTCTTCTTATAAATCTTTGTCATTATTGTTTGTATCTTCTCGTGTTTATACACACACACACACACACACACACACACACACACATTCATATATATAGCTCTGGAAAAAATTAAGAGACCACTGCAAATTTTTCTGAAATCAGCATCTCTACATGTATGACAGCCATTCCATTCCAGTGTCTGTTGAATTCCAATAAAAGCACACCTCATTCTATTTAGTGAGGAACTGATTAGGTGCTCACCTGAACCCAATCTTATTTAATGAGGAAAATTATAGAAGCCACGGCTGTGTTCATCAATGTCCTCCTCCATAGGACGAGCTGGATGGCAAAAACAGTGCGAGTAGTACCTCAAAGGGAATTGGAATTTAAAAAATAACTATTGACCATGCCAAAAGAGTTGAAAAGGAAAGTTTTGAGTGAGGAAAAGAAAGGTTCGATTCTGGCTTTACTGGCAGAGGGATACAGTAGGCGTCAGGTTGCTTCCATCCTTAAAATTTCTAAGATGGTGGCTCATAAGAACAAGGTCAAGCAGCAGACACTGGGGACAACAACTCTGATGAGTCCAATTTTCAGCTTTGCCCAACACCTGGTCGTCCCATGGTCAGACGGAGACCTGGAGTGTGTCTCGCATCCACTGTGAAATTTGGTGGAGGACTGGTGATGATCTGGGGCTGCTTCAGCAAAGCTAGAATCGGACAGTTTTGTCTGTGCGAAGGACACATGAATGAAGCCATGTACAAGGTTATCCTGGAAGAAAACTTGCTTCCTTCAGCTATTACAATGTTTTGCTACTCTGAAGATTGGTTTTTCCAGCAGGACAATGCTCATTGCCACACAGCTAGGTCAATCAAGGTGTGGATGAAGGACCATCAGATCAAGACCCTGTCATGGCCAGCCCAAACTCCAGACCTCAACCCCATTGAAAACCTCTGGAATGTGATCAAGAGGAAGATGGATGGTCACAAGCCATCAAACATCATTGAATTTTTGTGCTAGGAGTGGCATAAAGTCACCCGAAAGCAATGTGAAAGACTGGTGGAAAGCATGCCAGGACGCATGAAAGCTGTGATTGAAAATCAGGTTATTCCACCAAATATTGATTGAATAATTGAGGGAATATACGACAGAAATAATACTTGTAAACCCACACCTCATGAGCCAGATACCATTCTGATTGAGGACTCTAAACCAAGATTGTGAAAATACCAAAAACTGAAAATCTAACCATGAACGTGATAGACATGCCCTGTGGTAGACTGACTGTTGATCTTAACATAATATACTTTTTGGTTTTCCGCCAAATACATGCTGTTGACATGCTTAATCCTACCCCTTGTCACTTAATCATCCACCCACAGCAAAGGGCAGATTATTCCTTCCAAAGCACAAAGGCCTTCACCTCATTTTCATTCCTGTTTGGAGCCAATCAGCACATCTGTTTTTGAATCCATTTTTGTCTCCCTAGATGTGTTGCTGTACATTTTAGGAAACTGAAAAGGGGTAGAATCAGTCAAATCAATCGAGATACATTCTGGCAGTCTGAACAAGGCCTGAGTGTTGCTAACTTCAACAACAAATCTAATATCCAAAGATAAACTAAACTAATGGCAATAACTGCAATTAATTTGAGTTAAATGCAGGCCCAATGAACATCGATGTCAGCTGGTGAAATGTTGCTCACATTAGCGACCTGCATTTAGAATCTATCCAGCTATTATCTGACCATCAACCAACTACAGCTGGTTACATAAAATACCACTATTGACTAGAGTCATGAGAGGTCAGCTCAGCTTAAAATGCCAGCGAGCGTGCTTGAGAAACACTGAATGAGTCCGTACTCTGATGTACTGTACGGACATTGGGAAATATATGATATGGTGGGGGAAATGTTTATAGCACTTCGTTTACATGCTGTGTCCAACCTGGTGCTAACAGGAACGTCTGTTTGTACCGACCATCAGTTTCCTGTTGTTGTTCAGTTTTCCTGTTTTTCCAGCTCCAGGTCAGTGGGAACAATTTCAATGATCATTTAAATATTTTGAAATATCTTTGGACTGTCTGACCAACAGATCATGGGATGGATACTTTTCACTTTCTTCTTAACATTTCAAAAATGAAATAATTAATGGCTTAATCTGAGAAAAAAAAAAAAAAAAAAAAAAAAGATTAATCAATAATGAAAATAAACATTAAATGTAGATGAAGATGTTTTCAAATTCACATAAAATAGTCAAATTGATGGTCAGTGCTATGAATGTTTTCTCCATCGTATCGTATATTTCACAACATCCGTACAGTACATCAAACAACTCTTCATGATATCTGAAACTTCAATAACTAGCTGAAAAAAAAAACCAGAAATTGCTCTCTACATTTGAATGATCTTGAGGGAATTTGAAGTGAGCACACAGTATGAGCAAAGAAAATGTGATTTAGTGGCAATCTAGTTGTTAGGTTGCAGATTGAAAGCAACTGAATTCCCCTCACTTCACCCTCTTCTACAGTGGCTGCTTAAAATGTCAAAAATGTAAAAGGCCTTTTGTCTGTTCTGGGCTACTGTAGAACATGGTGGCGCAATCTGTTGACTCTGTGGAAGAGGGGTGCTGCCTCTGGACATACAAAGAACTTATTGATATTTTTGAAACCATACAGTTTATTCTCTTTATGACGTAATATGTCACTCATCATTTTGTAAACATTGACAGATCTTTGTAAAGAATTCCTTAAAAGAAAGAATAAAAAAATCTGGTGAAACATTAAGAGTATGGTACATGTGTTCAATGTGTAAACATTTGTGTTTCTCAGCTTTTTTCACAGTTGGCATGTTGTCTGTGTCTATCAAGGACTGAACTACTGGGGCCCGTTTCACAAAGGAGGTTCAACAAACTCCGAGTCTAATCCTGAACCTTGAGTTGATCTAGCCTGAGATAGGAAACTCCGAGTTTCCGGTTTCAGAACAGGTGATTTGAGTTAGTTCAGTCAACTCAGAGTAGGTTAACTCAGAGTTCAGCGCGTGCACCACGACTATAAAAAGCCAACATCAATGGAGCCCCGATTCGACGAGTCACCATGGCGACGGGGAAGAGGAGGGCTGCGTTTTTTACCACACTGGAACTCGAAATCTTAATGCGCTCATATGGCGAATTTGAGCATGTTTTTAGAAAAAAGTGTAACACCGCTGCAGCTGCAAAAGAGAGGGAGGCGGCGTGGGGGAACATTGCTGCTCGGGTCAATGCGTAAGTTTAAATGTAGTCCTTTGCAATCACAATAATATTACAGGGAAAACTGCTTGAATGGTAGCTCATTAATTTATTTCATGTAGGTGCAATCCCGCGGGGGAGAAGTGCACTTGGTAGCAGCTCAAGATGAAACATAAAAACATTGTTCAAACAGGTAAGACAGGGCTTAATTTAATGGGGGTACCTCATTTTGATCATGTGTTATATTATAAAGTAAATATTAAGTGGCTGTTTGACTGTGCAGTTGTTTTATCACCAACATAATGCTGCGCAAAGAAACGCAGCGCAACACACAATATCTGCTGGGATGTGAGAGCATGACTCCGGCTGGTAATGTTGCAAATGTAAAGACGGATTAGGTTGTGTATGTAGATGATGGACTGTGACGTGAAACCAGGGGCGTCACTAGGTTCTGAGGACAGGGGGGGCTTAGCCCCCTGGAGATGCACAGGATATGAATGAATGTAGTAGTCATTAGGAAATCCAAAAAACAAATAACGAACAAGAACCGGGATATAACTTTCCCACTTTTGGACAGATTTAGTAGAGATACTCAATTGTTTTAGGCCACCATTAAATTTTAATGAAAACACATGCCGAATTTTTTTTTTTGATCACATTAACACCATCAACAAGAAAAACACAACAGATTTAACAGACATACTCTACTGCAACAACAAAAATAAACAATAAACTCAGGAAGTCTGTCAACAAAAAATGCCTATGTACATATATTACACAACACATTACACAACAGTAGCTGGCTACTTGCTGGGTGGCAGCATCAAAGTGTGCCGTCTGTTTTTAATAATATCTATCTATCTATCTATCTATCTATCTATCTATCTATCTATGACTCACAAATGACTCCATTCTGTGAAATCCTTTAGACTCACCTTTCCAGTAGAGGTCTCTCCCCTCTTACTCTCTGTGCTCCTCTGTGCTGCTGACTCCTACAGATCAATTATATAATAATCATTATTATATTATTAATTAGCCTATTATTATTACTATCATCATTATTCTTCTTCTGATTATTACTACTACTACTACTACTAGTAGTAGTAGTAGTAGTAGTAGTAGGCTAGTATTAGCCTGCTTATTATTACTATTATTATCATCCACTCACGATAATGATAAATTAATCATAGTGGAATCAGCTCAACTCAGTAACCCGCAGTGTGTATCCATAATGTGAGAGAAACACAACTGATGCTGTGCCCCCAAAGGCTGAAGAGAGTGCAGGGCAGACTTGACACTACAACCAGGACCATAATATTAGCTACTGGCTAGCTAATTAGCATATGCAGTGTTCCTTTATGGCTGGAATCTACCTCTTGGCCGCAAAACAACAGAGGTAAAAGACGTGAGCCGAGATCGCCTATACGTCTTTTTTTTTTCATTTAATTCATTTATATTTTTTCTTTTTTTGTAAAATGGGAAATGCTTGGTTCATGGTTCAATCTGCTGTTAACTGTGGGCTGGAGCTAACTAATTGCTACCAGCAGTGATGAATACTTACTTTTTTGAAAAACCTTCGTATATCCATTCTTCTCCTACTGCTGCTCTAGTCAATAGTTGGCTCTGTGTGCTGCAAAGGTAGGTACACACGCTGCAACGCGCTGCAGGGAAAACATGGACTGGATTCTCAGTGATGTGGGCGTACTCTACATGGCCAAGTGGAATGGACTGGGTAATGGCGCAGTGAAGGGGCTCTCTACCTTACACCATGAAATAAAGGGAAATGGACAGATTTATGATTATAAATTAATGACAGGTAATGTGAATATTTATTTTAACTCCTATTCTTGCCCTATTATATAAAATTTGTCAGAGATTTTTTTTGTAAAAAAAAAATAAAAAAATAAAAAAATCAATAAAAAATATCAAATTATTTAGGGGGGCTTAAGAACATTTTAGGGGGGCTGAAGCCCCCCTAAAATAGGCCTAATGACGCCACTGCGTGAAACGGTACCGTTCAAAAACATAATTGTCTGGAAATGCCAGAACATCTATGCGCGGTCTGATAACCATCTCCCGACGAATATTTAATTCCCTGCGCAGTAATGCTGCACCTTCATCCACGGGATCGTTGTCAAAAGGACATGTTAGTGAAAAAAAGTGCCTACTGACTGATTTTTTTTAAATAACAGACGGCAGAACTATGTTATCCCAAAACTCGCCTGCTGACGAATGAATGAGGAAATCAAATACCGTGTGCGGAGAGGGCGGAGACAGAGAGAAACTCGAGGTTCATTGAGAAAAACCTGGTCCCGACCAGGTTAGGTTCATAGAGTCTGTTACTATGGTAACTGAACGAGAGCTTAAGTTACCTCTCTCTGTGAAACAGGCTAGAGTTACCCCTCTTTCTCTGGTTTGAGTTACCTCCCTTTGTGAAACGGAAAACTCAGAGTTTCCTTCATTTCAGGCTTAACAAACTCGGAGTTTTCACTAAACCTGCTTTGAGAAACGGGCCCCTGATCATTTTTGTCCTAAATTGACGTGCTAAAGTAAAGTTTTTCATTGCAATTACTTGATCCATAAAACATATATGAGTGAAAAATAATCAAAATTCCAAAGATAATCAACTTACTATAATTTAAGACAAAAGTGGCAAATATTACCATTTAAAAACCAGAAACTACAAAATGTGTGACAGTTGTCCTCTAGTTTTTTTTCTTTCTTTTGTTTCCCACGTACAAAGGAATCATCGTGGACAAATGTTTCATTTTCTAACGTTGAAAACTCCACAAGGTGCAGAACAGCGTGAGTGTCAATAAAAACGTTTAACATGTCAACTTTTTTTATTCCATGTGATTTGATTTTTAGCCAGACCACTAAAGAGACCAGTCAGATGGATGTTACTGATTTGCCTTTTCTTACAGGAAATCACACTATGGCACAGCAGCCAGCCCCTGTTTGGGTGACAAGAAAGCTTTCATAGAACGTGCCTCATAGTCTTCCTGTGTGAGACAATGTACTTCCTAAATGTCTAAAACAGAATCTTTATTCATACTGGTTGAGGTAATAAAAGACCAGAGTCGACCAACTTCCAGAGCACCCAAATAAATGTCAAGCATCAATTGATACTATGCACAAAGGTAAAAATGTTCTTGAATGGTGGATTGTTAAGTTAAACATTTATCTGTCAGTGCGTAGATAATGTTTACACACTGACAAAGAACACATCACAAAGGTACATTATGCTTTATTGTTTTATTTTACGAAGAGCTCTTCAAGTGTTCAAACACTTTTTTATGCTTGGAGCTAACCGAGTCAATTGTTTTAGCTGTTATTATGTAATATTTAAGGACACATTGACATAAAGTCCTGCAGGTGACAGGGAAGAAAAACAAAGCACAAATTATTAATTCAACATGACAATTTATTTTTTGACGTTGTCAGTGTACAGTCACATTGTGAAAACAATCATTTGGTTTTTTATGTTACAGCAACAATTTTCACAGCGATGTTTTTCAGCATCATGTTTGATTTGACAACTTGACCATAAGACTAAAGTAGAAATTTTGTTTGTTCTGACAACAAGATTGTGGGTAAGAGAGACTATACTTCTGTTTCAAATCATGCCTTCTGTCTGGGTTTTGTGCACTCTGGATGGAACACAGCAGCACAGATAACAATTATTGTGAACATAGGCCTTAATTAATTCAATTTTGGCATCTACTTTGTTAGGCTTTTTAAGCAAATTATGCCACATGATCAATCGATCCAATACAAGACTATTCCTACACAACAGAATTTTCAATAGCTTTTCCAAATCGAGATTGTTATAACTCCATCTTCCCTGACAATGGTTGTTTCAGAGTATAGTGTTTACATCCTGAATGTACTTCTCCCTTATTTTGTCCTGTCTTTGGTCAGTTTCTGTACATTATATTTCTTATCTCAACATGATCTTGGCCTCTCTGGAACCTGGCTGCAGTATCTGAAGGCTGACAATGAGTTTAACTGCTTTTCTAAACCAGGGGTAGAAAAAGGCATAGATCAGAGGATTAAAACTGGAGTTACAATAGAACAGCCAACCTTGAGCTGATGACTCGAGACCACCTGTGGTGTCCTGTCCTGTTAGAGAAGGGATGTAGTATGGACACAGACAAAGTATAAACACAAGAAGGATAATACCAAGAGTTCTAGCAGCTCTCATCTCTGATTTCTTAACAGTTACAACATGTGATTTTACAGCTGAAATTTGAGACCTCATGACACGTGCCTGTGACACAGCCACCACAAACACTCTCACATAGAGAACTATGATCACAGTAACAGGGCCGAAAAAAGTGAGAAGCAAGTCTAATGCCCCTGAAATGTAGGTTATGATAACTTTACATTCTTGGTAGCAGGAATTAGACAAATGTATTTGTGACAAGTAATCTTTCAGTATTATAGTGTTGTAGATAACAGAACAGGTCCAACACAGAGACACACAGGTTTTAACTCTGCTTGGTGTTACCATGGAAGAATAACGCAGAGGATAACAAATAGCCACATAGCGGTCCATTGATATGAGCACCATGTTGCCAACAGAGGCAGAGGTGAGGATGAAGCAAGACAGGTACATAAGAGCACATGAGATTTTATCTTGAAACCAGCAGGACTGCAGCAGAATGATTGCATATGGCATCACTGTAAGGCCCACCAGCAAGTCAGACACAGCCAGGGAGAGGAGGATGAGATTGGTGGGGGTCTGGAGCTTCCTGGGGGGGGAGATTATGATTAGTGCCTCATATTCAGTGCAAATGAGTTTTGAGGACAGCAATCATTGTGAGAATACAGACAAAACATGGAATTTTACTTTTTATCGACACAACAGTGTGAAACCAAACTCTACATAGCCTACGTGCCACATAAAGCTCTATAATATCACTGAGATACACAGTTTATTATCAAATTACTACTGTAGTTCGGTGATATTATGAAATAGATTTTCATCATAATTGCTGTCATTGTGAAACATTTAAACACAAAAACACAATGAGAATAACATTTTCATTTACAAGTGAAAGTACTGAGATTTCTGGCTTGTCTTAGACTTTTAATCATACAGCCGTATAGACGATGACTCAGAGAAAGAATCAGTCTTGTTCGTATATAACAGCATAAAATAAACAAAGCTTCCAACCATGAATTAAACTCATACACACTATCAGCTGTTATATTTCTAGAACAGTGTCTGTGCCTGAAGTGGGAGATGGAGATGATGACCAACAAGTTGAGTGTCACAGTGAGCAGGGTGATACAGGACAGCAGTGTTTTGATGAACATGGCCTCAGGAGTAACAGACATTGACCTGCAGGAGGTGTTGAGTGGAGGCATACAGAGATCAGCTGCTTCCACTGACTCCATCATCAGAGATAGTGACTGTGGATCTGAACAGAGAGCTGCTGAGGTGCAGCAGCCCTCTGATTCACCTTTTCATGCGATGAGATATTTATCTCTTCTACATTACGTCATTCCTATTGCCCATCATCTCTCTCCTCCCCTTCATCTTCTCCACATGTCCTCCCACCAGCTTGTTTTTTCCACAGCTTTGAATCATCAAATACAAATATATCATTCATTCCCCCACATCTATCACGCTCTTTCAAACAATCACGACTGTGATCCACATCTCTCACACCCTGTTCTCCATCTTTGTAATTCTTTATCTTGTTATTGCTTTGACTATATCTATCAGACATTGTATGATTTTAAATTTCCAATAATAAATTGAAACCCCAAAAATACCTAAATAAAATAAAGTAAAATAACTCACTAATCCTTTTTAACATACTCAATTTAAAACACTATCAAGGGGAGGGGAAAATTGTTTTTGTTTCCAGAGCTCCTTACAAGAATAAAATTAGAATAAAGATCAACAGTGATCTGCAGTATAAACATAGGTATATAACATCGGCTTGTGAAAACTTTGTAAATGTAAATGTTTGTAAATGTAACTGTTTGCAAATGAACACAGTTCATTTGCAAACAGTTGCACTCTGTTTTTATTTATGTTTTACACAGCCTCCCAACTTTTTGTAATCAGAGTTGTATTCTTGAATAGATGACGTTCTTGTGATGACCATCACAACAGCTCATCATGCGATGATCATTTAAACCGTGTCTTGAGACTGAGATATTGTTAATCGTATAATACGCATATGTCTACATCCTGTATGTAGAGGTGGAAAATGTCTCCATGGTTAAATTAAAGAACATCTTTAGACTAGAGCTGCATTAAATGTCAATCAAGCAACACCATTAGAGTGACATCATGTCACGGAGCCCTGATGTCCTTAGCAGTGTGAGTTTCAATAAAAGTGTTTAACATGTCAACTTTTTTATTCCATGTGGTTTTGATTTTTAGCCAGACCACTAAAGAAACCAGTCAGATGTTCAATCAATTCAATTCAATATTACTTTATTAGTCCCATGGGGGGAAATTCCAAATTACAGCAGCATCAATAAAGCAGATAGAGTAATTTAAAAAGTGCATGCAAATTAAAAACAACAAGTATATACAAAAGAGTGAGAATTTTAAATAAAAAATAAAAAGAAACGCCATCCTAAAAAATGTATAAAAAATTGTAAATAGTATTTACAGACTGTTATGTACATGTTGTATTGCACAGCTTATTGCACCGATTATTGCACTGATTACTTGGAGCAGTTTTTGTTGTACAGTCTGACAGCTGCAGGGAGGAATGACCTGCAATACTGCTCCTTCACACACTTTGGATGTAGCATCCTGTCACTGATGGAGCTCCTCAGTGCAGTGAGTGTGTGTTGGAGGGGGTGGGAGTCATTGACTGTCATGGAGGACAGCTTGGCTGTCATCCTCCTCTCCCCCACCTCCTCCACCAGTTCCAGAGGGCATCCCAGGACAGAGCTGGCCTTCCTGATGAGTTTGTCCAGCCTCTTCCTGTCAGCTGTTGTGATGCTGCTCCCCCAGCAGACTACACCATAGAAAATAGCAGAGGCCACAACAGAGTCATAGAAGGTCTTCAGGAGTGCCCCACGCACCGCAAAAGACCTCAGCCTCCTCAGCAGATAGAGTCTGCTCTGTCCTTATGTATGTATGTTGCTGATTATGGCCACTTGCCCTTTTAAATTGAAGCACAAACAAACTCTGCCATGGATAAATAATGACATTTATCAGCTGATGAAGAAGCGGGATCATGCATTAAAAAAATCACTGTCCACAAAATTACATACAGATAACCTCATCTACAAGGGGCTATGAAACCGGTTTGTAACTGAACTAAGAAAGGCAAAGACAAATTATTTCATGCAACTGATAAATGATTCAGGTGGGAACAGCTCATATCTATGGAAACATATTAATACACTCTTAAACCGTAAGCCAAAGTGCCATGGAGAAATAAGGGAACTTAATATTAAAGGAACGATTTCCACTAACATCAAGGAAATAGCTAAAGAATTAAATACATACTTCATTCAGTCCGTAGATGAACTTACATCAAATTTTGAAAAAACTCTCAATATAGATTAACTTAACTTAGATCCCCACAATTACAAAACCTAAACAACATAACTAATGGTCAGGCTTCCTACTTTAACATCAAACAAACTGACCACACCAACATTCGAAAAATTATAATGCAATTAAGCAACTCAAAGGCAAAAGATACATTCGGAATCGATGCTTTATTTTTGAAGAAACATAGTGCCATCTTGATAAGCCCATTACTCCATTTAATAAATTTGTCTATTAAAGAAGGGAAATTTCCACAAAGCTTTAAAATGGCTATTATCACCCCAATTTATAAATCTGGTGCATTAACTGATGCTGGTAATTATAGACCAACATCAATTCTCCCAGCAATGTCAAAAGTACTTGAAAAGGTTATCGCTAATCAATTGATGACCCATCTTGAAAACAATCAGTTTTATCATCCAAAACAATTTGGATTTCGCAAGAAATGTTCAACTGAGATGGCACTGTGTCACTTCATTGAGAGAACAAAATGTTCACTTGACAATGGAAACGTGGTTGGAGCAGTGTTTCTGGACTTGAAGAAAGCCTTCGACACTGTAAGTCATGAGATACTTGTCAGTAAACTAAGACATCAATTTAATTTTTCTGCCCTTGCTATTAGTTGGCTTAGCTCATATTTGGAATATTGACAACAGTGTGTTCGCTTACAGAATGTGAAAACATGTTCTCTGTACAGTAAGACTGGTCTGCCACAGGGATCAGTTTTAGGTCCTATTCTTTTTTGCTTATACATAAATGATTTGCCTACTATATGTACAGACACTGAATGCCAGATGTATGCTGATGATACAGTGTTTTATGTTTCTGCAAAGAACCCCTATCAAGCTTCAGAGATCTTAAGCAGACAGATGGTTACTGTTTCCGAATGGCTACAAAGGAACCACTTAACACTTAATGACAAAAAAACAGTATCAATGTGTTTTTCAATAAGAAAGAAAGTCCCTGAGAAATTTAACATCACTATTGATGCGAAAGAAATTGAGGTGGTAAATGAGTTTAAATATTTAGGTATAACTTTAGATCCTCAACTTAAGCTTGATGTACATATAAAGAAGCTATCTAAAACTGTAAAAACCAGTCTGAGATGCTTTAGACTTATCAGGTCATGTCTCTCCTTTAAGGCAGCTCATTTATATCTGCATGCCATGGTTCTTTCGCATTTGTCCTATTGCATCACTGCCTGGGGCCAGGCCACGGACTCAGCTACTAGACCTCTATTCTCGCTTAATAAACAAGCTTTGAAAATTTTAGACCAGATGCCACAAAAATGGCACCACTGCAAAATCATTGAGAAATATAATTTGTTGACTTTTTCCAATTTTATAAAATTCTCCTTCCTGAAAGTTGTTTTTAAGTGCTTAAATGGACTGACCCCACAAGTGATGTCTCAGATCTTTAAAAAGACAGACAGCTGTAGGACAACGACAAGGAACATAAGAAAGCAAAACTGTAAAATCAGAAGGTGCAGGACAACATTTGGGCAATCATCCCTCTCAGTGCAAGGTACGCACTTATGGAATTCCTTACCATCAGAAATTAAATCCCAAACAGAACTAAAGAAGTTTAGTGTGAAAGTTAAACATTGGCTTAAGCAGCAGCAGAAATGTGAACATTAATTAGTAGCATAGTACTTTACTAATGTTTAATGTTAAATTTAACTTGTGTTTTAACCTATAATTTACTGCAACTGTGTTTATTTATTCATGGTACTTATTCACTGTATCCACTGTATTACTTACTGTATTTGTATTATTGCATTTGTATTGTATTCTGTATATTTTATTCTATTCTAAAGCCTGACCAGGGACAAAGACTGCAAATTAGCTGAAGCTAGACGTCTTATGTACATCACATTTTCCCATTTCCTGTGGCAATGTTGTATGCATCGTCCCTGTTAAATAAACATTAATAATAACAGCAGCCAGTCCCTGTTTGGGTGACAACAAAGCTTTTGTAGAATGCCTCACAGCCTTCCTGTGTGACACAATGTCGTACCTAAATGTTTTGCTTTTACCTTAATTTCTTTTTTTGTACTGGTTGAGGTAATAAAAGACCAGACTCTACCAACGTTCAGAGCACCCAAAAATATATGTCAAGCATCATTTAATACTATGCACCAATGGGAAAATGTTCTTGAATATACACAAAAAAAAAGGCCCGGTGCCATTTATGGACAGAAAGCCATCAATTGAAGGTTTTTTTCTCTGCTAGTAGGACATTAATATGTATTTATGCTAGTAGTACACTTACACTAGTAAGTAAAACTTTGCTTTTACTTTTACACTTCTGAAATTCTGAAACAGTAGAATCAGGTTGGGAAATTAGGTGGGAAATATGAGAGTGGTTGGTCGATTTCAAATACAAAATAATAATATACTATACTACTCCATAAATTCTCATTAGAATTAAGCAGAAAGGAGTCAAATTCAGACAATTAAACACAATGACCAACAATTAATAGAACAAGATACAGACACCACTGTGGGTGCAACAAGCAACATTAAGCTACAGAAATGAAATTACTGCCACTTCTAGATTAGATTAGATTAGATAAGATTCAACTTTATTATAATTGTCAGAGTGCAGCACAGACAACAAAATGCAGTTTGGCATCTAACCAGAAGTGCAAATAGTCATATTATCCAAAATATAAGGTAGTGCAATTGGCATGAGGTATAAACAGTATGAGGTATGTGCAGGTAGTGCAAGTAATTTATATGAAACTATAAAACATGTGCAACATGGTATGTAAACAAGTGACATGTGCACCAGGTAGCAAGTGGCAGTGCAGTAAAAAGTAAAAAATAAAAAATAAAAAAGTATAAGTGAACAGATGAGGTATGTAGTGGATATAAAAGATGAAGTGCTATGTGCAGTATGCCATGGGCTGAGTAATGTTCATCTTTGTGTGTAGTCTCTTGGGTCCTAATTGATGGCCACGAGATGGTAAGAGGGGGGTGTCAGTGTCAAAAGGAGGGTGGTGGGGCTGCTGAGGGATGGAGTTCAGCAGTGTAACAGCTCTGGGGCAGAAGCTGAACGGACGAACCTTCTTCAGTCTCCTCAGGAAGTAGAGGTGCTGTTGAGCCTTCTTTATCAGGGTGGATGATTTGAGGGTCCAGGAGAGGTCCTCGGAGATGTGGACGCCCTGGATCTTGAAGTTCAACCTCAGCCCCGTCGATGTGACTGGGGCTGAGACTGTAGCCTTTAGTTTTCCTGTAGTCCAGGTCCCTGGCCTTCTTGGTGTTGAGGGTCAGGTTATGGTCGGCGCACCACTGCTGAACCTCATCCCTGTACGCTGACTAGTCGTTGTTGTTAATCAGGCCTATCACCGTGGTGTCGTCCACAAACTTGATGATGGAGTTGGAGCCATGCACAGGCATGCAGTCGTGGGTGAAGAGGTAGTAGAGGAGAGGGCTGAGCACACAGCCCTGTGGGACGCCAGTGTTCAGGGTCAGGGTGGCAGAGGTGTGGTTGTCTACCCTAACAGACTGCGGTCTGTTGGTCAGGAAGTCCAGGGTCCAGTTGCAGACAAAGGTGCTGATGCAGAGGTCACTGAGTTTGTTGACCACCTTGGAAAGGATGACTGTGTTGAATGCTGACCTGAAGTTGATGAACAGCATCCTTGCGTTGGTGTTGTTGTTGTCCAGGTGCGTCAGGGTGGAGTGCAGTGCCTTGGAGATGGCATCCTCTGTCAACCTGTTTGGTCAGTGGGCAAACTGATGAGGGTCCACTGTGGGGGGAAGACAGCATTTGAGGTGGGCCAATACCAGCCTCTCAAAGCACATGGTGATGATGAGGATGAGTGCGGCGGGGTGGAAGTCATTAAGGCCCACTGCAGCTGACTGCTTCGGTACCGGCACGATGGTCGTGGTCTTGAGGCTCATGGGGATTTCTGCCTCAGGCAGTGACAGATTGAAGATGTCAGTGAAGACCCCAGCCAGCTGTTCAGCAAAGGCCTTGAGCACGTGGCCGGGTATGTCATCAGGGCCAGCAGCCTTATGGATGTTCACCCTGCTGAGTGCAGAATACACATCATAAGTGAAGAGCATTAGTGGCTGTTCATCTGGGTGGGGAGCAGCTTTGGTGGCTGGTTGTGTGTTGCCCCGATCAAAGAGAGTGTAGAAGTTCTTGAGCTCATTGGGAAGGGAGGCATTGCTGGTTGGTGGGGCTGTCTTTTTTGACTGGATGTCCTGCCACATGCGACGGGGGTCGGCATTGTTGTGGAAGTGCTCCTCAATCTGTAGCTTGTGAGTGTGTTTAGCTTTCCTGACGTCCCTCTTCAGGTTAGCTCTGGATGAGCTGTACGCCGCTGCGTCACCAGATCTAAAGGCAGCGTCCTGTTCCTTTAGTAGGAGGTGGACCCTACTGTTCATCCAAGGCTTCTGGTTGGGGAAAGTTTTTATCTGTTTGTGGGTGCTGACATTGTCAACACGTGTTGATGTAATCCAGAACAGAGGAGGCATATGAGTCAACGTCTATGGATCCTGAGTCCAGCGTGGCCTGGGTGGCGTCTATGGATCCTGAGTCCAGCATGGCCTGGGTGGTGAACAAACTCCACTCTGTGTGTTGAAACTGGTGCTGGAATGTGGTGTCTGCTCCCTCTGGCCTTACTTTAGCAGTCCTCACTGACAGCTTCACACGTCTGATGAGTGGTGTGTATTTGGGGAGTAGGAACAATGAGACTGTAATCAGACTGTCCCAGGTGGAGGAGGGGGTGGCTTTGTAAGCCCCAGGAATGTTTGTATAAACATGGTCCAGGGTTTTGTCTTCTCTGGTGGGGCAGGAGACATTCTGGTGAAATTTGGGGAGAACAGCCCTCAGGTTGGAGAGGTTGAAGTCTCCAGCAACAAGAAAGGCTTCATCAGAGTGTGCAGTTTGTTGTTTGTGGATAGCAGCATACAGTTCATTGCTAGTTTTGTTAGCACTGGTTCTTTGTTGGAAGCCCAAGAACAGTCCGAAGCAATCTTCAGTTCACAGTCAAAGTATTTTTTAAGGTCACGTATAAAGTAATACAGTGCTGGTCTCAGAATGTCAGAGCTCAGTGAGGATCTCAGCCAGAAATGAGCATAGTTGTCAGACAAAAGTTTACATTTATCATGCTGGGTTTGACCAAACCCAGTACAATAATCAGATATACGTTACAGAATATAATTGGTCAGTTCCCAAGGCCTGGGCATACCATATCTTTGTTCTGGACATGTGTTAAACAACCTGTATGAGTGTGTGTTGTGTGAACGCCGGATCTAAATGCAATAGACATCACAAACAGAAAAGAGGAGACAAGACTGTCCACAACCAGAGTGCCACCTGCCTTTTGTTATGAGAAGTGGCTCTCACCAGCCATATTATCCTTACGACTCTAGGCTATGAAGGACATTCATGTAGGTTAAAGATCAGAGCACGAGAACACATGAGATGACCTTAAAGGGCCTGATCATTACAGTTTAGCATTAGCATCTGGGGATATAAGCTGCAGTTATCACAGTGGATGTGAACTCTCTAGGCAGATAAAAAGGCCTACACTCGATCATCAGATATTCCAGATTAGCAGAACAGTGGCTCCTAGTGATAACAGAGTCTGTACACCAAGTTTTGTTCATATAGATACATAGTCCTCCACCCCTGATCTTACCAGAGTGCTCTGCCGTTCTGTCTGCTCTGAAGATGCGGCATCCTTGCAGCTCTATCGGGTTGTCTGGGACACTGTTGCTAAGCCACGTTTTGGTGAAAATCATGACATTGCAGTCCATAAACATTCTCTGTGATGTGATCTGAAGTCATAGCTCGCCCATTTTGTTCGACAAAGACCGAACATTGGCGAGGAAGATACTGGGTAGCAGTAGCCGGCGCGGGATTAGCTATAGCTTTGTGTGTAAACCTCCGTGCATCTCTCCTTTGTTTACGATCTCGCCACCGCCGGTGCTTCCAGTCGGCGTAGCTGAGTCGCTCTGCCTCGCTGTCCTGGTGATCTCTTGGGGGACTTGAAGTTTGTCAAATACACTGCTTGTGTATCGAAATCTTAAATCCAGAAGTTGCTGTCTGGTGTAGGAAGTGTTTGAAAAGCTGTAATGAGTGAACAGGCTCGAAACCTGTATGAAAATAATATCTATATCGTGAATTCTAGTGAGACACTGAGCCTTGCATTGTGCATGCACCGCCATCTTGATCGAATGGGACCCGAATGGGACATGACACCCAACTCAGAAATAACTGATGTATAAAGAAGTTTCACTAGCGTGTATGAAAATACATCATCTGCATCATCATCAAATTACATGTTGAAGAAGGGGGTTAAACACGGAGTTTGGGGTGCTGATAACTGCCACACATCTAATCATACATACATCTTTTTTTTATTATGGCACCATTGATGTCCACTCCAACCAGGAGTTCAATCTCACGGTGAAACTTGAGTTTTTTGAGAAGGGTGCACTCACTGCAGCCCAAGTCCACCACCTGAGGAGAGACATGACACACATACACCTGGACAACAGTCTTATTTCATGTGAAAGTTATCACGGCAAGTAACCCAAACCACTATGAAGGACAATTTCAGCTCATGTCTTCATTTGGAAAACGCTAAAGTCTGGTTAGCCTGAGTTAATTGAAGGACGTGCATTGGTTTGGTAAAATAAATATAATTAGTTACTTTCCACCGCTGTTGCAAATGTATTTTACATTGTGGGATCAGCCGCCCCTTCCCAATAAAATAAAATAAACAAAAGTGATTAATGCTGTCTCTACACCAGCCATTGAAAAAAATACTATTATGAATATTGCACAGACGTGAAGTCAACGACACGTAGTGGTTAATGCACATTAATATCAATATCAACTGAAAAATATGGCAAATACATTTGCTGTTGCTGTCTGTGTCACTTGAAGCAGGTTGACGGAGTGGATTTGTTTGGAATGACTCAGAGCTACTTGAACCACATGAGCCTATGGCAGTGAGATCAAAGAGTGCAGCAACTCTCTTATTCAACACGCTGGCGGTGACTTATGGTTTTGTTAAAATGTTTGTTTTCCATGTTTTTTTCCTCTTAAACCTCTTTTTGGATGCTTAAAAAGCAGTTCTAATTGTTATTGAGAACGTAAAGATGAATTTTTGGATCACAAAGTGACAAATGCTCAAGGGAATGTGATCTTCCCTGCACTGAGAAAATCATGTCGTCATACAACAAATAATGAGCAGTATTGCATGGAAGCCTGTTCACACCTTGATAGATAATGATGTCTACAACCACAGGGGGCATGCCTCCAATCAAAGGTGTTAAGAAAACACATTTTAACATAAACACATCGTGGACATCTCCTCATTAAAAACATGATGCAATAGTTTGGAAACATCAACAAGTATCAACAAGTTGTATCCCCCAAAACAGTATGGGCTTCTTAGTATTTCAGCCACATATTCTAAAATTGGGCCTATCCCAGCTGTCAATGGGCGAGAGGCGCGGTACACCCTGAACCGGTCGCCAGCCGATTGCAGGCCAACATATACAGACAAACAACCATAATGACCTAACCTAATGAGCATGTTTTTGGTCTGTGGGAGGAAGCCCGGAGCGAACCCACGCATGCATGGGAAGAACATGCAAACTTCACACAAAGGCCGTGCCCAACCTGGGGATCAAACCAGTGACCTTCTTGCTATGAGGCACGCACAGTACCTGCTGCGCCACCATGCCGCTCCACAGTGAACATGAGCCAGAAATTTAAGTTTGTAACTTTCAGTACAGACACAACACTTGACTGCTATGGTTCAGCTCATTTTAATTCCTGAAATGTTTTCTCTATTATTTTAGATTTCCCATTGCCAAGAGAAAAGTTTGCTGTTCTTTTTTTTTCTGGTGTGTCACATTAACCATAACCAATGCACCGGAAAACAGGGAACAGCAGAAAGCAGCATGAAGACCAGTGACAATATTATGGTGGTTACTTTTTTCTATTTTTAATGAGATGAAGATGGTGAAAAGGAGTGTAATGCTGCTGGATATTCAATCTGATATCACACAAATGCTAACGTCCGAAATGTAAAGCGTCATCAAAAGGGGTGAAAATTAGTGCGTCTGTCCATCTGGGTGTTATGTTTCCATCACTGCAGATAAACAGAATGCCGTTTCACTCTGATTTCTGCTGATTTCACAGCACTGAGTCTGTGATAATCAAAGTCAACTCTTCTAGAGTGCCTGGAGCATTGGGTCAGCATATCAGGCACTTCAACGCTTCGCCTCTTTCCTGGAGAGGAGAAAGTTTTTAGGTTTATTTAGTGCAGGCATGTCAAACCTATTCCACAAAGGGCCGTGTGGCTGCAGGTTTTTCCTCCAACCAGTCAAGAGCACGCAGTCTGACCAATCAGCCGTCTGAAGACTGAGATCAGCTAATGAAATGAGTCAAGACTGGTGTGCTGCTGCTTGGTTGGAAAGAAAACCTTCAGCCACTTGGCCCTTTGTGGAATAGGTTTGACATATGTGATTTAGTGGATCATTGTTGTCTACTTACCTGCTTAGCTGTCTACTATTTTCTGTCTACATTAACCCCTTCATCATGTTATGCAAAAGCACAGAGTGTCATATCACTGCTGTGCTGACAACACACAGCTGGACCTCCCTTTGAGACCTGTGACCACTGTCTTGGCATTTTAATTGACCCTGATCTTAAATTTGATAAACCTTATCCATGCTTTTACTTCTTCTGGGTTATTGCAATGCACTTTATTTCAGGCTTCACATGATCCCCAACAGGGATGGTGGACACATTTGGGGACAGCAAGGAAGGAAGCCAGACCTAGAGATGTATTTGAGGATGAAATTATTAAATTGAAATGCTTCTCTGTGGTTGACAGACAGGACCAGGGACACAGGAAAGGTGTGATGAGTAACTTGAACCAAAATCCAACCATCTAAAGCAGCAGTGAGAGGAGACACAAGCTGTTCTGAGTTTATTCTACAATGGAGGGCTAAATTTATGACCAAAAGCATCAGTCAGCAGAGAAAGAATACGTAAGGGTAAAGGTTTGCTTGGATTAGCATTCTAGGATGAGATGGGACCAAAGAGACAGTCTGGCTCACTTGTACCCCCACTGCTACTGCTGAGCTATTCCTTGGCTGATGACAGCTTTCTGAATTGTTGCTGAACCAGCACATGATTCTTGGTCTGGTGTAAATAAGTGAACTGAATGAGAAGAAAAAAATGAAAAAGCCATCCAAAAAACTTATTACAGGTCTGCTTGGGTAAATTTTATGTTCAGGACAGATGAATAAAATCTGCAATACCACTGTAGCTCAAGGCTAGGGGCTGCAGCCCGCTAGGAGATGCAGAAAAATTGCAGTTTGTTTCTGTGAAACTTACATAAGAAAAATAGAGAAAAAGAAAAAAGGACTGTTGATAAAGCCTTCGGTCTATGTGAGCCTTGAAACAGAGGAGTAAGCAGACTGGCAGGGGAGATAACCTGGGAGTACGGCTCAGTATCGACGAGCCATAATCTTTTTTAGTGAAAAGGTCCTATCTCATTGTGAGTAGAGGCAAATTAACAGAAAAAGATATCATAAAATTATAAGTAAAATAGGAGTAGTACCCGTGAACCTTCTGAAATAAACTCAGACGCCCGCTTTAAAACAAACTCATTTAATAAATAAATGTATAAAAAAACTGAGGTTGTGAACACTGAGAATTAAGAAGAGGGACAGTTTTTAATTTTGTTTTTGCTTGTGTATCTGCTTTGATATTTGTAATATTGCTTGTCAAAAACAAAGCTGGTGGGAGGACATGTGTGGAGAAGATGAAGGGGAGGAGAGAGATGATGGACAATAGGAATGATGAAATGTGGAAGAGATAAATATCTCATCTCATGAAAAGGTGAATCAGAACGCTGCTAGACATCAGCAGCTCTCTGTTCAGATCCACAGTCACTATCTCTGATGATGGAGTCAGTGGAAGCAGCTGATCTCTGTATGCCTCCACTCAACACCTCCTGCAGGTCAATGTCTGTTACTCCTGAAGCCATGTTCATCAAAACACTGCTGTCCTGTATCGCTCTGCTCACTGTGACACTCAACTTGTTGGTCATCATCTCCATCTCCCACTTCAGGTACAGACACTGTTCTTGAAATATAACAACTAATAGTGTGGATGAGTTTAATTCATGGTTGGAAGCTTTGTTTATTTTATGCTGTTATATACGAACAAGACCGATTCTTTCTCTGAGTCATCGTCAATACGGCTGTATTATTAAAAGTCTAAGACAAGCCAGAGATGTGAGTACTTTCACTTGTAAATGAAAATGTTATTCTCATTGTGTTTTTGTGTAAAATGTGTCACAATTGAAACAATCATGATAAAAATCTATTTAATAATATCACCAAACTACAGTAGTAATTGGTTAATAAACTGTGGAGGTCAGTGATATTATAGAGCTTTATGTGGCACGTAGGCTATGTAGAGTTTGGTTTTCACACTGTTGTGTCGATAAAAAGTAAAATTCCATGTTTTGTCTGTATTCTCACAATGATTGCTGTCCTCTAAACTCATTTGCACTGAATATGAGGCACTAATCATAATCTCCCCCTCCAGGCAGCTCCAGACCCCCACCAATCTCATCCTCCTCTCCCTGGCTGTGTCTGACTTGCTGGTGGGCCTTACTGTGATGCCATATGCAATCATTCTGCTGCAGCCCTGCTGGTTTCAGCATAAAATCTCATGTGCTCTTTTGTACCTGTCTGGCTTCATCATCACCTCTGCCTCTGTTGGCAACATGGTGCTCATATCAATGGACCGCTATGTGGCTATTTGTTACCCTCTGCGTTATTCTTCCATGGTGACACCAAGCAGAGTTCAAATCTGTGTGTCTCTGTGTTGGACCTGTTCTGTTATCTACAACACTATAATACTGAAAGATTACTTGTCACAAATACATTTGTCTAATTCCTGCTACCAAGAATGTACAATTGTCATAAACTACATTTCGGGGGCAGTAGACTTGCTTCTCACCTTTTTCGGCCCTGTTACTGTGATCATAGTTCTCTATGTGAGAGTGTTTGTGGTGGCTGTGTCACAGGCACGTGTCATGAGGTCTCAAATTTCAGCTGTCAAATCAATTACTGTGACTGTTAAGAAATCTGAGATGAGAGCTGCTACAACTCTTGGTATTATCCTTCTTGTGTTTATACTTTGTCTGTGTCCATACTACATTCCTTCTCTAACAGGACAGGACACCACAGGTGGTGTCGAGTCATCAGCTCAATGTTGGCTGTTCTATTGTAACTCCAGTTTTAATCCTCTGATCTATGCCTTTTTCTACCCCTGGTTTAGAAAATCAGTTAAACTCATTGTCAGCCTTCAGATACTGCAGCCAGGTTCCCGAGAGGCCAAGATCATGTTGAGATAAGAAATATAATGTACAGAAACTGACCAAACACAGGACAAAATAAGGGAGAAATACATTTAGGATGTAAACACTATACTCTGAAACAACAGGGAAGATGGAGTTATAACAGTCTTGATTTGGAAAAGTTATTGAAAATTCTGTTGTGTAGGAATAGTCTTGTATTGGATCGATTGATCATGTGGCATAATTTGTTTAAAAAGCCAAACAGAGTAGATGCCAAAATTGAATTAATTAAGGCCTATGTTCACAATAATTATTATCTGTGCTGCTGTGTTCTATCCAGAGTGCACAAAACCCAGACAGAAGGCATGATTTGGAGTAATCGCTCTTATCCACAGCCTTGTTGTGAGAATAAACAAAATTTCTACTTTATTCTCATGATCCATCCATCCATCCATTTTCTACCGCTTATCCGGGGCCGGGTCGCGGGGGCAGCAGTCTAAGCAGGGATGCCCAAACTTCCCTCTCCCTGGACACTTTCTCCAGCTCATCCGGGGGGATCCCGAGGCGTTCCCAGGCCAGCCGAGCGACATAGTCACTCCAGCGTGTCCTGGGTCTTTCTCGGGGCCTCCTCCCGGTGGGGCATGCCTGGAACACATCCCTAGGGAGGCGTCCAGGGGTCATCCGATAGAGATGCCCGAGCCACCTCAGCTGACTCCTCTCGATGTGGAGGAGCAGCTCCTCCCGGGTGACAGAGCTCCTCACCCTATCTTTAAGGGAGCGGCCTGCGGAGGAAACTCATTTCAGCCACTTGTATCCGGGACCTCGTTGTTTCGGTCATGACCCAAAGTTCATGACCATAGGTGAGGGTAGGAACGTAGATTGACCGGTAAATCGAGAGCTTCGCCTTTCGGCTCAGCTCCTTCTTCACCACGACAGACCGATACAGCGACCGCATTACTGCTGCCGCTGCACCGATCCGCCTGTCAATCTCACGCTCCATTCTTTCCTCACTCGTGAACAAGATCCCAAGATACTTAAACTCCTCCACTTGAGGGAGGATCTCTCCCCCAACCTGGAGGGTTTATTCTTATGGTCAAATTGTCAAATCAAATATGA
The DNA here is from genome assembly GCF_051107435.1 of Chaetodon auriga. NCBI lineage: Eukaryota > Metazoa > Chordata > Actinopteri > Chaetodontiformes > Chaetodontidae > Chaetodon > Chaetodon auriga. The sequence continues at coordinate 9,041,049 of NC_135076.1, read as the reverse complement.
TGCTGAAAAACATTTCTATGAAAGCTGTTGCTGTGACATAAATGACCAAATGATTGTTTTCACAACGTGAATGTAGAGTGACGTCAAAAAATAAATTGTCATGTTGAATTGATAATTTGTGCTTTGTTTTTCTTCCCTGTCACATGCAGGATTTTATATCAATGTATCCTTGAATAACACATTTAGCACACTCTTAATGTTTCACCAGATTTTTTTTTATTCTTTCTTTTAAGGAATTCCTTACAAAGATCTGTCAACGTTTACAAAATGATGAGTGACATATTACATCGTAAAGAAAATTAAATGTATGGTTTCAAAAATATCAGTAAGTTCCCTCCCTAAAGCCTGCATGCAATAGCTCTACATTTTCAGAATTGTCTGAAATAATTTTCAAACAAATTTGACGCAGAACTTTCCTAGGCTATGCCTTGTCCGACGGCACTGGCAATACACCAGAGAGTGCTTGCACTCCAACAGGACAGACACAAACAAACCAGTATTGCTGCCCCGACACACTGCAGCAAAGAAGAGTGCACTGGCAACAACAGACCGGTAAAAGACCTCAAGCACCTTGCTGCACACGTTGAATGATCTGAGCCTCCTCAGGAAATAGAGTCTGCTCATCCCCTTCTTGTAAACAGCGTTGATGTTAGTTTCCAATTCAGTCTGTTGTCGAGGTGCACTCTGAGGTATTTGTAATCCTCCACCACTGCGACAATTTCCCCCAGGATACACAGTGGTTGTGTGGTTGTCCTGTTCCTTCTGAAATCAATAACCATCTCCTTGGTCTTGGCCACATTAAGCAGCAGGTGATTTCTACCCGACGATTCCACAAAATCGTCCACCACTGCTCTGTATTCCCCCTCTCTTCCATCCATTATACACCCCACCAACATTGAGTCATCCGAAAACTTCTGTAGGTGGCACGATGAAGAGTTGTACTGAAAGTCTGAGGTGTACAAGGTGACTCCCATCACTTGCAGTTTCTCACCCCTGCTTAGCTGTCTTCTATTTTCTGTCTACATTACCCCCTTCATCATGTTATGCAATAACACAGAGTGTCATATCACTGATGTGCTGACAACACACAGCTGAACCTCCCTTTGAGACCTGGCGGGCCTGATGCGCTAAAACACCTGTTTGACTGCCTAAATGACAAAGTTTTGGATGGCTCGTGACTCATTAAATGTAAATGAGAGTCAGATGGAAATTCTTATTTTCAATCTCCAGGTCTTGGTAAAAATCTAGCCTGTGACCTCAGACCACTGTGTGACTGTCTTGGCATTTTAATTGACCCTGATCTTAAATTTGATAAACCTTATTCATGCTTTTACTTCTTCTGGGTTATTGCAATGCACTTTATTTCAGGCTTCACATGATCCCCAACAGGGATGGTGGACACATTTGAGGACAGCAAGGAAGGAAGCCAGACCTAGAGATGTATTTGAGGATGAAATTATTAAATTGAAATGCTTCTCTGTGGTTGGCAGACAGGACCAGGGACACAGGAAAGGTGTGATGAGTAACTTGAACCAAAATCCAACCATCTAAAGCAGCAGTGAGAGGAGACACAAGCTGTTCTGAGTTTATTCTACAATGGAGGGCTAAATTTATGACCAAAAGCAGTCATCTGCACCAGAGTCAGCAGAGCAAGGAGAGGTAAGGAGAGCTGATTGTAACAAAGGTTTGCTTGGATTAGCATTCTAGGATGAGATGGGACCAAAGAGACAGTCTGGCTCACTTGTACCCCCACTGCTACTGCTGAGCTATTCCTTGGCTGATGACAGCTTTCTGAATTGTTGCTGAACCAGCACATGATTCTTGGTCTGGTGTAAATAAGTGAACTAAATGAGAAGAAAAAAATGAAAAAGCCATCCAAAAAACTTATTACAGGTCTGCTTGGGTAAATTTTATGTTCAGGACAGATGAATAAAATCTGCAGTACCACTGTAGCTCAAGGCTAGGGACTGCAGCCCGCTAGGAGATGCAGAAGAATTGCAGTTTGTTTCTGTGAAACTTACATAAGAAAAATAGAGAAAAAGAAAAAAGGGCTGTTGATAAAGCCTTCGGTCTATGTGAGCCTTGAAACAGAGGAGTGAACAGACTGGCAGGGGAGATAACCTGGGAGTACGGCTCAGTATCGACCGAGCCATAATCTTTCTTAGTTAAAAGGTCCTATCTCATTGTGAGTAGGGGCAAATTAACAGAAAAGACCAGGATATCATAATATTATAAGTAAAATAGGAGTAGTACCTGTGAACCTTCTGAAATAAACTCAGATGCCTGCTCTAAAACTCATTTAATAATAGTTGGAGACTTCCGACAGAAATAAATGTATAAAAAAAACTGAGGTTGCGAACATTGAGACGTGAGAAGAGGACCGGTTTTTTGTTTTGTTTGTGCTTATGTATCTGCTTTGGTATTTGTAATATTGCGTGTCATTAGGTCTTAAATTTCAGCTGTCAAATCAATGACTGTGACTGTTAAGAAATCAGACATGAGAGCTGCTAAAACTCTTGGTATTATCCTTGTGTGTATACTTTGTATATGTCCATACTACGAGGTGGACTCGTCACATTGAGACATTAGCAGATTGTCGAGGACTTCACGGTGCACAAGGCCATAGAGGACGATGTTCAGATAGGTGTGCAAAAGTGGTGAAGCTCTCTTTGCTTGAATATATGTGTTTGTGGTTGCAGCTACTGTCAGGTTTATATTGTTTGTCCATCTCTGTGTTGTCTGCTTTGGTGGTGTTTTATTCTGCTGTGTAAGTGGCTGTTATTTCATTTCTGAATCCTTGATTGTGAACGACTGAGTCTTTCCATGATGCCCCTTTCATACACAATCATGATAATATCACCTGTTACCACTGAACCTGTTTACCTGTGGAATGTTCCAAACAGCTGTTTTTGGAGCATTCCGCAACTTTCCCAGTCTGTTGTTGCTCCTGTCCCAAAATGTGAAATGTGTTGCTGGATCAAATTCAGAATAAGTATATATTTACAAAAATCAGTGAAGCTGATGAGATAAAACATGAAATATATTGTGTTGATAGTGTTTTAAATTGAGTATATATTAAAAAGCAAAACAGCACAATGTATTTTATTTGTGTTTTACACAGCATCCCAACTTCTTTGGAATTGGGGTTTCAATTTATCATTTGTAATGTAAAATCATACAATGTCTGATAGATATAGTCAAAGCAATAACTAGATAAAGAATTACAAAGATGGAAAACAGGGTGCGAGAGATGTCAATCACAGTCGTGATTGTTTGAAAGAGCGTGATAGATGTGGGGAAATGAATGACATATTTGTATTTGACGATTCTAAGCTGTGGAAAAAAACAAGCTGGTGGGAGGACGTGTGGAGAAGATGAAGGGGAGGAGAGATGATGGACAATAGGAATGACGAAATGTAGAAGAGATAAATATCTCATCTTGTGAAAAGGTGAATCAGAGGGCTGCTAGACCTCAGCAGCTCTCTGTTCAGATCCACAGTCACTATCTCTGATGATGGAGTTAGTGGAAGCAGCTGATCTCTGTATGCCTCCACTCAACACCTCCTGCAGGTCAATGTCTGTTACTCCCGAGGCCATGTTCATCAAAACACTGCTGTCCTGTATCACTCTGCTCACTGTGACACTCAACTTGTTGGTCATCATCTCCATCTCCCACTTCAGGCACAGACACTGTTCTTGAAATATAACAGCTGATAGTGTGTATGAGTTTAATTCATGGATGGAAGCTTTATTTTATACTGTTACATACGAACAGGATGACTCTTTCTCTGAGTCATCGTCTATACAGCTGTATTATTAAAAGTCTAAGACAAGCTAGAAATCTCAGTACTTTCACTTGTAAATGAAAATGTTATTCTCATTGTGTTTTTGTGTTTAAATGTTTCACAATGACAGCAATATAATGAAAATCTACTTAATAATATCCAAACTACAGTAGTAATTTGATAATAAACTGTGGAGCTCAGTGATATTATGGAGCTTTATGTGGCATGTAGGCTATGTAGAGTTTGGTTTTCACACTGTTGTGTTGATAAAAAGTAAAATTCCATGTTTTGTCTGTATTCTCACAATGATTGATGTCCTCTAAACTCATTTGCACTGAATAAGAGGCACTAATCTTAATCTCCCCCTCCAGGCAGCTCCAGACCCCCACCAATCTCATCCTCCTCTCCCTGGCTGTGTCTGACTTGCTGGTGGGCCTTACAGTGATGCCATATGCAATCATCCTGCTGCAGTCCTGCTGGTTTCAAGATAAAATCTCATGTGCTCTTATGTACCTGTCTAGCTTCATCATACTCTCTACCTCTGTTGGGAGCATGGTGCTCATATCAATGGACCGCTATGTGGCTATTTGTTACCCTCTGCGTTACTCTTCCATGGTAACACCAAGCAGAGTTAAAACCTGTGTGTCTCTGTGTTGGATCTGTTCTGTTGTCTACAACATTATAATACTGAAAGATTTCTTGTCACAAATACATTTGTCTAATTCCTGCTACCAAGAATGTACAATTGTCATAACCTACATTTCAGGGGCAGTAGACTTGCTCCTCACCTTTTTCGGCCCTGTTACTGTGATCATAGTTCTCTATATGAGAGTGTTTGTGGTGGCTGTGTCACAGGCACGTGTCATGAGGTCTCAAATTTCAGCTGTCAAAACAAATACTGTGACTGTTAAGAAATCTGAGCTGAGAGCTGCTAGAACTCTTGGTATTATCCTTCTTGTGTTTATACTTTGTCTGTGTCCATACTACATTCCTTCTATAACAGGACAGGACACCACAAGTGGTCTCGAGTCATCAGCTCAAGGTTGGCTGTTCTATTGTAACTCCAGTTTTAATCCTCTGATCTATGCCTTTTTCTACCCCTGGTTTAGAAAAGCAGTTAAACTCATTGTCAGCCTTCAGATGCTGCAGCCAGGTTCCCGAGAGGCCAAGATCATGTTGAGATAAGAAATATAATGTACAGAAACTGACCAAACACAGGACAAAATAAGGGAGAAATACATTCAGGATGGAAACACTATACTCTGAAACAACCATTGTCAGAGAAGATGGAGTTATAACAATCTCGATTTGGAAAAGCTATTGAAAATTCTGTTGTGCAGGAATAGTCTTGTATTGGATCGATTGATCATGTGGCATAATTTGTTTAAAAAGCCAAACAGAGTAGATGCCAAAATTGAATTAATTAAGGCCTATGTTCACAATAATTATTATCTGTGCTGCTGTGTTCCATCCAGAGTGCACAAAACCCAGACAGAAGGCATGATTTGGAACAGAAGTAATCGCTCTTATCCACAGGCTTGCTGTTGCTGTGACATAAAAGACCAATTGATTATTTTCATAGCGTGAACTAAGAGTGACAATGTCAAAAAATAAATTGTCATGTTGAATTGATAATTTGTGCTGTGTTTTTCTTTCCAGTCACATGCAGGACTTTATATCAATGTGTCCTTGAATAACACATTTAGCACACTCTTAATTTTTCATCAGATTTTTTTATTCTTTCTTTTCAGGGATTGTTAACAAAGATCTGTCAGTGTTTACAAAATGATTGGTGACATATTACATCATAAAGAGAATAAACTGTATGGTTTTATAAATATCAATAAGCTCTTTGCATGTCCAGAGGCAGCACCCCTCTTCCACAGAGTCAACAAATTGCACCACCATGTTCTACAGTAGCCCAGAACAGACAAAAGGCCTTTTACATTTTTGACATTCTCAGCAGCCACTGTAGGAGAGGGTGAGGTGAGAGGAATTCAGTTGTTTTCAATCTGCAACCTAACAACTAGATTGCCACTAAATCACATTTTCTTTGCACATACTGTGTGCTCACCTCAAAGTCCCTCAAGATCATTCAAATGTAGAGAACAATTTTTTCAGGTATTATGTTAGTCTATGATTTTTTTCGCAATGATTGGGGTGCTAGTTATTGAAGTTTCAGATATCATGAAGAGTTGCTTGATGTACTGTACGGATGTTGTGAAATATACGATATGGTGGAGAAAGTTCATAGTATTGACCATCAATTTGACTATTTTATGTGAATTTGCATACATTTTCAGCTACATTTAATGTTTATTTTCACTATTGATTAATCTTTGTTTATTTTCAGATTAAGACACTAATCATTTAGTTTTTGACATGTCAAGAAGAAACTGAAAAATGTCCATCCCATGATCTGTTGGTCAGACAGTCCAAAGATATTTCTGACATTACATCAGAGTACGGACTCATTCAGTGTTTCTCAAGCATGCTCGCTGGCATTTTAAGCTGAGCTGACCTCTCATGACTCTAGTCAATAGCGGTATTTTATGTAATCAGCTGTAGTTGATGGTCAGATAATAGCTGGATAGATTCTAAATGCAGGTAGCTAATGTGAGCAACATTTCACCAGCTGACATAGATGTTCATTGGGCCTGCATTTAACTCAAATTAATTGCAGTTATTGCCGTTAGTTTAGTTTATCTTTGGATATTAGATTTGTTGTTAAAGTTAGCAACAGGCCTTGTTCAGACTGTCGCCGAAAATTTGTTTTTGGCAGGGTTAGGGTTTAGCATATCCAGATCCAGAAAAGTACTTACTGAGCAGTTGAACAGATGAAAGAAAATGGCAGTCAGTATGAGACTGTATATACTGTGACAATTTACTGATTGGCTACAAGTTGTAATTTCTCATTGCATGTTTTTTTCTTTTTTGTAGACCCTGCTACACTCTATCCAAACACACAACTGATGAATTAATGACTGAAAAATTAATGAATCAGTGGAGGAAAGTTCAGTGAGGTGAAAGCTGACAGAGCAGGTCTTGATGAAGCCTTTGTAATGGCCATCAGAATGTATTTTGCTTTCGACACTGCATAACCAAAACACTGACCTCATTTCTTAAAGTCTGTTTAAAGAACAGTAGACATAAATTGTAACAATTTACACTGGAGCGTCGTGCTCTATCCAAAGTGCAAATTGTAGTATTTCTACAGTGTTGCCCATAAAGTTGGAGTTGGAGTCTTTGTTTTCAGACACAATCCTCTGTTTATTCCTATTTAAATGCATCAGCAATCACTTTTGACCAGGTGCAATGATTACATTATATGTCCAAATTACCCAGGTGAAATGAATTCATGTATAACATTTGTTTGGCACTTTAAAAGACATTTGTTGTGTTTTCCGTTCCCTCCCTAAAGCCTGCATGCAATAGCTCTACATTTTCAGAATTGTCTGAAATAATTTGCAAACAAATTTGATGCAGAACTTTCCTAGGCTATGCCTTGTCCGACGCCACTGGCAATACACCAGAGACGGACACAAACAAACCAGTATTGCTGCCCCGGCACACTGCAGCAAAGAAGAGTGCACTGGCAACAACAGACCGGTAAAAGACCTCAAGCATCTTGCTGCACACGTTGAATGATCTGAGCCTCCTCAGGAAATAGAGTCTGCTCATCCCCTTCTTGTAAACAGCGTTGATGTTAGTTTTCCAATTCAGTCTGTTGTCGAGGTGCACTCTGAGGTATTTGTAATCCTCCACCACTGCGACAATTTCCCCCAGGATACACAGTGGTTGTGTGGTCGTCCTGTTCCTTCTGAAATCAATAACCATCTCCTTGGTCTTGGCCACATTAAGCAGCAGGTGATTTCTACCCGACGATTCCACAAAATCGTCCACCACTGCTCTGTATTCCCCCTCTCTTCCATCCATTATACACCCCACCAACATTGAATCATCCGAAAACTTCTGTAGGTGGCACGATGAAGAGTTGTACTGAAAGTCTGAGGTGTACAAGGTGACTCCCATCACTTGCAGTTTCTCACCCCTGCTTAGCTGTCTTCTATTTTCTGTCTACATTACCCCCTTCATCATGTTATGCAATAACACAGAGTGTCATATCACTGATGTGCTGACAACACACAGCTGAACCTCCCTTTGAGACCTGGCGGGCCTGATGCGCTAAAACACCTGTTTGACTGCCTAAATGACAAAGTTTTGGATGGCTCGTGACTCATTAAATGTAAATGAGAGTCAGATGGAAATTCTTATTTTCAATCTCCAGGTCTTGGTAAAAATCTAGCCTGTGACCTCAGACCACTGTGTGACTGTCTTGAGATTTTAATTGACCCTGATCTTAAATTTGATAAACCTTATTCATGCTTTTACTTCTTCTGGGTTATTGCAATGCACTTTATTTCAGGCTTCACATGATCCCCAACAGGGATGGTGGACACATTTGGGGACAGCAAGGAAGGAAGCCAGACCTAGAGATGTGTTTGGGGATGAAATTATTAAATTGAAATGCTTCTCTGTGGTTGACAGACAGGACCAGGGACACAGGAAAGGTGTGATGAGTAACAAGCCAAAATCCAACCATCTAAAGCGGCAGTGAGAGGAGACACAAGCTGTTCTGAGGTTATTCTACAATGGAGGGCTAAATTTATGACCAAAAGCATCAGTCAGCAGAGGAAGAAGACGTAAGGGTAAAGGTTTGCTTGGATTAGCATTCTAGGATGAGATGGGACCAAAGAGACAGTCTGGCTCACTTGTACCCCCACTGCTACTGCTGAGCTATTCCTTGGCTGATGACAGCTTTCTGAATTGTTGCTGAACCAGCACATGATTCTTGGTCTGGTGTAAATAAGTGAACTAAATGAGAAGAAAAAAATGAAAAAGCCATCCAAAAAACTTATTACAGGTCTGCTTGGGTAAATTTTATGTTCAGGACAGATGAATAAAATCTGCAATACCACTGTAGCTCAAGGCTAGGGGCTGCAGCCCGCTAGGAGATGCAGAAGAATTGCAGTTTGTTTCTGTGAAACTTACATAAGAAAAATAGAGAAAAAGAAAAAAAAGGAAGGGCTGTTGATAAAGCCTTCGGTCTATGTGAGCCTTGAAACAGAGGAGTAAACAGACTGGCAGGGGAGATAACCTGGGAGTACGGCTCAGTATCGACCGAGCCATAATCTTTTTTAGTTAAAAGGTCCTATCTCATTGTGAGTAGGGGCAAATTAACAGAAAAGACCAGGATATCATAATATTATAAGTAAAATAGGAGTAGTACCCGTGAACCTTCTGAAATAAACTCAGATGCCTGCTCTAAAACTCATTTAATAATAGTTGGAGACTTCCGACAGAAATAAATGTATAAAAAAAAACTGAGGTTGCAAACATTGAGACGTGAGAAGAGGACCGTTTTTTTGTTTTGTTTGTGCTTATGTATCTGCTTTGGTATTTGTAATATTGCGTGTCATTAGGTCTCAAATTTCAGCTGTCAAATCAATGACTGTGACTGTTAAGAAATCAGACATGAGAACTACTAAAACTCTTGGAATTTTACTTCTTGTGTGTATACTTTGTATATGTCCATACTACGAGGTGGACTCGTCATATTGAGACATTAGCAGATTGTTGAGGACTTCACGGTGCACAAGGCCATAGAGGACGATGTTCAGATAGGTGTGCAAAAGTGGTGAAGCTCTCTTTGCTTTAATATATGTGTTTGTGGCTGCAGCTACTGTCAGGTTTATATTGTTTGTCCATCTCTGTGTTAGAAGAAGAAGAAGAATCAGAGGGACAATCCCCTTTATTCGTCACACAGATACATGCCCATATCATGCCCACACACGCCCATGCACTGGTGAAATTTAACTTCCGCCTTTAACCCATCCTGGTTGTCCTTCCTCCGCGGCAGACCAGGAGCGGTGGGCTGCCATCCAACCGGCGCCCGGGGACCTAGTTCCTTTGTCACCATTGGTCAGGTGCATGTTTTTAGTGGGGGTATATTTTATGGAGGTGAACACGGGGAGAACATGCAAACTCCACACAGAAAGGCCTTTTTTCCTCAAGCAGCAGGCACCGAAGGCATGGTGGAGGACACGCCCCCGGTGCCCGCAGCGAGAATCGAACCCGGGACCTTCTTGCTGTGAGGCGACAGTGTTGCCACCGTGCCACCGTGTTGTCTGCTTTTGTGGTATTTTATTTTGCTGTGTAAGTGGCTGTTATTTCATTTCTGAATCCTTGATTGTGAACGACTGAGTCTTTCCATGATGCCCCTTTCATACCCAATCATGATAATATCACCTGTTACCACTGAACCTGTTTACCTGTGGAATGTTCCAAACAGGTGTTTTTGGAGCATTCCGCAACTTTACCAGTCTGTTGTTGCTCCTGTCCCAAAATGTGAAATGTGTTGCTGCATCAAATTCAGAATAAGTATTTATTTACAAAAATCAATGAAGCTGATGAGAAAAAACATGAAATATATTGTGTTGATAGTGTTTTAAATTGAGAATATGTTAAAAAGCAAAACAGCACAATGTATTTTATTTGTGTTTTACACAGCATCCCAACTTCTTTGGAATTGGGGTTTCAATTTATCATTGGTAATGTAAAATCATACAATGTCTGATAGATATAGTCAAAGCAATAACTAGATAAAGAACTACAAAGATGGAGAAAAGGATGCGAGAGATGTCAATCACAGTCGTGATTGTTTGAAAGAGCATGATAGATGTGGGGAAATGAATGACATATTTGTATTTGATGGTTCTAAGCTGTGGAAAAAAACAAGCTGGTGGGAGGACGTGTGGAGAAGATGAAGGGGAGGAGAGAGATGATGGACAATAGGAATGATGAAATGTGGAAGAGATAAATATCTCATCTCATGAAAAGGTGAATCAGAGGGCTGCTAGACGTCAGCAGCTCTCTGTTCAGATCCACAGTCACTATCTCTGATGATGGAGTCAGTGGAAGCAGCTGATCTCTGTATGCCTCCACTCAACGCCTCCTGCAGGTCAATGTCTGTTACTCCTGAGGCCATGTTCATCAAAACACTGCTGTCCTGTATCACTCTGCTCACTGTGACACTCAACTTGTTGGTCATCATCTCCATCTCCCACTTCAGGCACAGACACTGTTCTTGAAATATAACGGCTAATAATGTGTATGAGTTTAATTCATGGATGGAAACTTTATTTTATACTGTTACATACGAACAGGATGACTCTTTCTCTGAGTCATCGTCTATACAGCTGTATTATTAAAAGTCTAAGACCAGCCAGAAATCTCAGTACTTTCACTTGTAAATGAAAATGTTATTCTCATTGTGTTTTTGTGTTTAAATGTTTCACAATGACAGCAATATAATGAAAATCTACATAATAATATCCAAACTACAGTAGTAATTTGATAATAAAATGTGTATCTCAGTGATATTATAGAGCTTTATGTGGCACGTAGGCTATGTAGAGTTTGGTTTTCACACTGTTGTGTCGATAAAAAGTAAAATTCCATGTTTTGTCTGTATTCTCACAACGATTGCTGTCCTCTAAACTCATTTGCACTGAATGTGAGGCACTAATCATAATCTCCCCCTCCAGGCAGCTCCAGACCCCCACCAATCTCATCCTCCTCTCCCTGGCTGTGTCTGACTTGCTGATGGGCCTTACAGTGATGCCATATGCAATCATTCTGCTGCAGTCCTGCTGGTTTCAGCATAAAATCTCATGTGCTCTTATGTTCCTGTCTTGCTTCATCCTCACCTCTGCCTCTGTTGGGAACATGGTGCTCATATCAATGGACCGCTATGTGGCTATTTGTTACCCTCTGCGTTATTCTTCCATGGTAACACCAAGCAGAGTTCAAATCTGTGTGTCTCTGTGTTGGACCTGTTCTGTTATCTACAATGTTATAATACTGAAAGATTATTTGTCACAAATAGATTTGTCTAATTCCTGCTACCAAGAATGTGAAGTGATCATAAACTACATTTCAGGGGCAGTAGACTTGCTTCTCACCTTTTTCGGCCCTGTTACTGTGATCATAGTTCTCTATGTGAGAGTGTTTGTGGTGGCTGTGTCACAGGCACGTGTCATGAGGTCTCAAATTTCAGCTGTCAAATCAATTACTGTGACTGTTAAGAAATCAGAGCTGAGAGCTGCTAGAACTCTTGGTATTATCCTTCTTGTGTTTATACTTTGTCTGTGTCCATACTACATCCCTTCTCTAACAGGACAGGACACCACAGGTGGTCTCGATTCATCAGCTCAATGTTGGCTGTTCTATTGTAACTCCAGTTTTAATCCTCTGATCTATGCCTTTTTCTACCCCTGGTTCAGAAAAGCAGTTAAACTCATTGTCAGCCTTCAGATACTGCAGCCAGGTTCCCGAGAGGCCAAGATCATGTTGAGATAAGAAATATAATGTACAGAACCTGACCAAAAACACGACAAAATAAGGGAGAAATACATTCAGGATGTAAACACTATACTCTGAAACAACAGGGAAGATGGAGTTATAACAATCTTGATTTGGAAAAGTTATTGAAAATTCTGTTGTGTAGGAATAGTCTTGTATTGGATTGATTGATCATGTGGCATAATTTGTTTAAAAAGCCAAACAGAGTTGATGCCAAAATTGAATTAATTAAGGCCTATGTTCACAATAATTATTATCTGTACTGCTGTGTTCTATCCAGAGTGCACAAAACCCAGACAGAAGGCATGATTTGAAACAGAAGTAATCGCTCTTATCCACAGGCTTGCTGTTGCTGTGACATAAAAGACCAATTGATTATTTTCATAGCGTGAACTAAGAGTGACAATGTCAAAAAATAAATTGTCATGTTGAATTGATAATTTGTGCTTTGTTTTTCTTTCCAGTCACATGCAGGACTTTATATCAATGTGTCCTTGAATAACACATTTAGCACACTCTTAATTTTTCACCAGATTTTTTTATTCTTTCTTTTCAGGGATTGTTAACAAAGATCTGTCAGTGTTTACAAAATGATTGGTGACATATTACATCATAAAGAGAAAAAACTGTATGGTTTTATAAATATCAATAAGTTCTTTGTATGTCCAGAGGCAGCACCCCTCTTCCACAGAGTCAACAGATTGCACCACCATGTTCTACAGTAGCCCAGAACAGACAAAAGGCCTTTTACATTTTTGACATTCTCAGCAGCCACTGTAGGAGAGGGTGAGGTGAGAGGAATTCAGTTGTTTTCAATCTGCAACCTAACAACTAGATTGCCACTAAATCACATTTTCTTTGCACATACTGTGTGCTCACCTCAAAGTCCCTCAAGATCATTCAAATGTAGAGAACAATTTTTTCAGGTATTATGTTAGTCTATGATTTTTTTCGCAATGATTGGGGTGCTAGTTATTGAAGTTTCAGATATCATGAAGAGTTGCTTGATGTACTGTACGGATGTTGTGAAATATACGATATGGTGGAGAAAGTTCATAGTATTGACCATCAATTTGACTGTTTTATGTGAATTTGCATACATTTTCAGCTACATTTAATGTTTATTTTCACTATTGATTAATCTTTGTTTATTTTCAGATTAAGACACTAATCATTTAGTTTTTGACATGTCAAGAAGAAACTGAAAAATGTCCATCCCATGATCTGTTGGTCAGACAGTCCAAAGATATTTCTGACATTACATCAGAGTACGGACTCATTCAGTGTTTCTCAAGCACGCTCGCTGGCATTTTAAGCTGAGCTGACCTCTCATGACTCTAGTCAATAGTGGTATTTTATGTAATCAGCTGTAGTTGATGGTCAGATAATAGCTGGATAGATTCTAAATGCAGGTAGCTAATGTGAGCAACATTTCACCAGCTGACATAGATGTTCATTGGGCCTGCATTTAACTCAAATTAATTGCAGTTATTGCCGTTAGTTTAGTTTATCTTTGGATATTAGATTTGTTGTTAAAGTTAGCAACAGGCCTTGTTCAGACTGTCGCCGCAAATTTGTTTTTGGCAGGGTTAGGGTTTGGCATATCCAGATCCAGAAAAGTACTTACTGAGCAGTTGAACAGATGAAAGAAAATGGCAGTCAGTATGAGACTGTATATACTGTGACAATTTACTGATTGGCTACAAGTTGTAATTTCTCATTGCATGTTTTTTTCTTTTTTGTAGACCCTGCTACACTCTATCCAAACACACAACTGATGAATTAATGACTGAAAAATTAATGAATCAGTGGAGGAAAGTTCAGTGAGGTGAAAGTTGACAGAGCAGGTCTTGATGAAGCCTTTGTAATGGCCATCAGAATATATTTTGCTTTCGACACTGCATACCCAAAACACTGACCTCAGCTCTCAAAGTCTGTTTAAAGAGCAGTAGACATAAATTGTAACAATTTACACTGGAGCGTCGTGCTCTATCCAAAGTGCAAATTGTAGTATTTCTACAGTGTTGCCCATAAAGTTAGAGTTGGAGACTTTGTTTTCAGACACAATCCTCTGTTTATTCCTATTTAAATGCATCAGTAATCACTTTTGACCAGGTGCAATGATTACATTATATGTCCAAATTACCCAGGTGAAATGAATTCATGCATAACATTTGTTTGGCACTATAAAAGACATTTGTTGTGTTTTCCGTTCCCTCTCTAAAGCCTGCATGCAATAGGTCTACATTTTCAGAACTGTCTGAAATAATTTTCAATCAGATTTGACGCAGAACTTTCCTAGGCTATGCCTTGTCCGACGCCACTAGCAATACACCAGAGAGTGCTTGCACTCCAACAGGACAGACACGAACAAGCCAGTATTGCTGCCCCGACACACTGCAGCAAAGAAGAGTGCACTGGCAACAACAGACCGGTAAAAGACCTCAAGCATCTTGCTGCACACGTTGAATGATCTGAGCCTCCTCAGGAAATAGAGTCTGCTCATCCCCTTCTTGTAAACAGCGTTGATGTTAGTTTTCCAATTCAGTCTGTTGTCGAGGTGCACTCTGAGGTATTTGTAATCCTCCACCACTGCGACAATTTCCCCCAGGATACATAGTGGTTGTGTGGTTGTCCTGTTCCTTCTGAAATCAATAACCATCTCCTTGGTCTTGGCCACATTAAGCAGCAGGTGATTTCTACCCGACGATTCCACAAAATCGTCCACCACTGCTCTGTATTCCCCCTCCCTTCCATCCATTATACACCCCACCAACATTGAGTCATCCGAAAACTTCTGTAGGTGGCACGATGAAGAGTTGTACTGAAAGTCTGAGGTGTACTAGGTGACTCCCATCACTTGCGGTTTCTCACCCGGGAGCAGCGGCTGAATGATATTAACTGCACTAGAGAAATCAAAGAAAGTGATCCTCACAATCCAGGTGGGAGTGAGCACACTGCAGCAGGTGTATGATGGTGTCGTCCACACCTAGATGGGGTTGGTAGGCAAACTGTAGAGGATTCAGTGATGATTTCACCTGCGTTTGGAGGTGGACCAGGATCAGCCTCTCCAGCACCTTCATCATGAGCAATGTAAGGGCAACGGGTCAGTAGTCTGTGTGGCCAGATGGAGATTTCTTCTTTGGAACAGGAACCACGCAGGACGTCTTCCACAGCGCAGGGACTCTCTGCAGGCAAAAAACAAGGAAGTGCACCCAATATGCAGACTGACAAAAAAGGCAGGACAGAAGCAGTTCAGAGAATTTATTCTATCCAACTGAGTTACAAAAATCCCAAAACAAGAAAGCAGATCCAGGGAAACACAACAATACCTCAGAAACAGGGAAACCAGGGACAAGACTAGGAATACTCACAGGAAATCTCAAGGAACAAGGAAAGCCACACATAAGGGGATGATGCGACCAAGACTAAGGGAAACACACTGACTTAAACAGAAAAGGGAGGAGCCTAATCAGACACAGGTGGACACAGTCAAACAATCAAAAGGGCAGAAAAACACAGGAAGTAATGTAAACCTTGACACACAAGGGATGGCTGAAAATTAGACAGGAAATAACAAAACACTGGAAGTCCAGATCCTAACATTCAGAGCTGAACCACAAGCTCTAGCCAGCTTCTCAGCTCTCTGCTTTCACATGTGAAATATTTTGATGCTAAATTAAAGCTGTGGCAAGTGCAGCTGGGTGAGGGTAACATTGTGGATTTTCCTGCTATGACAACTGACTATACTGGTGAGTGTGCAAAAATCCTTCAGTCATTTTCCGAGTGGTTTCAGGACTTGAAAAGTAAACAAAAAGAACTGAACATATTGCTCTGCTGTATAATGTGGAACCAGCTGAAGTGTCTGACAACCTACAACATGAAATCATTGAGCTGCAAAGCAACAACCTACTGCTGAGAGCAGCTCTTTTCAAAACCAACTATTGCAAGGACTCCATTCCACTCAACACTGATTGAACCAAAGGCCAGAAAACCAGCTGCAGGTATCATCATCATCACTATCATCTGACATCAGACACCTTGCCAAAGAGAAGCAGTTCCAGCTGATGCAGAGGTTGGTGTGATATGTGTTCAGTAATCTAGTATGGCCCTTGAAGGATGCTACAAAAATTGAAATGGCCCTTGGTACGAAAAAGGTTCGCCATCCCTGCTTTTAATGGTTGAATTTTGGCTCAAGTTTCTCATAGCATCTTTAGTAAGTCACTGGTCTTGTTTTGCAACCACAGAGAAGTAACTCAGCTAATATGATTTCACCTCAAATGCACCTCTAGCGCTGTGTCATCCCTGATTGAAGCAACATAACCCCCATATCGACTGGTTTGCTTTGAAAATCGGTTGGAATTCATTTTGCTCTTCCTCCTACTTTGCTTTGCTTTCTACCGAGGTTACTGTCGCTCCTCCAAGTCCAGAGCACCCCAATTTGTCCACCAGCTGAGTGCCATTCTTTCGGTGAAGTTTTCAGAAAAGGTTTATCAAGAATTAATGGACACTATGGAGCTAATCAA
The DNA here is from genome assembly GCF_051107435.1 of Chaetodon auriga. Classification (NCBI taxonomy): domain Eukaryota; kingdom Metazoa; phylum Chordata; class Actinopteri; order Chaetodontiformes; family Chaetodontidae; genus Chaetodon; species Chaetodon auriga. Next base: position 9,024,314 of record NC_135076.1, on the reverse strand, counting down.
AATCTAATATTCATCCAGAGCATGGTGTGTGTACATGGATACACATAGGCATGTGCACACACACACACAACTGAGCCTTTCCATGATACCCCTTTCATACCCAATCATTATACTATCATTTGTTAACAATGAACCTGGAATGTTGTAAACAGGTGTGTTTCAAGCATTCCACAACTTTCCCAGTCCTTTCTTGCTCCTGTACCAACGTGTGTGAAATGTATTGCTTTTATCAAATTTAGAATAAGCATGTTTTTTCAAAAATCAATGAAACCAGTGTTGTAAAACATAAATAGATTACTTTGTATTGTTTTCAATTGAGTGTCTGTCACATTCTGGTTTATGTATATTTTACAGTAAGTGAATGATGTAATTGAAGTGTTGGTGATTTGGAGCTGGGGAAAAACAAGCTGATCAGAGAATGTGTGTGGAGAACATGAAGAGGAGGAGAGAGAGGAAGGGCAAAAAAGATAAATATCTCATCTGGTGAACAAGGGAATCAGAGGGCTGCTAGACCTCAGCAGCTCTCTGTTCAGATCCACAGTCACTATCTCTGATGATGGAGTCAGTGGAAGCAGCTGATCTCTGTATGCCTCCACTCAACACCTCCTGCAGGTCGAGGCCTGTTACTCCCAAGGCCATGTTCATCAAAACACTGCTGTCCTGTATCGCTCTGCTCACTGTGACACTCAACTTGTTGGTCATCATCTCCATCTCCCACTTCAGGCACAGACACTTTTCTTGAAATATAACAGCTGATAGTATGTATTAGTTTAATTCATTAATGGAAGCTTTGTTCATTTTATGCTAACAAAACCGACTCTATCTCTCAGACCTCACTATTTACAAGGTTTTTGACTGTGTTTTTAAAAAGCTACGACAAGTCAGAGATCTCCAAACATTTATGTGAAAATGAAAATGTCAGTTTCATTGTTTTTCTCTGTATAAATGTGTCACAATAGCAGTAATAATGTTGACAATCTACTTCATAATGCCACCACACCACAGCAGTGACTAGTTCGGGTTGAGTAATTTTACGAGCTTTATGTGGCATGTAGCCTATGTAATGTTCAGTTTTCACATTGCTGTGTCTATAAAAGTACAAATTCACTTTCCATGTTTTGTCTGTATTCTCACAATGATTGCTGTCCTCTAAACTCATTTGCACTGAATATGAAGCACTAATCACAATTTCCCCCTCCAGGCAGCTCCAGACCCCCACCAATCTCATCCTCCTCTCCCTGGCTGTGTCTGACTTGCTGGTGGGCCTTACAGTGATGCCACCGTCAATTGGCATGCTGCAGCCCTGTCGCTCTCTGGGTAAAATCTCATGTGTTCTTTTGTACCCATTAGGCTTCCTACTCACATCTGCCTCTGTTGGCAACATGGTGCTCATATCAATGGACCGCTATGTGGCTATTTGTTATCCTCTGCGTTATTCTTCCACGGTAACACCAAGCAGAGTTCAAATCTGTGTGTCTCTGTGTTGGATCTGTTCTGTTATCTACAACACTATAATACTGAAAGATTACTTGTCACAGATCATTTTGTCTAATTCCTGCTACCAAGAATGTAAAGTTATTATAAACTACATTTCAGGGGCAGTAGACTTGCTTCTCACCTTTTTCGGCCCTGTTACTGTGATCATAGTTCTCTACGTGAGAGTGTTTGTGGTGGCTGTGTCACAGGCACGTGTCATGAGGTCTCAAATATCAGCTGTCAAAACAAATACTGTAACTGTTAAGAAATCAGAAATGAGAGCTGCTAGAACTCTTGGTATTATCCTTCTTGTGTTTATACTTTGTCTGTGTCCATACTACATCCCTTCTCTAACAGGACAGGACACTACACCTGGTGAAGGTTTATCAGCTCAACTTTGGCTGTTCTATTGTAACTCCAGTTTTAATCCTCTGATCTATGCCTTTTTCTACCCCTGGTTTAGAAAAGCAGTTAAACTCATTGTCAGCCTTCAGATACTGCAGCCAGGCTCCCGAGAGGCCAAGATCATGTTGAGATAAGCAATGTAATGTATGGAAAAAGACTAGACACAGGACAGTAAAAGAAACATTCAGGATGTAAACCACTGTACTTTGAAACAACCATTGTCAGGGAAGATGGAGTTATATAACAGTCTTGGTTTGGAGAAGCTATTGAATATTCAGTTTCCCACAGCATACTTCAAAACTGAACCATTTTCCACAATGAATGAGGTGCAGGAGTCGTCTTAATGATGTATAGAAAGAAAGAAAAAACTACATTGTGTGGCATAAATTAACTGAATAGCCAAATAGAGTTCACCCCAATTAATTTAATTGGGGCCTATGTTAACAATGTAAGCTACTGAGGTATTCTTTGGCATTGAACACAAAAAATTCCTTATAGATCCTGACACATTGTTGTTTCCGTATGTAGTTAAAGGATGGGTTTTCTACACAGTTTTCTATGATGCTGTGTTCTATCCAGACCCAGACAGAAGGTATGATTTGAAACACAAGTATTAATCTTTATCCACAAAGTTGTTGTCAGAACAAACAAAATTTCTACATTATTCTATGTGGTGAAATCAAATATGATGCTGAAAAACACTGTTGTGAAATTGCTGTTGTAATATTAAAGACTAAATGAATATTTTCACCATGTGACTGTAGGGTGAAATTACAAAGCTGAAAAAAAAGTCATCTCGGTGTAATAATTTATGCTTTGATTTTTCCTCTTTGACACTCACAGGGCTCTAAATCAAAGTGCCTTCATTCATTCATTCATTCATCTTCTATATCCGCCTATCCCTTTTGGGGTTGCGGGGGGCTGGAGCCTATCCCAGCTGTCAATGGGCGAGAGGCAGGATATACTCTGAACCAGTCGCCAGCCGCCAACATAGACAGACAAACAACCATTCACACAATTTAGAGTCACCAATTAGCCTAATGAGCATGTTTTTGGTCTGTGGGAGGAAGCCGGAGTGCCCGGAGAGAACCCACACATGCACGGGAAGAACATGCAAACTTCACACAGAAAGGCCCTGCCCAACCCAGGGATCGAACCAGCGACCTTCTTGCTGTGAGGCACGCGCACTGACCTGCTGCGCCACTGTGCCACCCAAAGTGCCTTCATATACTGCATTATTAAATAGATACATTAAATATATAAAACAATGCACTTTATTAACTCCAAGCACAAAGAACATCCCAGTACCTGAAGAGCTCATTGCAAAATAAAACAGAAGAGTATAAGTACTTTTGAGACGTGTTCATAGTGTTCGATTGTTTTACTGTTTTATTGTAATTTCATGAGCTGGGATATAGTACAACCTCAATTATTGGAGTTGCATTTGTCTGCACTGCATAAAAACTGAAAAATTTCATTGATGGTTTTCTGTCTAATAAATGGCACTGGGTCTTTTTTCTATATTTGTGCATGGTATTAAACAATGCTTGAAATATATTTTTGGATACTTTACATGTTGGTAGACTCTGACCTTTTCAACCTCAGTCAGGAGCAATAAAGATTCTATACGTATAAAATTTATAAAGTTGAACATTTTATCCATGATGACTTCTTTTTGCTTGCAGTCGACAGATGTTGAGTTGCAATCAATTAATTGTCAAAGGACAGAAAAACAGGCAACCATTTTTATAATAGATTATTTACTTTGTAGATTTTTCCAGAAAAACCGTTGAATATTTGATTGTTTCAGGTTCATAAATGTAAATCTTTGCTGATTTTATTTTAATGGACCAGTGTTTAACATGTACAGGGATCTTTGGCAGAATTTTGCAGAAATGTTTCCATGTTCCTTCAGTAGCGGGAGTTTCATGTCCACCATTGCTTCTCCTAGTCACTTGGAAAAGGAAAGCTTACGTGAAGGGCATTCCATTGGTTGCAATCTGCAACCTCACAGCTAGATGCCACTACATCCTACACCCTAGTCCATTAAAGCAGTGTTTCCCAACCACTGTGCCGCGGCACATAAGTGTGCCGTGGGAAATCATCAAGTGTGCCATGGAAGATTATCCAATTTCACCTGATTGGTGCTCTAAGGCTTAGCACACCAATCAGGTGAAATCTTTCTTCAATTCCTGCAAGAATATCAGCTTTGTGTTCAACTAAACAGAACCAGGTTTCACATTAAGTAAGCAAATTGAGACTAGATTTTCATTATACTTCAATAAATATACTTTTTGTGACATTTTTTGTTTGGTGGTGTACCTTGTGATTTTTCTAATGTAAAATATGTGCCGTGGCTCAAAAAGGTTGGGAAACACTGCTTTAAAGTATAGTAAGATGAGAGTCTTTATGGACAAAAATAATTAATTGTTGAAAATAATTGTCAGATTAATTTATGATGAAAAGGATCATTAGTTGTTGCTCTAGATAAACGCAGGTACCCACGTCACATAACATAGAGGGGTGTTTCAATGATAATTTGGAGGGGGGCTGCACTCGCTCAGTTTCCAGAGTTCCCCAGGGTGAAAGGTGTCAGGCAGGTCTTGGCTGACTGCCACTGTGTTGTCCATGTGGTCTTTAACTCCAAGCCCCAGAAGAACTTCTCGTGCATCCAAGGGGAGCTTAGGGAAGTGGAATTCAAGTGAGCCATTTTCAGATTCTTTATTGTTGAGACTACTAGGAGTTGTGGTCAGAGGGTCGTTGGTGCCTGTCAATCTAAGAACCTGCTGGTGGACACAGGTGATGAAAGAGGCTGGCAGGCTGAGGAAGGAAGCCTTTTGGGCTTGGTTTGCCCAGAGGTTGCTGAAGCAGCTGACAAGTACCGGGATGCTAGGATGGCTAGGGCAAAAGCAAAAGTCCTTGTTTGGGGGGAGTTCAGGAAGGCTACCCAGCTAACAGAAAATCAATAACATTCCTGGATTGTTCCTTACAGGTTTCTATTTGGTAACTTTCCCATGACATTCTTAGAATCTTGTTCAAATGTTTATGGTCAATGTAACATTCCAAAAACATTCCTTTTGTGGTTGTTGTTGTTGTGGTTGGTGTTGTGGTTTCACTAGCACTGCTCTTCAGCATTGTTTGCATGTGGGCTTGCTTGTATCCTTTGCCTTTCCTTGTGCACTTGTCTCCTGTAGTTTTCTTTGTCAGCCAAAACAGTGAAGGGCTGAATCTGAGCACTGACCCCCTGCAACCAGCTGTTACAACAACACATATGCACAAATAATCAGATAACTGCTCTTTAAATGTACAATAATATTTATTTACTTCAGCAATACTGATCAACAATCATTAATCCCTCAAACAATAAACCTTGATTGCCCAACTACAACAACAACACAAAACTATATATACAAGTAACTACCCTAATGAGCATAAAGGCAGCAAGCAAGCGTGTTGCATCACACATAAACCTGGCTGCAAACTCAGCTTAGAGTCCACCAGCTGTGGTCTGCTCTTTTAACTGACGACGGCAAGATTTAGGAAGGTTTAACGGCAGGTTGGTCATCATAGGCAGCAGAGGAAAACAGCTGAGTTGACATAGTTGAAAGAGTGCAGGACTTAGAAGTTATCCTTCTCTTTCTTGAAGAAAATGGTTGATCCGTGTCTTCCTTCTGCCGGTAAAATAAGATCAGCGTATACAGAAAACAGCTGATCTTTCTGAGGATCCAAATGTTTTAGCGAGGTAAAAATACCAAATTTTGATTAGGAACTGTTCGCCTCCTGTAGATGGGGTGGGGACCACTAATTATTATATCCTTGATGACATCATGTGATTCCCTTTAGTCTTGGTGGGTAAATCAGTGGGAAGCCAGGATTTGAATACAAGTCAAATCTGGCACTTAGGTGTGACTTGCAAGGCATAACAGGATTTGGCAGTTTTCCTTTGTTCTGACATTGTTATCAGGCCTTGGTGCATGTAGGCTTTTATTCAGGCTTCTGGCTTTACATGAAGGCCTTTGCTCATCCAGGTGGTGAGGTCCCAACATTCTCTCCTTTGGTCTGAGGAGTGGGATGCTAGCCACAGCCCAAGAGCTGAACAATTCATGTGGGTGATGGTAACCTGAGCGTTGCACGGTCCACATCCAACAGTTCTTTTTCTCAGGTGATTGTACACTAAAGAAAACATACTTTTGGATTTTATATTCCATTCGTACTGTATTCTGCCAATCGTTCCCCCTAAATCTTAAACACTGGTCCTTTAAAATAAAGCAAAACTTTACATGCATGAAACTGAAACTATCAAGTTTTCAACAGTTTTCCTTGAAAATTAATTAAGCAAATAATGAAGCTTTGGAAGACGATGAAGAGGAAAAATTTTCAGAATATGATAATCACAATTCTGCCAATTCAGTCAGGCAGTTTGAAGGAGAGAATGAGGCTGATCATCAGCCATCTCAAAAAACAGGGCCGTCAACAGCCAGCCACAGGTCCAACCCCTCAGCTGCCTGCTACACGACCAGCCTGTCAGTAGCCAGCCACAGGCTTGTTCAACAATAGACAGCAAGTGGAGAAATATGGATGCCAAAAATGGTGACATTGAATGGTCTTCTTGCCCAAGGAATGAGACTCGGCCCCTCATGTTGCTGTATTGGCTGCCATGAATAGGCTATGTGTGGGGCTGATGTGTTGTGTAGACCAGTATTTCCCAAGCTTTTTGAGCCACGGCACATTTTTTACTTTAGAAAAATCACAAGGCACACCACCAAACAAAAATGTCCCAAAAAGTATATTTATTGAAATATGAAAATCTGGTCTCAATTTACTCAATTTACTTACTCAGTGTCAAACCTGAGCCTGTTTAGTTGATCACAAAGCTGATATTCTTGCAGGAATTGAAGAAAGACACACAGGTAGAATCCACTTGATTGGTGCTCTAAGCCTTACAGCACCAATCAGGTGAAATTGGATAATCTTCCACAGCACACCTGATGATTTCTTACGGCACACTTATGTGCCACGGGACAGTCGTTGGGAAACAGTGGTGTAGACTGACATGGATACTGTGTTCAGTGGGGCATATGTTGTGTAGAGTGACATTAGCGTTCAATTTCTAATTAAGTTCAAAGTAATAAACATCAATAGTTTCATTCATTTGTATTTGTTCAAGAAACCTATTTTTGTAGCATTCATATATTGATTATATTGATTTTTCTTTTTTAGTAGATTTTATAATAAAAAAATAACAGCGCTTTTATTTTTCAGTGTGATCTAACACAGCTAAATGGCAAATATTAACCATGTATGCTGTCTAGTTTGCTTATAATTGGGATAAAGTAAATATCTGTTCAGTAGTATTTCGTACATTTTTCATAAATATGTGGTGGGTCCACCAGGCTGCAAAGATTAACCGGGGAACAAAAATATGAACACCACAGGAGGGGTAATACAATTCAGTACATCTGAAATTACGAAACACCATGAACAAAAGTACATTATATTCATCTGTTTTGTTTTGTAATAATCTCAGCAGGTATCTGTATGTATTTGTGCTTGGAGTTGAGAAATTGTATTGTTTTATCAGTCATTATTTGACACTTGGGGGCACTTTGATATAGAGCCCCGGAGGTGTCAGGGAAGAAAAAAACAAAGCACAAATTATTCACCCTTTTTTCTGCACTGTGCCTGTGCTGCACTGTCACCCTATAGTCACATGGCCTTTCATGTTACAACAATTTCACAGCAGTCCTCTTCAGCATCATTCGAAATAGAATAGAAATTTCAAAATTTTGTTTGTTCTGACAACAAGCTTGTGGGCTACTATTTCTTTTCCAAATCATGCCTTCTCTCTGGATTTTGTGCACTCTGGATATAACACAGTATCACAGTTCAAAAACTGTCCGAAAAAGTCCTTTAATTATATCCTGAAACAGTACTGTGTCATGGTTTATAAGGACTTTTTGTGTGCAATGCCAAAGAACACATCAGTAACTGATACTGTTACAATCGACTTCAAATAATTGAGCTCTGGCATTCACTCTATTTGGCCAATCAATCAATTTATGCCAAATAATGTTTTTCTTTCCATCGATCCAATATTAAGACTACTTCTGCACTTCATTCATTGATAATTAATAGCTTTTCCAAATCAAGACTGTTATAACTCAATTTTCTCTCACAAAGGATATTTCAAAGCATAGTGGTTTACATCCAGAATATTGTGTTGTGTCAGTTTATCCACAGTATATTGCTTATCACAGCATCATCTTGGCCACATGGGAGCCTGGCTGCAGTATCTGAAGGGTGACAATGAGTTTAACTGATTTTCTAAACCAGGGGTAGAAAAAGGCATAGATCAGAGGATTAAAACTGGAGTTACAATAGAACAGCCAAAGTTGAGCTGATGACTCGACACCACCTGTGGTGTCCTGTCCTGTTAGAGAAGGAATGTAGTATGGACACAGACAAAGTATAAACACAAGAAGGATAATACCAAGAGTTCTAGCAGCTCTCATCTCTGATTTCTTAACAGTCACAGTAATTGATTTGACAGTTGAAATTTGAGACCTCATGACACGTGCCTGTGACACAGCCACCACAAACACTCTCACATAGAGAACTATGATCACAGTAACAGGGCCGAAAAAGGTGAGAAGCAAGTCTACTACCCCTGAAATGTAGTTTATGACAATTGTACATTCTTGGTAGCAGGAATTAGACAAATGTATTTGTGACAAGAAATCTTTCAGTATTATAACATTGCAGATAACAGAACAGGTCCAACACAGAGACACACAGATTTTAACTCTGCTTGGTGTTATCATGGATGAATAATGCAGAGGGTAACAAATAGCCACATAGCGGTCCATTGATATGAGCACCATGCTCCCAACAGAGGCAGAGGTGAGGATGAAGCCAGACAGGTATGAAAGAGCACATGAGATTTTACCCTGAAACCCACAGGACTGCAGCAGGATGATTGCAAATGGCATCACTGTAAGACCCACCAGCAAGTCAGACACAGCCAGGGAGAGGAGGATGAGATTGGTGGGGGTCTGGAGCTGCCTGGAGGGGGAGTTTATGATTAGTGCCTCATATTCAGTGCAAATTGTATCAGATCACAGTTATTATTGTGAGAAAACAGAATACGGAAAGTGAAATGTTACAACAATATGAAAAACAAACTCTCCATAGCCTACATGCCACATAAAGCTCTATAATATCACTGACCTCCACAGTTTTTGAATTAAATACTACTGTTGTTTGGTGGTATTATTAAGTAGATTTCCATCATGATGCTATGGTGACACATTGATGTGTTTCAAAGTTGTTTTTTTTAGCAAAGAACAGCACAGAATAAACACAGTTTCCAACCATAATTTGAGTATATACATACTATCAGCTGTTAAATGTCACGAAAAGTGTCTGAACCTGAAGTGGGAGATGGAGATGATGACCAACAAGTTGAGTGTCACAGTGAGCAGAGCGATACAGGACAGCAGTGTTTTGATGAAAATGACCTCAGGAGTAACAGACATTGACCTGCAGGAGGTGTTGAGTGGAGGCATGCAGAGATCAGCTGCTTCCACTGACTCCATCATCAGAGATAGTGACTGTGGATCTGAACAGAGACCCCTTCACTCACTTATTCTTGAGATGATATTTATCTCCTGTGTTCTGCCATCCCTCTCTCTCCTTCCTCGATCCTCTCCACAGGCTTCCTCCCATCAGTTAGTTTTTTCCCCAGATCTTAATCATCAACTCTTCTATTACATTAATCACTCCCTCACTCCAGTGTTGCATGTGCACATGTGCACCCCCCCCACCCCCCCACCACCCACACACCCACACACACACACACACACACTATATGTATGACAGATGGATTATGTATATGTTTGTGTGTGTGTGTGTGTGTGTGTGTGTGTATGTATGTATTGTGACAGCTCTCGCACCTGCATATGATGTAACTCAAACAACAGCTAAAGCAAAATAATAAAAGGAATGAGTTTGGCAATAGTGAGAAGTAGCTTTGAAGAAAAATGAGGACGTGAATGTGGTGTTAATTTCTTGAATGAATGACTAAGCCAGTCTAATGAAAATTGAGATTGTTATAGCCTACGACACCAACTCTTATTCAATGCAGCATGGAAAATGCCTACTTCTGTGCCAGCGGCGCTCCGATGATGGTCTGTCCTGAACTGACACAAAGGGAGGGAGCCCCAGGCTGTCGCTCGTGGCTCCAATCCGCGCTGCGGTCCAACGGGGGGAACCAGTCGAACCATGGTGGAGAGCCAGTGTTGGACAGAGATGCTTCGGAGCCTGGGCCTTCGTCCAGAAGCAGCACTTTCAGTGGCTATTTGACCCAGACAGATGGGTTGAGGCTGGGGGTGCAGGTGGGCAAGGACCATCCACTCCAGGGCCTTCATGAGGTGGGATGTTAGGGCCACCGGTCTGTAGCAGCTAGGGTCCTTGGGATGTGGGGACTTTGGCACAGTTACCAGGCAGGATGCCTTACAGAGGCGTGGCACCCTTCCCAGTCTCAGGCTCAAGTTGAACAGATGTCCAATGATCCCGCTCAGCTGAGGAGACTGGGACTGAGGCCGTATGGTCCTGCAGCCTTCCTGGTCTTTCCTGAGCCAATTCCTCACCTGGAGAGGTGTGAGGGACAAGTTGGAGCAGGGGGGCTGAGTGTCTTGTGATGTGATGTAGATGGGGGGCTGGGAGGGGCAGTGGCAGGTGGCGGGTGGCGTTGGTGGCGGTAAGCTGAATACTGGGGGGGGGGGGGTCAGTGGTGTACTTGGGCAGAATGCTGGAGGATCAAAGGAGGGCTGCTGCAGGGCTGGTACAGGTGGGGGAGGGGCAGATACTCCAGTGGATAGACTCCACTCAAACAAGGCTCCAGGCCCTGATGGTGTCAGCCCCAGGGTGCTCAAAGCCTGTGCCCCCCAGCTGTGTGGAGTTCTTCACCATGTCTTCAACATGAGCCTAAGTCTCCAGAGGGTCCCCATACTGTGGAAGATGTCCGGCCTCGTTCCTGTGCCAAAGACACCGTGACCTCCCACATCATGAAGACCCTGGCGAGACTCATCCTGGAGCAGCTCCGGGCCATGGTCAAGCCACTCTTGGACCCCCTCCAGTTTGCTCCGATTTGGAGTTGAAGATGCCATAATCTACCTGCTCAAACGTGTGTACGCCCACCTGGACAAGCCGGCAAGCACTGAGAGGGTTATGTTTTTTGACTTCTCCAGTGCATTTAACACCATTCATCCAGCTCTACTGGGAGACAAGCTGAGAGCAATGGAGGTGGACGCCACCCTGGTGTCCTGGATTTTGGACTACCTGACTGGCAGACCACAGTATGTGCGCCTGCAACACTGTGTGTCAGACAGAGTGGTCAGCAACACTGGCACCCCGCAGGGGACTGTTCTCTCTCCCTTCCTCTTCACCCTCTACACCACAGACTTCAACTATTGCACAGAGACCTGCCATCTTCAGAAGTTTTCTGATGACTCGATAGTTAGATCGATAGATAGATAGTTCTGATAGGCGATAGCTGGATGTATCAGTAAGGGTGATGAGGATGAGTACAGGGCTGCTGTGGACAACTTTGTCACATGGTGTGAGCAGAACCATGTGCAACTAAAAGTATCAAAGAGTAAGGAACTGGTAGTGGATCTGAGGAGAACCACACTGACCATCCAGGTGGTCAGTGTGGACATTGTGGAGGACAACAAGTACCTGTGGGTACATATTGACAATAAACTGGACTGGGCAAAGAACACTGACGCTCTCTACAGAGTCGTCCATTTTCTGAGGCGACTGAGGTCCTTCAACATCTGCTGGACTATGCTCAGGATTTTCTATGAGTCTGTGGTTGCTAGTGCTATTCTCTATGCTGTTGCATGCTGGGGCAGCAGGCTGAGGATGGCGGACGCCAACAGACTCAATAAACTGATCCGCAAGGCCAGTGACGTTGTGGGTATGGAGTGTGACTCTCTGACGGTGGCGTCAGAGAGGAGGATACTGACTAAGCCACGGATTATCTTGGACAACGTCTCACACTCACTTCATGATGTGCTGGTCAGGCACAAGAGTACTTTCAGTGAGAGACTCATACCACCAAAATGCAAGACTGAATGCCACAGGAAATCATTCAAACTGTACAACTCCTCCCTCTGAATGGCCCTTGTCTCAGTATATATATTTGTTTAGTTATCTGTATACATATTTTGTTTAGTTATCTGTATATATATATATATATATATATATATATATATATATATATATACTTTGTCTTTTAATTGCACTGTATGTTTATCTCTTCTTTCTCTTCTATCTCTTCTTCATCTCTTCTATTCTTTTAAGGAGCACCTGTAACAAAATCAATTTCCCCCAGGGATCAATAAAGTATAGCTGATCTGATCTCTCTGGTGGACAGTGATACAAAAGTGAAGGTAAAGATACTGAGAGATTACGGTGCCCCAAATACTTTTGTTTGACAACTGGTCTGTGTGCCAATCAGAGGAATGGGTTTAACAACACTTTTTGTCCCTGTGCACAAAGTGTTTTTGTCCACTGACTTAGGACAGGGACAAGTGGCAGTTGGTGTACACCCAGAGTTGCCTGTTGAGGGCTTGATGTCATTCTAGGTGTGGCAAGAGAGAGTGCAGAGCGAGTGCGAGGGCACTACATATGGATACCAGATATTAAATGCGACAACGCCACCTGAGGAATTACACCCCAGGAAATCCGAACTAAGGTTTGGTCTAGTAAACAAGGTCACACAGGTTCAGTTACCACAGGGCACAGTTCCCACTCAAAATCAATTTTATTAACAAAAATTATTCAAAAGAAAATATAGATAAATAAAGTCACACACCAGTTAAACACATTAAAATGGCAATTGGGCAAGGGGGAGTAAGGACTGGGCTGGGGCTTGCAATGCAGCAGGGCAACCAAAAAAAGAAACAATTTAATAAACTAATGAGTCAATCAATTAAACAAATATTCTCATAATTAAAGAAACACCCAAAAAGAAATTAATACATAAAGGCTTAAAACCATGGGCCCGGGTCACTAGGCATGAGCAATCCTGCAGACCTCAGGGCGGCCTGTCCCACTTCAGCTTCTGACACAGAGCAGACCGCAGCAATCAGCCGTACTGGGCCAAGACGGAGTCCGCTCCAACCCAACCAACCCCCGAGACAGAGCCGAAAAGGAACGAAACTAATCAGGGAAAACAAAAGAAAACCAAACCAGGACAAAAGAAAGAAAAAGAACAAAGAACAAAGAACCAAAACAAAGAAACAAACAAAAAAAAAAAAAGTCAAAACAGCAGCACAGCTCAGAGAGTGGTGGTAGTGGCGGGCCAGACAATTACACCAGGCCGCTACAGAAACACAAACATTAAGTTTAGTAAATTCATAAAATGAAACCAACTTAACAAATTAAGAATTAAACTAAATCAATACATACCAGCCACAGCAAACCCTAGGCAACCAGATGATGTGTGCCTCGGACATGCAGCTCAACGCACGGCCTAAAAATTACGCGCTGCATTAATCAGCTGGAAGCGAGTGACAAATAAAACAAACAGGCAGACAACGTGCAGACTAACGTATCAGAGCGGCAGGTAACCGTGTACAGCACAGCGGCCTGCCAGTGGATTACTCCTCTTTCCCCGGCCCCAGCAATCGGCTGCGCTGAAAGGAGTGGAGATCGTGTGACCAGCAAGCACGTTAACGCACAGACAACAAGGAGAAGACGGCTGGACACTTACATGAGTAGTACGCCCTGATGGTGACCACAATACCAGGCTGTCCAAACAACGCTGCTGCGCCAAGCCACTGCTACCATGTGTGAAGTGAGAAGCGGAAGAGAGGAACAACCTCCGCCACACACCTGGATAGGTGTGCTTGGCACCACCCAGCAATCCCAATGCCCGCACCGCTGGCGCAGTGGCCAACAGTGGACAGGAGGGAAACAACCTCTGGCCACACAGGCAATGTCATAGCAGGAGCATGTATGGCCTGAGCGAAAATGTAGTGAAAAATGTGTGTTTTCCCTGCCTGACGATCTTTTGTCTGTGTCCCATGCAGAACTGAGGAAAGAGCAGGAATGTGATCCCTCTTTAAAGAACTGCTTGATGGTGTTTCCTTGTCTCAGGTGGGGGACTGTCTCCGGCATATTTTGTCTAGGATGGTCTATTGATGAGGAGATGGGTTCCTTATGTGATCATGTCAAGTGTGTCAGTGGAGCAAGTAGTTTTGCTTGTTAAGTAAAGACAGTCAGTCATTAAAACAGCATATGACAATGTAGCTGGACAGTAGCGAAAATTTCCGATCATAGTCTTCAGCACTTTTTCTGGCTATAATTTAAAAAAAAAAAGATGTATCTGTCTACATTGAGACTTGTCATATCTGTCAATTAGCAGGACAACCAAATCGAGCCTTGTTTTTGGGCATAGAGTGAGGGGTCCTTTGGCTATAGTACAGGAATGGAAGTCCTTTGAACCTGAGCAAAGAAAACCTCATTCAACGTTTAGGCCATGTACTGATTTTTTGTAAGGTTAATGCCGTTACAAAACCAGACTCCTACCCTCTACATAGAATGGAGGACTGTGTTGATCAGGCTGAGGCAGCCAAGAATGAGAGTAAGTTTGTTCTCCTTAAAGGATATTGGCTGGTTCCACTTTCTAAGCGTGCACAAGAGGTTTGTTCCTCATTACTCCATTTGACCTCTGTAGTTATACTTTGATGCTCTTTGGGTTGCATATTGCACCGGCCACCTTTCAACGGCTAATGAATATGGTTGTGTCAGATTTGCATGGCTGTGCAGTGTACTTAGATGATGTAGTCATCTACAGTGACACTTGGGACGAACACCTCAACCGGATAGAGGCTATGTTTGAACAGCTGGTTTGGGCTCATTTGACAGTTAACTTGAGTAACTTGGCTATATGTGAGTTTGCAAGAGCCACAGTGACATATCTGGGGGAAGTAGTGGGGCAAGGTGAAATGCGGCCTGTGGAGGCAAAGTTGCAGCCATCGAAACATATCCAACTCCCTCCACAAGCTCATGCATTTTCTTGCCATGGCTGGTTACTATCGTAGTTCTTGCCTCATTTTTTCCTCAGTTGTAGTCCCTCTCACAAACTTACTCAAATGTGATTCTAAGTATATCTGGCCACGTAAATGTCAGGTGGCTTTTGAAAGTTTCAAATCTCCGCTGTGCTCAGCCCCAGTACTTGCTGCTCCCTGTTTGGGTGAGCCGTTTCAACTATAGATGCTAGTGCTGTTGGCGCACATCAAATTACACATCAGGTTTGGATGTTCTAAAATTAACTTAATGTGACAGAAAAACACTCTGCATACTAAATTGAACTGAGTCATAGCAGTCAACAAGTGTTTATTGTGTGTACTGCAAGTTACAAACTTAAATTTCTGGCTCATGTTCACTATGGTCTGGTGTGACCCAATTTTGGAATTTGTGGCACAACTACCAAGTAGCCCATACTGTTTTGGGAATACAACCTTTCTCTGTTTCCAAACTATTGCATGTCTTAATGAGGAGATGTGCATGATGTGTTTATGTTAGAATGTGTTTTCTTAACACCTTTGATTGGAGGCATGCCCCCTGTGGTTGTAGACATCATTATCTATCAAGGTGGGAACAGGCTGCCATGCAATACTGCTCATTATTTGTTGTATGACGACATGTTTTTCTCAGTGCAGAGAAGATCATATTCTCTTAGGCAATTGTCAGTTTAGAGATGGTGCTTGTGTGTATGTGGTGCAGCACAGTATAAGCTGATCAATGCACATGTAAATCTGACACAAAATATCTCATTGTTTGACATTGTTTCATTGTCATGACCCCTAGCAATAAAGAAAGAAAGAAAGAAACTACAGACTATGCCTGTCACAAATTTGTAAGCCAAGAGTTCATCTGTAGGATTTCATTAAGAATTGAGATCATAAGTCACAGCCATCGCTGCTCAATAGCCACTGTAGCCTGTTATGGAGCTCTTGGTGGACACAAATGTCTAATTTGGGGACTCTGTGCCAAAAGTTGTGGCCTCTGTGCCTTTTTTGGTATATTTTGGGTGAAGACTGGCAGTTGGGGACAAAACTACATAGACTGAGGTGGAGTGGATAATAAAGTCCAAAATGCTGCCCAATGGACAGGCTGATGCATTGCCACTGTCCTTTCATGGCAATGTCCAATGACATATCCTTTTCCATTGCTATTATATGACCACTGTCATACCCATTGAGATGACTTTGAATATACCAGCAATCACTGTTTTGTGGATTTGGAGAAGTTTTATGATAGTGTCCCCTAGCAGGGCTGTGAAGATTGCTGCAGAATTATGGGGTATCTGGGCTGTTGCTACAAGTAAAACATGTTTTCAGTGAGTGTTGGCCTCTGACAGGGTTATCCCTTAATCCAGACTCTCTGATTTGAATTGTCTGATTTGTCTGATTTTTAAGTCTAAGGCCACAGTTATTGGCCAGGAAACATTGGATTGCTTCCTCTGGAGAGTTCAGTCTGGTTCATGAGTGAAGGTAAAATGCAGTTCAAGATTGACAGGCAGATTGGTGCAGCGTAATGCATACCCCACCTATGATCATAGGCCTCGGGTAGGGGCCAAAAGAATGCGATTGTGGACACAAGCAGGCAAAATGAGTGTCCTCCACAGGCCAGTTTAAGTGGTTTGGGCATCTGATCAGGATGTCTCTGGGGTGCCTTCCTTTGGAGGCACATCCAGCTGGTAGAGACATCAGCTTAGACCTGGAACTCATTGAAGCTCTTACCAGGGGCCCATTGCACAAAGGTAGGTTTAAGAAATCCAGGATAAGTGATTGAGCTGAGTTCAACCAATCCAAAACATGAGCATCCAGGCTTAATCGGTTGCACAAAGACCAAGCCAGGATGAGCAGACACGGATTCATCAAGCCAGGTGAAACCTGGACCAAATTAAAAAGAAAGACAACACCACCACAGTTATAAAACAACGAGAGGAAGCATGGCAAAGTATTGCAGACTGCCTGAATGCGTAAATAGCGCACAAATATGCACTCACTGCTCCGCTGAAACCATCACAATTACAATCCAAATAGTTAATTAACATCTCCGAAAACGTAGTTGTATTCTGATTATTCAGTTGAAATTGTAAGTGAAATTGACTGCAGATGTGAGTGAAATTGTGTAAATGTAACTCCATCAGATTGTATAACTCCTTGATAAGTTCCCTTTGGGATAAGTAAAGTTGATCTTATCTCATGTATGTTGTTTTAGCATTTATAAAAGTGTGTGTGTGGGACATGGCAGCAAGTCAAGATTAAATACAAGAACATCTTGCAGAATGGTAAGTGCCCTGACTAATACTTAAGAATGCACAATAACCACTTTTTGCATCATAGCTGTGTCAAGAATGTCACTCTCTTAATGAAGTTGTGATGATGAGATTTTGTATTGACAGGTGAATTCTCTGGTGTCTTGCTGGGGGACAGGGGGTATGCCTGCCAGCCTTTTCTCCTGACACCGTACACAGACCCCCAGGAAGCATAGCAGGCTTACAATCATGCCCATGCCAGGACACTGGCCAGGATTGAAATGACCTTTGGCCTCCTGAAGGCACGCTTTCATTGTCTTCATGACTTACAGGTCAGCCCTTTGAGGCAGGCATCTCCAAACTATTCCACAAAGGGCCGAGTGGCTGAAGGTTTTCTTTCCAACCAAGCAGCAGCACACCAGACTTGACTCATTTCATCAGCTGATCTCAGTCTTCAGAGAGCTGATTGGTCAGACTTCGTGCTCTTCATTGGTTGGAGGAAAAACCTGCAGCCACACGGCCCTTTGTGGAATAGTTTGGAGATGCCTGCTTTGAGGGCATGTGACATCACTGTGGCCTGTGCTGTCCTCCACAATGTGGAATGCCTGAGGAAGGAGAGGGCCCCCAGAGTGCCATCACACATGGACTGGGACAATCCTGCCATCTTCCTTGATGACGACAGTGGTCGGCTGGTCAGGGACCAATATGTGTTGAATTATTTTAGTTAACATGCATGCTTTAAATTTCAGTTAAGTATGTCCTGCATTGGCAGAGGCACATGCTGTGAATTTCAGTTAAATATGGTCTGCATTGGCAGAGGAATTTGTGTTTTGTTTTGTTTTGTTTTGTTTTGTTTTGTTTTTTAATTTAGATTGATTTGGCCTCTTATGTTTGTGCTGTATACTGTGCGTATACAAGCTTGCAGGGAGGCTACTGCATCCATTCATTTGTCTGTTCATTTGTTGTGTACGGATTTGTCCTGCATTTATTTTAGTGTGCAGACATGTGGGGTGTATTATATACAGACCTTTGAATGTGTATTTATTCTTGTGTTGTATAATCTGCTTTGATTCTGTGCTTTCTATCTTGCAGAGTCACTGTGTGACTTCAGTTTTGAAAGGAACTGATGCTTTGATTTATCCTTATTCAATAAGGGAACATCATGTTACTCTTTGATGTGTATTTATATTTATATTGGATGTGTATTTTATATATAGTCTAAATCTAATCTAATGATTGCAACATCATCTAAAATAATCATTTATCTACAATGATTGAAATTAATAATATTAATTAAAATTGAAATAAATGATGCTTATGTTTTGTGTTAATGTTTAAATAATGACAGTGGATCTAGTTGAATGTGATAACAATGTGTAGTGGGCAGTGGAATAACTTTTGGTTTCCGTTTGTGATGACTGCTGACTGAGATAAGGGATGAGATTAAATTGATCCTGGAATTTAGCCTGGTCTGGAGCAGGCGAGCTCCACAGAATAAATCTCCACGGCAACTTATCCCATAACATATTCCACTTTCCACTATCCTGCTTTTGTGCAACCGGATCACGGATAAGTTGAGCCGGGATAACCAACATATCCCGGCTTAATCCCTTATCCTAGTTTTGTGCAACGGGCCCCAGGTCTCTGTCCAGCATGCACGGACTGTACTTTATTGACTTGCATTTCGTACCTATTTAGGTGAAACTAATTAGACCTTTGTTATTCTTATTAGACTGAAGACTGAGTCTTGTGATTGCATATACTAGCATAATTCCACCCAACTTCAACCTGAACAGTGGTCTAATCAGCCACAATAACTGAAAACACCTGTCTGGGTGTGTTGGTCCTTGACAAGCAGTTTTCTTTTAAGCAACTAAAACAACTGAATGGTCCGTTCACCCACATTTGAAAATACTTATTTATCCACTTTATCCTGTGTCAAGTTATTTTTTTAACCTCTTGAGTTTTTTCCTCCTTAGTTGAGTCTTCTATCTCCTGCTAGGATTGTGTCAACTGTTCTGATCATGTTTGGTCATGTTGTGCTTTAATTCTATATTTTGGATTCTGTGGTGGGAGAGCAGTTAGACCTTTCCAGTGAGACTGTAGATCCTCCATTAGAAGCCAACTGAATGAATGACTCTTAGCCAGGATCACCTTAAAAACTGTATGCCTCCTGTTGTCCGGCAACCGTCAAGAGGTAGGAAGTTTTTTTTTTCTTGTTATCACCTCACCGTGTCATCTTGTGTCCTCATTCCTTGTGTTCCTGCTGTTTGCCCCTGCCTTCTGTTTTTCCCTTGTTTTCCCCCCTCTCTGTGTCTGTCTCTGTGTGTCTCTGCCTGGAGTGGTTCTACTGCCAATCAGCTGTCTCCTCCTGCCATTCAACCTCCACACCTGCAATCCATCCACTCATCAAGCTCCTGCAGTTTATAGATACCCCGGCTCCATGCCCCAGTCTTGCCAGATTGCTCAGTTTGCAAGTGTGGTACCAATGCTAT
This sequence comes from Chaetodon auriga, assembly GCF_051107435.1. Taxonomy (NCBI): domain Eukaryota; kingdom Metazoa; phylum Chordata; class Actinopteri; order Chaetodontiformes; family Chaetodontidae; genus Chaetodon; species Chaetodon auriga. Next base: position 9,004,601 of record NC_135076.1, on the reverse strand, counting down.
GGCCAAGCTCTAGGTATTTTCCTAATGTTTACCTGGCATTTGCCTTATTTTGTGTTTGGCTGTGCCTCAGTTTCATATCCTTCTGTGATTCCTGTGTGCCTCATCAACTGTCCTGCCAGTCTATTCTCTGGCTAACAACCCAGCTCTTTCTGTTTCTCCCACTTCACTCTAACCGTGGATTAGCTCTCCCAGTCCTCCTTGCTGTCTTTTCAATAAAACCATAATGAAGTGTTGTAAGTTCTGTCTAATTCCTGCCTTTGTCAAACAAAATATGACATTTGCTTGCATAAGCACTAACCAATAATAGCATGACATCCACCCATCAACCAATCTTCAACTTTTAGCAGCAGAGCGCTATAATTCATTAGTTAGCTAGCATGCAAAAGCATGGTACCTTGGCGTATCATTGGGTATTTACCACTTCAAAACTTGCTTGATTTCCTGAAAATACTGTGGTTAAAATTTATTAATTTTGACGAAAGTGATATCTATGACATCTCCAGATTATGCACAAGGCATTTTACAGTGGACTGTTTCAGCAACTATCTGGAGCATAAAATGGGTGTCGTCTCTCTCTCCCTGACAGATACTGCTATCCTGTTGGTGGCAGTTATTTGCTGAAATAATCTCTCAAGGAAATCTGTCAAAAAATTGGATAGTTTCATGATATTAATTTAATATTAATATCTGTCTCCTTTGTCTTAAGTTGTAGTAAATTAATTCTCTATTGATTTTGGAGCATGTTTCAGTCATATATAATAGACCAAATAATTGAGAAAATAACAATCTATAATGAAAATTATAATTAGTTTCAGCCCTAGACAGACAGACAGACAGACACACACACACACACACACACACACACACACACACACACTGTTTACTCAGAGGAGTGTTTTAATGTTTCACAGATTATTTTATTCCTTCATTTCTGTGATTGTTAAAAAAGATCTTTCAGTGTTCACAAAACAAGAAGTCACATCGTAGATCATAAGGAAAACATACTGCATGGCTTTAAAAATATTACTTGATAAATTATCAGTTTATTTGTTTACACTACCTTTTTAGTTGAACAATCATCCAGAGAATCTAACAACCTATGTCAAAAATAAAACCATTTTTGATAAATATAATTTCAGCAATACTTTGTCAGGCAACTATCATGCCACATGCTTCTATTAAACCAGACACAGTTATGAAAATGTATATATGCTATTCCTAACAACGATTCATAAGCATTCAAATCTAAAGGTTCTCCTCAGGTTTGATCATAATTTATTTGACACGTAAGATGTACCCCAAACAGAATAATTTGTTATTGCTGTGTAGTTGCAATTACTTTGTTTTTACAATTTTCCTCTTGAAGTTCTTCGACATTGAACCGGTAACAATTCTGCAATGGATGCTACAGAATGAAGAAAACAAATATATGACCAATCTGATGGTATTTCTGCTGAGTCCAGTGTTCACATAAGTGGTGTTTCATTAGGATGCGCCAGTGGTTGTGCACATAGGCTTGGAGTAGTTGCTTTGGTAGATGGTGTTTTTGGCTGCCAGCCTGATGCAGTAGGTGGTCCTGGGCCTAAGGTCAGTCTCTATGTAAAAATCACCTTCCGTGGTCCTCACTCTAGGTGGCTGATTAGCCTGCTGCTCTCTCTGTTCCTCCTCAATTAGAAGTGTGTACTCGTTTGCATCCTTCACTGTCTTCCACTTCACATACAAGGAAAATTCACTTACTGTTACAGTGAGCACTTCTGGGATTTCAAGACCTGAGAAAGAGAGAGAGAGGTGAGAAATTACCTGTTGTTTTATAGTGCAAGCCTCTGACCTATTGTTATGATAAAGTTTTTGCAGTTTATTTTTTGGGGATGTCTTGTAGATGTAGGCATGGTTTAGGATGAAGGAAACAGGGCTGTTACTGACACATCTGGGGGGGTAGTGAATCATTAGCATTAGATTTTGGACATACCACGAGGACAATACCAAAGGCAAGACATTTTGGAGACTAAAAAGAGAGACTGAGAAATCACACACAACCATGAACTGTGTATGTACCCATTTTAAATTGAAAAGGCACATTCAAGAGCGGGCTGGCTGACTGGACTGATGGACTGGACGGTTCCCTAGGAATGTCCAGAGAGAGATTGCTGCGTCTGAGTAAGCTGGATGTAGAAAGCAGGAACTGTGACCTGGCAGTGAGTTAATTAAACGCACACACACCCCTCAGATAGGAAAAGTTACATTCACCCCACTGACCCCTGTGCATGTAGTGGAAGAATCCTTTTCTAAAGCAGTCATAGATTGTGTTGGCCCTTTACCTAAAACTAGGAGTTTTGTTGACCATAATGGATGCTCCGACGGATGTCCAAAGAACAGTTGCTCCAACCTATGCCAGGTGCAACTATGCTACGCTATGCTGCTGAGATAACAGATCATTTGTGGTCCACTTGCCAGATTGTCAGGGATAATCTTCACCAAACTGAGAAGCATATGAAGGCTCAGTTCAATCAGAGGGCCAGTGGGCATCATTTTACAGTTGGATATCAGGTCCTTACTTTTATGTCTGAGTGATCATTTTGCACCAGTTCCTCTATTTGTAATGAAGAATGCATACACTGCATTTCAGCAGCTGATGAATACTGCCGGCAGCCCATGGAAAGAGCACCCTATACATGTGGCAGCTCTTTGAGCAGTTACAAGAGGCAGGTTTTGTTGTGAATTCAGCTAATCTTGGGCATCAAGTGGGACAGGGGAAAGGTGATGCCTGTCATGCAAAAGTGGAGGCCATCCTTGATCTCCAAAGAGCACCAAAGAGCCGACAGCAAGTTATGAGAATGTTGGATATGTGTGGATTGTATAGGAGATTTGTACCCAACTCTGTTGTGGTTACCGAACCACTGACTGACGTCCTTAAGAAAGATGGCAAGTTCATTTAGACAGAAGCCTGTGGACATGCTTTTGGAGAGTTGGAATGCATATTGGCTTGTGAACCTGTGTTGCTTGCTCCCTATTCTGAAGCAAAATGCATTTTTTTTTCTCTCTATGGCTGCATCATTATGATGAAGTTTATTGTTGGGGAATGTCTTGTAGAGCGAGCCAAGTTTTAGGCTGAAGAAAACAGGGCCATGACTGATGGCACACATGCCGGATGGTGGGAAATTATTTCACATTTTCTCGTCTAACACACCATGCAGGGAGAGGCGCTAGATTACAGGCTTGCTATGAGATTTAAGATTTATCACGAGTGTAGGTTAGCGAAGCAGTGCAACACCCATGATGACTTCAGGTTAATGTTTCGTAACACTGTCTCTAGGTTATGTAATAACATTACATTTACCTTTGTCTAAACGGCTAAGGACTTCAGTGGCCCGGAAATCTCTTCTTCTGCGAGTTCCTACTGGACCTGGAAGGTGAAAAATACTTGTTAATGTCAGAAACTGTATTTTAAAATGGCAACGCATTGTTTTCTGTGAGTGCAAGTCAAGTATCTTTTCTGTGATCCATTTCATTTCTATGCCATTCTCCATTTGCTTCTCAGCTTAAGTTGCATTCCACGACAGGTGCTATTGTGCAAAACTACTTTCATATAGTGCACGATGGACCATGGCACCATGGTGATTACAACTGAGGGTTTGCAAGTCCTTTCTTTCACATTTGTAATTTTGTTTATTTGGTCCAGAGCAAGGAAAACAATTGCCAATATAAAATTATCATGTGGTTTCCTGATTGCTCTCATTTCTTTCAAGTTCACACTGATTTTAAAGCAAACCAAGCTACAGCACATTGACTCACAGTAAACTCATTGATTGGACAGTTTGGAATGGGTGTTTTCCTGCATCATCACCGCTATGTGGACCCATGTGGGGGAATCAAATTCTGGTGACTGACAGCAAGTCATGAACTTTACTTAACCTTGTGTGTTTACCTTACGTCACTGAGAGACCTCAAAGAAAAACTCATTTATATTGTTACTGAACCTTATATATCATATTTAGTGATGAACAGAGGAATTGTACAAAATAATATCCATTTTGTACCCCAGAATTATGAGGGAAATGTTAGCATGTGTTTGCTATATTTCACTTGTGTCTGCTGATGTACTCAAGAGCATTTATGTTACTATGGTTACTTAATGATCTTGAGTAAACATCACTTAGTCTATTTATGTACACCGCTTCCACAGATCACTGTCCAAAAAGATAACCATCAGCAGGTAGGTTTAATAGTTCAGCTTTGAATTAATGCAAAAGTCTCATATCCATTATCACATAGTCAAATGAAGTGGACCCCTGTGTGGATCGAGACCCCTCTTTTCAGGCAGTCTTGACCTGGTTGTTTAGTCCACACCTGAGTTTGACAAACCACTTTCACACTAGCCCAGACGAACTGAACAAGAAAATGCACCTGCAGTATGTTTGAACTGAATCAAATAGATTTGGTGTGAAAGCACCCTTATGTACTCGTGCACCATTGCACATTGAAGTATTAGATAAAATAAAAACAATGTGGAATACAGTCTTATAGCAATAGATGGAGCGGGATTATTAAAAGATTATTTTGCAGAGTCCTTGATAGTACTGCAGACATTTTCACCCTGTGTCTGACCTGTAATATCTCGGGTAGGGATGCTCTCTCCCTCTGCGTTGCTGGCTGTCACTTCAGTAGTGTTTGGATCGAAGTTGGTCTGCTGGCAGGAGAGCCCAGTGGTGCTGCAAAGCGTGACACGGCCTTCCCCTGACACACTGTAGACAGTGTACCTCGTGGCAAACACTGATGCATCCCAGGAAAGCATAGCAGACTGTCTATCACCAGTGTATTTCACATTCTGTGGAGCACAGGGGACTGGGAAAGAAATGGTGGAAATGCTGTTAACAGCACAGCACTGAGGGATGTTAAAAGCACTGTGAGTGAATAAGACACTATAATGGACATTTTAAATGTATGTTGATGTCAACAATTGTAATTTATCATACGAAGACATATATAAATTCAGCAGTTTTTTTTCTTATTATATTGTCATTCCTTATCTGATATACACATGCCTCCACTTATGGGCACTCACAAGAGTTATAGCTGTTGACAAATACATAAAAAAAATCATCTGGTCACAGCTTTATTACAGTGTGTTTTTAGCTGTTTAATGAATGTACATGTATTGTTTAGAAATGCCAAAATAGGGGGCAAAGTGGCAACTTGTATTTTCTACAGATAAACCTAAACCCAAAAAGAAAAAATAGGAATTTTCGTATTAATATCTAAAGATCTCTAAAAACGCCTTGTGTTTCAAGGCAGGGAGGGGTGCAATGTAAAGTTACCTGTGACTCCAGTAAAGGCACTGGACGGCTCGCTGACCCCGGCTGAGTTTCTTGAGCGTACAGTGAGGTTATAAGCTGTGCTGCAAGGCATTGGGAACTCAAAGTATGTCCTGGACACCCAGTAAGAAGAGACCTCCATCAGGGTCTGCGGGTTGTTTTGGATTCGACCAGTTATCTCTACGAGGTACTGAACATCAGAACAATTGGCGCTGTCCCATGATGTCATGGCCCAGTGAGACTGCTCTATCTTCTGCATTCGGATGTTCAGAGCAGTTGGAGCACATGGAGCTGAGGAGGAAAAAGACTAGGGATTTGTAGTGTACTAGCATACCACCTCAATAATACCCCAAATTTTGTCCTGTGAAAACACACCTTCAAAGAACAAAATAACTTCCTGGTAGAATAGAGAGATTTTTACAACCTCATGATTTTACCTCATGATTAGATGCACGGCATTGCAGCTATTGCACTACATGACAGGGAAGTAACAACCACTTGTTTGAGTAGTTCTTGACCTAATTATTATATTATACCTGACAAAACTATACATTTTTTATATGCATGAATATAGTTAACAAACAGAACTTTTGTTGTTATGTATTCCTGAGGCCTGAAGCCCTAAAAGTTTGTTTTTCCAGAAAACAAGAATTATTGGATCTACGTAGGACAAGAAAGACACATGTTTTTCCACACATTCTGTTTATATACAGATATAGCATTTACCTGCTCCCACCTCCAGAGGTTCACTGTACGAGCTGTTGCAAACACCATTAGAGGCTTCAACAGAGAAATTGTAAATGTCACCACATTCCAGGCCTTCGATGGTGCAGGAGGTGGCAGTGCTGTCACAGTAGATCGCATCTCCATCCATAGATTGGGCCCAGGCAAAATACTCCACCGCGCCCTCACAGGCATTCCAAGACAGGACGGCAGAGTTGGTCTCACAATCAATATCCACTGTGAGACCAGAGGGCTCACAAGGCACTGTGAGAAAGAGAGAGAAGACCACCTGTCTGAGGTTCATGCAGGAAGCTCACCTGCAGTTTCACATTTTTTTTTTTTAATGTTAACTAGATACTAACAGGGAAAGCTCTATACTCTAAAATCAGAGCACTAACTTTAGTGTGTCTCTCTAGAAAGTAGCAACTAGACATTGCATATTATGATTATTATTTACAAGTCATTAATGGAAGATTAACAGAGAAAAGCTACTTTTAAAAGCTGTGGTCTCCTTTTGAAATTCTGCTCAATAGAAAAGAAAAATTAAGTGAAACCACCAATCTGAAATCTGGACACCAGTGCATTTGATTAACTGACTGATGGTTTAATTGTCTTATTGTTGTTTTTCTTATACTGTATGTGCCCATGAAAAGCAGTATTACTGCTGAGGGGATTATTCCTGTGAAATAAACTGAACTAAATTAAAATGTTTTATCGTGTCTCTACCTGTTCTGAAGGACGAAGTGCTGGGCTGACTGGTGCAGTTCTCTCCACTGGCCGTGATGCTTAAGCTGTATGACTGTCCGCAGTGCAGATCAGCCAGAGTACAGTTGTTCACTGAGGTGCTGCAGCTCACAACATGTCCATCACTTCCTGTGGCCGTCAGTAGGTAGGATGTAGCCACAGGGGAGTGTCCCCATGTCACTATGGCTCCATTCTCCTCACATGATGGTACAACTGTCACATTGTCTGGGGCACAGGGTGCTAAAGTGGATAGAACAACCAATGTTTATTTAGATGCACATTAGCTGCTTTATCTTCCCAGGGTCCACATTAAACCCAATAAAACACACACAGTATACATACATACAGTATGACCTTGTCAACATGAATTCAACACTTAGAAACACATAGACAAGCTACAATGAAACAACGGCCAGTGTTTAGTATGCACTGAAGCAATGCCGGTTGCGTCCATCAATGCTGTCACACCAACAAAGCTTATATGGTCACAACGTCAACTGATTTTAGTTCCACATTTTCTATCTGCTCTCTTCCCTTGCTACATACTAACTTCTCTGTCATTTCAGATCCTGCTATGCCTTCCTGCCCTGCACACCTCTTCCCGCATCCCCATTACAGTCTACATAGGCCTTGCAGTATACAGTATATATGTATATATAGGTCCATTTCCACTCATTCTCCACCACATTTTGATATGTGCTTTCAACTTAGCTGCCAGCCTGCCTGCTAGCCTGCCTGAATAAGTGTACCTTACCTTCCTTTGTCTGGTATTGACTTGCTTTCTTCTGACCGCAAATAAAACTGAAATTTTAACCTACCTGTCTGGTCTCTGAGTCACGCTTTTAGGTCCAAACCAGATAATACTAAGCAGTTACAGACAGCATTTGTGTAACTAATCCAAAGTTTCTGCTCAGTAGATGCTGTTTCAGTAATGTTTTAAAACTACAGTCGATACATGAATTAGTGATCCATCTCTGGAGTGAAGTCCATCCATTGCTTCATATGACTGTATGTTGGATTGAGTTTGTTTTAGTTTTGGGCAACATAAAATGTATAGCATGTGTTGGAGAACAGTAATTATGTCAATATTGAAAGTTATTTATGTAGTCTTTTTTATAATTATATTTAAAATATATATATATATGTATATATATATATATTAATTAATACAGTAATCTGCTTTTAATGTCCAGTCAGGAAAAGATTCACATGCATGGTAGCGACATTAGATCCCAATCACCAGTGAGCTTGACATCTTTGACCTGATTAACTGGCTCTACTAAGAGATGGTGTGGCACTCAAGGAATAACACATACACAGACAGACACATTCAAAGCTATTTTTTTTTCCCCATTTATCAATTCAACAACTCCAGGGACTGATAAAGTGAATCAGACTATACTGGTAAGAAAAATACCTGTTTTTATCTTCTTTGGCGGGCTTCTGAGGCTGCTGCACTTATCAGAAGAAGCTGATACTATGATGCTATAATGCATGCCGCAGCGAATATCCTGGAGTTCACATGAAGTGGAGGAGCTGTTGCAAGAGATGAGGGTTTGGTCGTGGCCCTCTGCGGTCACCAGGTAAAGGGGTGTGTCATCTGTCAGCTCCCATTCAACCAGGATCGTGTCGCTGTTGCATTGTGTCACTGCACTAATGGATGTTAGAGCACAAGGACCTACAGGACAGGATGCGTATGACAAAAAATGAGCTTCAGAAAAGTAGGAGATAATGCTTGGATCAAAAATGCATTGGAAAAAGCTACTTCAAAATAGAAACACAGAGTAAATCCTATATTGCAGAGGATCCCATTGGACTTAACCCAGCTATTCCCAGCCTAAGCGTCTTGACCCCTCCAGTGGGTCACAAGATTAATTTGAGCGGGGTCACAAGATGATTATTGTGACAAAAAAGAAGAAAACAAACATTGCTTTACTGTACAATTTTAAATTTATTTTTTGTTTTTGATCAAATCTTTTCTTTTTGTGAAACACTGAATAATTTTACCATGAACAATAATTGAAATGCACAATCTGAGATGTTTAGAAGGGAAAGAATCCTTAACATGGTATAATGCTTACCACAGAACTGTCCTATAACCTTCAAAAGACAAGAAGCACTACACTTCCAAATTGGTGTGTTGAAATAAGAGATTTTTGTTGAATACCTGTCTCCAGTTCAAAGGTGGTGCTGTCATTATTGTGGCAGTATTTGTTGATGGCAGTGATGTGGAAGGTGTAAAGTGTCCCACATTTCAGATCTGGGACGTTGCAGGGAGAGGAGGTGGTAGTGCAGCTCGAGTTGTGGCCTCCGACCTCTTGAGCCAGTACAAAGTAGCTGAGGGCTCCTTCTGAGGTGTCCCACGTTACCCACGCAGAGTTTGATACGCAATCCAAGCGGCCCTTAGTGTTCCTGGGCACACATGGAGCTGTGGAAGATGAAACAGAATCGTCACAAATACATCAAAGACATTTGGATGATATATTGCAACAAACGGCTATACAATTTGAATTTTGTTTGAAAAAAAGTGGGCTCTGCACTTCAAGAAGCTCCCCCGAATGAAGTGTCACGTTATCCCTCTTGGAGTGTGCTAAACTGCCTCCCCATATTGAGGCAATATATTAATTCTATATACAGAAGGAGAACGCTCATGTAGCCACCTGGGTCAACAGCAGCTGTGCTACAACTTGTTTAAAGGTTACTGACGTCAGAGCTCGGTTTGAGCTACATTATGGTGTGTGTTTGCTTTGTTTGCTTGAGTTGTCACATCGTTGCTCATGCTTTATCTCCATGCTTATCTTATTTCTTCCTTTGTTGGAAGACATTATCCAGAAGCATAGGTATGGTAGGAACTATGTTATGTCAAAGATGTACATATGTATGGGGAAATAACAGTAGTAGCAGCAATAGTTGTACATTTAATAATAATAAACCCAGTTAATAATAATAATAATAATAATAATAATAATAATAATAATAATAATAATAATAATAATAGCAAAAATAAGATAGAATAGGGATGAAAATGGAATAAAGAAAATACATAAGATGGAAAATAAAATCCAATGAATAATACTAACAAAATAAAGTTCAAAGTCGACATCCCAGTGTGCTCCTCTATCCGCATATCACATTTTTATCAGTTACTTAAATTTAATTTTGAGTCTGATAGCTGCTACTTGCACCACACAAACCCAACCAAACCCACAAATGATCACTTTTATGTTTCTTTTGTATAAGGATTAAACATTCAACATGTTAGTGAGCTTTAGAGGTGTTGGTAGAGACAGTGAAATACCTAAAGTAGGATAACGGCCTCCTGGCACCAGCTCTATGCTTACAGTAAAACACATGAGAGTGATATTAATCTTCTTATATAACTTGTGAAAAAATTTAACAAATGTATTTCTCAGAATGTTGAACTGTTGTTCTTTAATGTAAAATCTCAGAAACACATAGAAACACATGCAGAAACAGCAGCTGTATCTGCAATAACACTTATTGCCTGCAGGTGGTGCAAGTGTTAAATTTATGACAGCTATTACTTTTGTTTCCTATAGGTGGCACAGGTTGGCATGTTTAGAAGGAGTTTATTGATTACTGCATCACTCCCCCTTGTGAAGAATGAATGAATTTCTGAGTTGCAAAGACATTTCTACTGTATCTTCACACTGTTAACTTGCTAAGTTTAAATTTTGCATTTGAACAAATGGGTGACTGGGTGAGGTTTACCTGACGAAGTCTCTACCACAGCACTCGGTTTACTCTCACAGCCGTCTCTTACAGACAGCACAGTAACGTTATAGTTCTGTCCACATGGTAGATCACTTATGCTGCAGGTAGTGCCACTGGAGTTACAGTAGAGGCTTTCCCCACTGTTACTGACTGCCACCACAAGGAAGTACTGGGCAGCAGGGTTGGGGGACCAGGACACAGCCATGGCACCATCAGCACACTGTGCATCAACAGCCACACCCTGGGGTGCACAGGGGGCTGTGGAGGAGAAAGAGAGGAGAGGCAGAGACAGGCAAAGAGGCAGGTTAATACAGTATACTGTATTGCCCAGAGAAAAAAAAAAAAACACGGGTGGTGCCTGCTATAATGTGTATGCTAACTATGGATAATGTAATAAATGAAATAAATATTACAATATGATCATGCTATTCTCAACACTTTGTTGTTTTGGATTACTCATCTAAAGTTTCATGGTCCTATTTCAGTCACAGCTGTTTGTGTGTTAATGTCTCAGCTAAACTGTATTTTGTTTTCAATACCTGTCCGCATGTAAGCCTTGTCACTCTCTATACTGGAGCAGGACCCATCCTGGCTGAACACGCTCACATTGTAGGTCTGTCCACACCGCAGGTTGCTCAGATCACAGTAGGTCATGGTGTTGTTACATTCAATCTGGTGGCTTCCATCTTCTGTCACACCCACTACAAAATAGTAGAGTGCTCCACTGGCTCGTTCCCATGTTACTGCAGCAGAGTTTGAGTGGCACTGCAGGGAAGCCTTGACATTGGTTGGTCTGCAAGGCACTGGGACAGAAAAAGAGGACAGACAAGCAGTGAGATAACAAAGTTCCTGTGCCTTAATAATATGTATGAGAAATGAGATAATTCACACATCAAAAACACATTTGAATGACCTTAAAAAAGAGACTCTAAAATCCTTTCACAAGTCTAACTAAAACAGAAGGTCAAGAAGAGCAGGTTTTGTGGTTATACTGTAAGATATTTCTTTATTTTCCTCAAGACAGAAGGATTGGTACTTGAATTGTTGAATTAGGCATCATATCTGATTGAGATTGTTTTTGAGATAAGAAAGATTATCTCGAAGATTCTATCATCGGTTACATTTTGGGTCTGGTTCCAAGTTGGTAGAATACTAAGACTTGAAGGTCTTTTATTAGGTAACATAGACTGAAAAAAAATATAAACGCAACACTTTTGTTTTTGCTCCCATTTTTCATGAGCTGATCTCAAAGATTTAAAACATTTTCTATATACACAATAAAAAAAACATTTCTCTCAAATATTGTTCACAACTCTGTCTAAATCTGTGTTAGTGAGCACTTTGCTGAGATAATCCATCCCTCCTCACAGGTGTGGTATATCAAGATGCTGATTAGACAGCATGATTATTGCACAGCTGTGCCTTACGCTGGCCACAATAAAAGGCCACTCTAAAATGTTCAGTTTTATCACACAGCACAATGCCACAGGCATGCTGACTGCAGGAATGTCCACCAGAGCTGTTGCCCGTGAATTGAATGTTCATTTCTCTACCATAAGCCTTCTCCAAAGGTGTTTCAGACAATTTGGCAGTACATCCAACCGGCCTCACAACCACAGACCACAGACCACCACAGACCAGCCCAGGACCTCCACATCCAGCATGTTCACCTCCTCACCTCCAAGATTGTCTGAGACCAGCCACCCGGACAGCTGCTGTAACAATCGGTTTGCATAACCAAAGAATTTCTGCACAAATCCCAATTTTGAATCCCGGTTTTCACTGTTCAGCACAGATGGCAGACGGCGTGTGTGGCATCGTGTGGGTGAGCGATTTGCTGATGTCAACGTTGTGGATCGAGTGGCCCATGGTGGCGGAGGGGTTATGGTATGGGCAGGTGTATGTTATGGACAATACTGGTTACTGGCTATACTGACTGGTTTTCTAACACAGATTTAGACAAATTTGTGAACAATATTTGAGACAAATGGAGTATTTTTTGTGTATATAGAAAATGTTTTTGATCTTTGAGTTCAGCTCGTGAAAAATGGGAGCAAAAACAAAAGTGCTGCATTTATATTTTTGTTCAGCGTATATTCTCTCTGGAAAAACTTTAGTTTTAGGTCTTTAAATTCCAGATGAAAATGAAATCTAAATGTATTCAATAAGGGCTTGTGAAAGTAAATAAATAAATGCAACACGTTATTGAGGTTGACCAAATGCAATCAAACTCCAGCCCTAGACATTTGTGATATTCAATTCAAATTTCAGCTTTTTTCAATAGTACAACTGAATATAATAGCAAGCCACCAGCGGTAACTGTACCAGAGGTAACAATGGTACCCTAATATGGTATTTCAGGTTGCCCCTTTTAATATTTTGCTGTAACAGAGATGACGAAATAAAAGACCCGAAAGTATTCCACCAACCAGATCCAAAATGCAACTGGTGATTGGAACCGAACAAATTAGGATGCCCCTTTCAGATGGTTTGCTGTTAGACTAAATTTGTGCCGTCAGCATACCAAATGTATTTTTATTTGGGGCTGACTTTACTTGTAACAGCAACATGATTCCAGACATTTCTCATTACACGATTGACTTAAAATATGTAATTATAGAGGCAGAAAAACAGTTCAGCAGTCAACTCATGGAAAAAGTCACTTGTCATCCTGAAAAACTTTACTGTTTGTGCTTACCTGACTGCAGGTTGAGGTAGGTGTGGCTGTTGTCACACCGTCCATCCTGAGCTGTTACTGTCAGGTTGTAGAGCTGGCCACAGTGCATGCTGGGTAGCTGGCAGCTGGTTGCAGTGCTGTTACACATGGTCTTGTGACCATCGGGCCCAAAAGCTTGCACCACGTAGGAGGACACACCCTCTCCTTCTTCCCATGACACAACACCTGTGTCATTACTGCACACTATCTCTGCTGTTACGTTCAGTGGTATGCATGGCACTACAGACAGATACACACACACATTAATATAACATGCCTTACAGCGGCAGTGAGTGATGCAGTTTAGGATAAATGTAAAATAAATGTGCCGCATTATTATGATTACAATCTAATCTTGACCATACCCGTGTTGATCTCCACGGCAGAGCTTCCAGCGCTGCTACACGTCTCATCCGAAGCACTAACAGTGATGGAGTAGTTGAGGCCACAAAGCAAATCGCTGAGCAGGCATGTTGTCTCGCTGCTGTTGCAAGTTGATGCGTAGCCACCGTTTCCCTGGGCGACTGTGGTGTATGATGATGAGCCTTTGCTGGGCTCCCAAGAGACCGCCACAGCACCGGACTCACAAACCACGCGGGCCTCCACCTGCTTCGGTACACAGGGCACTGCACAGACACATTAATTTTGAATAATGATTCAGGGTCAATATAGGTCCAATAACTGTCCACACAAAGCCCAACCTATAACATAGGTATCTATCATGCTGCCATGCATGATAGATATCTGATATCTCAACACCTCTCTTTGGTTATCCTTACCTGCTTTCAGCTGTGTCACAGCACTCTGCGAGACATTGCATACGCTGTTAACGGCAATCACACTGATGTTGTAGGTGAAGCCACACATGAGGTCTGTGAGGACACAGGACTCTGAGTCTGTCTCGCAACCAGATTCGTGTTCTTCCACACCGAAGGCTTGGAGAATGTAGAAGTCAGCCCCTCTGCTGGGCTGCCACTCCACTCGCGCTATGTTGGTAGAGCAGTCCACAGTAGGTTGAACATCCTCAGGAGGACAAGGCACTGGAGGAAGGAAGGAAGGGGAAGTGAAAAGACAAAACAGAACTGAGGAGGTTCTTGTTCAATGTCGGTTGCTAGTTGTGTACTTTGCCAGATGCAGAATTTTTTGGTTTTTGACTTAAGGGCTATCTATTGAAAACTAAGTTTACCTGACTTTAAGCAGTAACTTAACACCACGCTAAAAAGCACGACTTCATTCAATCAGATGTATGTCACACCCCACCCTGACATCAGTGTTGAGGTGTTTTTTAAAGTGTGCATGTGCGTGCAAGGTGTGACATAAAAATAAATAAGTAAATGAATGATATCTGTTCAAGAAATATCAGGAGTGTTTCAGATTCAGTTTTTCTCTGCTTGAACTGAGTTTCACCTGGATTTTACTTCACCACACATCCAAAAGTTACTGGTTCTTTTTGCAAAAAGGGATTTTTTTTTTTTTTTTTGTTACAATATTTAATCCAGATTAACAGTTTCCTCTTGGTTCAAATTACACAAAAGAACAAAAATAACTGGAGAGAAAATACAGTAAGCTCCTGATGCCAGAGTTCATCTAAGTGATCACAGAAAAACAGATGATTAAAATAATTTTTGCATTCAAATTAGCATTTTTACATACCAGTTTTCACCCACGTTTTTTTGACTGATTCTTTTTGACTCATGTTTTCAAAATAAGCATGAAAAAGATTTACTGGAAAAAAAAAAAAAATCCTCGCCCCACAAGTGAAATTTGAATTAACTAATTAAAGATGCGTTTTATGAGAGCTCACCTGACTCCACCTGCAACCTGTCGCTTGGAGGGCTGCTGCACTTCTCATTTGACGCCACAGTGATCACATTATAGATCTGGCCACACTGCAGGTCCCGGAGCTCACAGTTGGTGAAGTTCGAGCTGCAGGTGGAAACATGTCCGCTAGAGGAGCGAGCTGTCGCAGTGTAGTTCAGGGCACCCTCAGCATAGTTCCAGTCCAAGAGGGCCGAGTTGGTGAAGCAGTCCAGAACCACGGAGCCAATGTCAGGTGTGCAGGGAACTGAAAGAGGGAGGGAAGAACTTGAGGACTGGACTAAGACTTGACACATATTAAGAGCAATAAGTCCAAATATTATGACATCTAAAAGAGATTCATGTCCATCCAGTTGTTGTACCTGATTTGAACATTGTAGCTGGGCTGGGTAAACTTGAGCAAATATCATCCTGCGCCACCACCTGGACAGAGTAGGACTGGCCGCAGGTCAGGTTGGTCAAGGTACACATTAGATCTGTACTCTCACAGAGGGACATGGCTCCCTGTGTGCTCTGAGCCCACACTTTGTAAGACAGAGCCCCTTCGCTGGCACTCCAGGACACGACAGCCTGGTTTTTAGAGCAGTCTATCTTCACAGCCACATCAGTAGGAACACAAGGTACTGGAGAAAGGCAGGAAGGCATTGTAATAGGTTTCATTATCTGATTGTGTAGTCACAAGATGTTTGAGATCATCTAAACAAGCCTGAGAAATACCAAAATTGCATTTTAAAGGTGTCTGATTCAATATATGGAATTAACTGAGCATAGAAAACAATCACAGTTAACAGTGAGACAAAACTGGTTCCATTTTGGGACCCTTGCTGATGTCTATTCGCCCACTGGCATGTCATGTTGTCCCATATATCAGTTCCTGTAAAAATAAGACACTTGTCACCGGTGGCCCATCACTACTAACTCAAATAATTTTGTGTAGCCTGAATGATGATGAGAAATAGGAAATGAACCCATTTTTGAGCTTTAGTTTGAGTTTTGTATGCACAAAATTGAAAAAATAACATAAAAGTTAAATTAACTATAGCAAGAGGAAAGACAGCAAGAGGTGCTTGTTTATAATGTCTGTATAAAAAAATGAAAACAATACTACTATATAAATGAAAATATGTAGATTGTGTAAGAACAAAATCTTAAAAAAAAATGTTCGTGTTCTGTAAGACTTTACAGATACTCGAGATACGTTTTGATATCTTAAAAATAAAAATCATTTCAAAGGCCCCTTTTTATTTTACTGAAAACTGATCTACACCTACACTTGTTTGGGAAGATGATTAGATGACTGTCTGGTTGAGCACGAGGGAATTTCTTTGAACTTTATTTAGTAACACATTAAAGCCACCTAACTATTTACACACCTTCTATTCACAGAATTTAAAAATATCTGAAAGGAGTATATAGAAAATGGGTCACAGCGATCTAAAAAATAAAATAATGCTATTGTCCTGAGTGTCTCACCTGACTGCAGTGTGTCGGCCTCACTGGGGTCAGAGCTGCACTGCTCGTCTGAGGCAACGACCGTCACTGTGTAGTTCTGTCCACAGTTGACGTTGGGCATGCCACACTGCTCGCTGTCAGACCAGCAGCTCATTGATTGGCCGTCTTCCTGCGTCACTGTGGCGATGTAGAACGTTGCCCCAGCTGAGCCGGTCCACGACACCACAGCAATGTTAGAGAGGCAGTTCATGAAGCTGGAGACACCAGTGGGTGAGCAGGGCTCTGAGGGAAGGATGGACAATAGACTGGATGAGAAAGGAACGGCATTAGAAGGATTGCATAGAATGTAGTTGGTGACGACTGACTTTGGAATAAGCAGAAGGGCCCGTGTGCAGATCATTGTTACAGGGTATAGTCTTTGCTAGTTTTTTGCAGATGTGTGTCTGTGTCTTGCTTTTCCTGAGGTCTCACCCTACAGAATAGAGGGTGGTGTCGGTTACACAGATCTTAAATCCCTCTGAGAAGAATTTGTGATTTTGGGAGATATAAATAAACTTGATAAAGGTCATGAAAGACGTTTAATTGATTAAAAAAAAAAATTAAACAATTGCTGTCATCTGCAGTTTCTCAGTAAAATATCTTCTAAATTTAAGTGGTTTGAAAGTCTAAAAGCACAAGTTTTATAGGAAACAAGAAATATTTCAACTAAATAACTGAATTCAAGGAAATAAGAATTCACTAATCATTAACATTTTGCATAAAATAATTCTCCAGTTACAAAATATTGTGACTTTAAAATTAGGAATGGTAAACCCTGTATATGCACTTTACATGCATGTATGTGAAGCGTTTTGTATATGCACACAGAATTCGCATCATTTACCGTGTGTTTCCCCCTGTACCTTAACTTTGGGTCATCACAGTAGAGTGAACAGAAAAATGGGTTGTTTGGAAAGTAGTTTAAAAACTAGTGTTTTAGGATGTATGAAAAGGAATCTACCTGAATTAAGCTTGGAAGGCTGACTGGGGCGGCTGGTGCACTCGGACTCTACTGCCTGAACAGAGAGCCAGTACTCTTGGCCACACAGGAACTCAGAAATGAAGGTCCAGGTTTCATTGGTGCTGAGCTGCACTTTGTGGCCACTGTTGGTCTCTGCAGTCACTATGTAAAACTCAGCAGTTTGACTGGCATTCCAGGTCAGGGATCCCACCTTACAAACAGATTACAATACAAGATTAATCTCACCATTTATACCACTACTACTACTACTACATCATTTGTATAGCATCTTTTAAAACAAAAGTGTTCAACAGAGCAGGAATGAAGACAGAATAGATTGTTTAATATTTTAATATTTCTGGGGGGAGTTGAGAGAAAGATTTTGTTGGAAAAAGGATAAAAAATTCACCTTCATAGTACAGTTCAGGGATGATTTCAAGTTCTGAGGAATACAGGGTGCTGAAATAACAAGACAAAAGTTTTATTATGACAAAGGCTGTAAATAATTTGGCCTCTAAAATCTCAGAAAATACAATAAATGCCCATGACAATTTTCTAGAGCCCGAGGTGATGTCACCAGATGCTTTGTTTCGTCTTACAAACAGCTCAAAAACTACAAATAATACATTTACAATGATATAAAATATAGAAAAATACCAAATCACTACTTTGGAGACCCTTGAACTAGAGAATATTTGGCTTTTTTGTTTAAAAAAACACTTAATTGATTATCAAAGCTGTAGCAGATTAATTTTCAGTTGATCAGTTAATCATTTCAGCTCTAAATTTCCTTTGTTTCCTTTTGTTTATTCATGTTTATGTGTGTCCTGTAAAATTCCCTCTTCAAACTTTGAGCTTTTCACGTAACATTTGAGAGTAGTTTGATTTCTTGGGATGCACAGTGCAAAAGCTTGTTTACCCATTCGTATTGAAGTGCTGCTGCTCGGCATGCTGCTGCACAGGTAGTCGTTGGCAACGACGTGAATGGTGTACTGCTCGCCACACTGCAGGTCGTCCCAGGTGCAGCTGGTGGTGTTGGTGGTGCACATGTGGGTGTGGCCATTCTGTCCTACCGCGATGGCCATGTAGGACTCCGCCCCATCGCTCTTGGCCCAGCTGACCGAGCCCAGATTGTTCTCACACTGTGTAAAGCTCTGCACATCCTCGGGCACACAGGGACCTGAGGAGAGAGAGTGTTATTGCATCATCATGAACTTACTATACTGTATACCACATCAGTCAGAAATCTAAATGAGAAGCATACCTGTCTTGAATTCTTCGGGCAGGCTCACAGCGCTGTCACACTGATCATCTTGAGCTTTTACAGTGAAGGTAAATAGTTGTCCGCAGGGCAGCTCAGCCTCTATTGTTGTTTCATTGGTTTGGAAAAATGTGACAAATCCCAGGTCTCCTGTTGCCGTCACCACATAGACTGATGCCCCTTCAGCTGCCGACCAATCCAACACCACCGTCTCATTGTCACATGAGCCACTGACTGTGAGGCCAGCTGGCTGGCAGGGTTCTGGAGAAGGAGCAGTTAGACAATATCGTTGCACAATGTCCTTAGTGAAATTTTACGTCAGTTCAGTCAGCTTTGCTGCTGAATTGCGACTTCTGATGTGCTCATTCCAGGATCGTAGCAGTGTTGGGCTCTGACTAGCAATTATTATCTTTTGATCAATCAGTCATTTGTTCTGTAAAATGTCATAAAATAGGGTTATTTTAGGGTTAATCCTAACCCTAACCCTTAAAAGCCTGCTTGTTTTGTTCAACAGTCACGAGAAGTGAGACCCTCTCGGTCTGTTGCATGCAAAATGAGAGAAAATTAATTAATTAGAAAGCCAATCCCTCCATAAATCCATTACCTAACTAGTTAATTAATTGATGATCATGGGCCATACCTGTCTGAATCTCCACAGTGCTGCTCATTTCACTGTAGCACATGTCACTGTATGCAGTTACAGAGAATTCATAAGTTTCTCCGCACTGCAGTTTGGAGAACTGGCAGGTGGAGTTGGTGGAGTTGCACTGCAGAGTCATTCCCCTGCTGCAGGTGGCAGTGGCCATGTAGAGCTCCACTCCCTCTCTTTCCTCCCAGTACACGTTGACCGTACTCATCCCACACTGCAGGTCTGCTCCAACACGCACAGGTTTACAGGGCCCTGGACAGCAAACGGTATGAATCTAGGATCAATGGTCTCATTCACTCGACTCGACTCGATGTGATGTTGCTCAACTCACGTGTGCTGAAGGTGGCATTAGTGTGTGCTTCAGTCTGGCAGTGGTCGCTGATGGCTGTGAGGCTGACTTCATACATCTGTCCACACTGCAGGTCCGTCAGGTCACACTGGTGCTCATCGGTCTCACATGAAGCCCAATGGCCATCCGCTCCTACAGCAGTCACCATGTATGAGTTTGCTCCTGTGGCTGAGCTCCAGGAGACTTCGGCTGTGTTGTTGTAGCAGTCCATACTAGCTGCCACATTTCCAGCTGCACAGGGAGCTAGAGACAGAGGGGACGGAAAGACACACAGGACACGGATGCAATTTCTGTCATCACACTGATGCAGGTGTGCTGCTCGTCATTGCAGTTTGAGAAATTTCTCTTACGATGATGTGTTGATATCTCTTTTGGACAGTTTCCTGCTCTAAGGGTTGCTAGAAGTCATTCACATCAAACTGTATATGTGTTCCATCATTGCAGAGTGATTTGCATGTAAAAATGTATGTTGGAGAAAGGTGTACAATCAAGTAAAAAAAAAATCAAATCTACTTAAATAAGAAGGCTGACAAATGTGCACCTCATTCACACTTATGTCAATCATTTG
Source organism: Chaetodon auriga (assembly GCF_051107435.1). NCBI lineage: Eukaryota > Metazoa > Chordata > Actinopteri > Chaetodontiformes > Chaetodontidae > Chaetodon > Chaetodon auriga. The sequence goes on along the minus strand of NC_135076.1, from coordinate 8,984,274 downwards.
CAAGGTCAATCCATAGAGCCACAGCCAGCAAGGATGAGTACACATTCACCGAACATTGGGTACTGGTGATTTTTTAACAGGAGAGTAGCTAATGTTTGCCAAAAAGTTGCCAGATTATTCAATAAACCCCCTTTTTTCTAATTTTTTTTTTTTTTTTTTTTTTTTTTTTGAATAACAGGTCATAAAATCTAGCTCTTAGAAACTGGTAAATCTAATAAGAAGGATACAATGTATGTATGTGCTTCTGTTAACACCCGCCCAGACTCTTTGTGCATTACTTAAATACAAGTCAAAAAGATGAAAGATTCAAAACTGTTTTTGGACAGATCATTCTCTCTGCTGTGTAATAGATTGTGTTTTGTATTATTTCTTAATTTTTTGGGGAGCACAGTGGCCCTGTACTGCAGAACACATGGGAAACCCAGAAAACATAACAATTCACCAAACACAATAGCACTGATGAGACTCAACACAACCAGAACAGATAGGTCAATGATTCCTTGTTCTAAGTGTCTCACTGTCTGGCAGTCTCTGACAAATGGAAGTAGCAGCTTTCACTGTGTTTTCACTCAGAAAACATAATCTAGCATGGAGTTACATGGAGATATTTGCACCTGAAATGGCTAAAAAATAGATTCACTGACGGAGAATTCAGTAAATGAGCGCTCCATACCTGAAACCAGCAGGACAGTAGTGGACATGCTACTGTTGAGCGTCTCTCCGATGGCCATGACATTGGTGTAATAGATGATTCCACAGTGGAGACCTTCCACGTTACAGAAAGTGCCATTAGAGGAGCAGGACAGTGAGTGGCCATCCCGCCCAGCGAGACTAGCCTCGTAGCCCACCGCACCAAAACTGGCCTCCCACGACACGGTTCCCACGCTGTTCTCACACTGCACATTGGTCTCCACGTTGTTGGGCGGGCAAGGCTCTGAGAGCAGAAGGAGAGGGAGACCAGGCTGATGCATGCAAATCTTTATGTAATTATGAATCTTCATATTTTGAATACTTTGAAATGTAATGTTTACATCATCAGATACTGAAAATATGCCAAAAATGAAGCACAGCACAAGTTCAGGCAGAGCACAGAGGTCAAGTTCAACTGGCATTCTGGCTTGATAGAACAGGCTGATGGCTCAGCTGATCTCAAACCATCCTACGGCAGCTGACAGCTCAGCTGATCCTCTGCTTTGCACCTTATTGGCACATCTCAAACAGAGCTCACTATTTAAACTGTCATAGCCCTCTTACCCTTGCTGCTTCCTCTGCAAGCCATTTTAAAACCCACTCCCACCCCAGCTCCACCTTTATTCTCCAACTTTATGCTGTATCGATGTTGTTTCTGTTGTCACATAGAAGAAAACTTGTTATTGTAATTTCCCAAGTTGAAGGTGACGCTTTCATTTGTGATATTTTGTCCGACCAACACCCCAAAACCCATTCATATTTAGTTTATTGTTATAAGAGACAGACAAAAGCACCGAATCATCGCAGGTTTGGTATTTTTCCTTGAAAAGTGACTTAAAAGACTACCAAAATAGTTGCTAATTTTGTTCCAGTCAATTTATCAAGCTCTCAAATCCCAACCAACAACCAATCAGGTGCAAAGATGCATCTTTGAAAAAAAAAGTTCTCTCAACGTGTTTTCTCACCTGTCATAATGATAACCGTTTCGGTCGAGGTGGACACGCCTTGGCACACATGATTGTTTGCTGTGACGTTGATGCTGTACATCTGGCCGCACTCCATGTTGTACAGGGCACAGTAGGTGTCGCTGGTGTTGCAGGAGACCATCAGGCCCTGCTCTGTCACCCCTTCAACTGTGTAGTAATCAGCACCAGCGGTCATGTCCCACAGCACCTGGCCGATTGTCAGGCTGTACTGAGTGCCAATGTGCATGGGGATGCAGGGCTCTGGAAAATAGGATGGAGGAAAGCACTGACTAAAGACACTATGTCATCTGTACATTTGTGGGTAGATGAACGAAAATATAGAGTTAATGAAATTCAAATACGTTATGCAGCTACCTTAAAATGAATACCTTAAGTACTCTAAAAGACTTTTCCAGTAAAAGTAAGTGGGGATGTGCTCCAGGCAGGAAAAAAATACAAACCAAGCCATCACAGAGAAATCTCTATAAACAAGTGTAATTTTTCTTCATTGTAGTGCAACTTTCAGTATCTGCTATCCAGATACTGAAACTCAATCGATCTGTATTGTTTGAATTCATTTCATTGCAGTCAGAATTTTTTCATATTTTTTTAAGAAAATAAGACTTTTAGGGCTCAATAATAGACATAGTCTGTATCACCACATTTAATGAAGAATGCTGTGTCTTCTCTGATAGGACCAAAGGGCAGAACGAAACGTAATGTTTTTTTAAAAAATACTCTGCTTTGAATTCATGTGGCTTCACTCACCAGTAACCAGCTGTGGTGTCATGTGAGCGATGCTGCTGCAGGTCTCTCCCACAGCTTTGACAGAGACAGAGTAGCTCTGGCCACAAAGCAGCCCGTCTAATTCACAGTGGGTGATGTTAGACTCACAGGTCACATTGTGGCCTGATGAGGTGGTGGCCACAACCATGTACATCAAAGCTCCATCACTTGGGTACCACCTCACCATCGCCGTCTCCATGAAACAGTCGATCTCTGCCTTGATGTGTCTCGGTTTGCAAGGAACTGAGAGGACAAGTAAGACAGTTATGACCATCATCACATTAGTTTTCTTTAAATATATTGTTACAAAAGACAGACAAGCTTATACAGTGAGTGTAGCTTATGTTATTGTCTTATTAGATTGTCTATAGGATTAACAGGAAAACAGTGCAAGTGCAATAAGGAGAGATGACACATTTTACTAAAACTTTAACACTAACAGCAATATCTTAAAGAAAAAACACCCATTTCCATTTAAATTTAGATTTTAGAAAGGGTAAATCCTGGTTTTAGCAAAAGTAAAATGCATTTTTTACATTACCCATTCAGATATTGAAAGGATTTCACATTCCTGAGAGATCAAAGAATCTTCTCAACTCCAAGAGAAGCTATGAAACCCATTTACTTCTAGTATAAAATATGAAAGCAAAGATAAAAATAAGTTGCTGACAGCAGAGAGGTCTTTATTTTGAAGCTCACTGCTGTGCAGTATCTGTCACATTAGTGCATTCATTTCTGGTCTGGTCTGATTCCAGCCTCCATCTATAAAGATTTACATATGCCTCATTGACTCTCTGTCCCACCTGAAGGTGTGTCAACCACAGGAGTGGACGGGCTGTCGCAGTATCCATCAGAGGAGACCACAGAGACATGGTAGATCTGACCACAGCCGACTCCTGTCACATTGCAGGAGCCCTCGGTCGTGCCCTGGCAGGTTGTGATCTGACCGTTACTGTCCTGCACTGTGGCGATGTAGGAGTCGGCTCCTGGGCTCTCAGACCAGGACACAAGCAGAGAATTGGCTTCACAGTCCATCACAGATGAGATGTTTGCAGAGGTGCACGGCACTGGTGAGAGGAGATAAATATGATGGTCCAGGCAACAGCTGGGAACATCTAGCTTCTGGAGTGCATGTAACCATTTTATCCATTTAAATACAAAACAAGCAACTCATAAATACAAAAAAACTGTCCTTAAATTAATTTGTGGGGACGAGCTTGTGGTGATGAAAAAGGCCAATCTCAAGAGTTATTACAGCTCAAAACATGAGCTGCTGGGACAAATGCTCTTGGATAAAATCAGCACTCTTAAGCAGAGTTTGGATGTCCAACAAGCACCTTTCATAAACCTGACAGAGACAATGTTCTGCATGAAACAGGTACAGATTGCTTTATATTGACCATACAGACATGTAAGTGCATTCATCTTCTCATTCAACTCTCACCAAGAAAGCAAATATGACTTTAGACTTGAATGCTGCTCTGTAGGCCAAAAAATTGTACTTATACATACTTGGAAATAATAGTATTTGAGAATTCAGCGGTGAAAGTGCCACATACCAGTCTTGACTGTCACACTCTCGCTCGGTTTGCTCTTGCAGTCTCTGTCTTCAGCCATCACAGTAGCTGTGTAATGCTGTCCACAGCGCAGACTCGTCAGATCACACTGGTTCGCGCTGGAACTGCACTCGTCCACGTGGCCATCGGCACCCTCAGCCCTCACCCGGTACAGATGTCCAACTCCCCTGCTGTAGTTCCACGACATGGAGGCCACATTGTCGCTGCAGCTCAGACTTGCTTCGAGGTTCTGAGGAACGCATGGCGCTGAGGGGGAGACGTCAATACAGGAATTTATTTCTCCATTTTTCCATTGTTTTTTTCTGTGTTCCCAATTCTTTCCACCGTTTCTGAAAGAATGTGGATACATGTGTGACGTGTACTGTAGATACTGTACCTGTCCTAACAATCTCCCCTTCGCTCTGGGAGCTGTTGCATGTTCGTCCCTCAGCCATGACAAGCAGAACGTACATTTCTCCACATGGCAGATCGGTTATGTCGCAGCCAGTATCTGATGTGGTGCAGCAGGTGGTGGCACCTCCGTTTATCTGCTCCAGCGTGGCCGTGTAGCTGACTGCACCAGGTATATCTGACCACGAGATGCTGGCCGTGCGATTGTCACAGCCCACTGAATTCTTGACATCCTCAGGAGGGCAGGGAGCTGGGGAAGCAGGAGCACTGTCAATTGTCTTTGGTACAGTTTCAAATGAACTTCATAAGTGCCACCCTTGTAGAGTACAAAGCTCAGATCTGTACTGATATTTCAACAACTCAGACATGGAGAGAGACATTCATTTCTGTCTGCCACAGCATCTGTCTTCATGCTACCACTCGTTAGGAAAGTTCTGAATTCCACACAGTGACTTAACTCATTGTAACAATGTCAGGAGGTCGAAAGTAAAATATTCGTATCTATTCATTAACACATAACATTTCAGATCTAAATTTCCATAGGCATATCTTATTTAATCTTATCTTATTGTACATATCATTCAGATCAATTCTGAAACATCATGTTTTAATGACTAAATGGATCAAATGAATAAATAGAGCTATATTTTAATATATTTTATTATTTTATTGAAATCATAAATAACTTCCTGTTTTGTTTTTTTAAAGTGATAAATACTGTTTTTTACAAGTTTTTTATTTTCATTGCATTTTTCATTTACCTGTCTCAGTTGTGATGGCGTTGCTGGGTGCACTGAGGCACTGCTGGTCAAGGGCCTTGAGGGTGAAGGTCAGGTTTTGGCTGCACATCAACGGCGGCAGACCACACACCCCATCTGATGTGGAGTTACACTCAAATGTCTGGACGTTACCCTGGCTGTCTGTGGCCATGACGACGTAGTCCTCAGCCCCGGCAGACTCCTCATATATCACCCAGGCTGAGTTACTGAGGCAGTCAATCTCCACGTCAGACAGGCGAGGTATGCAGGGGACTGGAGGTTGACCAGGAACAGGTCAGAAAATAAGTTTAGTGATCACAGTCACAGATTTCTCAAGGTAACAAGGATTAATGTCTTTTTTGTCACCTTAAAGAGTTTTTTTTTTTTTTTTAATTTCTGAGTACTGAAGTTATTATGGAATTGAAAAAGGATTTTGGAGATTATACTTGTTGGAGAGTTCATGAAATAATCAGACATTTTAGAAAATATTGCTATTGGCTTTTTTGCTTAAATCTAAAATATCACTGATCCTTGCCTGTCATGATCATTTTTGTGTGGCTGTCTCTGCCCACACATCCGTTCCTGGATGGTGTGATGGTGACGTTGTACTCAGTGCCACACTCCAGTGTGCTCAGATCACAGCCGCTGGTTGTGCCGCTGCAGTTGTGTCGGCGGCCTGTGGCGTCAACCGCCGACACTGTGTGCGTGACCTCCTCCATGCTGTCATCCCAGGTTACAGATACAACACCAGTGGCACAGTTGACAGTGGGAAGGAAGGTCGTGAGAGGACAGGGAGCTGAGAGGAAGGGTGGGAGAAGAGGAGAGGTTGGGGTGAGGATAAAATATGAGGAGCAGAGGACAGAGAAACTCCTTCAGTCTTTTTAAAGCTCTTTCAGATCTGATTGGATACACTGAATAATTCAAGGTTCAATGTTTTCACACAGCAGTAACATTCAAATAGCACAGAGACAAAGATAGATGTACTTTTATTTGTTTGTAATCAGATGTACTCTAACTATCACCTGGAGCTTTACCTACCTGTAAGGACCTGCTCTGTGGGACTGTGGGAGCTGTTGCAGGCCTCATCTTGGGCCACCACTGTAACATTGTAGGTCAGACCACACTGCATGTTGCGTACCACGCAGTGATGCTCGTCTGTCTTGCAGCTGCTAATGTGACCTTTGCTGCTCACCACAGAGGCGTGGAAATGTACAACATGACCTGTTGATTGCCAGGTGACATTGAGGACACCGGACAGACAGTCGAGGTTGTTCCGTATGTTCTGTGGCACACAGGGAGCTGGAGAGAAAGCAAACACAGTGGTTAGTGTATGGTCACAGGTTTGATCCAGCCACAGGCATGTCAGTCCTTAAGGGAGACACTGAACTGCTGGCTGGGCTGTTCAAAGCTTCATTCATAACGCTGGTATTCGAATTCCAAATCAACACTTGAATGCTACACAGCTTTTCTATTGATTCTGTTTCAACCTGGTCTTTCTGCACAGTTGCAGAAGTTTTGGCAACACTTACGTTAGTATTATGCTATTTGTAGAATTAAATTCCAGTGGTTACTGTGTAGGGTTGTTTCAGATTCTGATCTAATTTCCGATGACTTCAGATTGTTGAATTATTGAATAGTGACATATATTTATGTTGACATAACTGACTTGTTTTATTTTGTTTGAGGATTTTTCTAGGGTGATGACATCATAAAATATGACAACAGGCATTCAAAGCTGCATTCAGAAACGTTTTTCGAATTATTTAGTCATTACAAATATTTTGTCCACCCTGTGGCAATAATAACGTATAATCAATACTTGCCTGACAGTGTTACCTACAATTAAATATCACAAGTTACCAAGTCTAATTATTATGGACAGGAAAGTTGTGTTTGAAATTCAGTGTACATGTAATTTAGTGGAAGCTTTATTGGTCATTTTTATGTGATTATACCATCTTTAAAATTATTCTGTGTAGTTGTATGTATTACTGTCTGACACATTTGTTTGTTTGTTTGGATACTACTACTAGGGGGCATCAAAGACAGCCATTTTTAAATCCTACCTACAACACAAGTTCTTACAGTATTCTGCTGTATGTTAAGTCAATATAGTCTGAGATGCTTTAACAGTAAATATATAGTGTCAAGTGCTGGTGCAAAAGACAAATTATGACCTGGCTTTAAATACCTACCTGTACGAATCATTTCAATGTTACTTATGGCCCCAATGCACTTTTCATCAACGCCAGCAACATAGACCTGGTACTGTTGTCCACAGAGCAGACCAGATATCTGGCACATGGTGCTGCTGGTGTTACAGGACCAGCGGTGGCCCTCTGCATTCTCAGCCACGGCCATGTAGGAGACTGTGCCCTGCGAGGACTGCCACGACACCGAGATGTCATTTGATTCACAGGAAGAGTCAACCCTCAGCCGGGTTGGAGGGCAGGGGGCTGGAGAAGTGACAGAGGAATGGTGAGTTCCATTTACTGGATAAACAGTTCAATAATTAGCTACCTAAAAGCAATGGATAAACTGCGGCAGAAAGAAACTGGCATCCAAACTGAATAAAGTAGGTTACCTGTGTTGATTCTGAGCCAGTCCTGGGCAGGACTGGGGCAGTGCTGTCCCTGTCCACTGACGCTCACCCTGTAGCTCTCCCCACAGTGCAGGGAGCTGATGTTGCAGGAGGAGCCATTGGTAGAGCATGTCTGCTGGTGTTGGATGGCAAAGGCATCGGCCGAGGCGTTGTAGTAGAGGATGCCTCTGCCGGGCATCCAGGACACGACGGCTGTGTTGGTGTCACAATCCATGGAAGTCTCCAGGCCACTGTGGGGACAAGGACCTAGGCAGAGAGGGATGAAGAGAGGAAAGGTAAACACAGAGACACAGAGTCTTCGGCTGTGTACAGTAAAACTGAATCCCTGTAAAATACAAAGCAGCTGGACTTTGTCAAACTCAGTTGCTTCATGGTTTTATAAGAACTTTTCATGATCCTGGCACTTAAAACAACAAGTGCACCATGTAAAATATGACTCTTTAGGAGCATCTAGTGGCAGCAATAAGAAACATCTTTCTGCATAATCCATCATGGCTAACTGATAATAAAGCAATAAACAATGCAATGCAATACAATAAAAAGAGACAGGGACAGATTTTCATTATGTTGTTCAAAGAGCCAGTAAAAAATTATAGACTGCACCTTTAAGATGCAGTAAAGGCCTTGAGTTTTGTATTTATTTAGTTGTGTACACTGCTTTGCATCTCCACAAGTGACATTCGCTGTTAATCAGGTGATCTGCTTCTGCTGTATTACCTGTGGTGGTGCTGACGGACTCGCTGATCAAACTGGCACAGGAGTCGTGGTGAGCCATCACCGTAATGGTGTAGTCCTGCCCGCACGCCAGGTTAGGGAAATTACAGTTGGTGTCAGTGCTGTTACATTCAGAGTTGTGGCCGAGATTTCCCCGTGCATACACGGTATAAGATGTGGCACCGCGTGCTGCGTCCCATGTAACCACGGTGATACCAGTCTCGCAGTCCACTCGTACTGTGAGGTGGGTGGGAACACACGGAGCTGGTGGAGAGAGAGAGAGAGAGAGAGAGAGAGAGAGAGAGAGAGAGAGAGAGAGAGAGAGAGAGAGAGAGAGAGGTCGCTTTCAGTCCAGTATTCTGCAAATACTGAACAGAATGATTTCCTGCACCACTCAAGCTTATAGTACATTACAAATTTGTATTTCACGGTTTTGATTAGTAGTGGAAGATAACAAAGTACACTTCCTATTCTTAAGCACAGTAAGCCTTTTTCACAGCAGCCATTTTACTTAAAATGCTGCATACACATAAACAGTATATATATATATCAGTAACATTAATTAAATTGTCTTATTAATGTTAAACTTCACAATATGTATGTACATCTACTGAGGTAAATTTAAATTTAGTATCTGTAAGTACAAAACATTTGGATCTTGATGGTTCTACATATTCACTTTTGAAAACTTGTGTGTCATGTTATGTCACCTGTTGATAAATGGGAATTATCCTCCTCCCTTTTGTATAATGATTCACTGACTCTTAAATTTAAACCTGAAACGTTTCATTTTTTTCTTCAAGAGGTCATTTTCTGTCACACTGGCATTCATAGAACTGTACTATTTCTATCTGTGATAATACTTTTTTGTTCCTGCTTTTCGTGCAGACCAGGAATTAACATTTGTTTTTACAGTTACAGATCTTCTAAATTATTCTTGACTAGATCTGAGAAATTCAAATTCGACTGAGCAGCCATGTTATGCTGACACTCCCTGAGCAGCTAGCTGTTCTTTGCTAAAGTATTAGTACCTGTGTTGAGCCTTTCTGCAACAGCTGGCTGACTGCTGCATGTATCTGTGTGACCGACCACACTGATGATGTAACTCTCCCCGCAGGTCAGCTGGTCAAAGGTGCAGTTGGAGCTGCTGGAGTTGCAGGTGGTGACAATTCCTCTGCTGTCCACTGCTGACACCACCTGGGTCTGGTCTGGCCCTGAGTTTCCCCAAGTCACTAATGCCTTGTTCGTGCTGCACTGCAGATTCACCAGCACCATTTCTGGTTTGCAGGGGGCTGAGGATGAAGATGTGGTAAGTAGGGGTAGAGTGTAAGAGCAATTCATAAATGATAAGACAGGATGCAGAGATATGAGGTTTACATAGATTAAGAGGAGTATGGAGTTACTTTACTATGGTGCCTTTGAAATCTGCTTCCTTTTCTTGGTTTAATAACTCCCACTAGTGGTCGCCCATGCAGCAGAAGCTCCATGTGCCCTTAGTAACTCTTCAGTTGAATGTACTGTAATTCAAGTAACAACTTGAACTTCTTCACCTGACTGTATCGTGTAGTCGGAGCCATCAATGGTGCCACAGTCAACGGATGATGTAGTGACGACGATGCTGTAGCTGAGGCCACATATTAGGTTCTGGATGTCACAGTTTGTGTTAGAAGAGGTGCAGGTTGCACGGGTGCCGTCACTGCCAATGGCGATCGCAGTGTAAGAGTCGAGGTCGCTGGCACTACCCCTCCACTGCACAGCAAAGGAGTTGTCATTGCAGTCCACATCTGCTGCCACCCTGTCAGGCAGACAGGGAGCTGTGGAAAGGAGTAAGAGCACAAGATGTTTGATTCATGATGACTGAGTCATTCATTCATTCATTCATTCATTCATTGGTTTTGAGCTTCAAAAGAAAAAGAATCATTGAAAGTGCAACCCAGATATCTGCAGGGAGAAGCAGGTATTTACCTGAGTCAAAAGTTAAGGATGCTCCCATGCTGCTGTTGCATGTCGCACTGGAAGCAATCACAACCGCTGAGTACTGGTGTCCACAGTCCAGCTTCACTGAGCAGGATGTTGTGTTGGAAGAACAGGAAACTACATGGCCGTGGGTACCAGTCACTGTAGCTGTGTAGGAGATAGCGTGGATACTCTGCATCCAGTTCAGCGTTCCCAAGTTGGTGCCACAGTCAGCTCTAGCAGTCAGGTTGGTTGGAGGACACGGAGCTGGCAGGAAAGAGAGTTTGGAACAAATCATTCAGCGTTTCTCTGAGAAAAACGCCAAATCGTCTGTATTTATGTACCAAGCTGGGATTGAAAATTATACAGGAGTGTAAGAAGAGAACTTTGTTGGATGTGGACACAAGTGAAGACAATATTTTCTTTTTACTTCATGGACAATGAGTTGGTAGTTAAAATATTACTAATTAAATAAAATATCCACATGCATACTTTTTACAAATGCACTATTGACTAACTTCAAGCAAGAAAGCATTGACCCTGACTAAAATACAGAAGCAAAAATGACAAACATTCATTGTTTATAGTTTCTCAAATGTGAAAGTAGCTGCCATTCTCGGTTTTATATCAATATAAACTGAATATCTTTGGATTTTGGACTTTTGGTCAATTAAAAAAGTGCACTGTCACGTGCATTTTTCAGTATTTTCTGATGTTTTATAGACCAAATGATTAATCAGTGAATTGAGAAAATAATCATTAGCTGCTGCCCTCGTTGCCATACTAGATAAATGGACGACCACTGACTGCTCTGTATTGATGATCCAGATATTAACCTGTTTCCGTTTGTGTGGGCTCGCTGAAGACGCTGGTGCACTCAGTGTCTCTCGCGGCGACTGTCAATGTATACAACTCGCCACACTGCAGTCCGGTGAGCACATGAGACGTCTGGCTTGTGGAATGGTTGGCACTCATCCCGCCAGCTTTTTGAGAGTGGACGAAGTAGTCAACACCACTTTCTGGACTCGGGTCCCAGCATACTGTGATGTCATTGTTCATGCAAGTTGTCTTCCCCATCACACCGGTCGGTGGGCAGATGACTGAGAACAAGAGAGACGAAGAGAGAGATCCTTTGAAAATGTTGTAAATGAACTGATTTAAATTGAGATTTTTGCAAAATAAAACCTGTGTGATATTAGTTCATATAATTGTAGTAGAACAGAATAAGAATCATGAAATTGATAATTATATAACAGGTTTTCGCTGATAATCAAGATAAAACATATAAAAAATAATAAGAAAGGATAAAAAAAATAGATTGACATTTGGGAAATACACTCATTCACTTGCATGTGGAGAGTTAGACAAGAAAATCGATGCCACTCTCACGTCTGTGCGCAGGTGGAATGACTAGCTTAGCTTAGCATGAAGACACCAGCTAGCTTGGCTCTGTCCGAAGTTTAAAACATATTCCAACTCAATTATAACCATATTTCTATACAGCAGCTGAGTGCAGCAGCTGTTCTTGAATCTTGTACCTCATTCATGCAACGCAGACAGAACAGAAAACCTCTTGTTACTCGATTACAGTATTCCTTTGTTGTTGTTTGTTAGCCCACTGCCAATTTTCAATAAAATGCTCTAAATTAGCTTTTTTTGTTGTGTTTTGTGGTGATTCATTAACAGTGAAACCAGATACAGACAAACTCAGCTGCTCGTAACTACAGTCTGAGCACTGTGGTGTGTAAGCACTGAATCATTGGGCTGATGAATAAAACGCTGTACAATAAGAAATGGATACAGCACGTAACTCCCTCTACATCCAAAAATTGTCCTATTAACATTTCTATTTTTGTACGGATTAAACAAACATGTTAATTGCTGAGCCTTCGAGGGGTTGGTAGATACACTTTTAAACTTTAAAGAGAGCCAAACTAGCTCATGCTTGGCAAATCTCCTCCTGGCTCTAATCTTGTATTAAACACAAAGTCGTTAAGATAGTTTCCAAAAAAAATGTCAAACTTGTCCTTTGATATCTGCATCTTCATTCTCTGACCTGACTGGAAAGTAAAAGGCAGGCTGGGCTCGCTCATGCAGCCCCTCTCGATGGTGACCACCGTGACGTTGGCCGTCTCGCCACAGTGGAGGTCAGTGAGGGAGCAGCTTGTTCCGTTGGAGGTGCAGGTGTGATTGCGCTTGTCCACGGCAGACGTTACCGCTGTGGCCACATAGAGATCTGCTTGTAGGGCAGCATTCCAGGTCACATGGCCCACGTTACCAACACACTGCAAGGACACATCAACATTGGTGGGAGGGCAGGGGCCTGAAAGACAGAGAAGGAGAGAGGGAGTCAAAATGGATGAGCACTGTGGCATGTAGCAAACTAAGTCAATATTTGATAATGATACAGTAATCACAAGGCACACATTATAAGAAATGAAATTAGCTGCTAAGATCTAGCAGTCAAGGGATTTCTTGGAGTCAGCATCTAGTGGTATATAGAGGAACTGCATCAACATTCAATACGAATGATCAAGATGGAGCATGTGGGTTCAAGTTCTTTAACCTTCATAAAATCACATGTGCTTTATAACATTTTCAAATATAATTTATAATTTACTGACAACAAACCTAATTTTTATATCATATCAAAGTGTGTATTTTTCCACTTCCACCTCACCTGCAAGGTAAGTGTGTGGGTAGCTGTCGAAGCCCTTGCAGTGACTGGAGAAGGGGGTGACAGTAATCACGTAGGTCTGGGCGCAATGCATGTTGGGTAGGTGACAGCTCGTGTCGTTTGTGGTGCACTGTTTGACATCGCCGTCTCTGCCGTTTGCCATCACTTTGTAGGAGACTGCACCGGGACTGTGCTGCCAGCTCACCGCCGCCGTGTTGTTGTCGCACACCAGGGAGCAACTGACATTCATGGGAGGACAGGGGGCTGATGGGGAAACAGAGGGAGAAACACCATGGAGTCTTTAAGTGAAAGCACAGATGTTTACTTACACCATATTTGATTTTTTAGGAACATTTTGCCCGCTGGATTCTTTCACTGGAGGAAGAAAGATACAAGCTACGATTTCTTGTAGTTCTCTCATGGAAATATGTTAAAATCCAGTCTTATCCAGCTGCATTATCATTCAACAATAAGAAAATTTGACTTTGTTTGGGAAGTGTGCGTATTTTTGCACATGCAAGTGCCACTGCAGCTGTGATTGTCTTCAATGATACCTACTGTTGCTAGCTTCAATCATACACTGTGACTGTAAGGTATTAATCACATATAGTGTCAGTTACGTCATTCTGTCGTTATTTTGTCATTGAGGTGGAGATAGGTTGCACACATTACCTGATGATGACCATAGTTGTTGTAGCCCCTCAGTTCACATGACTGTTAACAAGAAATTTAGCTAAAGTCTAGTTTTAGCTATGATACACCTTTAGCCATTGGTGATTAATCTGTATAACTGCATACACAGATTAATCATATTTGTAATTACCACTCACATAATCATTTTGCAGTCAGTGCAACGGTATGTTATAAATATGAATGCGTTTTTTCTACCATTACGGACATCCTTTTTCATTTATTTTCCTGCAGATATCTTGAAACCTCATTGCATTGTGTCATTTATCACAGTGCCATCAAGTCTGAAATATTTTTTCCCAAATCAATTTGCTATCCCACTGCATTGCCATGCAATGATAATGCAGCATTGACAAAAAGAAATATTCACATCTCTATACCAAATACGTTGCTTGCTTGGATCTACAAAATGTCAATGCTTTGCAGTTAAGAAGATAAAACTTGCAAATACACTGGTTTAGAATAGAGTAGAGCTCTGGCTACTTTTCACCCTCATCCACACAGACACACATACACATACACACACACACACACACACACGCACACACACACACACACACACACACACACACACACACACACCCTGTATATGTCCATCACCCAATCCTCGCTCCCTTACCTGTCTGTATTTGTGTAACAGCAGGCACACTGCTGTTGCACTGCTCAGCCACACCTATCACTTTCACATCATACATGTGACCACACAGCAGTGTGGTCAAGGAGCAGTCGGTCTGGTTGGTGCTGCAGGAGGCCATGTGGTCTCCAGAATGGACCTGGACATAGAAACTCTTTCTTCCCAAAGTCTCGTCCCAGCTCAGGAAGGCAATGCCAGTCTCACAGGAGTATGTGTGCTCCACGTTTGCAGGGGTACAGGGTGCTAGGTGAGAGATGAGTACAGATCAGTTCCTGAGCACCTCATACTTGAGTACCTCCTGAATACCTCATACGACCCTGCCAACGCTAAGTTGCTCCAAAGGTGGCCCTGACCCAGAGGTTGACAAACTATGGTATGTATAGCATTAAATGAGTACCTATCAGATCATAGCATGCACACCAACTTTTGCAAGCAACATCCTCAACACAACGATAGTCTGAATTATAACTGACCTGAGACAATCTGAAAAGTAGAGCTGGGTTTGCTCAAACACTGGACTCCTTGTGCAACAGCCTGAACAGTGTAGGTCTGTCCACACTCCAGTTCATCCAGGACACAGCTGCTGTTGGTGGAGGAGCTGCAGGATGTCGAGTGTCCCAGGCTGGAGGTTGCGTTGACCATGACGCTCATGGCATCCTCATCCTCAACCCACGTCACCAAGGCATGATTGGAGACACAGTCCAGGGAGTGGTCCTGGATGACTGGAACGCAAGGGGCTGGGGAGGGTATAGTCACACATTACAAACTGTCTTTTAGAAGAATGTTTTGGGTGAGACACAAAGGACAAAATCCTCTGTTTCTTTTTGCTGCAGATCCTCATCAGAATGAGTTCTTTGTCAAGATGACAAAAATAAAAAAAGTATTTTGTATATAGTTTGTCACATTAGACATACATTTGTGGAGTATTTTTGCAAACTGGGGGGAATTAATATTTAGCAATTAAAATGTGTATGATTCCAATATGTTAAAATTGATTATTAGGCCAATATTTGAGCATTTCTCCTCTAGAATTTTATTCCTGACAGAATAAATAAAACCTGATTAAAAACATTTACAGACCTCTTTTTTTATGTCTGATCAAAAGATTCTGCAAATGATGACACACATCAGTATTTCTGAAATCCTTCCTCATCCGTGCACATAAGCACCACCTTAGTACAGCTGAAATCACAGACAACTGTCCTCCTGCTGGAAGCACTGATTGCATTGAGAGGTTTAAAATACCTTTTACAATCTCAATGAAAACAGGATAAAGTCAAAACCTTCTCTCATAATAATCTAAAAATGCCAGCTCAATATATCCTAAATGAATCTCCACTCTTGTTTCCAAGTAAATCTAAAAGTAGAGATCTCTCTGCTGTCACTGTTTCTTTACCTGTCATTACGTTGGTTTTGGCGAGTATGGAGCTGTTGCAGTCCCCGTCCCCTGCCAGTACAGTCACAGTGTAGTTCTCCCCACACTGCAGCTGGGTCAGCTCACAGGTTGTGCTGGTGGAATTACAGGAGTCAACATGTCCGCCAGCCTCAGCGAGGACTGTGTAATAATTTGCTCCAGCGCTGGCCCCCCAAGTCACTGTCACTACACCAGAGAGGCAGTGCAGAGTGGCGCCCACATTTGCAGGGTCACAGGGTGCTGGAGAAGGAAGGGGAAGATGGGCATTACAACTACATTTATGTTATGTTTTGATAGATAGCATTATATTCAACTTAAGGAATTCAATCCCAAAATATATTTTGACATTTCTGATGTGACTACAGCATTAGCTGTACTTTGTCAGCTCTGCTTTGAGCTGAATGCTAGCAATGTTTCCCAATTCATGAAGCAAATCAGTCATTAAAAATACATCAAGGTACAACGATACTTGGTACAAGGACCAAAACCAACTGTGTGTTAGTCTGCCTCTGTATACTTTCTGACATACCTCCCCTGTTTGTCTCACTCAGCCACTAGTCCACTGGTTCCTACTGAAGATGTAAATCTTGAAAACATAGCACCCATATAGAATTTAATATCCTTAAAGTTTAAGGTGTAAACAGCTGGACACTGTGGTTTTGAGTCAACATTACTCATACAGGAGTAAAAAGTGAATTTGTTGGCGGCTATTTTTAACAGTGGATTAACACACTTTGATATCCTAGTGAGTATTTATGAAAACAGAGGAATGAAAAATGTTCATTCCACAGAAAACACTTGTGAACAGTCTCAATTCATTGTTGGTTTTGGTCTTTTTACGGGAGACATTCATAATAAGAAAAATACAGGATATCAACAGCCATATCCTTTAATTTTTAACTAAAATGTACATTTACCAGTTCTCACTGAGATCACGGCACTGTCAGAGCTGTTACACCTGTCATTTAGGGCCACCACACTGAACATGTATGTCTGAGCACACTGCAGGCCAGGGAAGAGGCAGCTTTGGTCAGCTGAAGGACAGGACGAAGAGAAACCTCCCGCTCCCGTCAGTGTGGACATGTAGGACACTGCCCCAGCAGCTGCATCCCAGGATGCCTGCAACGTGTTAGTGGAGCACTCCACAACGCCTTGGACGTTCACAGGAACACAAGGAACTGAGGGGGAAATGATGTTGGTGGTAAAAAGGCAGACAAGGAGGAACGAAGAAGCAGAAAATCACTTTACTGTCACTTGAGATCGTGCCCTTCACTTTGCTGCATCTCCATATGGTATTCTGCTCAGTGGGGTGAACTGACAAACTTACCAGAGTTAACTATTTCTGGGACACTGCTGCTTCCTTCACATGTGCTGCTGATGGCTTTGACTGTCACAGTGTACTGCTGTCCACACTGTAAATTAGTCATCATACAACTTGAATCCCCAGTCGTGCAGTGAAGTGCAGTTCCATCTCCAGCCAGGGCGGTGGCGCTGTAGTTTACTGACATGGATACAGGCTCCCAGTTGATGGTTAGCATGTTGGTGCTACAGTTCAGGGTGTTGAGCACTCGTTGAACAGCGCATGGAGCTGACACAGGAGGCACGGAGTGAGACTCAGTG
This sequence comes from Chaetodon auriga, assembly GCF_051107435.1. NCBI lineage: Eukaryota > Metazoa > Chordata > Actinopteri > Chaetodontiformes > Chaetodontidae > Chaetodon > Chaetodon auriga. The sequence continues at coordinate 8,966,801 of NC_135076.1, read as the reverse complement.
GCAGTTTGATTACAGAAGAGCTGTAGTAGTTGCAGAATTACTTAAAATGGTGTCAATAGATTTTTTTGGCCACTTGGGGGCAGAAGAGCACCACAGCTCACACATAGTACCGAAATGTCATATATTGACTAAGAAAATAGCGATGCAGATATAACCCTGATGTATATGGTAATTGCACTGCACTATGCTCACCTAATACAACAGTACTGTCAGGTTTCCAGGTTTAACGATTGAGTAGGTTTTGCCCCGAGTGAGATTTCAGGAATTGTGGCCTTTTCTAGCATTGTCTCTTTCAGCACAAGAAACGTGGGTGGATGAAGAGTGTTTTTTGGTTCAGATACAAAATTCACTTTTGACCTTGAAAACTGTAGTTGGCAAATCAATATCACAGCAAAGTCCATTTAGTAGCTGTTTTAGAGCTTTCACTTGCATCACACGATCTGTCTCAGCAGATAGACTGGACGGAGCATCATCCAGAACTGATACTACATTGATATTACATTGATATTACTGACAGCACAGATGCTCTCACCAGTTGTATGCATGACCGGCTCGCTATCAGGACTCTGACAGTCACCATCAGATGCTGACACAGTGAAAGTGTACTCCTCGCCACATTGCAGACCATTCAACTGGCAACCAAGGTCCATTCCTGCGTCACAGGTGACTGTGTGTCCACCTGTGCTCACTGCTTTGCCAGTGTAGGATACTGCATTGGGGCTGCTGTTCCAGGTTAACATGGCAGAGTTATTGGCACAGCTCACTGAGGCATTGAGCTGAGAGGGAGGGCAGGGTGCTGCAGAGATAAGGACACATAACAGAGTTACATATTTTAGAGCTACAAAACACTTCCAACACTGACAAATTCTTGCTCATTTTTACCTGTCCGTAGGATTCCCTCAGAACTTTCATTGCTGTTACAGTTGTCGTCCATGGCAGTCACCCTGACACTGTAAACCTGGCCGCACATGAGGCCCTCCAACCGGCATGATGTCTCATTGGAAGAGCACAGCAAGCGCTGGCCATCTTTATCTGTTGCAGCTGCTTGGTACGATAGGGCACCACGGCTGGCTTGCCATGTTACTTGCACAAAACTCTGACCACAGTTTCTCATCGCCATCACATTAGTGGGCACACATGGTGCTGAGAGAGAGAGAAAACCTCAGATCAGCTCAACAACAGTAACTGTATTCTATACCCACATTTATGTCAGGTCAGACTTACCTGATACATAATAATTTTCATTTATGACTACACATGATAAACCCCTCATGAATGCTTAGAGACTAAACAAAAACAACATTTGCAATAGTGCTCCCTTACCCTGCCACACAGGTAGGACTGAGGGTTGGCTGACACAGGTGCCGTTGAAGGACATCACTTTCAGTGTGTAATCAAGTCCACACTCCAGTGTGTTGATCCTCAGCGCTGGCTCTGTGGTGTTGTAGGACATTTGCTTGTCACTGTTTGAGATCATAGTTATGTAGCCTTCTGCGTTACTTGACGCGTTCCAGCCAAGGGTCAATACCTGTGACCGGCAGTCTAAGGTGGCGTTCACCTTGGGCCCACAAGGAACTGAACAGAGAGAAGAGAGAAAGGTGAGGGCTGGTATCCAAGAGTGACAGCTTTGTTATTCTTAGATTCTCACTGTTCGTGGGGTAAATAAAGTTTGATCTGAGCGTAGCACCGGAATCATGTTTGCAAAGGGTTTGTCCTCTGTGCGGTGGTCATTTTTGAACTTCTCTGACTCATGTTGTCAGGCTCATCTCTGCACTGCCTGAGTTACCTTTCATCAACATAAGAAGCACTTTGTCAAACTCTGCTGAACTTAAACCTTGATTTTTTTTTTTGATCACTTGGATTCAGCTCTACAAGCTGCAAACACAACATTATCACATATAGTGACATGAAGGGAAGAATCACATGTTTCCTACCAGACTCCATATAGATGGCCTCAGAAGGCATGCTGGGACACATGCCATCATGGTGGCAGACAGTTACGGTATAAAACTGGCCACATTTAAGGTTGGGTATCCTGCAGCTAGTATTCGTGGAGCTGCAGCTGAGAAGTCCTTGATCTTCATCCACAATGGTAGCGGTGTAGGAGTTCATTCTGGGCTGGCCATGCCAAGAAATCAAAGCCTCATTGGCTGCACAGTCCAGGGAGGCCATAACATGATCCGGTGGGCAAGCAGCTGAGTGAGGCAAAGGGACAGATGAGTATCAGAATGAAACAAAATATTATTAGACTTTGGACACTTGAAAATGAAACACTGAAATTAATCATGAAATTCAGCAGCTCCACATGTACGTAAATAACAGCAACACTGCCCTTTCCTACCAAAGTTTTAACATTTTAAACATTTTAAACCTTACAACTGGCTCAAAACTTCCCTCAGATGGAAGACGCATGTTCCTGCTTCTCCTTATGATAATTTAAAAGGACACCCGGGCAGTTTCACAGTAAAATGACCCATAAAAAGAAACAAGCAGCCTCACAGTACCTGTCTCTATGGTGATCATCTCACTCTTAGAGCTGTTGCACAGGAAGTTGGAGGCAATGACGTACACCGTGTAGTTGGTGCTGCACTTCAAGCCCTCTATCTCACAGGTCAAATTCATGGAGTTGCAGCTGTGAATGACGCCATTACTGTCAATCGCCATGGCCACGTAGAAAATTGCACTGCCGCTGCTCCAGGTCATCATGATGGAGTCGGCTCCACATTCCTTCACTGCTGATACTTTCTGAGGAGCGCATGGGACTAGAGGACATATCAGAGAGAGAATAAATTAAACCGTCTCACCTCTTAACCCTGAAGTCCATCTTGATGTTAACACAATCACTCACTCACAGCCATAGCTGACTGATGCCTTAAACTTTGCTTTGTCTTTGATAAGGATTAAAACTAGGGTAACAACACAAAAGAAGTATTGATATACAGATATGTGCATACCTCTTTAAACAGCACTAACAGCTTTTCCTCACCTGTCTCAGCCACTGGCCCCAGTGTCCTCGGGCTTGCACATTCATTGTCAAAAGCTGTGATGTAAATGGTCAAGTACTCTCCACAATGGACGCCCTCTATGGCACAGCTGTTGGACATTGAGCTGCAGTTGTAGCGGCTGTTGTTTCCCTTGTTGCCAAAGGCCTCCACAGTGTAGCGCAAAGCCCCCTCAGCGAGGTCCCACTTGCTGAGCAGAACATCTGAGCTGCAGTCAGCTGACGTTTCCAGATTCTGGGGAATGCAGGGCGCTGGAAGCAAATGAATCCAAGGATTAGTTTATTTTACTTCATTCTTAAAAATGCTTGTTTTTGCAATTTCTAAAAGAAAATAACTGAAAATCACAAGCTTAAAAGAGCTGAAATAATATTGTACTTTTACAGTAGGGCAGTCACCAATGTCATTGAATCAGATTTTAAGAGTATCCAACAGAGGGTGCTCACATGATAGTGGACAAGCGTCTCAGAGCCCAGTTCAGGTATTCATTGAGCAAGCACTAATGTTTTGAATTGTGTTGTACAAAAGTTGCAGCAACTTTAAATTATGGAAATCACATTACTGTAATGTACTGCGACCCTTTCTCACTGGTTGCACATGTTTGTTATAAAACGTGTGCAACAAGGTTTTCTGCCTCAGATTGTTTTGTGTTTGAATACTTTACTTAGAGGCCCAAGGAGATAAAATGATCAAATAACTCACAAGACAAATCAGACTTAGCAAAAAGTTACACAAAGTTGTGTTTTGTTACATAAAAGAATGTGTGTATGTACCACGGCTGTAGAGATGAGGTAGTCATACCTGTGCGAATGTCAACAGTGGAGCTAGTCTCACTTCTGCACTCCCCTGTGATGGAGTAGACTGTGAAGTAATAGTGTCGTCCACACACTGTGTGTGTGAAATAACAGGAGTTGTCTTCAGTCAGACATTCCTGGACCATTCCCTGAGTAGAGAAAATCACAACATATCACAAAACGTGCTTAACTACAGACTCCAGAAGTTTGGAATTCCAGGGAAAATGGATATGGATTCTTGTGAAGTGTGGAAACATCAAGCTGCCCTGAGTTTGCTGGGAGAGATGTCAGGAAGTCATAGCTTCCAGCCAGGAAATAGTTGGGCATATAGTATGCCCCGTATAAAAACACACCATGTGTTAATTTGTGAGCTTTAGAGGTGTCAGTGGGTAGATTTTCTTCTCTTGGACAGAGCCAGGCTAGCTATGTCTCTTCATTTCCAGTCTTTATGCAAAGCTAAGCTAAGCCTCTGTTTCAAATTTAACGTACAGGCACGAGAGTGATGTTGGTCATCTCACGTAACTCTCAGTAAGAGAGAAAATTTGGCAAAATGTTGAGGTTTTTTTATTCAAGATAATTTTCTTACAAAAAAATGTATCTTACAGAGAAAAATTTTGCTGCAAACATTTTTGGTCCAGAATACTGTACCTGAGTGTCCACTGCACTGGCCAGGTAGTGGTCTGTATTGTTTGTGTGCTCCCAGGAAAAGACAATGACTTCACTGGAACAATCTCTCAACAACTCCAAGTTCTTGGGAGGACAGGGCACTGAAAAGGAAATAGATATTTATATATTAATCAAAACAGTGTAAACCAGTTTTCATCATCAATCCCATCCACATCACAGAGATAGATAGATAGATAGATAGATAGATAGATAGATAGATAGATAGATAGATAGATAGATAGATTAAAAAAGAAGTAAATGGGGTTAAATATCAACATCAAAGTCAAGTGACTCAAATCCCTTTTCAGGTTAAAACGCCCTGATACTGAAGATTATGCTCCTGTGTTGCTTTTCACTGTACGAGGTGTCAGGTTTAACACAAACACAGGCTCATTCTTAGCAGCCTGAACACAACACAATATGATATAGACAGTGGGGCTCAATGGGAGACCCAGTTTTCAATGTTGACACCTATAGTGATGCACTCAAATAAACATGTGAATTTAGACACCAAACAAAACAAGTGGGCAAAAAAAAGTTGTAAACAGCTATTTCCAAATGACTGCTGACCGATCCGACCTCAGTGATTCTTATCCTGAGGTAAAAACAAATAAAGATTTTAACTTCACAGCCCAATTTTGAATCCACAATGTAATCTTGAATCCAATTATCAGTTTGATATGATTTTAATGTCAGAATTCAAATGTGGATCATATTCTGTGAATATAAGAACTACACCGAGTAAGAACTTTATTATCAATAGACTAAATAAAAAACATGTAAAAACGACGCTGTTTCCTTTTGCTTGTGTCTTTAAGCTGCTGCTAAAAGGTTCGTCACCAGATTAAGTTGTTCAATATTTTCTTTCAAGTATTAAATGGCTGCAAACATCACAAGTCACAGATACTTGTCATTAATTCATATTCGGCATCATCCAAGTTCCGACAGCTTAGCGGCGGCCCCAGGGGTGGGGTCGGACAGAAAATCTCGAGCAGGCTGTCTCACAGAGTATCAGAGTGATATGTGAGATGAAAGGATTAAGAGTAAGCACAAAATACATGACAGGGTGGAGCGCTCTGTCAGCCAGAAATCTAATATCCTGGTTAATGGTTGATTCTCTTCGTTAAATAATTACCAAATCCAAAGCAGGGTTTTGACTTTGTGTTTTGGGTTTAAACCTTGGTGAAGTGGGATGAATCTGCACATATTTCCAGTCACTCTGGAATATTGTTTTTCTAAACTGAGGAATCTGATAATGAGACTGAAAAAATCAACAGATGTGTGAGTTTTCATGGTCTCAGCTGGGTTAATAGGTCTGTGGTCCAGAAAATAAGCCTGATGATGTCACAGTGATGTCATCAGGGTTATCTCAGTTTAAGATTGGAAACTTCACATTTATCACAGAAAGCCTCTGTTACAAAGTTTAATAATAATAATCAGCATCACTGTCATAATAATAATAATAGTAATGTGGAAATGCACTTCTAAATTATTGAATCACCCCTTTAATGGGTAAAGGGAGAAAGGCTGTTCTGTGATTTTTCGCCTTGTCTTCCTGCCTAATTTTTTTAAAAGAAATGTCAGTTAATTAATATGATGGTCATTTAGTTACACAACTGCAGCAGCCTGCATTTTAGTACGTCACCCGTGTGAAAAAAATCCAGCTTCTGACATGATTTGAGAAAGTTTAAATGGAGACGCGAAGAGAACGAAGCCTCTATTATACATATACCATGGACATGTCCAGCACTTTACTTTTTCTGAAGACTGAGTGTAACTTTGGCTCAATCAGTCAAGACTCTGACTTCTCCTGTTTTGAAAGGCGGTGGATCATTCTGTTGTGCACAACAGCTGAACAGATACTGCTGAGTCACTGGAGGAAATACCATCCAGTCCAAAAGAAGTTTACAAAATGACTCAGCTGAGTGTTTATGGGCTGGTCACACCCTCTTCATTGAGCAAACTTTGGAGATTTTGGAGAGGATGTCACTATGTGTGTATACAGGTGTGTATGTCTGATAGTTCACCTTCAGTGACCCTTGTTTTTTTCTTTGTGATGATTGTGTCTCACCTGTCTGAAAAGTAGCCGAGGTGGTGTTCAGAATGTTTTTGCAGTTCTCTGACATGGGTGTTACATGCACCATGTAGCTCTGGCCACAGCTCAGGCCAGTGATCTCACAGCTGGTCCACTGACTGGTGCACGTCAGCTGTGTGCCGTTTTCGCCCACCGCTGTCGCCTTATAGGAGTCCGCCCCGAACACAGTCGACCAGTGCACCATGGCAGAGTGGGTGGTGCAGGTGTAGTCCACGGTGACTGATGAAACTGGTGTTAGCTCTGCAAAGAACACAGTGCACAGTGCAATTACATACAAAAAAAGAAAGTTGAATGTAGTGGACTGACAATTTATGTATTTAAAATCAGAAGCTGTCAGCCAAGAAATACTGATGGGGTGATTGAAGTATCTCATCACTCAAGTCCCATTTTGTGATTGGACAGTTGTTTTTTGAGTAAAAGACTTGACTTGCATTATCTCTGATAGGCCCAACTTGACAATATACTGTTAAAGTTGTATATCCCATATTTAATCACCCGGAAATAGCTTAAAATAATCATCTTAGCTTTCTGTTTGTTCTTAGGGTTTGTGTTTTCGTGAAAATCTCGACAACAAGTAGGTTGTCAGGGCACCTGAATCCTTTTCCCCCTAAGGATCATATTCTGCATGTCTGAAAGGAACACCTCAGAGAGAATAGCCGACCTAGATCCTAATCACTGAGTTATTGATATTGGTTTGGCTCTGCCGACTCACTGTTGGTGGTGTATGTGTGGTCTCTGGGCTCGCTCGGCACCAGGAACATGTTGAATGAGGACACTGATATCAGATAGGTGGAACACGGGAGGATGCCGTGAACATCCAGCTTGGTGTCTGACACATTGTACACAGATGGCGGGCTGGTGGGTTCGTCACTGTTCCGGATGGTGACTTGGTAAATGAGAACGTCTTCCACCGGCTGCCACGTCACCCTCGCTGTATCCGGGCCAGTCTGTGTTGCTGTGATGCCCACTGGAGGCTCCACCACTACAGAGAAACAGAAGGACTCATAGACGTGATGTCATTGACTTGATAATGTACATGTCAGCCAATGTTCAGTATATGACTGAATTTCTTTTTATGTACTAGTTTGAAACCTATTTTTGTGGCCTCCTTGATCTCAAGAAGCAAACAGGGTCACTGTTACCATTCAATTTGCAGCCAATGCCTAGTTCAGCAATGTTAAAGGGTCAGTTCAGATAAATGACAAAAATACATATCTTCTAATTTACTCAAAGCAGTGTCTATGTATACTAAGTTTTTATCTGACAAGGTTTTGAAATATCTGCCTCTGAAACTGCCCCAAATGCAATGAGCCTGAGCAACTGTAATGTGTATGCAGCTAAAAGAATTGAAAAAATAAAAAATGTTTTTGGTGATTTTTGGTGAACTGACAATTTGGAATTTGTATTAGAATCCCTACTGTAGATAGAGGGTGTTGTTTTCAGCACAGATTATGAAGCCCATTGCAGCTAATTTGTGATTTTTGGTTATATAAACTGACTTGACTTGACCCCATATTTAAAATGACCTTGACACTCAAGACCCACTTGAGGATGAGTTTAAAGCAGCTGTAGTAACTTAAATCAGCAGCTACAAATGGACAGTTTTGGCACTTTTAGTACTTCTAACTTATTCTGGGGGTGTAATATTTTAATTGCCTTTAATGCTACATCCATAGGTTCACTTTAGCTGTAGTCACTGTCCATAGAACACAGTAAACCATAATAACTTGACTCTCTGTGATCTGCGTGACTATATGTAGCTTTTCCTACGGTGGCCCTGAAGTGCAAAACGCTAACGCAAAAGAGAAAACACGAACGCAAAAAAGAAAACACAAACGCAAAAGAGAAAACACGAACACAAATGAGAAAACACGAACGCAAAAGAGGAAACACGAACGCAAAAAAGAAAACACGAACGCAAATGAGAAAACACGAACGCAAAAAAGAAAACACAAATGCAAAAGAGAAAACACAAACACAAATGAGAAAACACGAACGCAAAAGAGGAAACACGAACGCAAATGAGGAAACACAAACACAAATGAGAAAACACGAACACAAAAGAGAAAACACGAACGCAAAAGAGAAAACACGAACGCAAATGAGAAAACACGAACGCAAAAGAGGAAACACAAACGCAAATGAGAAAACACAACAACATTAACTCTAACGGAAGAGGTAGGTACCTTCGGGTGGCATGACTTGACGCTGATTGGACGACGTCACTGCCCGTCTCTTTACCAGGGAGTAAACAGCTTCCTTTAAACAACTCTTCAGTGTACGCAAACTTATTTTAATGTTGTGAAAAGTTGACAGCATATCTAGTATGACGTCATATGTATGCCCGGCATCAAAGTACTCTTTGATAATACCAACTAAGTCTGAATCACCAATCGCGCTCATGTTTTGAAACCGATGCGTTGAGGTAGGTTTACTTCCTGGTAAAGAGACGGGCAGTGACGTCGTCCAATCAGCGTCAAGTCGAAGGTACCTACCTCTTCCGTTAGAGTTAATGTTGTTGTGTTTTCTCATTTGTGTTTGTGTTTCCTCTTTTGCGTTCGTGTTTTCTCTTTTGTGTTCGTGTTTTCTCATTTGTGTTTGTGTTTCCTCTTTTGCGTTCGTGTTTTCTCTTTTGTGTTCGTGTTTTCTCATTTGCGTTTGTGTTTCCTCTTTTGCGTTCGTGTTTTCTCTTTTGTGTTCGTGTTTTCTCATTTGTGTTCGTGTTTTCTCTTTTGTGTTTGTGTTTTCTTTTTTGCGTTCGTGTTTTCTCTTTTGTGTTCGTGTTTTCTCATTTGCGTTCGTGTTTTCTCTTTTGCGTTCGTGTTTTCTCATTTGCGTTCGTGTTTTCTCTTTTGTGTTTGTGTTTTCTTTTTTGCGTTCGTGTTTTCTCTTTTGTGTTCGTGTTTCCTCATTTGCGTTCGTGTTTTCTCTTTTGCGTTCGTGTTTTCTCATTTGCGTTCGTGTTTTCTCTTTTGCGTTTGTGTTTTCTTTTTTGCGTTCGTGTTTTCTCTTTTGCGTTAGCGTTTTGCACTTCAGGGCCACCGTATTTTCCAGCCATGAAGCTAATTCATTAACGCAAAAAAAAAAAAAAACTACATTTACATCAATGATTAATAACTATAATATCACCTGAACATTATCTGTTAAAAATTAGAAACTTGACTGAGTAATATCTCCTCTTGGTCATCAATCATCCACGTGCATTAAGTGAACTAGCAGGGTTTTGAGGTTCTGCTTTCAACATGCAGATCAACTGGTCAACATCCCGCTTTCCTTAAACAGTTTTTTTAGGCTCCAGGTGGACTGAAACTGATCACTCACAGGTCGTGATGGTCCTCACTTTGCTGCTGTCTCCATAGCCGGCATGGTTAACTGTGTAGATGTAGCAGTCGTAGTTGGTGGACGGATGCAGGTTTTCCACCACTGCGGACAAGCTGGTGTAGGTGAAGTTGAGCGTCTCTTTGGTGGTCTGAGAGCGCACCAGCAGGTAGTACTGGTCCGCCGAGGGTACTTCAGTCCATTCGACCATAATCGAGGTACTCGACAGTGACCGGCCAACGACTATCTGCGATGTGTCGGGGACTGGGGGAGAAGAGCAGGGGGAGAAAGCATCGTTTAGGATGCTACATAGCTGCGTTGCGTAATTGCGGCCAGAATGCACCATAATTTGATACATCTTATTATGAATACTTTTCGGTTCAAGTGACTCTTCTGGAGCTGCCTTTATAAAGAATCTTTTTAAATTGTGTGTAAATGTGATATATGTTTCTAAATGTATGTCACAATTTGAACCCTGAGATTCCAGTAATTCCAATCGCACATTTTAAGAGGTGTTTTAACTATTCTTTGTAAATGTTGTGTTAACCGTCTCCTTCTTTACCTGTGGACGCTATACCTGTATCCACACAGACCACAAAGTAGAACTGAAAGACTTTGAGAGTCACGTTATACTCGGTTCCTGGTCTCAGACCCTGGACATCCTTCTGTGTCGCGGTGGCTGGCAGGGTCACCACGACCGGTGCAATATTTGTATTGTTTTTCACCCGAAGGTCCAAAAAATAGTTTGTTGCGGGATTATATTTTTTCCATTTTACCATCATTGACGAGGCGCCTGAGGGATTCGCTGACAGGATGTTGCACCCTGTAAGAAGAAAAAAAAAAAAATACACGGCAGTGAAAACAGGAGTTGTTTAAGGCCACTGAGCAATATACTATAATATAATGTAATATAATAAAACACACATTTCTTTCCAAGTTGTGCCAACACACACGTAGTTTTAAAATATTATTTAAACTGAATTTCTTGGTTTACTTACCTTCTGCGCTGTAAGGTATCTGTAAATCACAAAAATAAATCAATAACATGCAATGAACATTCTAAAACTATATCCATACTGTTGAGTTTTACAGGTTTTAAAATTAAAACATGGTATTTACCTGAGTTAGAGATACCAAAGCTAACGAAAAGCCTATGGCTCCCAACAATCCCATCTTTGACATTGAGTGCGGGATAACAATCAGTTTAGTATACAAGGGAGCCAAATACAAAAGGTGTTCTGGGCTTCAGCCCAGTATGCATGGGAACCAATCAGTATTCCCCAAATGGGGCCAGGCTGTCCCACCAACAGCCCCAGGCAATCAGGAGGGAGAGATGGAGGGCAGGATGGATGGATGAGAGTTTGATGAATTTACCTGAAGTCACAGATGAAAAGGTCTCTCTATCCTCTCTCTCTCTCTCTCCTGTGTGTGTGTGTGTGTGTGTGTGTGTGTGTGTGTGTGTGTGATATTATGCATCTCTCAGTTTGTATAACATCAAGGGAATTTTGTCTCATAACTGATTGGTCTGTTTCATTGTGGCAGTAAGTTTCCAGCAGCACGAATATGTTCCTGTGTGTCCTATGTTGCTCTTATGTCTGCAATTTGTAAACTTGAACAGGTCTTGTCTTTGCTTGTTTTTGAACAGCGGTGTTCGATGTACAAAACCTCTAGTGAAACTTTCAAATGCATTTATGTTATGAAACCGCTGAAGTACACGATAACTCTAAAAAGAAATCTGAATCCTCGTTTTATCAGCTTGATACTTAATAACCTTTCCTAATTATCCTAACTTTCTGAAAACTTCTGAAGTCTGATGACATGTTTTCATGTCTCATTAACGTTTTGCAGTCAGATCTCAACAACTAAGGTTGTGTTAGCTCATCATCTCATCATTTACTGGCTTGGCTACAATATAAGACAGAGCGTTGAGCATGAGAACCTTGAACATCAGATCCTCACAGAGAAAATGGAGAAACACTGCAAAGAAATGTTCAATATCGTGACATCATAGTTCAGACTCATCACCAAACTGCACTTTGATGAGTTGTACTCACCTATACAAATCAATAATGTAACACAACAGACTCAAGGGAAAAGAAAGGAGGTGATCCACTTTTAAGTCCAGTGACTCAGTTCAAACGGACCCCAGGTGCTTGACCAACTTCGATCTTATCGCAGCAATGCCATAACTTTTGTATTCAGGGGCCACAGTTAACATGTTGCTTCAACTCTCCTGACCTACTAACACAACCTGTCTCCCATGAATAGAATCATCACTCAGCATCAACCCAAGCAGGAACAAGCTGAGCAAAAGCTGTCCAGACATTAAACATGTCATCCTTTTGTTTTCTGCCATACTGTTTATTTCTCTCTTTCCTGTCAGAGGTCTGTATTTTATTTCTGTCTCTTTCCATCCTTCCCCCCCATCCAAGCTACTGTAAATAAGAAAAATCTGAAGGCATGCTCCGGCTTCACGCATGGCCATGTTTCTGTGTTAACTTTTTTTTCCATCCCTTTAACAATACATGGGAAAACAGTGAATGACCTGAACCAAAGAGATAAAGGCTTGGGAGGGGCCGCCCAAGCAAAGGAGACAAGTGACACTGAAACCAAAGTCAAGAATGCAAACTTGGGAATTGGGACTCCATCTAAACGGGCTGTACTTTACATGTGCACACAACACATGACGCTTAAAACTGTTAGTTGGGTCTCTTTTAAGCTGTTAGCTTGTAAAGGTTTGGTAATGGACTCTGATGAAATATGTTATTTTCCTCCATAGGCTAATCCCTCAGCTGGCTTTAAGTAGGCTACATGCTGGGCTGAAAAGGGCCTTTTATCACAGGAGAATAAAGGCCTATCACCTCCAAGCTCTTCGTCGGTATTAGAAAAAAGGAAGTCAACATGAAAGTGGATACGGGCCATGAAGCTGCCAGGAAACCTAAGCTGCCCCGCTTAAACAATAGAGCAATTTTGAAGCACAGCGAATAGGGACAAGTGATGTGAGCATCTTGATATTTTATTGTCTTTTTATGTGGCTGTGTGCTGCACTAGACACTGTTAAAGGTCGCAGGTATTGGGCATGTTATGATGCAACTTCCCAGAAATGTCTCAAGTCATTTTAGTCACAGCCTTGCCTGCACCTGCTCCAAAAACAATGTTGAGACAACAGTCATCAGAACACAAATAGAGTTTCACATCAGTTTCACATGCAATAAATTCAGAGAATCTCCAGGAGGATGAAGAAGAGAAACATCTGGTAACTGAAGTCACAGTAAGCGGTGTGGTATCCAGTCAGCACTGATTCGGTGTTCTGCAAGTCAAAACACTTCTAGATATCTTTATCAAAAGTGGGATAAATATGTTTCTCACCTGAAAATCACATCTTACCCCTGTTTGGGCCACTTTGAAATGACGGTGTGAGTGTCTAAATGCATGCTGAAGTACAACTAATTTAAGTGCTGTTGAAACAATGATTTTGTGCTACCTAGACGTCTTAAAACCTTTCAGTTTTCAAATTAATATAGCCAACTTTAAAGCTAGATGTCCTGATGATGATTCTCTCGATCTGCAAATCATCTGACTAATGCTTCCCGTGTATTTGTACAGTAACATGGATATGGTTACTGTACTGATGTCATTTTAAATCTGTTTGATACTGATGAGCAACTAGTTTGAGCAGCTCTGGACCAATTGGAGCCAATAGGTCCTGAAAGGTGATCCTTCTGAGGTGTTGTCGCTGTGTTGTGTATGTGGGCATGTTGTCTTTCAAAGGTGGTACATTTGGGACCATCTCCAGACTACTGGAGGTTACTGTACTGTTTTTTACATTGCATACCACATACTGTATTACATTCATATATAATCCAGCATGCTTTAGTGGTTTGTGGCACAAAGACACATCACTCTACAGCACAGAATGAGATGGGCAGCATCGCTTTTCCAGCTCAAAATGAATTACACTGCAGTTTTTGGACAGCTGTGACCCTACTGAACTGTTGTTGTTGTTGTTGTTGTTGTTGTTGTTGAGTGGAGTATTGAATGGTTAACTACTGGGTGACGTGTTGAGGTATACAGATTGAAGAATTTCTTGATGTTGTGAAATAAAGCTTTTTTGAACATTCATGCTATTTTCTCCGGACCTGTACACAAACAAAATGAGAACATCCTGTCATATTTATCTCATGACTATATGTCACTGTTTAATTGTGTGCTGTATCAATTACTTAAAAAAAAATAGAGACTTTTCAGACTTCATAGAGATACTGAGCTCTCTGAGTGCTTTCAGCATAGAAAGACAAAAAATCTGCTAACTCTGAGGGGTTGAGTTAGAATTCACTCCTGAGACCGTGTAACTGAAGTAAATTCATTTGCTGCAATGACAGGCGAGGCTGACAAGCCCATTATCGGCCATTCCTTTTAACAAGCCCAATCCCAAACCATATTCCATTAGGATAATTCAAAAACCCATTTCTATCTAAAGTAATATCCACAAGAAACAGAGACAATATTGTCCCCTCTTTGACAGAAAACTATAGAGGCATCTGATCGGATTACTCATTATACTGCGATAAAACATCATTTGCAGCTCACCATTATGGTATTAGATCAGATCAGATACCTTCTATAAGGCCTCAGAGGACAGTCGCTTGTCAAAAGCAAGTTTGTAAAAGATCAGGAAAACTAGAGCACTGTCCATGAGTGGACCAAAGTTTCATCCAAAACCACTTCCGGGCATCTTTTATGATCATTTTCGAGAAAAACGCACAATAATTTCTGAAAATTTTGATTTGCCATGTACAGTGAGGCATCGGCAGTTATGGCAAGAAACGTCAGATAAACAATGTAACTTGGCGGTTTCCTACAGTGGGATGTTATGTAATATGGCTAAAGAGTTGGGTGGGGAGATCTGCAAGATTGGTGCATGAGTCATATTCCACATTTTAACCGTGAATAGCAACTATTCCCCACTGAGAGCCACCACAGTATCCTTACTGATAACCTATACTGTTATAGAGTGCAATGGGAGTAATACCAGAAGTAATTCCTTTGTGTTTTGAGGGACTAAAGCCAACTGAAACCTGTGTTGTGAAAAGGGGCAGGGCGGCCCATGTTTCTGGGATGGGTGCCCTGTGAAGCTGGTGGATATCTTGAGGTCACACTGGCGCTTAACCCCTGCACTGAGGCGAAGGAAGGCTTTATTAGCCCCTCTGGATTCAGTTATCTTTCCCCTGCACCCATGTTAATGACTTACTGTGACATCCATTGCCATGACCATTAAAATGTGAAGCTCAGTGCTCCAGTATTTCCATGCATATGAGTTCTGGTGAGCTCATTGCTTTTCTTGTCACTACTGAGAAGCGCATAGTGATTTACGAAACAGTTCAAAGGATCCTCGTGTGGATCAATATATGGTCAACCTTTGAGACACAATTTGGGTCTGCAGATCAACAATGAATATATACACTCCTGTATGGATTATGACCACAAAGAAAGCCTAGAGCTGCTTTTACTCAAGAAACTGCTCCAAATTCTAATATTTTTCCAAAGACATGGGTTAGTCTGCAAAGCAAGTTAATCTGGTATCCCTTACTTATTTGATCTGCTACAGTTTCTTCCTGTGCTTCTTATTGAAAAAACCCACCACAAAACATGTTTTTTAGTTTCATTTTAACAGGCTTTGATAAGGTCAGCTGATATTCTTAGTGACTGTTTATACCTTTACACATATACACCCAGATAATATGCACAATATGTGTAATGTCAGCATAAGGTTCCATGTCATTTAATTATGGTGGTGTGAGGAGTGTGATATATACATATGAACAGACAGACAGATTTTCAGTCTATTTTTAGCAGGAGGGATGATCCAATGGGAGCAACCACACCTTGCCACTTGTCACTGTAACTATGAATTTTGACACTAGAGGATGTAGGCTACACTATAATAATGAATATACTTTTATAGTCTTTATACAGTGTAGAGAAAATTATAGATCTAAGGTGAAACTGGCAGAAGGAAGAGCTGGAATGAGAGAAAAAGGCCCAATTACAAAACCATCTCCTATTGCTGACTTTTCCATGGTCGGGGCCACAGATTCAAACTTGTACAAACTTCAGTCAGAAAAAGAATAATTGAGTCGACATATTCAACTAAACAACCCCTCTGTCTCGGCACTCTCTCTGTCGGGGGATGGCAGGTTAACAGGGGGGATGCATTTTGGTCATTTTGCCCCCCCACCCCCACCCATTTCAACATCATCATCATCATCATTTCAACATCTATATTAATAGCATAACTGTACTTGTAAGTAATTTAATGGTAAATGGACTATATCTTATATAGCGCTTTTGTAGTACAATGAGCAGCACTTTTACAATACAAGTCTGCATTCAGTCACTCATTCATACAATGGTAGCTAGGCCAACTGCGGATACTTCGACACATAGATCGAACCACCAACCATCTTCACTACTGCCACAATTAATTAATGTGTGTATGCTCACACCGATGACCTTCAAGGGCATACTGTTTTTTTTTATCACCAGATGAGTTTAATCCCACAACTTCAATTTGTTTGATTGGTAAGATAAATCTATGAAGGTCCCAAAACTGTCTGCAGTTGAAAATGGACAAATGTGTGGCCTTGGTAAATGTGCCTAAAACACAACACAAATGAACAGCTAAGAAAGGTTAGACAACAAATAAACAGCATTGGTGTTATGACCAGATTCATCATGTCTGCCATGTTTGAAAAGTTGTTTTCTATCATTCCAGGAACACTGACACACAATTGGATTTAATTTCATGGAAACGACTTTTCCCCTGCTATAAACACCTCATTTTATTTATTTGTAATCCTGTTTGTTAAAGACTTAAACTGATGGTGGACCTCAGTACACACATCTATTGTGTAGATCTCCTCAGGGATTCTTTATATCCCGAGCCCTTCACATTGGTCACTGGGAAATTACAGGTAATTTATCCAAATCTCTGATTGGCTGCCTGACTTGTCCCAGTGATGAAACTAGACACCTTTGCACCAAAGTGTCCAAGCATAAATATAGCTTATGAAACATAAAAGATCTTCCAGCCAGGTCTCTTTCCTTAAAGCAGCAGAAAAACGTGGTGAGTGTGTGCAGACTAAAATTATGTGCACTCATCCTTTAAAAAGAAAGAAAGAAAAAGTATGTGTGAACAGTATTGTCCAATGAGATCTTCTTTGTAATGAAATTCTTTGTAAATAACATCTTATCAAATTGGCTGTATCTAATTTCCATGCCAAAGAAAATCCCAGGTGAAAGTTTCAACAGCACAGTTACAGACAGACAAGATTAAGATGAATTAGCTCACTCAATTATAACAAATTTAACTCTTGGTGTCCTCCCTTTGATTTTGTAAAGCATGTCTGTGTGCAAAACAAACCAGGAAACACAAAAAATGATGCTTGGAATTCTTTATTAACTGTAATATGCATCAGGTTTACACAACCACAGTGACACATATTGCAAACAGTTAAAGTCTTCCTGAGAACAAGCAGCAGCACAGTGTGGACAGTGCACGCTGCAGGGCGAGACACAAAGATCAGCGTCTGCCGCTTATCCTCAGGAGGCTTCCTATTTAGGGCTGGTGCTAAAAAATGTGTTTTAATTTGGTCAATTCAATTAATAATTCTTAAAATGGAGGGGCAAAATGTTTCATTGGTGGTTTTAAATGTCTGTTGGGGCTCTGTTACTGATTCACCAATTGATTTTTTTTCTTTTTTAATAAGATCATTTATTTGGAGTCTTTAGTAGCTCAGAGATAAGATAAACTCCAAATTAACCTGTTGCACCTTGAATCATCATAGAAATTTAGTTCTGGTTTGTTCTTTTTTTACATTTGCTAAATCCATACCATGATTTTACTCTTGTCGTTCGCTTGTCAGTGTCTTTGTCACACTTAAGTGCTTGATCGTGTTTGCTGAGGGCACAGTGAATGTTTTGTTTGGCGCTGATACATGAACATCTTTTAAAGGCAGCTTGACAACACTGAACAACATCTAATTTCTCATTTATTTCTCATTAATCATCACATTGTCACCAATGTGTCATGGCATGTTTATTTTTGGTCAATAGTTGTTCGTCTTTTTAGCTATGAGCATGGCTTTATTCCAGTCGAGCAGAAGTGATGCAGGAGGAGGAGGATGAAGAGGATGGGAGTGTTTGTTGTATCTGTGGAGAGGAGGACAAGACAAAACAACAAAGATTCAGCTTGCAGGACTTCTATATTTACTGTAGTAATTCACTAAAATTTGACGTCTTAAAACAGCAAAGCCAGGAGTCGGTGATGGATTTATTTTTATGCTGAACTGTTAAAAATGCAAGTAATGTTTCATTCTGACCAGCAGAGGGAGACATCAATGCATAACAAAGCCTGACCATAAGAAAGGATGTATGCTCTCTGACATGACCAAACTGGATACTTTGTCACTGTCTGCAAAGTCAAGCTTATACTGAAGATGTATTACATTACAGTATGATGACTGTACATTTACTTACTCCGTACTAGTCCACACTTCTCTTCCCTCTGTAAAGCACTGGAGAAAAACAGGTTGAAATGATATTAGAAAAATCCTACATTTGAAATCTTTTGCTCACTTACCAACAAGTGTCAGTGTGTGGTGTCTGTGATTTTAACTTCAGAGTGATAACATACTCACCCATGCCAACGTTACTCCCCGAGCAAGTGACTGAGAGAGCAGAAACAAAAGAAAGTGTTGTCATCCATATTCATCCATGTTTCAGCTGCATTACATGTTATTTCATTCTGTAATCATCTGAAATGGTATACCTGAGTACAGTCTCTGCGGGCAGAACATGACTTTGCTGCCCTCTGGTGTGACTGGAGCCACCACTACATTAAAGGCGTCCCCACACTGGATGTTGTCAACGTCGCAGCTGTTCTCCCCGGGAGATGCAGTGCAGGTGTAGTTGTTGCTGCTGCCCACCATCTCTGTGATGTAGCTGTGGCTGCTGCCAGCGCTGCGCCAGTACACCCGCACAGAGTTACCAGCCAACCTGTAAAGCCTGACACCTGACGGGCAGCAGACACCTACGAGAGAGAGATAAAAATCCAAGATATGGGCTGATATTCCTTTTTTCCATAGATACATAACATAAACAAACATAAGTATCTTTTAGTTAGAGTTCACTAGTGAAAAAGTTTACTAGTGGAAAAACATTCTTCTGGGTATGCATACTCTTTTATAAAATCTTTACTTGTCACTGGCAGAAAACACTGTCACTCACTGGATGAGAAGCCCTGATAGGTGCAGTTTGAGCTTCGCCCGCTGTGGCTGAACGCCTCCATGGTGACGGTGTAATTAGTCCCACAGGTGATGCATCCCATCAGGCAGTGGGAGTCCTGAGTGTGGCAGCGGGCGTGACCACGTGGTGATGTCAGAGAGGTGATGAACGAATGCGCCCCTTTGGAGTGAGACCATGAGACGTTGGTCATCGCCTGAGTCACCTGATCCACTGTTAGATTCACCGGGCAGCAGGGCTCTGGAAAGGAAGATGAGACATGTGGATACAAGGGGTAATACAGAGTGTGGCTTGTACCAGAAGTTGTCGGATAAATTGTTGGGCTCATACTGAAGTGTCTATAATGAAAATGAGATAGCTGTTGACAGGCAATAATAGAGCCTGGGGCCAAATACATATCTGAATGAAAAAAAAGAAGAACATTGTGGATGTAATCGGAGCAGACCTGATTTTGTTTGGCATGTCTCTTACGAAAATGAGAAAGCTTTGACCAAAATTTGAAACGCTCCCTTCACCCATTAGCATGCACTTTTGATACAGTCCCTAACGCTTCTCCTCAGTTTCCCATCTTCTGTCACCAGTTTTCATATTGGATCATGAGGTAAAAGTAACACGTGCATCTTCAGCCAAGCTTTACTTGACACCACACAACTAATCTGGATTAAAAGGACAATTTACTGGTGATGTCACCATCTGTACTTTTTAATTGAGTCACTCAATCCAAACTTTTGACCACTCACCTGTTTCCAGAGAGTCAGAGTAGCTGGGTAAACTCTGGCCGGCGGCACTGGCTGCCGTAACGCTGACATCATAGGTGGAGCCACAGGGAAGGTCAATGATGTCACAACTGTTTCCACTGGTGGTGCAGGTGTGTGTGCCGTCACCTCCCGACGCACTCACAGTGTACGTAGCAGCTCTGTTGTTTGCTGTCCAGCTGACACTGACGCAGGAGGAGTTTTTCAGATTGAGCATCAGATTGAGCGGCATGCAGGGAGCTGATGGAGATAAGGGAAAGAAAGAATTTTAATGATAATTGTACCTTTGAGGGTCCTACTTGCAGTTCAAGCATTTATTCACTACTCATAATTTCTGGTCATTTAAGGAGGCAATACAATAATAATACAAATTACACAAGCTTTTAGTATCCATGCTTTTTTTTTTTTTTTTTACAAAAGTCATTACACACTCACTTTATTAGCTCCACCTGTACAATCTAATGAAGTCCAATAAAACAGCTCTGCCATGAATTCTACTTCCTAATCATTCCTTATGTAAATGAGGTGGATAAAATATTAGAAACACCTGTAAACACGAAGTAGAATTAGCACCTGTCTGACTGAAAATGTTGTAATGAAAATGGGGGTGTTTACCAATGAAATGTAATATCTCCAGGTTATTTACCTGTGTCTTTGGTGTGAGCTGTGCACGCACGGTTGCATCCACTAATTTCATTGCAGGGTGTCACCACCACACTGTAGGAACTGTCACAGCTGAGGTCAGAGAGGGCGCACACCGGTGCCGTGTCGTTACACAGGATAACCTCTGAACTGTCTGCAGCTCGAGTCTGGTACAGCTCTGCCCCCCGCGAGGCTGTCCACATGATCTCCAGAGTGTCAGTGCTCACCGCTGAGACGGAAACACCCTCAGGACAACAGGGCACTGAAAGACACAGGTGATACAAACAACTAAACATTATAATGATCGTAAGCTGGAAGAGAGGAAAACCAGCTTCACAGTGACTCAACATCTTTGAACATATCCCCTCAGCTGCTACTTACAGGTGGTGTAGTTGAGAACCTTTCCTTCAGGACTTCTGCCAGCCTGGTTGAGAGCAAACACAGACATCAGGTATGTGTAGCCACACTCGCAGTGGTAGCTACAGTTGTTGCTGGTGGTGTTGCAGGTCTCCTCGCTGCCGTCGGCTCTCTTGATGAAGGCCGTGTAGCTGTCAGCGTGAGACACCTCGTCCCACGTCAGCGTGCAGTTTCCTTCTGACGACTCCACTAGAGCCAAAGACTCTGGTGGGCAGGGGTCTGACAGGACAGGACAGGACAGGACAGGACAGGACAGGACAGGACAGGAGGAAGGTCGGTCACATTCGTTTACTGACTTCATTAAATTCAAGACTATTTCCTTAAACTGCTCAGTGATTGCTCATAACGTCCTAGAAAAAACAGATAGTTACCTAGTTATAAACAGTACCTACGGTATCTATCAGCAACTACATACACATTGATAAATTTCTGTAGTGTCTGTTGTCTGTATCACTTCCCAACCAATTTTATCCCACTGATATTTGTGTCGTATTAAAGTCAAAACCAGTATCTGGAAAAAACAGAACAAACAATATCAGTCGATATAACTGTGTGGCTCTGATCGGAATCCAGTCTCTACCACTCACATGTGATGAACACCACGGGGTTGGATGGGTAGCTGGGCCCGGCCTCGTTCGAAGCGGTCACCTGGATGGTGTGAACCTCTCCACAGCTCACTGCCGACAGGGTGCAGGAGCTGGAGGTGGAGTTACACATGAGGTTCTGGTCACTCGTCACATGGTACTGGATGGACCCATAGACCTCCTGATCGAGTTCCCAGGACACAGAGAGTCCGGCCACATCATTACTGATCACCACAGAGACGTTGACGGCAGATGGTGTTGGGGGTCCTTTCAACACACAGCAAAAACAGCCAATGATCCATCAAGTGCACATTAAAACACATACACACCCACTCAAAAACATAAGCAGAAACATACATGATGAACATTCTAGTGTGAATTTAGAATAAGATATACAGATAGACAACAAGTCGATCAAATTAAAGTATAAAAACAGAAGTGTCTCAATGTCTCCTTACGTGTTGTCTGGTTGACGTACAAACTGCCCTCTCCCTTTCGGCCCTCAAGGTCCCAGGCGAAACCCCTGATGATGTACAGAGAGCCAGCATCCAGGCCAGAGATGGTCATATTGGTGTTGGAGGTGTTGTGCTTCATGTCAGTGTGTGAGCCCAGCTTGTATATGGACAGGCTGTACTGCACAGCGTGAGCAACAGGGGCCCAGGATACAGTGATGGTGTCATTGCTGGGGGAGGAGGTGGTGGAGATCTGAGGAGGAGGCAAAACTGTGGAGGAGAAGAAAGTTTGGCAAGTTTTACGGAGGTTGTACATGACCACTATTAACAAGCCAGGAAGAAGCACAATCAGTTCATGAAATAGAGAATTTCAAAATTATTGGATGGTAGGAAAACTCTGTTGGGTTGTGGTCTCCAAGATTTTTTGCCTGTCTGGACTTTATATAAGTTCAAGACCCTGAAAACTTTTTTTTTTTGTCAGTCAGCCACTTACACACTATTTTCTGTGTACAGTTTTAGTAATTCAGCCATTCAGTCAATATTAATTTTTTTTTCTCCTTGCTCTTCCCATTTGTCAAAGTGGGTGTGGCTTAGTTGGAAAAGGTGTTGTCACACATTTCAAAGCACCAATCAGGACAGTAGTCACAGATGCCAGCGGTAATGTCAGTATTTGACCCACAACACCTGCTCTGTAGGCAATTATAGTATGAAAATCACCGTTTTTATGTTGTTTTCTGACTAGGTGAGCATTTCAGCTTAAATGTGTCAACTGAAGTTCAGAGGAGAAAATCGTTAGGCCACAAGTTTTTTGTTTCCAACATGTGACTGGAAAGTATGTTTTTATATATTGAAGATGTAAGGATATACAAATTAATGTATGTTTTATTTCATTTGAATCAAACACATTAAGCATCCTACGACTGTGAAATAAAATTAAATCAGAGATGAACAATGGCAAAGAAAAAATGGTGAATCTGTTTGCTGCATTTTTTTTCTTTTTTTGGCTCATGTGGCTCGGATTTCTCCTCCCAGGGTGGGAGGGAGGTAAGAGGTGAAGCTATGTTCTCAAGATGAGGTCAACTCATTGTGTTTGACAGAAAATCATCAGGTACAGTTACCACAGATACAGGAGAGGCCCTGAGGGGTCCTGATGCATTTATTGGGTAAGACAAACCTGGATTTGACTGAAGATGATATGTGTATAGTTTCACTCCCAGTACTGTATTGGCTCTGCTAAGGCCACAAAGAAGCAGATCAGATGACCTCTGCAGGGCATGCTGACAGATGAGAAAACTACTCAATGTTTCTCCATGAATGTCTGACTCATCTCTCTTCTCCACCAGCTGTTGGGTGTTATTTTACCATTGAATTCATTTGTGAGGTTTAGTTTCCAAGCTGTGGAGTGGAAACATGAACATCTAACATTCTGCACACAAATAAAGATAAATGTTAAAAAACAGCAGTACCTGTCTTTGCAGTCACAGGAGCAGATGGCTGACTGCGGCCTCCGCTGTTCACAGCCATGATGCTGAGTGTGTACTCAGTGTACGGTGTGAGGGACTTAATCTCAGCAGGGGAGGAGGACACTGTGTCTTCTCTGTAGAAGCCTTTGCCGTTCTGGGTTCGTATGATGTAATGAGTCGCTCCGGTCTTCAAGCTGAACCCCACCATCAAGGTATTGCTGTCCTTCGACTTCACTGTCTGGATGGGGTCCATCATCTCAGGGGCTAAAATAGTCACAGTCA
Organism: Chaetodon auriga; assembly: GCF_051107435.1. Classification (NCBI taxonomy): domain Eukaryota; kingdom Metazoa; phylum Chordata; class Actinopteri; order Chaetodontiformes; family Chaetodontidae; genus Chaetodon; species Chaetodon auriga. The sequence continues at coordinate 8,943,031 of NC_135076.1, read as the reverse complement.
GTTCAGGTCAGAGACGACGACCATGAAAAGGACACATACTATAAAATGAGGGATGGCCTCCATATTCTCAGCAATCCACCTTAAAACCTATAACTTTTGAAGATTAAGAAGGGACATATCATTTTATTTTTTCTCCATCTTCCTGGGTAAATTTTAGAAAAACACACACTCAACCAAAGAATAAAAAATCTTCTTCTCAAGATATTTTCACGGTACTTAAGGGGGACTAATGGTAACTCTTCTGTGGTCTTCTGCTCAGTGTACATTGACATCTTCCCATCATCAAGGTAACATTTAGGTATTTAAATTTACATTGCAATAGTAGTTGTTATTCTGCATCCACTATTCATTTATTTCAGACTCTTTTCAAAGTTAACAGTGAATTATTGCACCTAAAAAAGGCGTCATATAAAACTTCAACGTTCAAATAAAACTTTTCAATTTCAGTTTTTTAGTTTTTTAAAATGAAAAATTAAACATCAATGAAGCACCAAAGGGAATATTGTCATTAAGTGCTCAAACAGTCCAGGTATGGACAGGAGTGTACCTCACCTGTGGATGACTCAACAGCTGCAGTGCTCAGTGCTATTTGGGAATTATCCAGAGCTTCAACTGTGAATGTATACTCGATGTTCGGAGACAGAGAGTTGACGGAGCCCAACACTGTGTTTGGACCAAACGTGGCGAATGCAACAGGGCTGCTTGGTGAGCTTTTGGGGGCGACAGTGATCTTGTATGAAGTGGCTCCTGGGACCCTGGTCCATCTGAGAATCATGGTCTTGGATGATGCTGAGAACATGGATACTTGGATAGCTGATGAAAGAAAGAAGCGGAGATTATTAAAGCACTTGTTTATCGCTCTTGTTATGGATTCTTTTACACATAAATGTATAGTAGAACCAAGGTTATGTGCCCCTTCATTATCATATGTGACAGTGAAATAAACATCTGTGGTGAATTTATGGTAAATGAGAACATACAGTACCTGTGTCAGCTGCAGCCTGCAAATTTAGATGGGAAAATATCATTAACAATAATTGTATGTAATTATATCAAATCCAAGTTACTACTAACCAGTTAACCACTTTTAAGTTATTTTTGCGTTCTTCCTTTTCTCAACGGAATGTTTGTGCCTGAATTTGAATAATCTACATACATATAATATAATATTAGTCTACTGTACCTGTGAGCATATGCCCAGCAAGACAAACATCACCAGCCACTTCATAATGCCCATTCTTCACGTCTGTCTCTTAAAACACTCCTCTCACTGTTTCTCACACTTTGCAGCTTCTGTTCGATTTTTCAAAATGCTTCACTCTCAACTGTTTTAGCTTTTCTTTAGCATATCTGGTGACTATTCAGGTTGAAATACCTGACTCTGGCCCCTCCCACTGGAGGCAAACACCCAGTCACAGTCAAGCACAGAGGTGTACTTTGAGGCAATGCACGTTGGGTAGCATGAGCCGCAAACACCTATATAGCTAGAGGCAGGACATTCTATATTCAAGGATGTAATCAAGATACCACAAAATGTGGATCTGGCAAAAGATTTGGATTTCCCTACCCAGAGGCCTCAGATCACTCCCTGCTACTTTGAGGTGTGAAATAAATGCACTTTTAATTGCAGAAGCCTAATTCTGCCATGAAAGGAAAAACAGATTAAATGTTAGAAATAAAGATACTCAAAAAGTTAAGAACTAAATGTTACAACAAAAATCAAACTCAAAATCTCACATTTGTGACTTAATAAGTCAAAACTATGACTATAATTTTCGTTTGGTGAGTCAGAAGTTGTAATCATTATCTCATGTTTCATTTAATATCTCAATATAAGGACTAAATCAGTCCATGATTTTGAAAATCAGTTTTAAATAGTCTAAGATTATGACCCAGTATCTCATAAATTTGAATTACTGAATTTGAAATGCTATGACATACGAGATTCAAAAAGTCAAAATATTTGAGTTTTTAATCTCAGGTTGATCATAATTTATATAATTGTATTAATATTCAATACATTATCAACAGTTTTCCCTTTCACTGGTGACTTTCACCTCAAATTTTAATTTTAGATAGATAGATAGATAGATAGATAGATAGATCGGCTGTCAGGTGGCTAAGAAACACTTAACACGGAAGTTTTACCGTAGTTCTAAAACTTCAATGGCGCTCCGTCGCATAGTTGATGACGCAGATGACGTCAGCGTGTGAGGACATGGGACAGGAAGAGAGGCGCGGAGGAAGAAAAAAAAAGCAAGATGGCAACTGGCTCAGATCACGGGCTGAAAAGAGTAGTTTGGAAAAGTAAGTTCATTCCAATTAAAGAGTGCTCGTTGCTCGTTTGAAACAGCGGGATACTTCCATAACGTAAAGGACTATTAACATCGTGCTGTGTTTTTATTAAATGTTTCCTCCTTTGTGACTTTGCATCTTGGAATGACAGTGAACGTTGAGTTTCTGCTGTTTATCGCAACGGAAGTTGACAAACTTGGATTGGTGGAGGTATCGCTAGTTGTCACGTTGATAACGACAGACGACATTTGGGTCAGCACTTGGCGCCGTTGTTTATCGTAACTTCACTGTCTTTGACTCTTGTATCCCCCTTTTGGAGAAGTGCTCGGAGTGAGGTCACGTAGTGTCGGAGCCCCACCTCATATGTGCAGGCTAACGTTAACTGACACGAAATGAACGTCAACTTTTCCAAACATGTCTGGTGTCCAAGTGTGTTTTTCTTCTAACCTGCATTTCCTGTGGTGCTGCCCTCCGTGGTTGGGGTTAGTTAGGGGTTAGATGGTGGTTAAAGATGTCGCACAGATGACTGCTTGCTGTTTGGGTTGAGTTTAAAATAAGGGAATACTTGAGGCTAAGTTACACTCAGTTTATAAGGTAAAGCTAGCTACTTGTGTAAAATTGATGCTGTCATATACAACAACTGTAGTGCACGTTATATTCAGCTTTTGCTTATGCTGATGTCTTGATTCAACTTTATCCTTCACAAATTATAATCCCAGTCCAACATGACATTAAGCTGAATGAACATCAGGTGAACATAATGTTGTCTAATGATAAATCAGATACGAGACAGTCCCTTCACCTGCCTCGATTTGTACACTGTTTTATTTCATAAACCAGAGAGTGTAAGCAGAATGACATGCTTTCTTTGTTTAACTAATTTACACACACACATCTCGAAATACAGCTGGCCTATCATGCAAGTCTAATGGAAAAGTTAATTCACTACCACTCATGAACACTGCTGTGACCTGATTAACTGTCATTTTTTTCAGTTATTATTTAGTAGGTGAAATACCAAAAATGAAGGCAAATTTGTAGACCGTAAAGTTGTGAAACACAACAGCAAACAGTTCTGTGCTTATGTTGTGACCAGCCTAATAAATGTATTTATACTTTATAGTTTCTAATGGATAGTTGAAGGTACAATCACTTGATTTTCTGTCTAGCTCAAGTCTTTAAACACTAGAGTCAAGCAGTCAGGTTTCGGTCAGTGTTGTTTTTCATCGCTCGTGTTCTGTGTCTCTCACAGGGATAAAAGATACAATTATTGCAGACTGCAGAAAATCTGAAGTATGGAAGGTAGGACAGCTCTCCATCCTCTTCAGTACTGAGTATCCTCCAGATTACAGATCCAACTGTTATCTGATTGATTCCACTTATGCACTGTGGCTCAAAATAGAATTGTAATTTCTCATTTTGGCTGCTACTACATTTCATGCGGTGCTTCACAATCTTGAAACATTTTATATTGTGGTGTTAATTTGACTGACTGCTCGATTTATCTTCTTCATAGATTTTGATTCTGGACCACTTCACCACCAAGCTCCTCTCATCATGCTGCAAAATGTCAGATCTGATGGCAGAAAAAATAACAAGTATGTAATATTGGTAATAGATTAAGCTAACTGAAGTGTGTATGTGAATGTCTGGAGCTCCTCGGTCATAGTAAATACTTTGTTTCTTCAGTCGTGGAGGACCTGTTCAGAAGCAGAGAGCCTGTTCCAGAAATGAAGGCCATCTACTTCATGTCACCCACCGCTAAGGTTTGCCATTATAACCCTTTAATTATCACATTGCATTTGGATTTAAGTTTGAATTTCTGCAAAATGAAATAAAATTTCATTCTGAAGTTTTTCTGCCAAACTCTGTTGTGATATGTCAAATTTCATTTCATTTCATAGTGTGTGGAGGCCTTTATTGCTGACTTCAAGTCCAAACCCAAATATAAATCGGCATATGTTTACTTCACTGACTGTAAGTAACTTATAAATCACTACTTTACTATGATAATAGATAAGGCTGTACTGAATAGTTTGAAGCTTTATTCATGATGTTGACATTTGTTTGCTGTCTGCACTCAAGGGGATTATGGGTATTAGCAGGGCCGTCTAGCAGCAATAAGCTTAAGGGTGAAATTATTTTTTTAATATTATTTTATGCGTCTATTGGATGAGCCTGCAGTCTACACGTCTTCATGTCGTATCTTTTTGCTCCCGCAGACTGTCCCGACGACCTGTTCAACAATATGAAGCTGTTCTGTGCAAAGTACATACGAGTCTGTAAGGAAATAAACATGTGCTTCATGCCACAAGAGGCACAAGTGAGTAGTTGCTTTTATGTCCTTTTGTAATTCCCCATTTCCTCTTTTTTTATCCAGACTCTTACTTGCTAACTGAGACAAACTTCACTTGTTTTAGTGTCTTCAGTGTCATGTTACTACTGGGGCAAAGAGTGAATCTTTAATGGGTGTTGGCTGCTTAAATTATGACGTAATGATCTTACAAAATGTGTCTCATTCTACTGCCTTAAGAATCCAACTGGTTGTTCCCTGTTTTTTGAAAACCCAAAAAGGTCTTAAGATTCTTGTTGTGTTGTGATTTTTATAAAGTAAATCGAGTTTCATTCATTTTTTTTAATATTCAGGCATTAGTTTTGGAATCCGACTAGAAATGATCCTTTATTTTAAGATTGCATTCACATTGTTCACTTAAACAATAGTTTTTTTTACACTGCCGTGTTGAATGTTTTCCAGGTGTTCACTTTTGATAATCCAAGGGCTTTCCAAAGCATCTACAGTCCCCACAGTCAGGACAAAAAGAAGACACTGGAGACACTCGCAGACCAGCTCGTCACGCTCTGTGCCACGTTGGACGAGTACCCAGGGGTCAGATACAAGAAGTAAGCCAGAGCAGATTTAGTTTCTCTGCCTTAAACACACCTCAGCCCCAAAGCAGAATGAGACCTTTCGTGAGAAGAGCTTGAACTCAGACCGTGGAATACGTTACCTAACTGTGGCAGAAAACAAGCACGAGCATGTGCAGCTTTTACTTTCTTACATAAAATGTGATTTTAGGTTTCCCACAGTATAGATACAACATGTACACATTCATGTGTACACGTAAACCAGTGCAGGTGTGATATGTATTAACATGACTGTGACGACTGATGGGGAGCAATTTATGTCATAACTAGAGACAGCAACATGGAGAACGCCAAGACGTTTGCAGAGCTGGTGGACAGCAAGCTGGCCAGACACTATGAGCTGGATGACAGTGGCAAAAAAAAGGTGAGACGCCTGCAGAACAAAGAATGTTGACAGAATAAACAAGGCTTTAACCCAGGAAGTAAATGAGTACTGCAAAATACAGTATTATTTTCCACTGACAGCGCAACACAAGGTGTAGTCTAAAAGAAAAAAAATATTTCTTTGCCCTAAGAAGATTAAATTAATATTTCTTTCACCAGAAACTTGAACTTTCTGTAAATACTAACCACAGTAGAAAAAATTAAGTGTTCTATTTAACGTGTGTTTCCCTCCTATCGTAAGGGAAAGACCCAGGCCCAGCTGCTGATAGTGGAGAGAGGCTTTGACCCCGTCAGCCCCATCCTGCATGAGCTGACCTACCAGGCCATGGCTTATGACCTCATTGATATTCAGAACGACACCTACAAGTAACACAAGCTTTTCCTACTGTATCTCACTGTATTCACATATACGTATGCTCAGTGCATCATGTCACCATAGAGGTATAGAGGTGTAGATTTCCAGCTAAAACCAATCATCTGGTTATTGTTTTTGGCCAGGTACAAGTCTAAAGATGGCTCAGAGAAGCAGGCCCAGCTGAATGAGGAGGACATGCTGTGGGTTAAGCTGAGGCACAAGCACATCGCTGAGGTCTCAGAGTAAGTGTGCAGGATCTGGAGGATGCAGGTGGTCCATTCCTGTCTTCCTCACCCTAACCCTAACCCTAACCCCATTTTTTTCTTACAATAGACAAATCCCCAAGATGGTAAAGGAAATATCTGCAAGCAAGAAGCAGCCAGATGGGAAGGTACAGTGCTTTGGTTTCTTTTGGTGTGTTTCACTGATGAGCTGTCTATCTCATATTAAATGCATATCTTGAGCAAACATGTGACTTTTTTCCAGATCACAATCAGCAATTTGGCTCAAATGATGAAGAAGATGCCCGCATTCCGTAAACAGCTGACTGAGGTATGCAGTTCCGGTATAGTTAAATTGCTTTTTGGCCTGGTAACCATTTGCTGTTACCTTAAGCTTATCTGTTCAACTCGAGTTGAGATTTTTAGAATTTTTTCCAGGGTCAAATGGGACTTCAACATTAATATTACTTGCTTCCTACAATTATGGAGCTATGTGATTATTATGTTGTGGTTGGGTGTGGTGCCTCCAAAGCCTGGAATTATGTGGAGTTGACCTCATCGTGTTTCCAGCAGAAAAAGCAGAAAGGAGAGTCATAATTTATCACCTCTATGATAGGCGTCTTTCTTTAAAGGAAATGATTTTGAAACTCCAGTAATAGTACATGTGCTTTCTGTTCACATTATCCTTCACTTTTCTCTCTGTCTGAATTCTAGAAAACTGTTCACCTGCAGTTGGCCGAGGACTGCATGAAACATTTCTCAAACAACGTGGAGAAACTCTGCAAAGCTGAACAGGTCTGTCCGTGCTCCGTCATCTGTTTTGGTGGAACGAAGGCAAAATGTTTTTACCGCTCAACCCTTCATGAACAAGTCAGTGAGCGGTTCATTGAGGAGGGATAACATGCCAGGTGGAAAGCCACATGAGTGCAAGCATCTTCCTTAATGAATAAACACTGACTTCTGACCGCCTCTTCAGGAGACTCAATACAAGTGTGTTAGCTGTACTATTCAGCTTGCAGATGTGAAAGATGTGGGGCTTATGAATAGATATTTAAAGGTGCAAACACAGTATTCCCAGCCTAAATTAAAAAAAAGATTTAAAGAATGATTTACCTCTGTGTAGGACCTTGCTGTGGGGTCAGACGTGGACGGGATAAAGGTGAAGGATCCCATGAGGACCCTGCTGCCTGTGCTGCTGCACCCATACAGCACCCATGACAAGATCAGAGCTGTGCTGCTGTACATCTTCAGCGTCAGCGGTACACCAATCTTCTTCTGCAGCAGACTGGTCTCCCTTCACTGTCTGTTCACAAGCATTCTGTATCTTGACTTGTAGCCATACAGTACATCCAGGGAGCTTTCAGAGTGACCAACAGACAAGTAGAGTGTAAGACAATGAGAATCAGTCAGCCAGACTATGAGCAGTCGGCCTGTTTTCCTTCTTGGGAATTACTCATCACCATGAGTTGTTTTAATTTTGATATAACAGATGATGTCATACAAACACATGCAGTATAAATAATTTCATTTCCACTTAAGACTGTTGGGTGATTATTTGACTGAGAGGATGCAGCACCAATAAAATATCATGAGATTTTCACTCTGTTTGCTGTGTGTAAACAGGAACAACAGACGAGAACTTAAGCAAACTCATCCAGCATGTAAAGATCGAAGACGACCGAGAGTTTATCCTGAACTGGAAAGAACTCGGGGTCCCGATCATCACATCGGTATGTGGAGAGGAGGAAAATTTTCACCATGGTTCACTCAGGGTTTTTTTTGTTTTGTTTTTTAAATTCTGTGTGTCTTGATGTTCTCGTCTCGTTCATCTCTTCAGTTCTGTCTTTCAGCCTCTGAATCCTTCTTATTGTCTCTTGTACTCTTGCTTCTAGCCTACTTTCTTCTCACGCAAACCGACCAGACGGGATCGTTCCCAGGAGCAGACGTACAATCTTTCCAGGTGGACTCCTGTCATAAAAGATGTGATGGAGGTCAGTGAGAGAGGAGATGATCATATTGTATACTGTATTTTATTAGCATCTGTCATTTCTGCATGCAATGTACACACAGTTCTTCAATACCTCTTTCCAGGTCTTTATTTTGCTTAATAAGATTGCTTTTATTGTCATTGAGCATGGCAATGAAATTTTCGTTGCAACCCCCGTGTGAAAAAGAAAAGATAATAAAATAAGATAAAATAAAATAAGATGAAACACATCTAGATAAAATAAACTCACAGATAACATAAATTCACAAATAAGATAAACTCAAAGGACAATATGAAGTTTAGCAATTATTGATCCCATAATGAATTAGGTGGCATAACTCCTGAGAATTTAAACTAGGTATAGACAGGATGTAGGATGGGAAGGTAAAAGAAAAGAAGTTCTGGCATTAACCTAAGTTTTGTCTTACATATCTCAACATGTAGCTCGATGTAGGTCACCGTGCTAACCCAGTCCCTCTCTGAATGCCATTCGTGAGAAAACTGATGAACAGAACTGTAAAAGCACCACAAAAGATGGCTATCAGATTCAGGTCATCTGATAAGCAGCGTCACATATATGTTTGTGTTGTTCTGTACTGCTTCATCTGTCTGTAAAAGACAACATCTTCACATCTATAAGACTCAATAATGCACCAGTTGTGTGTTGATCCCTGGGGATGATCCTTCTGTTTCAACAACAACCTCCTGTACTGATCCTCAAATGCTTTTTTTGTATGTTCAATGTGCTCCATATAAGAGGATGTTGTGGTTAGGTGAGATCATGTTTTGTGTTAAAACAGGTAGGATGTCACCGTCACCTGCTGCCTTGTTAAAGTTCAAGAACTCTAAATAGAGGCACATTGCGCACACAGTATTCTACTTTACCTGTTGACTCTGTCTTGTGAATAAGTTTGCTTGTGGCTGTTTGTTTTGAGTCTGTTCAGTTGAGCTGTAAGACATAATGAATCAGTTCTGAGGCTGTTTGATTTAAATCCCTGCTGTTGAGTCCATTTCTCAGAAATGGGTGCAGAAGTAAGTAGCAGAGTAACTGCAGTACTCTTTGGTCATAAGATAGTTCTGTAATTCCACAGAACTGAAATTACATTTGGTGGCATCATGTGATGCCTGTTGAACATATAAGAGGAAATTCTTGGCTATAAAGAAAGTGGAGTTTATCTTTTTAGAGACATTTTTTTAGAAATGGGATTTGTGTATGCTGCATTTGTAATGTTAAAAGCAGGTTAATGTGGATTAAAAATTGATCTGGCAGATCTGAAAGATAGCATGTTCTGTTGTGTCTTCACCTCAATTTCACCTCCCTTTCCTGTTATGACCTGAAAGGCCATTTCTGAGCGGTCTTAACCATTCGAGCACCTGGCTTCCTGTAAACAGTTTGAGCTTGCAGCAGGAAACAGAGTTTTTTGATGTGCAGGCAGCATAAAGTCTAGTTAACACATCAGTTGAAACCAATCTGCTCTGTAAAAATACAAGTGAAAAGCTCTAAGTGCCAAAACGATGAGACTTATCAGGTTAGAACCACAATTAAAATTTAAAGCCTTTGAGACAAGCTCAACAGCAGATTTGTTGCTGATGCACGTTGTAGTTAGCAGCAGACATTGTCAAGTAGTTACGTGCTTTCTTCATAGTCTTACTTCTGGGATTTGGTTCTTGGTCACAGAAAGAGAAGTGTAGCACCTCCACCTGAAATCAAAACTGCTCTGCCGTGATGGGTCGGTCAGTCACAACTATTTGCTGGACTTTGCTCGTTTTGGTGCCAGCCCTGACCACTGAGCCGCTGAACTCCGAAACTGTCAATTCAGTCTTATGTGCATGTGAATTTAAGTCTCATTAAGCACAAGCAAAAGTCAAATCAAATCTATGATATCAGATTGCCAGTGAGATGTGGTCTCTATGGGGCTTCTTCAAATGACGTTAAAAATCTGGTTCTTTCAGGATGCTGTGGAGAACAGACTTGACACCAGAGAGTGGCCGCACCAGTCCGAGTGTCCTGCTGCCTGGAACGGCTCCGGGGCTGTCAGGTACAGAGGGTTTTTATGGGTGGTAACACCAGAATTCATGAATTCTGCTGTAGATGATCTGACTTTTAGATCCCAATTACAGACTTAACGTCAAAAGCTCTTGCATGAGACTGTCAAAGCCAACACTTTTGCCTTAGGTGTTGCAAATAATGTTTTACAAGGTAGATGACTCATTAAGAATAGCAGTTTATTGCTTTACACTGTCAGTTAGTCAATAGTGAGAGGCAGATGTCTTTTTAATTCTCATCTGAAGAAAATACATGGCAAAATGATCCGAAGGAGATATTTTACACACAGAAAGTTGAGATGTGCTTTTACAGTCAAAATGCACAAAGAAAGAATGTGGTGAGTTAGCGCCCCCCAGTGATCATTTCTGCTACTTCTTTCACCTTCAGCTGTGTGATGTTTGTTTGTTTGTTTACAAATGGAAATGATCTGGATCTCCTTTTGAAATCTAGAGTGGTTTCTGAGTATCCGTCCCTCTCTTCCCCCTTATCTGTCTTTCCATGGTGTCGATTTTGTAATTTATTTCCACGACTTGAACACACAGTCTCACTTTCTCTTTGAAATTTAGTCTCAGTAAATTTCTGCTCTGGTCTGCTCCACAGTGCCCGACAGAAGCACAAAGCCAGTGCTCAGGACGAACGCCGGACCGGCTCACGCCTCATCATCTTTGTTTTAGGAGGAATCTGCTTCTCTGAGATGCGCACTGCCTATGAGGTCACCCAGGCAGTAAAGTCCTGCGAGGTCATCATAGGTGAGGTTACACAGATAACTACTTAAATCACCTCTTTCTCTCTCTGTTTGAATTGTAAAGCAGTATGACGTCACTTTAAATTTCCAGAGGATTTGCTGATTATGAAAGGAATATTTCTGTAGTTCTTATTAAATCCCGTGGCCGTTCAAATAAAGTAAAGCTGTTTTTTTGACACAGTATTATAAACTTCAGTTGAATTTATTGGGCTGGGAAACACTCACTGAATAAAAGCCACTATCTGTTTTATTTCCAGCTCTTTTGCTCCACCTGCTGGCAGAATTATGAAAGTGTTTTATGCTCTAATGTGGGGCATGATGGTTCTTTTACTTTGATTGCAGGGTCTTCTCACATTTTTACCCCAACCAGTCTCCTGGATGACATCAAGGCGCTGAGCAAAGGCCCCATGGAGACTTTCACAATGGATGAAAGGAGCAACGCCTGAGAGGTCTGGCCCTCCAACAAACAGCTCCTCAGACGTCCCCTGCCTCCCTACATCTCGTATCACTCAGCACAGTGCACTCACCTCAACTTCCTGAATGAAGACAGAAGGGAATTTACCTTATCATTATGTTTTAATACTGTTTCTGGGGAAAATTCTCTTTTAATTTGGTCATCTCCAGAAGCATATTTTCTTCTTCAAGAATATGTGATGGTATAGATCGTATTAAAATTGAACTGACCGCATCCTGCTTTGAGCATTTTAAGTAAAGCTTGTCTAATCTGCTTATTTGTGTTTGCCTTTGCCCATAAAAGAAAGTATTGGTTTTGTTACACATTGAAGGATCTCTGACAAACTTTCAGTGACAGAATGGTTTTGGAAAGTAGTGCAAAGCTCATGTATATACTGTATGTAAGCACTGAGTCCCTGCAATGTCATTCTGACTTTTTTGTCACTGTTATGTACAAACACTTAATGTAATTTTGAAGAGTGTTTTTAACATAGAGTATTTACATTTTTCTTGAATTGAACAACGGACTAATAAATGGATGAAGTGGTTCAAATGTTGTCTGAGTTCAAATTAAAATTCTAATTAATTTTGCCTTTTTTGATGGAGCTAAAAATATGGATAATGTGAAAATACAGTAAAGAAAACCATGTAAGGCAATTACAGAAGAAGTACCCAAATGAAAACCTGATCCTAGACACTCAACTCGCATTGACCTCAGTCAACCACACACAAATAACTCATGCATAGGCATGCTGCATATGTTTGCATGGACTAAATGATTTGTTCAAAGAAGGATGGTAAAAGCACTTCATCAGCCTGGTCCATCCAAACAGCATTAACTTAATATTCAGAACAAAAAAGCTCTTTTGTCAGCAGATAGCCACATGTTCAATAGATAAGTCCACACAAGCAGCTAGTGTCCAATGAGCGTGCTGCACTCATCTCTGCTGAACAGACAATAAGTGAACCCCATATATGATGAGGTTTCTGTAATGTTCTAGATCAAATCTGCCCTACTTTCCCGATAGGATTATCTAAAGACTGCGCACAATTCAGAAAAGTGTCCATATTTCTTGTGTTTTTCTGAAAAGGGAAAACATGAGCGGGGCGTTGAATCTTTAAATGGTGGAGAGGCTTTATGCTGGAACAAACACTACAGTAGATTTATAGAAAATGAATGGAGGCATGTTTTTTTAAATTTATTTATTTATTTTTTGTTTAAATGCAGCATGCAGCTGATGTCCTCCTCCACCACCAAACTCCTGCAGGCTGAAACCAACTTGTGCAGCATGAGTAGCAGGTGAAGTGTCAGATGACACATGAGCGCACACACACACTCACAGCATGGCCCTGCTCCACTGACTCTACACAGAGGAACCCTTAACTTGACAAGGATTTCCTGCTCCCTGACAATCACCTACTTTCATGTCAGTTTTCACTGCTGTTTGTGTCTAAATAGGGATGAATGACATATAGTTAACTTGTGCCTATCATTTAATTTGGTTCAATAAGATTCGGCTGTATTTGTTGTGACAGAATTCATTCGTGAATCCTTAATTTCTAATGTATAACAGCAAGGCAGCTGTGTCTAAACCCAATTTTTATTAGGGCGAGAAACTCCTTGGTAAGTAACTGAGCAACTTTAATTAGTAAATTGAGTCTAATGAAATTATAAGGAAACCAGACACAGACGATTTGAAGGACACTAGAATCACGAACAAAAGGGCATTAAATGGGCTATATTTAATACCCTTCAAAGCAGTGGTATTTTGGTGAATGGTTAATCTTAACTAAATGGAGACGTGTGTTAAAACAGTGTTTGTATTTGGAGTGTATTGTGCCGAGATCGCGCTGCTTTAATCGGTGGAGAAAATGATTTTGCGTTATAGGAAAAAGAAAAAAAACTAAAATGAAATACATAAAAGCACTTGCCACCTTTCCCACGCTGTCTTTCTTTTGCGCATGTGCGACAACTCCACCCACCCAGGAGTCTCCTGTCGTCATGGCAACCTGGGCTTACAGCGAAGTCAAAACTCAAATCTGACCTCTGACACTTGAAGTTTAACCTCGAAACGCCTCAGCTAGCCCTTCCTGTAACTCTACACTGTCGTCGTGCTCATGTGAGCTCAGGTGAATCATTTCAACAAATGCTGTCGACCTGCGAAGGTGCTGCGGCGGCCCCGGGGCGACGAGGTGCGCAGCCGGGGGCAGGGAGGCCAAGCGACCGCCACGGAGGAGCTGAAAGCGGCGGAGAGAAACGACAAGGGCTCGGTGTTCAGGAGTGGCCCGACGGATCCAGATACGAGGGAGAATTTGTGGACGGGTTAAAACACGGCAGGGGAAAGTACACCTGGACAAACGGAGAGGTAATAGAATGGATGTGAAAGGCAGAAAACGCTTATAGAAAACATAATTCCATTTTTTATTGTGTCCCATCGGTTTTTCCTGTTTGATGTCCCTGCTCTGTGCAGTACTATGAGGGCTCTTTCTACAAAGACTACAGGCACGGGGATGGACTGTACTGCTGGCCCACAGGCCATACATTCACTGGCAAGTTCTACCTCAACAGAAAGGAAGGATATGGACAACAGCTGTTTCCTGATGGAGCCACCTTCCAGGTAAAGCGGTTGGATGACAAGCATGTGGACAGATTTGTTTAGTCTCTAAATATCAGTCAGTAGCAACGGGCCTCTCCCCTCCTCTCAGGGTTTGTACCGTGCTGACCAGAGGTTTGGTCCAGGTGTGATCAGTTATTCAGATGGACGCGAGGATGTGGGTCTGTGGCTTGGACAGCGCCTGCTTAAGCTCTGTTTCTCGGTAGAAGATGCCTTCAGCCTGAAGAGCTTTCCTGAATATGCTGCCCACGTGGATCCAGCTGATGCCACAGATTCTCTGACTCAGGTACATGCTTGGCTGCTGTCTCACCCACAGGTGAACAGGTATACCAGGCTAAAGCAACTTCATTTTCACATATATATCGTTGAAAAGCCTCAACCAGGTTTGACTCAGTCGCAAAACATCTCTTCTAACTACCAGAATATACCAGAAAGACTTCATTGCACCTGTAAAACATAAACAAATTCAGTTAATTGTCACTAAATATATATACATTTGCAAAAGATCCTTAATTGACTGCTGTCCTCCTCTCTTCTCCTCACCAGCCTCCCACTGGTGGTCTAAAGACAGAAGCCAGAACCGACTGTAAGGTGAAGTGCTGCTTACTATGTGAGCTTTGTGACTTAACTCAGAACAGATCAGCTAATTCCTCTTCCTCCTCAGGTGGATATGGATGGAGATCTGCAGTCAGAAGAGAATTTTATCCTTCCCCCTGGCATTGAGAATTACTCAACAGATGGCGACCACTTACCGCTGCCCCCTGGCCGAAGAAGAGAGTTGGATCAGCACTTTTATGGCGAGCTGTGGGAGCCAGACACGTATCCGCACAAAGGCTATGAGCGAGACCCACTCTCCACCCTGCTCTTACAAGCCCGCATGGAGGCTCACATGCACAGACACAGGTCATACATCAAGAAAGTGTTGCATGAGTATTGATAGCAAAACATATTGTACTGGCACCAGTATTGAGTAAAAGAAAAAACATAGACACCACCTACATGTATGACTGCAAACACACTGCAAGCAAGCTGGAATAATGTGTTTGCTAATATGTTTGTATTTGTGTGTGTGCGTCTCTCAGAATACAGGCTGAACATGTGGGCTGGGACGTGGCAGCTGTTCGTTCTCTGAACAGGGAAAGTTTTGGTCTTAAAGGACCTTTAGAAGTCAGTTCAGAGTTGCTGATCCAGCACGCCTCCCAAGGGGAGCTGCAGGCGGTGTCACAGATCCTTCAGACCGGTTTGGTCCACCCTGATGTAGCAGATTCACAGGGACACACTGCACTCATTGCTGCCACTGTAACACATTATAAGTCTTTTTTCCAATGTTGTTGATTGATTCAGTTGTTTTTTCTTTTGCTCTTTAATTGGAATCCAGTCTAGGTTGAAAAAACTACAATGGAGTCAGATATTCAACGATTACAGTTACAACAAAATAAATAGATTAGATTAAATGAAAGATCCAAAGGTTTGTTGTTGTTGTTGGTTTCTGTCTCATGTGACTCTCTGATTGTTGTGTCTTGTTTCTTGTACCTGTCAGGTAAACTGCCATAATGATGTGATCCATCTCTTGTTGGATATGGGTGCTGATGTTGACAAGCTGAACTGTGAAGACATGTCTGCGCTGGCCGTGTGTCATGTCCTCTACTATCCTTTTCAGTCTCTGAACACGACTTTTGCTGAACCGCTCGCCAAAGCTCAGGTAAGATTCTACTTAATGTTGCATTTTTCTGTGTTTCCTCATCACCTCTATATCCTGTGGTTCACATATATGAAACAGCTTGTCCTGTGATGTGTCATCAGGTTTTGAGGTCCCCTTCCACATGTGAGAATAATCGCCAGATCAGCCAAGTGGACTTCACTACAGACACACCTGGGTTTAACTACAGACCTGAGACCATTAACCCAACCCTGAGCAGCCAGACCAACCAGAGTCACCTTTCTGACCAGTAAGAATGTAGCGGATATCACCTCCCTCATATGTTATTCTGCAGAAACTATATGTTGTGTGTCCTATTATACACAGCTGCCACTATTAAGAATTGAGTGCCTGATAATGGTCTTGAAAATGATGTGTTTATAGATTTTTTTGTTGTGGTATTTTCAGGACAGCAGAAGAACTAGAGCACATCTTACATCACAGCAGTAAAGTGTCCAGTTACAGTGAGCTCATCACTGAACGCTCGTCTGGCCTGAGTGAGCCTGAGACGCCCTCAGACACTGAACACCTACCGCAGGAGGAGAGAAAAGAGACAGAGGGAGGTGGATGGGAAGGAGAGGAAGAAAATAGTTGGAGGGAGGATGAGAAAGAGAGCGAAGGGGAGGAAAGACAGATAGAGAGCAGATGTGATCAAATGTTGGAAAATGGAGAGAGTGAGGTGGAAATAGGATTTAAGAAGAGAGAAGACAAAGAGGAGGATGTTTTGCTTGGTGAGAGGAGAGAAACAGAGAGAAAAGCGAATACGGGGGTGAGAGAGGAGGTGGAGGAAGATGTGGAGAAGAGAGTAAGGAATATTGATGAGGAGGATGTAAAGGAGAGAGGAAGTGAAGGCGTGCCAGGTGTAGAGCGCTCAATCCAGGTGTTGGACGGTCACATGGCAGTGGGCAGTGTGCAGTGGAAGGAATGGCGAGCTCAGGCGGTGGGAAGAGTTCAGGTATAAAGCACAGAGATCCCGTCCTGTGACTGGTTTGATAGCTGTTTGAACTCACTGCTGTCTGCTCCACTCTCTGTCTGCAGCAGGGCAGAGACAAAGAACTGACCCCAAAACCCACCTTTGACTCCGCCTGCTCCATTAGCAGCTACAGTATCCAGGTCACAGAGGACGCGATGCAGCGCTCCGCAGAAGTGCCGAGTCGCACCGGGATTCCTCAACGCTCTGACACACAGGCGACTGTATGCAAAATGGCTGCCATGAACATCGAGTCAGTTCTGTCATGTGCTGTTGTGACTGTTCTGTTCTGATGACACAGATTTTGTTGGTGCGTCAGTGTGTGAATTTGATGTGTTGTGTGCCTGACTGACCAGACACCGTGTGCGTTTGAACACCCTGAAGCTGTTACTGGAGCGGGGAGCTGACCCCAACACATCCAGGCTCCCCATGCCCGTCCTCTTTTTAGCCATTATGGCGGGTGACACTGAGGCCGTCAGGAGGCTGCTGCTGTGTGGAGCTCGCACTGACATTCCCCTTCCCCCTGAGGCAGGAAATTATTTCTTGTACTTGCAAAAGGAATCTTTTTGGTGGAAACCATCATCAGTTTATTGGGGGCCTATTTTTTGCGATCAATTTTTGTTCAGATTTAAACAAAATTACTGAAAGGAGAGAGCCTCGAAACTCAAACCCCTTTGCATCATTTCCACAAACTATAAAATTCCTCTCGTCCTTTTTTCTAGAGGAAAAGTCTGTATCCCCTGCATGTAGCTGCAGCACTGCCGGGTCCAGCAGGTCCCAGAATCACAGAGTTGCTGCTCCACGCTGCCACTGACCCAGACGCACGGGCATGTGACCAGAATGAGATCTATGAGCCAGACAAGGTGTGGGTTTCTGTCCTTTAAGCCTTTTCAGGTCTTTAGTAGTAATTGTTGAGGTGACAGCTGAACGAGTAAGAAAAGACTTTCAATTTTGAGAGGATTTCTGTTTTTTAGATTTTCCTGAAGACCCAGGAACAACCCCTGAGTGCCACTGAGATGCCACTTCTCAATGAAGGAGGCCGAACAGCCTTGCACGTGGCCTGCCAGAGAGACAGTGACTACCGGGTCAGTGCATACATGCATGCACACACTCACACCTACGTGCACCACCACTGATGAAACATGACTGTTCTAATCCGCAGCATGTTGCACACATGACAACCAACCATGTTGACTTAATTTATCTAAGAATGTGCGTCAGACACACACACTGTGCAATGAGCCCAAGGTATTTGTTGTAATTATTATATTATGTTTGCTTTACTACCGCTTTAATTTATTCTAGAAAATGTTAGGTAGTAATCTGGCTAAGGATATATTTGTGTGGTTGTTTTTTTTGCAGAATGCCAGTAAGGTGGTGGCCCTGCTGCTCTCCCACAGAGCCAGCACAGACCTCCTCTGGAGTGGACACTCACCTCTCTCCCTGGCTATAGCGACTGGGAATGAGCTGGTACACCTCCCCACCCCTACACAGACACACACTTAAGCACAAAACCCGTACTTTGTCCTGGACCTTTTTCTTTTCTCTGCCAGGCGGTGGAGGAGCTGTTGAACGGGGGTGCAAATCCCAACATCCCTCTGGCCCGCGGGGTGGGCAGTGCCCTCTGCGCCCTCGCCAACATCAACTACCACTTGGGTGGCAACAGAGCTAAGATGGTACACACACAAGCACACACACACACAGACAAATAGCCATAATTATAGGTCAGAAAGACATTTCATTCCGCTGTCTGCACACAGGTGTGCGGAGACAATTTTTCTTTGAGAACGTGAAACACCCAAATCCAAAGTCCTCCACAGTTAATTGAAGTCAATTGAAATTAATTGAAACATTATTGTGGTGTCTGCCAGTGCTACAGTTTTCAAAATAGAAAACAATGAGTCATTAAAAAGTGTAAGATTTAGTTGTGTGTGTGTGTGTGTGTGTGTGTGTGTGTGTGTGTGTGTCTTTGATGTAGTTGGACATGTTAGCTAAGGCTGGTGCTGACATCTTGATGCCGGTTATGGTGGGCGATGTTGTGGGAACTGCAGTCGATTACGCACACCACTCCTTCAACCAGGTAACACACCAACTGTGAAAACACTGCATGCTTTTCAGTTAAATTCAGTCAAATCCAAAAGCCTTGCAGTAAATCATACTTTTGTTAATATTATGAGGTTTAGTTTTGGGGGTAGATTTGAACTGGACTGTGTTATATTGAGAGATGTTTCTAATATTTTGTCCCCTGCATGTGTTCCAATGGAATATACATTTGCACTCATACATTATTACTTAATCTGAACAGCTGTCCATATGTCATATCTTACTGTGTAGGACGTGCACATTGCCAACACTCCATACCACGCTCTGAATATGCGGGACAGGGAAATATTCAAAGCACGGCGCCAGCTGCTGAGCATGATGGGAGATCTGCAGAGACGAACTGCTGGCCAGAGGGAGCGAGAGAACTTAGAGAGGGAACGATTGTGTGGTCAGAACAAACACATGGCTATTATTTTGTGTGTTTGAGTATGGCTGTAAATCACAGTGTGTGTGTGTGTGTGTGTGTGCTGTATTTATGTAACAGGTACCAGTAGCACAGAGAGGTTACCCCTCCCCAGCTGTGAAAGCTTACCACCCATAACAGAAAAACACAGGTACATACACCCACACTCATGTACAACAACTGTGTGTTGTCCTTTTGTTTCTCTATTCCCTGTCAAACTTTAGTCAAGAGAGTCATAGGAAACAGATCTTTCAGGAGCCTTTTTCCAACACTCTGTGTGTGAATCTTTTTTTTAGGAAGCCAGTTTTTAAGTTCTGCTATCAGTGCGGTCGCTCTGTGTCTGTGAAGCTCACTGCTTGTAGCCGCTGCCACAAGGTCTTCTACTGCTCCAGGACCTGCAAACTGAAGGCATGGGATGAACGACACAAGGACGAGTGTGTCCGGGTGTCAGGTGGGAATCAGTTACAACCCGGCAAGCCCAAACAACACCAGCCCCCAAACCGTCCCCCAGGAGCACCGAAGCTCAGACCACAAATATCAATAATAAGCTTTCAAATGAATTGACAGTGTGTAGCTTTGCCATAATGGTTTGAATCTGTGATATCTGTGGGATAGATTACATAAATATTATTTTGGTTTTATCTTTTGGATGAACAGAGCATGTTAATATTTTTATCTATCTGTCTGTCACAATCCAGCATCTGCTAAAGGCATCCAGAAAAGTGCTGTGTTTAAAAGCCAAAGAGGCCCCAGGACCCTGACTGCCCTGTTGAAATCCAAAACAGTCCCCGAGCCCCCGAGCATGGCAGAGGAGGTCTTGGAGAGCCACATCAACCAGAATGAAAACTACAGCTACAACTGATGGACGCTAACGCTTTCACACACTGAGTTACAGCTGAAGTACAACTTTTCTGTCTAATGTAACAATGTACTTCTGTTACCTCATTTTTTCTCTCATCCTGAGTCTGAACT
The DNA here is from genome assembly GCF_051107435.1 of Chaetodon auriga. Lineage (NCBI taxonomy): Eukaryota > Metazoa > Chordata > Actinopteri > Chaetodontiformes > Chaetodontidae > Chaetodon > Chaetodon auriga. The sequence goes on along the minus strand of NC_135076.1, from coordinate 8,922,857 downwards.
GTATATACTGACTGAACCGTGATGACAATATTTTGTGCCATCATCATTTCTCCTATTTATAATAGTCTTTGTCTAATAACATCTGTCCCTATCTGTGCTATTGCCAAATATATGCGTATATACACATATATATACACAATCTGTACCAGATTTTTGCATATGATGTGTTTTACATACAAACAATCTGACTATAACACTATTAACAGTAGTTTGACAAATGAAAATAAAATCTCAACTCAAGGCTTTAAACTGCATCTCAAGGTCTTAATCAGCAGTTGGAGGCATCTCAGTTGTCATGGAGGAGGTCCAGTTGAGTGCATTGGTCCAGTGCTAGAATGATAACTTTTCCACTGGGTAGCTTATGACATTTGCTATTTATGATACCAAGAGGTTGACTGCTTCAAGTGAGCCTGTGAATGTTTCATAGCACCACCACCATCAGGCCATGTTTTCCATTTACACACAACACATATTAAAATCCATTGTACTGAGCACATTTATTCCCTGCACAGATACAGATTTGTTGTTGTCACAGCTCCCCCTGGGAGAGCCAAACACTGTCAGCTGTAAGGGCCTTTCCTGGAGCACCACCCTCAGGACAAATACTACACCTGCATCATCAATAGGTTTGAAGCAAATAAGATAACAGTGTACTTTGGATTCGATTATCTATTGTGGTGTGGAATGAATGGCTCTCTATGGGCTTGCAGGCAGAGATTAATCTGACATTTTCTGTAGGCTATAAAGTGATCTACTGAATGAGGAGTTTGTGTGTGCCTGAAGGAAGAGACTGCAATTGGGCCTTATTTTCAGTGGTAGAAGAAGTACCCAGATTACTTACATGCACGTACAACAACGTAAAAATACAACAACAGGTCCTGCATTTATAATCTTACTTAAGTGAAAGTATCGAAATATTACAAGCAAACTGTAAGCAACTATTTCATGTACTGGTAGGTATTTTAGTCCAGTGAGTCGTGCAGGGGTCAGGAACACAAGATAAATTTGAAGGATTGTGAGATAATTAATGGGGCGGGATAGGTTTCAAAACTGAAGGGTTTAATCTGTAACAAAGCATAGTGCTTTGTAATATTATGTGTTTTTTATGTAACATCTGAATCGGAAAGGAACTAGTAGTCTAACTACAACTGTCAAATAAATGTAGTGGAGTACGAGGTAGGCCTAGTATTAAATGGAAATACTCGACTGAACTACTTTTAGCACTTAAGTACATTCCACCACTGTTTGTACTCTGTACTACAATGGCTATAAATGTATTTATTATCCAGATTATTTTTTTTACTGTAAATGCAAAAGTCCAATAAATGTCTTGTTTTTGTTGGGAAGTATCAGCCAGATCTTCAAGCCAACACCACAGTGGTTCTTTGCGTAAAGAAAGGTGCGTTTAACGCGATGACCTTAAACGGCTCATGACTAGTAATGGCTTGTTTTGCATAAGAGTGGCACTGTAAACTGACGTTGCTGCTGTTTGCTGAGCTTTGCATCAGACTCACATGAGTCAACAGAGGGACGGACAACCATAGAGAGGAGCAGGCTGGACACACTCCCAGCGACCAAACAAGACTCAGAGAGGACCTTCCAAAAGTCAGTCATTGTTCGCCGACTGAAACACCTAAAGGCAACTCAACTCCAGCAGGAATCAAACTGATTCAACTTCTTCGAGGGAGCAGCCACACAAACAGTGCGAGGAGGAGGTGAAGTTTTTTTTAATCAGCGCTCGCCTGGAGTCATGAATGCGGACGCGGAAGAGCAGGAAGACGAACTGCTCGCCCTCCTCAGTATCTTTGGCTCGGAGGAGTTCGTCCGGGATGAATCGAAGGCTGCCGGAGAAATCCGAGTATCTGCTGAGCTGCCGGCGGAGTTCACGGTGGCTCTGAAAGAAGGTAAGTCAGCTGAGTGGAGGGACATCACGTTGCTATTTACAGGAAGAGAAATATGATTTATACTCTGCAGAATCTTCATTTGCATGTTTTTTTTTTTTAAAAACAACATCATGTTTTTCTTTTTCAAATTAAGAATATTAAAAAACAGCCTGAAATTAAGTGACATAAGTGGATCAGGTCAGTGTCTGCCCCAGGCTGACAGTGAAAGAATACTGAAACCAGGAATGCTTCTTGAAGTATTTATTTGTCTTATTGTTTTTCTTCCTGAGGTGAAACGCTGAGGCAGTATGAGATGCTGTTCCTCCCTCCTCTGCTTCTGACCTTTGAACTCCCTGAGGACTACCCATCCTCCTCCCCTCCCTCCTTCACCCTCACCTGCACTTGGTTGACACACACACAGGTAATCAGTAGAAGCAATGTGGGTCACTTAAAACATTTCTGGTTGCATTTACAGCCTGCCAGTGTGTGTCACGAACACACACACACACACACACACACACACACACACACACACGCACACAGATAAATGCAGATTGCAGAGGTTCAATAAAAATTACATCAGTGTATTTGCCCTCTCTCCCTGCAGCTCTCTGCACTGGGCGATCAGCTCTCTGAGCTCTACCAGGCCACTGGAGGCGCTGTGGTGCTCTTCACCTGGGTACAGTTTCTTAAAGAAGATGCTCTCAAGTTCCTGGACATCCATAATCTGCTGGAGCTTCCCTCTGATGAACACAGCTCCCAGGATGCTGCACTCTCAGAACCAAAGAATAGTCAACACACTTCTGACTCAGGACCCACAGATACTAAAAGTTGTAATGTCTCAGATCCACGTGAACCAGACCTTTCTGCACCTTCAACCTCAGAGTTGAGCGGCACGGACTCTCAGGGAGCTGTGGCAGTAGACTCTTGCAAGGCTCGCGAAAGTAATTCAACCTTCCACCACAGCAAAGTCAGCCAGGATGGCCCAGATTCAGGGCCAAATCAAATGACTTCCAATGATTTTAACCAAATATCACAGGCGTCAGATGTGAGGGATGAACACACCCTCCAGACCTCAGAGTTTAAGGCCGACCACCGGAATGATCTGTCATCAGCAGCAGGCAAATCAAAGCCTCTTCCAGTCGCTCAGTCTGATCAAAGTGACCAGGAAGATTTCTTACGCGAGGGAAGTGTTTCAGCCCCGCTATTGCTTCCCTCCAGCTCCTCGGGCCCACTACATAACAGTGACCAAGGAGCTGCCTCTCTGCCGATCCACCTGAGAGAACCCCCTCCAAATGGAGACCAAACCCCCTCTGGTCTCTCCCTAACTCCATCACAAGCTCTCCTGTCCCAGCTGTTGATCTATGATGCAACCCAGCGACAGAAGCAGTTTGCCACTACAGTGTTTGACTGTGGTGTGTGTTTTATGAGCTCTCTCGGTTCAGACTGTGTGCAGCTGCCTGAGTGTGGCCACATCTTCTGCCAGGCCTGTCTCGCCCAGTTCTGTAAGCTCCAGATAAAAGAGGGGAATGTCCGGGGTGTCACCTGTCCTCAGGCAGACTGCACCGCCACTCCTACACCTGCACAGGTACAGTCCTGACCTGTCTGTCTGCTCTCTCTGCCAACTGCACCTACTTCCTGAAGGTCTGTCTCGCATTGTGTGGCACCGGGATGCCGGCCAAGGAAGAATACATTAGTAAAAGTAGCAATACTATAATTTGAATATCCATGACAAGTAAAAGGCCTGCATTCAAAATGTTATTAAAAGTATTATTTAAGTGTACTTAAAGTATCAAGAGTGAAATGACTAAATAGGCAAAATAGAGTTTCTATTATTATATTATATTATTGGATCATCATTGTTGATGCATTAACTTTTAAGTAGACCTTTAATGCTGCAGATTGAGCAGCAAATTTAAGCTACTCTTTATGTAGTGTTGGGCATTTTTATCTATAACAACTAGTCAGCTATAGCTGTTGAAATAAATAGACTTGAGTAAAAGAATTAAAATGTTTTCCTCTAAAATGTAGTGGAGTAGAAGTGTGAAGTAGCTTAAAATGGAAGCACTCAAGTAAACTACAACTACCTCAAAATTGTACTCAAGTACAGTAGTTGAGATACGTTCCACTACTGGAGATATTATATGCACATATTTAGACAAAGACCATCACATCTGCAGTAAGCTGCTATCTGCAGATATATTGCTGTCGCTCAATAAAACACAATAAAACACACTGTTGCATTTTCATCTCAATGAACTGACTTCCCTGACGTACACTGTCTGTTTCTGCCCTCTTTGCTGCTGTATTTTGATGTTTGGTAGGTGAAGAGTCTGGTGGGGGAGGAGCTGTTCAGCCGCTATGATCGTCTCCTGCTGCAGAGCACTCTGGACTGTATGGCTGGTGTGTTTCGCTTTCACTATAATAGCAGCGTCTCTTGGGATGTCCAAGATTCTTTATCATTGGTCATTGCACAGGAGTCTATTAAACTGTCTCTTTATTTGTTTGGTTCATTTCATGTCTGTCATGTGTCGTGTGTTTGTGTGTGTGTGTGCCTCTTAGATGTGGTGTACTGTCCTCGGCAGTCCTGTGGTTCGGCCGTCATTCAGTCCAGCAACGCAGCGATGTGCTCTGTGTGTGGCTTCGCCTTCTGCGTCTTGTGCAAAAAGACTTACCATGGACCAGAGGACTGTCAGGCCAAGAAGAGCGTGGAAAAAGTAGTAGAAGGAAGTGACACACAGCAAGGCAAAATAGACCTGCCACAGTCGCGAGGTACGCAAGTGTGTGTGCGTGTGTTTGTATTTTTGTGTTTATTAATAGCCTGAATTTTTTATCTTATTTTTTTAAAACGTGTTCAGCACACACACCATTTTCATCCCTCACAAATAGAGCTGAAAAGAATATTAATCAGCAGCTGTTTTGCTCATCATTAAAGTCATTTTTCAATAAAAATGCTTCACATTCTCTAGTTCCAGTTTTCTGTTGTGAGGATGCACTTCTTGTCTTCGTCCGTTGTGCTCAGAAGTTTCAAACCTTTTGGGTTTTGAACTGTTGGTCATAAAAGAGAATGTCACTGAAGCAGTGCTCTGTGTTGCTGTGTGTGTCTCAGAGGGGATGATGGCTCTGTGGGATGACTATGCCGGTGGCAGTAAGCAGAGGCGGCGCCTTCTGGAGAGCAGATATGGCCGCAACATATTGCTGGTCATTATGGAGAAGTATCTGAGCGAGGACTGGATGACCTTCAATTGCAAGAACTGTCCTCACTGCTTCTCCAGAATACAGGTATTTACTTGTTCACCTGCTTGGACTGACTTGCACACGTGAAGACATGAAGTCGTGAGCTTGTGTTGAGTCATGTGTTTCCAGAAAGTAGTGTTTCTGCCGGTTTTAGACCGCTGTGTGTTTGCTAATGCATACATTGTTGTGTTTTGTGTTGCAGAAAGACAGAGGATGTAACATCATGACGTGCTCTAGGTGTAAACAGCGATTCTGCTGGGTCTGCCTTGCCAGACTGTCAGTTGGTTCAGGCTCACACTTTCAGGACAGTCTCTGCCCTCTCTATGAGGACAACCCGACCTAGTCCTCCAGCCACTGACCACCAGCCACAAAGGGAATGGTGTCAACCAATTTTGCCCGTTTGCACGCTTAAAAATGCACATGAATGCAAACATATACAAAACAATGGTGTGGAGCATGTTTTTAAATGAACATCATCTCAGCACAGTTTGAATCAGTACATGACAAGCATTACAGGCTTCATTGTCTTTTGCTACAGACGGCCAACAAATTAAGTCAGAGTTGATATGAAAAAGCTAAGCACAAAAAAATGCCACGTCTCTCTGTCAGAAATCAAAATTTTCAAACTAAATATTTACTGAGGCTTTACAGTCATTCACAAAATGGCATTGCATGTCATACTGTGTCATGACCAACAGAGGGCGATAAATAACAAGATGTCAAGTAACTTTACATGAGATTCCCTTCTGGTTCTATGAAAACATGCTTTATCATTCAGTAATCAAACATACAGTCAAACAGTGCATTAGTGAAAATTGTTATTTGTTTGCAGCTCTGGATGCAAAGATGTAAAATCTTTCACAGAAAATCACCCAGTGTGGCGTCTTTGAACCAGGTCAGAGTGTTTATACTGAAGCCAAGCTTCCTCTCCTGTTACCATTAGGATACCTAGTGGGGCTGCAGCTGATGATTGTTTTCGTTTTCAATCAATTTACCGCTTATTTCTTCTATAAACCAATTAATCATTTGGGCTGTGAAATGAGCCAATAGTAAAAAATTCCCATCATAAGTTCCCAGAGCTGTAGGTGACATCTTCAGAAGTCTTGTTTTCTCCATAACCTAAACATAGTCCTCTCACTGTCACATCAGACTAAGAAAGCCAGCAAATATTCACATCTGAGAGGCTGAAATCATTAAAACTTTGCTTAAACTAGAGACAATCTTGCAATGGGATCACACCGTCAACATGTCGACATTCTTACCCATGAGTGCTCAATAGTCATAACTGCATTAATACATGAGTACTCTGTACTCATGGGTTGGACCACACTCATCTTCTTATTTTGATCTCAACTACACACCTGTTCGTGCCAAACAACTCATCATTTGTCTCTTGCCAATAATGACACAGTCTACGTTCACTCACCGTGTTTAGTGTTATACATTCCTTGTATCAAACGAGAATATTTCCCTGATAAAGCTGACCATGTGAAGATGGATAGACATGCGGAATAAATCTTTCAAAGTTCACCTGTTTCAACTCAACTCACTTTTCTCATGTCGTGTTTCATTCCACCATACACACTGATTTGGCGGCACAGCTGGTGTGATCCCATCGCAAGATGATCTCTCGCTTTACCTAATATCTCGGCATGGACGGGAATGATTGAAACTGGGATACAGTGGTCTTAAAACAGATGTGGGCCAGGAGTGTAAAGTGGCAGAGGAGCAATGGCACTTTCCCCACTTCCTCCTTAGAGCTATGAGCTATGACTTATATACAGTTATGAGATAAAAGTGCACTTTGACATTGTAAAGGATAATCTTTTCAATAAACTCCAGATGGGACTGTAACCACAGTGGCTTTGAAGGTTTAATTGTTCTTTTTTAATTGGTCTTGTTTTTTTAAATCAGCAAATGTCATCTGTGTCATATCAGTTGCAAAGACCACTGGACAATCTTTTAGCCTCAGACTGGTAAACTTAAACATTCTATACGGGCGTAGGGGCATTTTCAACCCCTATTCTTCAGACATGCACCATATATACACTTTTTAATTCCTTTCAAAGGACACCCTGTGGATATTTATTGGGCATTTTGTATCCACACTCTGATTGACTTCCTGTTTTTAAATGATTCCCTCCCTTCCTCCACTGTTCTGTCATAACAGTGGAACAAAGACCGCTGTTGCATGTCCCCAGGCAGTCTGAGACATGATCGGAAATCTACAGCTGTCTTTCATACTAAGCCAAAACATACTGGCCCTCTCCATTGCAGTCTATTTGTGTGTGTGTGTGTGTGTGTGTGTGTGTGTGTGTGTGTGTGTGTGTGTGTGTGTGTGTTCCTGTGTCTCTTCCAGGAAAAACCCAGTTTCCACACAGGGGTCATCACTTCCTCATAAATGTCTAAACAACTGTTTGTCCTTCTGACACAGGGCCTGGAGGACTGGAATTGGGGACTGGGCATCTGTTTGTGGCTGTCAAGCCTTTGCTGGTACATGTGAGATATAACACAAATGTGACAATTTGAAAGATGTTGGACAGGGTGAGGAGCCTAATTATCATCTGAATCTGCATCAGCTCATTGTTTAGCTAACACCGCTCTAACAGTGCCATTTTGGCCTCAGCAGACAGCTGTTTCAGTGAAAATGCTCTAAAGCTCACTGGACATTACCTGCTCAGACAGACTTAGCGACATACTGGAGTCTTTAGCTGCCAGTATTTCAATAAACTCCACATAGATCACTGTATTCACAGTGGCCTACTGTAGAAACATGGCGGGGCAACATGGCAGACTCCATGGAAGAGGACCCGCTGCCTCTCTAGACATATTCATTCTAATGTAACAAAAACAACAATGATATTATCAGAATAAGAAAACATGATTATGAGTATTATATTCCATTTCTGCCAATTGATCCCCCAAAATCCTTCACACTGGACCTTTAAAGGAGTCTATGGGGATTCAGGAAATACCACCAGACCAGCATGTTTTTAAATGATCTTTTGGATTTTTCAAATATGGCTGGTTAACTATATTTTTGACAAACCTGTGGTTACCTCTGCCTGAATGTATGCTAACACAGGGCTACTTAAAAGTCAGATATCCTGGAGTTGGTGGAGACCAAAAACAGAGTTAACAGTGAATAATGGCCTTAAATTCACAGGTGGCCAAAAACACAATTGAATGATAATGTTTCTCCACACCTTCTCCAGAACAATCTCGGCAATAAACCAAAAGACAACACCCCTGTCACTAAAAGGCTTTTAAATCCAAACTAAACTACATGGACCAGAAAGCTGCATGTGTGGCCTCATGAAACCCCATCATTTGTGGAAGGAAAAAACCTGCAGTGACATCAGTGACTGGGTTGTGGTCACAGGTGCAGCATGCACAAACCCACAGAAAGCAGTACAGCAGCAGCGAGCAGTGTTTTGATATCTCATTGAACTTTTTGACCACGTACACATATGAGGTTTTCACTGCTAAATCTGACTCAAGAAAACACCTGCAGTAAACCAATTGAGCCCAACCAGATAGGTGTCAGACCAACAGAACTATTTTCACTGCAGATTTTTTGACGTCATTGCAGGAACCACATAGGTGTAACTGTGCCTTCCATTTAGGTGAACTGGTTTCGCGGTCACAAGTCAGAAGGCCTAAGTGATGATGTTACTCAATGTCTCTTTAATATCTTCATGATCTACTATGTAAACTAGATGTAAAGGTGCTTTCAGTCCTCTGTCTATTTGATATACTTTAAAGTCTGGCTGAGTATTTGCATGGCCCCATTCTGGCTGTACATTTGTTCAGATACTAATTTTATTGTATAGTTAAAGAAATAATTGTGTCCTGAACAACTGCATTATTTTTCCAGTTAACAGATCAGACCAATTGAAAGCTAATGAAACAAGTGGCGGTATAATTTTATCAAATGGCTCCATAGGAAGGGTTCATACTGATGTCTGAGTGAAGAGACAACTGTCAATCATCTACTTTAACTGTCTGTTTAAAGCACTTTTGCTTATTGAGCCTTTCTGGAACACAATTGTGAGCCGGTCCTTCAGAACTGAACAAAACAGGTGCTGTACTCCAGCAGCAATCCACCTGCAGCTTTACGTGACACAAATTATGCAGAGATCATTAACATCAAGCTGCAAAAATCCCATGCAATATTAAAAATTAACTGTAATTAAGGAGTGTGAATCATTTTAAAAATGTAGCCCTGATAGCTGTGCATCTATGTACAGAGGATTTTGAAGACAAGGGCAGAAATCAAACCTTTTATCCAGCAGCTTTGTGACTAAACATGTTCTTCCAATACCAGCTGCGGATTGTTGCCTCGTCTTATTGCTCGTTTGAAAATGAAACTGTCCGATTTTGCCCCAATACTCACAATAACTGCACCATTAGTACCTATACATTCATTAAAAGTGGCAATACTGAATAATTAGGAAGCTGGACAGACATCTATTGAGCCAATACTCCATACTGGCGAGCACAGGCCCAGTGGAAGCACAGATTTCCTAGTTGCAAATAAATACGAGTCATCCAGTGGCAGAAATCCAAGCTTGTGGATCCTCACTAAAAACTAACTTAAAACTGAGGCCAGTGCACCAAATTTCTGGCAATCTGTTCATTAGGTTTGTGCGATATCCTGCTGACAGGCAAACAAACAAACTACTAGGGGCACAAGAACAGCTTTCTTGCCAGAAGTGATTTCAAGAATAACGAGTAAAGCCTGGCTATCAGCGCAGTGGAAACTAGGCGATGTAGGGCATCTTCTCCCTGTGAGCCAATAACAGCATCCGCTAACAGAACGGTTATTTCCCCCGGAGCGGTACGAGCCGAGCTGTGGAGGAGAACACACGAGACACACATTTACTGCAATAATCATCAACTCAGCTTGGTTCTTAATATCATCTGCACGTTTATTCATCTGTCAGAAAACACACACACACACACGGCCTCAGAAATCAGTGCATCAGTCATCCAGGCACCCATTCAGTCAGTCAGTGGTATATTGGCAACATTGTTCAGAGGCACTGAAAGTGTGCTGAGGTTTTCACAGAGAGTACAGGAGTGTATTATGTCCTGCAGGGGCGCTGCTAGGAGGTTTGGGGCCCCTGACAGTAGATGGATGTGAGGGGTCCTGAATTCTTTCAGTGTACAAGACTGAATCAGTCTGTAGACCAGGATGCATGGGCTTTTCTGTGTAGCAGCCTATTCTGTATGTTGTGATTGAGCGACAACATTAGAAATCCTTTCAGCTGAAGCGGACAGGCACATACAGTACATGCAGGCAAACGGACAGTTTAGAAAAAAAAAATACGCCTGTTTTCTCTCTGGCCGAGAGTGAGATGAGGAGATTGATAACACGACCATATCTGTGCGTTTATATGGTGCTGGAGCCAGGAGGCGATTAGCTTAGCTTAGCATAAAGAGTTGAAGCAGGGGGACAGAGGTGGCCTAGCTCTCTGCAGACATCTGCCACACAGCATCCTTGTTCCTTGAAGCTTGCTCTTTTTATCCAAACAGAAATGTGAAAACAACCAATTGCGGTCTGTGATAAATTCTCAAAGCTAGGGCAGATAATGTATTTTGGATTTTTTTGTTGTTGCTGTTGCTATATTTGTTGAAATTCTCTCTACATCCTTACACCAATCTATAAATCAAAAGGTCTGATAAAAAAAAAAAAAAAGAACAAATTTTGGTACCTGTGGCTGTCAGATGAGATCACAAACAAACCAGATTCACGTTAATTAGTAATCTTAAGAGCTGTTGGCAGGAAGATTTTTTTTCAACTTTGAACAGAGCCAGGCTAGCTGTTTCCCCCTGTTTCCACTCTTTATGCTAAGCTAAGCTGATCACCTCCGGCCTCTACCTCCACACCTGTACACTGTACACATGTGAGAGTGGTTTCAATCTCCTCATCCATCATGATCATCATCATCTAAACAGCCTCTTCAGTTCTACTGGCTGTGGGGATGGGATTGTGACCAAGAACCCATTTTAACAGTGGATGGTCCTGCGCTACTGGTTGAGAATGGTTACCTCATACCACTATTCCCCACAGCAGCTCGAACAAAGAAGACTTTCAGATAAACAGAAAAGTGATGAACCGATAACTGGGAATAAATTTTCTGCAGACACCAGAATTTGGGCACCCATGTAAAAAAAACTTTCTAATGCCTATTTGTCGATGTCATTTGTGTTTTTGATTTACAGCTCTACTGTAATAATGAATTATCCAATTTTTTTTGTCAAAATCAGACCAGTGGTGTCTAATTTCACTGAAGGAATGGATAAATATCTTTTGATATAATAATTTGAGGTGAAGTATTTTCACTGGTTCTAGTGTTTTCCCCTTTAACCTCACAGTGTTTCCCATCTACCCGATCTGATCAGTCCAACAGTGCAACACATGGATAAACACAGAATTACAAATATGATACACATCCGTAACAGCTTGAACGTCTCACCTTGTAAACATTAGAATATAAAATATTGAGAGGCAAATAATGACAATGGTAGCAAAGCCTACACTTGAACTGAACAACATATGGTAGCATAACTTTCTTTATAAACACCAGTGTATTTTTATATTCAGTGCAAAGTTCTTTCCAATGCCCTTTTGCAGATGCAGCACAGCATCATATAAACCTCAGAAAAACCTTTTTGAACAGCATCCTCATGTCATATTTTCTCTCAGCAGTAGAAACATCTCAACAGTTATTAAATATGACTTTACTCATGCACAAAATAAACCAGATACAATTTATACAGTTCAATATGTAAAACTTCTCTGTCCTTTACAACAAAGCACTGAAGTTCAACTTATAGGTTACGGTGCTGAAACACATCAGCATTCAGATAACAGCATTGGTTAATAACAGTGAAACCAATAATCAGCAGTATATTATAGTTACCAACCGTTATAGTCTGGAACGAGTAAACACAGTTCAAACAAAACAAACAGAAACATATTACACATAAGCATTAATGCAATCTAATCAATTTCAGTCAACACAGAGCAAATAAAAGTTCCAATTACCAGAATATTAAACCTGTAAACAGTTAATGGCCGTATGTAAATGCCTTTATTTTCCACAGTGGTTTCTCCTTTTTGTTGGCTTTGGGACTGCTTGTTTGTGGAACCAATGAAGATCCTTAGATGCAGAATGGTATTACACCGCAACAGCAGTCATCCAAAACATATTCTTGTATAAAAGGAGTCTTTTTACCAGTAGCTTTTAGGCTATATTATCTCTTTCTTGAATCAAATACAAATACCGTTAGACTGACACTTTTTGAGTTGTTCCCTTGGGTGAAATGTCAGTTAACATAAACTCTAAATGTAATCTTGTATAATAATGTATAATCTATGTATAAGTCCTCTTGTGTCCTCCTTCACTGACCCATATAATAGAGGACTAGTGCTTTTTTTATGTGTTTTCAAAAATTTGCTGTTGTGCCCCCCACTGCCCACTCTCTGTACAGTGAATTGTGTATCCTGTTGCCTCCAATTTCTCATTTAATAAGCAGAGGCGTGGTAGCTTCATTATTTGCCCAAAGAGCCAGAAACCAACCACTGACATGGTGGAATGACACCACCTGGCGAACGTCATGGTAGCCATATGTTTACAGTGCATGTCACATAACCACAACATGGTTAGGATAGGGCCTGAGACCTTTTGCATTGTCCGTCAAAAAAATACCACCTGGCCCCTGGTTTTCAATGTCTCAGCTAAAATGATTACACACAACTTCATGTAGGAATACGCAACAAGTGAGCACAACAGGAACTACAACATAAAGGTCTTAAAACGAGGTTTTCACACAGGGGTTCAAGATGGGGTCTTGTGTACATATTGCCAGCCAAAACATTTGGTAAAAAATGGTTTAGAGACCTAAATATATGACTGAACAGAGACAAAAAAAAAACAAATTTCAGGCTACTGTCTTCTCCTAAAGATGGGGTTTGGAGGCCGATCCTTTCTTGTGATCTCATTTCCTCCTGTCGTTTGCAGTTATGCATTGGCTGAAGGTGTTCATTAGCTGCATTGGAGTATGACTCTCATTTTGAATCCTGAAGCCTGTCAACATAATAAAAGGTTATTCTACCTGTTCTTTCATGTAATACAAAGCGTGTTATTTCCAGGAGGAGGAGGAGTGCTATTAACAGGCTGCAACTTGGTCTAATGAAGAACTCCTCGACTAGCTGTGTCTCACCCACAGCTTTGGTTACAGCTCTGCTTTCATCAGCTCCTCTTTGTTCCTCTCTGATTAAACCATGCAGCACAGTGGGCTAAAAAAACAGCCATCATTTTATTTCTTACATTGTGCTGGCCTCTCCCTCTCTGGCTGTCCCTCTCTCACATGTTTAAATCCCTAAACACCACACAACTCTATCCTCCCACTGCTTTTCTCCTGAGTGTCCTCATGTCTGTGATCAGGTGTGTGTTTGCGCTCTGGAGACAAATGTATGATGTGAGCAGCTGCCTCTCCCCACAGCTACCTAAACCAACCACAGACAGCGACAGGATGCTGCTTTCATTTCACTTTACAACGCATCTAATAACGTGACCCAATCAGGCCTTTGACTGATTGAATTATGTGGGAGTGTGTGTGCATGTGTGCGTGCTGTTCTGCAGGAGAAGCCGGAAAAGCAAATGTAAAGTGAAACAGCAAGGTTCTTCTCCTCTTCTGAACTACAGATCTACTCTTTTCTTGTATACTGTATAGGTGAACATGTTAACATCTGAAAATCTACATTGAAAATCCTTTTAAGTGCTACAAAAAATGATTTTTGAGGGCTACATAAATTGTTTTTTCTATTTAAAGGATTAAAGCAGAAACAATCAAGGGTTTTGTGTTTCAAACAACAAGAATATTACGTTGTTTTTTTTTTTTTTTAAACCCTGTAGCTGTCTTCTCTGAATGCAATGAAGATCATAGCCAATGTTAAAGGCATAGTGCAACTTTTTTTTAGTAATTTCAACTGTATGGCTCCAAATGCCTTGTGACTGCACTGTGCTCGGCTCAGCACCACTGAACCAGACAGAAAATCAAAACAGAAACAGGAAATCAAATTTGATTCCAATTACATAACTGATCTTTTCAGGATGGGTCACACACTGAAAAACAGCTGAACCTGGGTCATAAGAGGTAAAAATAACAGCAATGACAAAGAAATCTGTCTGCGCATCCACATCAAATCCATGTCATTCCTTTGCAGCTGTTCCACACTGCAGTAAAACCTGGTTACGTCCCCTCAGGGAATCAAGGTTGATTAGGAGGATTAAACGATATGTCTTACAACCCCAAACATCCACGAGCTCTGCACATGTTAATTTGCCATTTGCAAACTAATTAGAAGTTTGGAGTTAAAAGCTTTCGGCAACGCATCACTATGAGTTTCCAGCGTGTTTGCAGATTTCTTCTCGCAGTGCCAGTTTGGCTATATTGTGGAAACAAAGATTCAGCTTGTACTTTGCCTTAAAAGAAGCACGTGGTCCTCCAGCACAGTCAAAATGATGACGAACAGCTTCTAACTACAGATGGATGGTACCAGAGTTACCTTACCAATGAAGAAGGGCATAACCCAAGGTGGAAGGGTACGGAGGGCACACACACAAACGTACAGTGCTGATGGGCAGACATTCAGTCAGTGCACACTTTGTACAAGATTCCTGATAATAATTAAATAGATTATGAGTATTTACAATATATGCTAGGCTAACATTAACCAAAGAATCAATAGCGTCCATTTATTTTATACTATATTTACATCTATAATGTCATTTGAGAATATTTACATAATATTTGTGTGGATTTAATACATAAGAAGGGAGATGACAGAATATAGAAAAACCCAATCAATAGTGTAGATTGGTTTCCACTATATTTCCAAAATGGCTAGCCAAAGCTTACTCTTTAGCTTAATTCTCTACTCTATTCTAGCTCTACTACTAAAGGCACGAACAAGGCTAGCCAGGGTGTAGCCTTCAGCCCCACACACACCAAAGGACCGCTAAGAGGTCAGCTAAGGCTAACAGATTCATGTAACACTGTTTCTACCATGTGATGGTGTTTGTTGTGCTTTGTGTTTTTCAATTGGTGAGTAGTGCTTTGGATTCTGTCACCTGTATTAGGTTAGAAAGATGTTGAATTTGCTCTTTTGTGCCCTGTGTGGCTTTATGGTCACCAAGTGGCCCTGAAGTCCCTGCTGTTGGGCCTGTAAAAAATACCTGTAGGGCTGATTCACACACAAGAATTGAAAAACAAGTCTCAAACTAACACTTCCCGAGTGATTGTTCTGACCTCAAGTGTTTGCCTCAGTGCTTGAGTCTTTCCTCAACCAATTTCTCTTGATATCTTCCACATTTTGCATTCTCTCGTCATGCTTGGACCCTCCACATGGTCCAGTCTTTTGGCTCACTACTAGTTCTTTCCATGTAGCCTGAACAAGCTCAAGATTTCCTTGCAATTCATTTGCATGTACCTGTCTCCTGAGTCAGAATGCAACCCACTCAAAGCCTTGGAGGAGAGTATAATATTACAAAAGGTGGTGGGTCAAAAATGTTGTTTCTTCTATGTCTCGAGACATCAAAAATTCACCATTTTCTCCAATGCTTGGTCTCTGCACACATGTTGCAGTGTGCTTCACTATACAGACTGAATTTCAAGAGTAATACCCAGATTAAAGAAATCCATCAAATCCAATTACAGCTTCATATGGTAGAGCATTCTGTCAAATGTGAGGATTTAAGTGTTTGATCCATATATCAAATGATTTGCAACAAGATCTTGAGGCCATTAGAGCTAATTCCTTAACTTAACACGGCCCTCAAACACAGTGCTGTATTTGCCTTCCTGCGCTTTGGTCTTGTACAGTCTCTCCAGCTACTCTGTCCCGCTCTAATCTCAGTCCAGTCCTCTTCCCCCCCTCCCCTCTCGTGTCTCTTAGCTGTAGCCGAGGTTCTCCATCTCATGGCGGTATCTTAACTCAGACACTTTTGCTTTGTGCTGTTTGCTCTCCAGATGCTGCCTGAAGTCCGTCTCCTGCTCAGCTCCACAGTTGCACATGGAGCAGTAGAACTGTCCGCTGGGAGTCACGCACATGGCCAAGTCCCGGGGGATGCGCTGCCTCGGTCTGGGGTTGTAGTACGGCCCTGCGGGGGGAAAGAGAGTAGAGACGACGGAGTTAGTTATAGCTACACATTAAGCTGCTGAGTCATACCAGATTTATCTATCATGACAGGTTCAAGACTACTTCAATACAAGACTAATGGTTGGCAAAGATGATGTGAGATGAATTGCTGCAACTAACTATTCGTTATATCATAAATTATCCATTTTTTTTCAATGAATACATTAACTGTTCATCATAATTTCCCAAATAGTTTTTAGAATCAGATAAAACAGAGAAAAGCAGCCAATCCTGGCATCTGACACACTGGATCAAGCAAATGTTTGTTTCAGGCTAGCAGCGTGGCTCTATGGACGGTCATGCTGGTCTGTCAGTCGGTCAGCCCACCAATTTGATGGCTGAAATATCTCAACAATGACTGGATTGATTGCCGTTAAATGTGAAGCAGATATCCATGGTGCCCACGTGATGAATCCAAATGACTCTGCTGTTTGCCGGAATTTTCCTCCAGCACCGCCATGAGGTTCACATTTGTGATTTTGAGTGAAATGTCTAGTATAGTATCAGACGACTGGATGGATTAACATGAAATTTAGTCCTGACAGTTGTGTCTTTCTCAAGATGAATTGTTGTAACTCTGAACTAATATGATGAACACGGTGCTTACACCTGCTTCACTTCAGTATGTTGACATTGTCACTGTGAGCATATTAGCATGCTGAACAGTGCTGCACCTAAGTACAGCCTCACATAGCTGTTAGCATGGCTGTAGACTGCTAGTCATCTGGGATTTCAACTAGGTGGATCATTTGAAGAAGAGCGTTGCTTGTTTGTGTGTGCATGCCTGTGTGTGCGTGTGTGTGTGTGCGTGCGTTAACACAGCAGAAAAATGAGAAGGAGATAGGGAGAGAGATAAAAAGACAGCGAGAAGGCAACCGCAGGAGAGAGTGGAGAGCTATTTTGGGGATTGTCCATCAAGAAAAATGATTAAATCAGCAGAAAGTTATAGGGGGTGTGTGTGTGTGTGTGTGTGTGTGTGTGTGAGTGTGAGTGTGTGTGTGTGTGTGTGTGTGCGCACATGAGAAAGAGAGTGGATGAGAAAGAGAGGGTGAGAGAGAGAGGAAGAGAATTGGCTCTGCTGTGTGATTTATCCTGCTTTGTCTTGAGCTGAGGTGCTACAGTTTTTCTCTGTGGGAAGAAAGAGACGTAGAGAGAGACAGCAAGAGAGAGAAAGTTGTTTGACGTCAGCAGAAAGTCTGACGTTACAAACTCTGTATCTGTTTTCACACACACACACACACACACACACACACACACACACACACACACACACACACACACAAAGGCGAAAGCAGACACTCACACAAACGCCCAGAAAACATAGTGAAGTAAAGTTAAGCCCAAAATGTTATCTGCTAACCTTTACATCAGATGAAACCCTGCAGAGTGTGCGCAACCATGTTACCCTAAGTGATGCAGCGGTGCAGCTTAATGTCAACTTTTCCAAAACATCAGAGGAGGTTGACAAGTGGGTGCTCAAATGACAAGCGCTTTGGGTCAAAAGGTTGAATATTTACAAGATTTTTTCCTAGATTTCCTGTAGTGTGCGCAGTGCACACATTCTGACATGCGTGAATGGAAGAGCTACTTCATTTTTTTCATCAGGTCATGGTGGCAATGTGGACACCAAAACTGACTTCCCAGTATCTATACATGTGTGCAAGAGGACATTGTGAAGTACATCACATTTAATGCAGGGAAAATAAATTCTGAGCCACTGCAGGCAAGATAGCTGTGCAGTCGCTCACCATGTCGAACAGTTTTAGTATGCACCATTAGATTTTGTAGCAATTTGGGGCTGCAAATGAAGCACTGGAGTGTGTCCAGAGGAGCGAAATTTTCTTTGACGATAACCAAAAAAAAAAACAACAGCCAGTGCCACCAGGAACAAAGGAAGAGTTGACTGCTGATTGTTTCTCTAACCTCAGTCTTTATATGTGGTCAGATGTGATTGCCAATGATTGCATAAAGAGGCCAGTAGCTTGTTAGCATAGCTAATATACATAGTGTTTCTTGTTTCACCGGTAAACCACACCAATGCGTTGGTTTACTATGTTGTACTGACATACAAATCATAATGTATGCATGCACTATATTTGCATATTTACAGTTTTTTAACATTAACAGTTCAAAATTGACCCGTGTCAGTGGGTATTTATCTGTTTTTAAGTCTCTTTTTTATTTGTTTTTAGTATTTTACCTGGCATGGATGCAGGTAGCTGCGGGCTGCGGCGGTTTTTCACCAGTCTGTACTCACTGCCATCTTTCCTGTTTCTTCTTGGGGCTGCCTCATTGCTGCCTTCCCTGAAACAGCCAGAGCCAGAGTCAAAATCCCTTTCACACAATCCGAAAGGTGAGTCAAACACATTATCTGGCTATCTGTTTCCACAAGTTTAGCTTAGTCAATTTGTGAAATAAAGCCCAAATCAGCTGTGTGTTTAAGTTTAGTTACTGAGGTAATTTTTCTCAAGCAGAATTCAAACCACCCAGTTTCCTTGGTAACTTATATCTGTAGACAAACACTGTCTACCTCATTCAGGTTCATTAACGAACAGGACTACAGTCGAATGTGACTGTATTATTCAAATATATCATATTTACATGTTAATGGAGTTCTGTTGTGCCTCAGCAAGCCGCAGTTTCTTGGCGTGGTTCTTGCCCTGGTAGTGAGCCTGTGCAACTGCCAGTGAACTGAAGGAGGCATCACACAATTTACAATAGTCATTCTCTGTGGCCAAGATGACCCGGGTCGCCCCCTTATACAAGCCCTGCAGACACAAGACAAAGCAATGTAGTGTTTGCGGTGCAAGGAGTTAGGGAGTAAACAGTGAGAATTTTTAAGTCTGGTGGGAAGAAGAAAAGAATTTCTTGCACAACAAGATTTACAACAGGAAAATATACAGGGATGAAAGTTATTGAATCATGGGGAAAATCCCATCCATGTGCTGTAGACCAAAATAGTCATGTTATTAGTTTGACATATTTAAAAGATTATGAAAACAGGAGACACTTGCAATTTATGTTGCATCATTTTTACACTATTAAGGCTCAAGTATAACATACAAGTATAGTAGTCCTTCAGCATGGTAAATCCTTACACGCGCAGTTACTGATTTTTTTGGTCACCTGGGGGCAGTAGTTCGTGAAAAGCCTTTTTGTGTGTGTTGTGAACTGAATAGCAGCCAGTTCCTTATTTACCTCACCAGCAGTTATGGAGTAACCTTATCATTCATTTGGAGTTGTGTCTCTGGCCGCCTGGCAAGTGTAAGTCCAATATTCATTCTCTTTTCACTCGTCTCCACCAACTCCTGAGAGAAACATCTGGCTCTTTAGCTGCTAAACGCTCCAATGTGTTCACCAGCTAGTCGCTAACTGTGTGTCTATCTCCTGTTTGGTGCCGAGCGGGTAGTGTGTAGTGGCTTTATAGAGCTTTTTCAGTGAAAACAGCTGCCTGCTATGTCTGAAAATCACACTATTTCTGTGTTTGCACTGTGTAGTAAGGCATCATCTTCAATGTGACACAAACACAAAGGAACAATGGAAGACATCCTTTTGAGATCCTTTCATTGCCAATCAAACAGTATTTGTCTTGTAACATGCAGCTAGAATGTGTGGAGACAGCACACTGTTCAGTGGTGAGTGGATGATGTGAGTCTCCAGTGTTCAGATAAAGCACAGTGACTCTGCAGTTCCCCACCGCCTCCTCAGAGGGAAACGACCTCTCTCAGCAGACTGGCCGCCTCAGCAGCAGTACACCCACCTACTCAAGTAAAACTGTAACATTTAGGTAGGTTGGTGCTGAGTTGCTAAGTTTGGATCTGACCTGCCTGCCTGCGTCACTGTCGTTGGATCCTGAGCTGAGGGCTGTCTGGCCAGCCGCCTCAAGGACTTCTGGGATCCTGATGGCTGGAGGCTGCTGACTGCCAGCATAGAAATTTCTTAACTTTTTGCTGTGGTTCTTCCCCTAGAAAGGCAGATAAGGAGATAAACATCTGTGCTTATGTATGTATTTTAATATTTTACGCATTTTGTACATGTGTGAATATTTCAACCGACCTGGTAGTGAGCCTGTGCCTGCTGAGCAGAGTTGAGGGTAACATTGCAGAGTTTACAGTACAGAGGTTTACACAGTTCCCCCAGCCCTAGAGAGTCCTCCTGCTCCTCCACACCCAGCGGAGAGCCTTCATCCTGAGGCTGCTCGCTGGCTGGGGCTGCCTGACCCGGGAGAGGACCAGGGATGAGGCAGGACACTGGGGCAGGGATGAGGGCTGGTCCTGGGGGCCTTGGGAGCATCTGTGAGGGGTCTGGGCCTGGAGCAGGAGGGGAGGACAGAGGGCTGGGAGGGAGGGGGAATCGGCTGGCTCCGGGCGCCACTACAGGTGGGGGCACCAGTGCATGTGCATGGTTCAGAGGTGGAGGCCCCAACGGTTGTGTGAGGTCCATGGTTGGAGGCACTGTTGCTTGTGTGTGATCTACAGGTGGGGGCCCCAAGGTGTGTGCCATTGGTGGAAGCCTCAGTGGCTGAGCTGGGGCCATTGGAGGGGGGCCTAAGCTGTGTGGTGGGGTAATGGGGGGAGGCCTTAATGTGTGAGTTGCAGTCATGGGAGGGGGCCCTAGAGTCTGGGTGGGAACCATAGTTGGGGGTCCCATTGCCTGAGCAGGAGCTATGGGTGGTGGGCCGAGAGGCTGCGTAGGTGCCATTGGTGGAGGTCCCAGCTGGTGCAGAGAGTCCATGTGTTGGAAAGGCTGCTGGGGATGGCTGAAGAGACTCAGAGGGGGCTTCAACATGGTCTCTGGGCCTGTTGAAATAAAATCAAATCAAAGAAGGAAATTCAGTCACTGCTGATTCAGACAGACATGAACGAACTATATATCCAACTGCCATTCAAGATATTTTTTACTTCTTAGTTTCACAATAAGTACTACTACTACCTTGTTTCCAGTAAAGTTGGGACACTGTGTAAAATGTAAATATAAACAGAATGTGATGATTTGCAAAACACTGAAACCCCATGTTTAACTGAAAATAGCACAAAGACAACAAATCAAATGTTGAAACATAGAAATCTGATTATGTCTGAAAATGATTATCCTCATTTATAATTTGATGCCAGCAACATGTTTCAAAAAACGTTGGTTCAGGGTCATGTTTAGCACTCTGTAGCATCCCCTCTTCTTTTAACAACACTCTGTTTGTCCATTCCTGCTTGATGTACCATTTCAGCTGCTCAACAGTTCTGGGTTTCCGATGTCATATTTTTTGTTTCATAATGCTCCAAACATTTTCAGTGGGTGACAAGTCTGGACTGCAGGCAGCCAGTTTAGCATCCAGACTCTTTTACTACGGAGCCATGCTGTTGTAATATGTGCAGAATGTGGTTTGGCGTTGAAATAAGCAAAGCCTTCGATGAAAAGACGTTGTCTGCTTGGCAACATATGTTGCTCCAAAACCTGTAGATATCCTTCAGCATTAATGGAGCTTTCACAAATGTGCAGGTTACGCACGCCATGTGCACTAATGCACCCCATAACATCACGGATGCTGACATTTGAACTGTGTGCTGATAACAAGTCAGACGGTGCCTTTCCTCTTCAGCCTGGAGGACGCCGCGTCCATGATTTCCTAAAAGAATTTCAAATGTTGGCTCATCAGACCACAGGACAGTTCCACTTTGCCTCAGTCCATCTTAAATGAGCTCTGGGTCAGAGAAGGCGGCTGTGTTTCTGGATCTGGATCTATACGGTTTCCTCTTTGCATGGTAGAGTTTCAGCTTGTATTTGTGGCTGCAGTGATAAACTGTGTTGACAGACAATGGTTTTTGGAAGCGTTCCTGAGTCCATGCAGCGACGTCCATGACAGAATCGAGTCTGTTTTCAATGCAGTGCCGTCTGAGGGGCAGAAGATCACAGTCAGCCAATGTTAGCTTTTGGCCTTGTCCCTTGTGTAAAGAGATTTCTTCAGATTCTTTGAATCTTTTAATGACATTATGTACTGTTGACAAATTCTTCGCAATTTTAAAAATTATTCTTAAATTGTTGCATTATTTGGCAGCGCAGTCTGTCACAGAGTGCTGAACCTCTCCCCATCTTTTCCTCAGAAAGACTCAGCCTCTCTGGGATGCTCTTTTATACCCAATCATGTTACTACCCTGTTGCCCGGTAACCTAATTCATTGTGAGATGTTCAGCCAGCTGTTTTCTCTTAGAAATTTCACAACTGTCTCAACTTTTCTTGAAACATGTTGCTGGCATCAAATTCTAAATGAGAATATAATTTTCAAGACAACAACATTTCTCAGGTTTTAACATTTGATTTCTTGTCTTTGTGCTATTTTCAATTAAATATGGAAATTCAACATTTTTGCAAATCACATCATCACATCCTGTTTCCATTTACGTTTTAAACAGTGTCCCAACTTATTTGGAAATGGGTTACACATTCAAGGAAAAAGGAAACCATTCAGAGAGTGTGTTAAAAAATAGAACATATTTTAGCCTGTTGGTTGGTCAGTATTGGCTGGATTGTCTTGAACTTTTGTACAGTCACTAATGATCCACAGAGGGTGAATCCTAATGATTTTGATGATCTCCTGACTTTTCATCTAGCGTCACTAGTGTGTCAAATTATCTCAACAGATGGATTGCAAAACTGTGTCAGAAAAAATACTTTCTTGGGGCTCACCTAAATTTTGTTGTGTACCAAATTTGGTTCAGATGGTAAGAAAGTTTTACGATGAGCAGTGGAAAAACAGTCAAAGAGAATCAATTCACATCGACATGGGTATGATCTCTTTAATGTCTTGTGTAAAAAGGGAAGTGGTTTCTAAATGGCACCAGAAACCAGGCCCACATTGCTGATCTTCACACCAAATTTCACTCTGTAAATATGTTTTTAAGATATACTGACTGACAAACCATTTGTATTGGATTATATTGAAGCTTCAGATACTGCAGACTTAAGTGGATATTGTCTGTTCACAGATCATCAAGCAAACACTGAAAAGGAATTCCAATGATCAATGTACAGTGACACTAAGGGAAGGCATCATTTCGTTGGAGGCCTGAGGCAGGAGAGATGTAAAGAGATGGGCGAATGGAAACACATTCTCGGACAGAGGAGTGTCACACTCCAGTAGGCATCAGAAAGATTAGGCTGAGCCTGCAGCGCCTGCAGTCATGCATGCAGGATGTTACATACACATGCATGTGCACAGACACAAACACAGAGGCAGTGACAATAAAATCCTCAAGCTTCTCTGATCAGAAGAGACCACAGCCTTAAGTGTGACTGTTCAAATAGGTCGATGTACTGTAGTGTGTGTGTGTGTGTGTGTGTGTGTGTGTGTGTGTGTGTGTGTGTACATACATGGTAGGCATGGTTGTGTATGTATAAGAAAAACAGAAAGCATTGTGCTGATTTGTGTATGTTCATTTGAGCCACTTTAATGCTCCACTGTGTGTGTGTGTGTGTGTGTGTGTGTGTGTGTGTGTGTGTGTGTGTGTGTGTGTCTATAGCTGCATATATTGTCAGGTCAGTAATAGGCCAACAGCTGTGACAAAACTCACTGTGCTGGAAGCTTTTATCTGGAATCCAATTGGACTCCCAATGGCAGTGATTCGCAGACCCAAAATAACACCCTGGAGTGTTTGTGTTTCCGACTGCTGTTTGCTGTCAGTCTGTCTGTCTAGTTTGTCTCGCTGCCTGTCTGTCATCTGGCCTGGCTGACCTAAGGAGAAAGGTATGCTGGACAAGGCACTGACCTTACTACAGTCCTGTCAAATGCAAGATGACACGGTGGCAGATTCAGCAGAGCCAGATGAGCTGCGAATAAGTAAATATCAGCTTCACTACTCATTAGCACTGTGACTGTTGTTTTATCTTGTCCTGCTCATGAAAGCTTTTACATTTGCTGTTTTTAGGAGCATCTGGAGCAGCAACACTGGTGTATTTGTAATAAACAGCAGAAGAAGTGGGTTAGTATTGGCCATTGTGATCGAACAGTTGAACAAAAAAAAAAGCAGCTCTAACAGATCCTCAAACCTCAAGCTTTATTAACAGGAAATTGAAAGAAAAAGAGGTCTCAGACACACATAAAGCAACATCACAGCAATGACAGTGTCAGTAGCAAAGATGGAGACAATACAGGAAAAACTAAATTCAAATAAGCTGATATATTATTGCCACTGACAGGCTAAAAGAGGGCCTGAAATGTATTGTAATATGGCTATAAGTGTGGAGAAATTGTGCTTCTAATGTCCATATTTTTCACAACATCCTCGATGCTCAACAGTTACCGTTAACTCCACCCAAAACCAGATCCACCAACCACATTCTGCACGTCAACAGTCTCATCAGCAGCAGCCTCATAAGAACCCTTCAACCCTGATTGAGACAACCTGCACAGCAGTCTGGAAACCTCAGCACAGCAGCATTTATGAGCACAAAGGACAGCTGACCCTTTTTGCTTATTATCCAGTAAGCAGATCAGAGAGCACACTGTGCCCCCACACAAGGGATGCATATTTAACTGTATGTGCATTTACTGTATATCAGTTCTAAAATAAGGCAAGCACAAAGATACCGCTGTTTTAACATCACTGCCTGGCTGCAAAGTATTTTCTCTTTCCCAACATATTCTTCAACTGTGGTGACACTACCTCAAGTAAAATTACTTTGCATCTTGATATTATGAAGCCATTACAGTGTCTGAAAGCTAAGCAGGCACCAGACAGAGACTGCACATGAAACAGGGGCTGATTTTGTTGGCATGATGGTGAACAAAACAATCTCATTTAACTGCATACAGCATTCTTCCAAATGAATGTAGCTGAACAGCCTCTTTAAGAGAAAATTCCCATCCACTTGCTAGTGTCACACTGAAGTCTTTATATATATTTATATTTCAACATGAACTCCAATCACACTATCTCTGCATTTCAGGCCCTCTGTAAGGTTAAACTGACAGACCTCCAAGCCCTCGTTCCCTACGGTCCTGACTCGAAGCCTCACACTTCTCAGGTTCCATCATTAAAGTGAACTCTTAAAACGTGGCCACATGCTGAAACCCTTGCAGTAAACCTGCTTTTTCTGTTTTGTTTTAGCTTTATTTACCAATGGCTCCTTGTACATGTGGGCATTGTCAGTTTGATTCATTCCTCCCTCCCTGAGAGCAATACAGAAATGATATTTATGCGTGGACACTAGATTTACTTACTATAGCTTCTTAATAATAACAACAACAACAACAATAATAAAAATAATAATTCTGTTTTGTCCTTGGGGAATTGAACTAAATTATCATGCTCTTTTGATCACATTTGGGATACCATTTTGCTTTTTCTAGCAAGGGAGAAAATATTATCGTTATTCAGCCCAGGTGACAGTGTAGGAGAGCAAAATGTGCCCTTATTATCAAGGAGACACCCAATAACAGCCACAAAAACATTAATTATTGGCTATGAGTGTGCAGATTAGAAACAGAAACCACCATTCCCCCCTATTATGATACAAAACAGGATCCTCTCACAAGGACATCACAGCAGCGCTGTTAATTACACCACTGCACACGATAAAGAGAAGACTGGTGCTGATTTCTTGATGAGAACAGAGATGTGAGGAAGCCAAGAGTGTGTTGTTTGTTCTTTCATTCTGGCTATTACTGTTACATAGTTTTAGTGTGAGCTAGATAGGCCAAGGGCAGTTCTGTCCTCCTCCTCAGGGGCCCAGATCCAGGCCCACAAAGTGCAGTCTACAGAGCTGCAGCATATGTGCATGTTGGACTTGCTGGAAAGTTAAAAAAAACAAACGTATTTTGCATTCGAGTTTTTGGGGAGGACACAATCAGCTTTGAAAGTCAAAATCAGTCCGTAATATTGCTCTGATCTACAAGGCAGTATGTGATCAGTAGGTTGACAAAAAATATTTTTGGAGAGATACTGTAACTAAATTAAAATTCAGTAAGTCTCAGAAGTGATTAATTAGTTCAGCACTCTTTTTCTTTACAGATATTTTGTGCTTGGCTCAAGATTTCTTGCTTTTGAATCAAGCCACACACACGCACGCACGCACGCACGCACGCACACGCACACACACACACACACACACACACACACACACACACACTGTCCTGGAGCCTGATCATCTCATGGCCTCCACTGAGAATCTCTAAATAGGCCAAGTGTTCATTTTCTCTAGAGTTTCCTTGCCTTACTGTGTTGTGTCACATCAATTATAGAGCAATAAGAAGCACATGCCTCCTGCACTTATTCCATTTGCTTCACTGAGCACCGGACGAGCGCAGAGAGCAGCAAAGACCAGATACATCTTACTGTACCATTACAGTAAAGCCTATATAAAGTGAGCAGTGTTCTCCTTTTAAGACTCGAGTCACCTGGCCGATACATTGGGCTGCTATCACTTGGTAATTGTCTATTCCTCCTTGTAGAAAACAACTAGCACGAGATATATAGCTTTGTTGAATAACTGATTAATACCTGATTGTATAAAAAGATTGTATAAAAAAAATATTTTGGCTGCTGAAATGTTCCAAAATTCAATAGATAATCATAAACAGAGAATGGCAAGCAGATCCTCAGCCTTGATTAATTAAATGCAGCAAATGTTTGCTATTTTACTTTTTTTTGATGGCTTTAATGATTGATGGTTTACAAAAATAGTCATCAAAAGTTCCCCATTGACTTCCTGTCAATTACACTAACTTCAATCTCGGACTTTATGCACTCTATGCGACTTCAGCATGACAGAGGCTGGGTAACATCACAGTTTAATGGCAGATATAGTACCAGTTGGCTTGATCAGCCGCATGCTACAAATCTGGATCATCTGTGTAGCTGCATGACCATGACACATGCTGGCCTCGAGTGCCTAAAACCAGCAGCAAAGCCTGTTTTGGCAGCGACTGTGTAGGTGCAGCAAAGAAACACCGACTGTGTAATTGCCACATGCCACCATCAGCTGTGCAGGAGAAATACTGGTTGTTTCATCAATGCAAAGGCTGGAGTGAATGGAGCAGCAGCGATTCAGTTTCTATTTCTTCACTAGCTCTGACAGCAGACCACTTGATTGATGGCCATACTCGAGAGATGAAAGTGAACATTGCATTGAGGCTATACACTGTTTCAAATTACAGTCAGACACCAGGTCAGTCCTGGAGTCTCCCTGGAGCATGAGATACAGAGCTCTCCTATAGCACAGGAGACCATTAGTATCTCGACAACCTCAGATTTTGCATTGCAGCATCCACAAACTGAACAGAATGATGGCTGGTGCACTCCCTCTACATGACATGATGATGGTAACAGCGGCAGCAGGTCAACCGGTTTTAACATCCACCTTCCCCTGTGCCGTCTGCAAATGTCTCTGGTTATATTTTTCTCCATCCCTGCACATTAGCGCATAAGACTGCTGACAGATGGGAGATCATGTATGGCAAGCCTCTCCTTACCTGGCAATCGGGCAAGATAATGGCTGCTGTCACCGTAGCTGACAGGCGGCGAAGTGTAATTTCTGCAGTATTCTGCACTCTGATAGTACGCCGCATCACCGTTCTTCAGCTGCAGCGCCATCATCGCGGTCACATCCCTTTGCCAACTTCTCCTCTCCAAAACCCGGGCGGTCAGGCAGGATGACAGTCCCTACCACACGCTCAGACACCGTGGCTCTCACCGGAGGGGTGTCTTCCAGGGGAGAGCGAAAATCAGGAAGTGACAGTTTGCAAGAACAAATCTTAATCCACAACATGTAAACACGTTTCGTTTGTCTTTTAACTGTACACGTCGACAAACATGTTCTCATTCGCGAAACTAGATTATTCACGACATTAACCCTGGAGAGGTTCGTCCAGCACCCCTCTCCTTCTTGGTACAGTCCATTTCCGATGCCACCGCTGCTGATTTGCATGGGTGGCAATCATGACACATTGTATAAATATGTTACACCTCTGAGGTATATTCAGATCACCCGTGCGGACTATTTGTGAGTCTCAAATCTGTAGGGAAAACAGCCGACCAGGCGTTGTGATGAAAATGTTGATTAGATATGGGCAAATTAAATTAAGTGCAGCGATAATTTCAATCGAATTTAGCCAGTAGAAACCGGACAAAGAATTTAAAAGTAAAGTTGCAATAGGTAATAACAAATCTTCTTCTTCCTCTTAGTATTATTATTATTATTATTATTATTATTATTATTATTATTATTATTATTATTATTGGCCATATGACATTTTACCCGTATACAGTACAGTATATTGTACATTATCAAAATTACTTATTTCGGTATGTTTCATATTTTTGTAAAACTAGGAAGTGGGTTTTCAACTATGTATGTATTTCATATTGATGCATTATTGCCATACTGTGTCTATGAGATTGTCCCATTTTCTTATGTTCAGTCTGTCTCTTGTGCTGCTGTAAAGTGTGAATTGCTGTCCCTGGACATCAGTGATGTCTCATCTTCTTATCTTACCAAATAGTGGGCTTCTTAGAAAAAGCAAGCAGGTGTCACGCCCACAAACACAAACATTTTTGGTATCAAATTCAGTGTGTCCTGAGGTGATAGTATGTGGTCCTGCAATAATATCTGCATAAAAAGATATGGGTTTGTGGTTTGAAACTCAATCGGGGCGACGTGTTACACCACTAACCCATCTCAGCGATGATTCACACACAGTTTCACTCTCTCAGTATGTGTGTGTTTGTGTGTTAGAGGAAGGGAGGAGGGCCCCAGACAGACAGCGTGGCTGCTTTGCCGCAGCAAGTCTAATGTCCAGTCGACCAGCAGCGCAGCTGCTCACAACATCCTCAGGTTCAGCCCTTCCCACTGGACATTGTGGACGTATTTTCTGCATCTATACATCTTAAAGCCCACAGGACGAGAGGATTTATTTTTGGCGTGGAGTAACGGCTCTTGTCACGGATAGCTGGCACAGAGGCTGACAGACGTCAGATCACAGGCTGCTTTGCCCGGCACCGTGAGCCACCAAGCGGCCGTAGGGACCTGGAGGGGCTGGCTAGCTGGAAGGCTAGCTAGCTGGCATTAGCCTGGGAGAGCCTCTCTGACCAGCATCCTGAAGTACTTCACTGCGTTGACGCCAAGTCAAAGGGGTAAGCTATGATGATACACGAGCTACAAATGTATCTTTTAGTAGACAAATGGCATATGCTTAATGTTGGTAATATATTTTCCAACAAGGGGATGACAGGCTCATCGTTAGCCGTTAGCTGCTGAAGAAGAAAGCTAGCTAACGGTAACCGTTACCAAACTGGTGGACATCAACGTTAGTCCAAAGAGATGTGTGTCGTGAAACAGAGCCGACATGGTTAGACTTGTTGTTAACTAATCATCTATGATATTTCAGAGTTATGTACTCTCATATGTCATTATACCGAGAGGTCTCACAGTGCTGTGGAGCTGTCATCTCAAAGCTGTCATTCCCAAACACCCAACGTTAGCTAACCAGCTGCTAGTCAGCATGAATCAGGCTATTGATGGAGATTGTGCGTGATGTTGTTTGTGTTTTAATCTCCTTTCCTCCTAACGCATATTTCTGTGACAGCGTGAAGATGGACTGAAACATGAAGGGAGGAACTGTCCCATCATCACAATAGGAGGGCTTCTCTTTAAGGTATGCTTCACAACTTTCTCTCTCCATCTCCAGGCTTCTGTTGACTGTCTTTAAAGACACTACATCCAGTGTTGTCTGAAACGAAAATCGATCATGGTTTGTATCATGTATCTTTTTTTTTAAAGCCAGTTTGTTGTATCATGGCCAAACCTTCTATTAACCACAGATACAGAGTATTAGGTGTTGTAGAGACTGAGCATATGTTTGATCTTTCCAGCCCGCCACCTCGAGCCTACACAACTAGCCGTGCAGTTGTGTTTGAGTATTCAAAGCAAGCTTGTGTCTAGGCCAATGTTTCTCCACTCCCCACATCCTGTGTTGTGAGGAAGCTTCCTCTTTTGTCCTAAAGTGCTTAGCTGCATCCTGATCAGGGTCACAGATCGCAGAACTGCTCAAAGGGTGGTTTGTTCTAACTCAGGGTTTTCTGTTTTTACTTGTTTTTGTACATATTCAGTGCTACCATTGTTTCTTGTTTTCCTTTCTCATTGACATTTTGCTGCATTTTTGTCTCAGTCACAACACTTAACTTTAAGTGGGTGGACAGATTTACATCAGCTGGATTGATGGCTTAATGTCAGAATTTCAGAGGATGCTATCATCTATTTTTCCTCTCAGTTGCATCTTGTGCATCACCTGGGCATCCACCCATTCACCCCTTGATGCTTGATCAGTTTTGTATTTGCCACAGTGGAAGCTTTGCACCTTTCCTTTGCAGCTTCCTCCACCTGGTGTGTACTCCAACTTTAAGACTGACAATCTTAACTATGCTTGTTGCTATTTTTGTGGCCATTTCTCTGGTTCTGGTACAGGAAGGTGATTTTCCCTTTGTTAGTCATGCCTGCAAAGCTCTGATCGACTTGGTTGCTTTTTCAACCAGGGAAACAGCTGTCAGTGGGCATTACACCAAACTTGTTTGAGTGATTGACAACAGTTGACATGTGGGCGGAGAATCAGAGGGTAAAGTGCTCCAATGCCAGCAAAGAGATTTGAAACTACCATCATGCCATGGATATGCCCTGTGGTGTCCTCACAGTTTTTCAAAGCCCCAAAACATTTCCAAAGTCTGGTGCAGGAGGGCATCTTGCCAGGTGCCTCAATCACTCCATCTGATCTGGGACCCAGGGGCAGTGTTGCTGGGTGCCTCAACTCCTAATAGATGGGATAAGAAAGTTCTGTTGGTATTTTAAAACGAGTCAAGACTTCATGAGTAATTATACTAACAGATCTTAAATGTTGGTGTTTAATGGTCTGAAAGTCCAGTTATACGTGATACAATGACCTTTAACTTATTTAAGTGCTCTATTGTGATAAAGGCTTCTACCTGCATGACCACCATATCCTTGTGCTATTTGCTAATGATTGTTTTTCTCAGAGAAAGTAACCACCACCCTGAGTTGAAAAGATTAGATAAGATATTGTTTAAATGCACTAATAGTTCCTTGATCTGTTCTTAAATGTGTTACAGTAATGTAGTTTAATGATTGAGTAATCAGTGATGTGTTCTTTAAGGATTTTCATCATGTTAGACAGCTAATATAATAATAATCCAGAGTATTTTCCACAATTGCAAAAGCTTTCAAATGAAGAAGAAAAAGAGCAGCATATCACTGTGTTCTGTAATGAGTGAAAAAAGTACATTTGCCCGATGAATAATGATATGATGATAAGATATGATGTGAGAATAATAATTCTTGGTTTTCTTCTCATCCTGATTGCATCTCTGGGAATTGTTTATGGCCGTAAGTTGACTGAAGGTCAAATTAAGGCTTCATGTTGTAATTTTCTAGGAGCCCACACAAACACATTCTTTCCTATTACTGTGTCACTATCTGAGGTTGAGTCACTGTGTTGTTTCTGTGTTTGTGAGAGTTGAACCTGAGAAATCTGTCTAAAGTGGTTGTGGCACAAGTCCCTGGTAAAAATACAGCTATAGCTAGTGTTTGGCTAATGTTGGAGGTTTAGGGAAAAAGCCAATATTGAGTACAGATGGTGTACTGTACTTGGTCATGGCTGACATGTCATAATCTTTTTTGTTTGCTTGGTGTGGATCACTTAATAAGTGTCAAATTGTGTCAGATTCATGTCAGAATAAAAGTTTCATGTTTCAAAAAACAGAATTTCCAGAATTTAACCTGTTTTGGATCTGCATTTGAAAAAAGATTCTTACAGACAGCATTTTAGTCTCAGTATCCATCTGTTGCTAAGGACGGTAAAATCTTATTAAAATGAGAGCACTTAGCAGGGGTGGTAAGAAATGAGTGTGTGGAGAGACATGGCTAACTTTTATTCCATCTTCCACCACTACAAAGGTTGCCCTCCATAAATAAAACTTTTAAGCGTTGTTGGAGAAGATCTGTTTTGATTGCCTGAAGGCCATCCTGTGCTCAGCTTTAGGTTTCTTTATGAAATAAAACAAAACAAAAGACACTGACATGATGCCCATGTAAAAAAAATCACATCCAACAAAAAAGATGTTTTGTATAGAGCTGACAAACTGAATTTCAACTAATATCCGCTTCAATTCTCATTGGATTACTGAAAATAAACTGTTGGCATTGATTCAGAGGTCTGCAACCAGTAGAGGCCTCTCAACCCTTGACCAACCACGGTGGAATGGATGGTCTAACTGGCTTTGGTGTGAAAAGATGAGCTCACATCCCTATAACTACAGGATTGCTATGTTGTTATTGTTATAGGACTTCTATTATCTTATAGTTGGTGTTGGTGTGGATGTGTTGTAGCATTGGATATAGTCAGAATTAAATTGAATATTGATTCTTGGTCTCATGACACAATTATGTGTATAAGTGGTGTAACAGATGTATATAGTAGCATTATGGATGCCCTTATGTAAGAGGATGGATTGAGAAGTTTTGTGATAAAGGTCTTTGCTGGCATTAGAGTATCAGTTCGGCGCTTGACCTGGCTGAGTCCCCCAAAAGGCAGTGAATTCATTTGTCTTTGCATTTAGTGTCAAGTGTCGACCCAAGTACTGCACAGCAAAAGAGCCCATCAGAGTCTGAACGGGGAAGGAATTTATTCCAATTGGATTGGACCTGAACAGAAAGATGGGTCAATAACAGATGGATAAAGGGCTCGTGCACATCTCCCCACATCTGTCAAGCAGTCCTCAGGATTGTGCCATGTGGTGGTGCTGAGTTATCATCAGCAAATTATATTCCAGACTGGATTTAGACTTGCTGAGAAATAGACTTGAAATTTTTACAGGATGCTCTAAATATAGCACTGCTGTTGCAATAAGCAATATAACTTGACCCCAACCAGAAACATTTAGTTCATCTTGACAGAGATGTTTCTTTCCAGAGACCACTGGGAAATTATTTGTCTGTCTCTACGTCAGCTAATTGTTCCGTGTGATGAGAGTGGAAAGATAAAGTCATTTCGTTGAAGTTAAAAGTACACGTCTAACACCAGAGTTGTGACTGTGCCTCCTGCCATGTGTTTCACATTGCTTTCACTTTGAGGATAAGTCGATGTCTTCCAGCCTTTTCTTTTGCACATGCATAGGCAGGCATGCACATCTGTGCCTCTTTGAGTCCATGCATTATGGTTTCTGCAGTGACCCACTTATCATGCTTCTAAAGTAATGTTTCTGATGGAACATGGATTAAATCTACATACCAAAAAACTTCTGGACTGTAAGTGCAGCCTGTTGACAAGATACACAATGCCAGTTTTACACACGCCAACAGTACTCTGCAGTCAGTCACTCAGTCTTCTTGTTTTAGTCTTGCTGCTGTGTGGTTGACTGAACATGCTTGTTCTCCTTAACTCAGTGAACACAGCTGAGCCTTAGCCGCAGCGAGTAGGCAGGACTGTGTAGCTCACGATGAGCCAAAAGTCACCGGATATGTCATTGGGAAAATTCTTTTAAATAAGGTTGCCCGATCTAAAAAGCAGTTGGTTGTGGTTGCCTAACTTGGTCAGAAAATGTATACCTTTGTTGTTTAATGGAGTTTTTAAAGTCACAGACACAAAGCTGGTGACACTGTTGGGTGGTTTCATGTGCACCAATCAAGTAACCTTGAAAGTGGAGCACATGCACCCATGAACAGTGTGTGTCAGTTGGTAAACCCTGCTTCTGACCAAGTTACTAATCAAACAGCATACTCCTGTACAGAAACATCAACCAAACTGTATTTGATAAATAAACCATGCCTCAGTTTTTTATGTTTTTTGAAGCATCACAACTAGGGCATGCTGTAAGTTGAACAGTGTGTTCAGTCTGTGCTTTACAGTTATCTTATCTTACTTATTCAATTCAATTCAATTCAATTCAATTCAATTCAATTCAGTATTCCTTTATTTGTCCCGCGAGGGGAAATTCCAGAATACAGCAGCATCAGTAAAGATTAATATAAGAAGTGCATGCAAATTAGAAACAAAAACAGTATATACAAAAGAGTGAGGATTTTAAATAAAAATAAAATGAAAGAAATTGTAAAAAATTGTAAGAAACTGTAGATAGTATTTACAGACTGTTATGTACATGTTTTTATTGCACAGCTTATTTTATGTTATCTTGCAGGTTGTGCTCTGCAGCTTAACTGTGTGACTGAGCTGGGAGACAGAGAGGAAGATGCCTCCCAGGCCGTCCTCAGGGGAGCTATGGGGCATCCACTTGATGCCTCCCAGGTACGACGTGCTGGATTCTATTGTGGACACAAATACACTTTGTATTTTTGACAAATGTTAGCCTGTAAATGTTATGATTTTGCCAATAAAAAGCTCAAATGCCAATGCAATATTTCCTATATTGTATCATGTGATTGAATCCTTATTTAATGTCAAGAAATTCTTAACAGTGTGAGATCATAGCAAGGGAAAAATATAGAATTCAGTAGTCATCAACATTGTGTAATGATGCTGTTTGGCTGCAGGATCCTGGTGGACTGCCTGCTGCCCAATGGGATGATTCTGACCCTGGAGTGTCTCCGTGAGGCCACGCTCATCACCATCAAGCATGAGCTGTTCAAGGAGGCCAGGAAATATCCCCTCCATCACCTCCTACAGGAGGAGACGTCCTACATCTTTGTCAGTGTTACACAGGTAAGAACTCTCTGTGTCAGTGAGAATATCTTGTAGACAGAGGAGTCCATCTAAATGAGAAAACACGATGGAAATTCTATTATTGATAGTTTGATGGAATGACCCAATGCAGCTGTTCATAAAGGAGAACAGACATTTGTCTGAAGCTGCCAAAGCTCTGTATGTAGGTGTTAATGAAAAGAAATATGTCTCTGGAACTGATCAGATACTGTGCTTTCAATAAAGCCAGTCTGCTCCTGCAGGGAGACCCTGCCTTGGCTTTGTTGTGAATGGAAGGCTCACAAAAATACGTGGTTTACATCTCACCTTTCTACAAAACAGAACACATTTTACTTCTAGAAAGCTTCCCTGTGTTTTAAAACACACCATGCTTTGCACTTTTCCAAAACATCCATCCAACCTGCAGGAAGGCTATCAGCTCTTACAGCAATTCACCTTTGGCTTTCGTGAAAAAAACAAAGTGGAACAGTTTGAACGCGGTTGTTTTTCCTGCCTTCAGGAAGCAGAGCGGGAGGAGTTCTATGATGAGACCCGGAGACTGTGTGACCTCCGACTCTTTCAGCCCTTCCTCAAGGTCATTGAACCAGTTGGCAACAGAGAGGAAAAGATCCTCAACAGAGAGATCGGTGAGAGGTTGAATGTTTTCGTGTTCTGTTAAAAACAAATATTTTTATTAAGAGTAGCAATATTGTTGCTAAATTTGAAGTATTATTCTTTAATCTGATACATATTTTGATGGGAATGAAAAAATTCCCCGAGTTAATTTTAAACTTGACATAATAAGCAGAACTGATGTATGCAAGCTCCTTACATTTATTTTGGATTGTTGTTTTGCTATGGAAAACATTATTTTGGCGTCTCTAACTGGACTAGTCAAGACACCCCCCCCCCCCAGCTCACTGGCTCTTCTTTTTATTCGCCCAGGTTTCGCCATTGGTATGCCTGTGTGTGAGTTTGACCTCGTGAAGGACCCCGAGGTTCAGGACTTCAGGAGAAACATCCTGAATGTTTGTAAAGACTCTGTGGAGCTGAGAGACGCCAGCGGGCCCCACAGTAGAGCGCTGTATGTTTACCCACCCAATGTAGAATCCACACAGGAACTTCCCAAACACATCTATAGCAAACTGGACAAAGGTAGGCAACAGTTTTGGTCTATGTTTTGTTCAGTGTGGAATCCAACCAGTGTCACAGGAAAAGAGAAAAACAAGAATCTT
This sequence comes from Chaetodon auriga, assembly GCF_051107435.1. Classification (NCBI taxonomy): domain Eukaryota; kingdom Metazoa; phylum Chordata; class Actinopteri; order Chaetodontiformes; family Chaetodontidae; genus Chaetodon; species Chaetodon auriga. The sequence goes on along the minus strand of NC_135076.1, from coordinate 8,886,596 downwards.
TGGAAATAGAAAAAGTATGATGTCTGATCAGGCCTCTGAGTGTTGTTTTTGAGACAATAAAACACAAAAAAGCACTTAAAAACAACAGGAGGTCAACAGGAAGCAAGAAGTGAACATTTTAGTCTCTCATCAATACTTAATGGCTGCTAGCCTCGACAATGGATAGGAACTACAATAATGAGCGTGGCAATCAATGAATTGATTGAAGTGCTATTAGTGTGACGCTATTGTATTAAAACAATACTTAGAAAGGAAGCACAGTACTCAATATAATACCCTCAGTCCTCGGGATGATTAAAGGTGGGTTATTGTTTCCTGGTTGCTGCTCGAGTGAAATTAGATTTATTGATTCTTTTTTCTCAGCCTCCCTGTTCATCTGTTTTTCCATCTGTCTCCTTTTCTAGGTCAGATTATTGTTGTGATTTGGGTGATTGTTTCTCCAAATAACGACAAACAAAAGTATACATTGAAGATCAACCACGACTGTGTGCCTGAGCAGGTGTGGTGAATGTGCACTGAAATGAAAATTGAATCATTGAATCAGCCATGAGCCGCACTGTATAGCACCTACATTTTTTTCTTCAGTGTGACGACATTGAAGGTTGTCACTACAGGCGGTGCTATAGTCTAATGTAGGCTGTCTGCATGCTTCTTGTCCTAAAGGTGATAGCAGAGGCCATTCGTAAGAAGACACGCAGCATGCTGCTGTCCCCAGAGCAGCTCAAGATGTGTGTTCAGGAATATCAGGGTAAATACATCCTCAAAGTTTGTGGCTGTGATGAGTACCTGCTGGAAAAGTACCCCATCAGCCAGTATAAGGTAAGAGACATGTGGGCAAAAATCTGTTTAAAGTAGTGAATATTTTAGCCTTAAATGGCTCATCTGCTGGATCAGGCTCAGGGCTGATCCCGGCCTGTTTCATGAATTTGTGTTAGGATATATATAAAACCTGATCCATTTCAGATCCTTTATTTATTGTAAGCATTGTGATATGACAACACAACATTCATTTTCGTTACTTTCGTCAAAACACTGGAACCATTTCCTTACGCACAGCGACGTGAGCCCATGCTCAGAGTCTGGAAAAATTCATGTGAACCAGATCACAGTAGAAGATGCTCAAAGTGTCACTGTTTGCTCGACGGTCAGTTGACAGCTGCTGGAAAACGACCAATTGGCATCATTGATTACACTTATGCACAATGTAACTCCATCAGCTCTGTGTACTTTTGTTCTAACTGTCCTCCTCTGCGTCATCCCTGTCTCTGTCTCTCTCCCTCTAGTATATCCGAAGTTGCATCATGCTGGGCAGGATGCCTAACCTGATGCTAATGGCTAAGGACAGCCTGTACACCCAGCTGCCTACAGATAACTTTGTCATGCCGTCATACTCTCGACGCATCTCCACGGCAACGTCCTATATGAATGGCGAGGCGGCTGCCAAGTCGCTGTGGACCATCAATGGAACGCTGCGAATACGAATCCTCTGCGCCACCTATGTTAACGTCAATATACGTGACATAGACAAGGTGGGGATGCAAAGGAATATGTCAGTTTCTGTGTTGATCAGTCAAATTAAGCCACAGATCCTTGACTCTAATATTCTGTTCTTACACGGAAGGCTGGAGAAGAGCGAGAGGAATAATCTTTTAGTAAAAAATGAATATATTAGATGTAATGTAATGCCTTCGAGCCATATCAGTTGACTGTTTTTGCAGTTGTGCGCATTGTCCCATCGTCCAACTCCCCCACTTCCTGTGAAAACAAACACTCATTGTCCAGGTCTCATGTGAACGGAGACCTTTACGAAGAGAAAGTGGCACTGGTACCTCATGTTGGTGTGCTTCGTGTCCTCCTTTGTGCAAATGTAACCAGTCTGAACAGAACTGCCTGACTGCATGCTGCTGAAGTGTAATGATCATTTAACTTGACAGCTGTTAGGTGCTATTAATCGTGTACTTCTGAGACAAGTTGTCCCACAGAGCAGTCTCTTAGTAATGTAGTGAAGATATATCACATTTTTTATTTATGTTTTTTTCTGTTTTTGTTTCATTTCGCATCTCTTATGTTCTTATAGATATATGTGAGAACAGGCATTTACCATGGAGGTGAACAGATGTGTGACAATGTCAACACACAGAGAGTGCCCTGCTCTAACCCCAGGTAAAGTGCCCCGTCCATTACAATACCTTTGAATTCATTACTGCCGCCCTTAAATATAGGACCCTGTAGCTACGATAATAGCTTTATTTGCTTTTCTTAATGTAAACAAAAAATGTGAGCCACAGTTGTCATGTGGTGAAAGTAAAACCAGAAAACATGGGATTCAATAAAATGCTCCAAATCAATTTAGGTAATAATGGTGGAAATACCTTACTCTTTCATTCACCTTCTCTCTATTTCATTGAAATACTTGTTCAGACAATTTACTCTGTTAATGGACTTGCAGTCAAAGGCAGGAGGGAAAGGTTAACAGTTTAGTGCAGGCTAGTAACATTAAACTGCTGTATTACATTACTGTTGAACCCAAGCCTTGGTCCACTCTTATACCCCTGGAGAGCTAAAAGGAGTACTGTCTATACTATATATGCCTGGTAGAACAGTGTTCATTTTCAAGCAATTTTGGCATTGATGTATCTGCTCGGTGTCACTTTCTAAGCTGTGCTGATGAAGTTTCGCCTCAGCTTGGCCCTGTGTAATAGCAGTGCAGGCTTTTTGAACACTCAGTTTTCTTTCACTGGAAGCACTTTAGGGTGCCATAGTTGTAGTTCGTCCTGTGGGCCTCTGTTTGAGATTGTTCTGTTGCATAAGTGATCTCTGTGTCTTTTTCATTCTTTATCCTCAGGTGGAACGAGTGGCTCACCTATGACATGTACATCCCAGACATACCCCGTGCTGCCAGACTCTGCCTCTCCATCTGCTCCGTCAAAGGCAGGAAGGGAGCCAAGGAGGTAGGATAGAAAGCACTGACATGGGGGAAATGACTCGACAGTGCGACTCGAGTTGACATGAAGTGCAAAAACAGGAAGTATCATAATAGGCCATTTATATATCAACTCTTCCGTTTGATGAGAAATTGGCATTTTTTGATTAAAACACAATTCCATGACAAGACACAGCAAACCAAAAATGAGCTCATCATGGTAGCCAAACTAAGACCTGATCGTACAAATACCAATAGCAGTGTTATATTCGCGATAGGCGGACAGGACTTCAGTGGTGACAGTCTAAAGATGGCAGAAAGCAGAAGATCTCCACGTGTCTAAATCTTTTAACACTGTCATGCTAACCCATCCTGGAGGAACTTACACAGCATAGGTACTCTGTGTGTGTGTGTGTGTGTGTGTGTGTGTGTGTGTGTGTGTGTGTGTGTGTGTCTGTGGGTGTGTGTGTCTCTGTGGGTGTGTATGTGCTGGTATTGGCACACAAGCCTAGCCTACACTATGTGTCAGTCTGTCTGAGTATATGTGTCCAAGGTGAATGGGAGCTGTGGTGTCGTCTTTGGTTCTGTTTAATTACTAATCAGCCATGGGCGCTGTGGTGGCAGAAAACATCAACAGAAACACAATCAGCAGAGGGGACCTTTCCATTTGCGTTAGAATACTGTATGTTTCGCTTTGCGGGTCACATTGATGGCACGTTGAGAAAGGGGCGAATTGAAATACGGAACACTCTGATAATACAAAATCAAAATTAGGGCTGTAAAGTTTGGAAATACATTCAATTTAAAACTTGATTGATGATTTGTGTAGCATAATATTAACCTCCTCTGTAGATGCTTACATCAGATTTACAATAAACAGAATGACTGTCTGTACATTTCACTGTATGTTTAGAAACTGTGTGGTGTAAAACTGTTGTCTGTGTTTTTGTGCACTGGGTCTGATACTTGTAACAGACACCCACACTGATTGATTTTTCTTCCGTCTCTCTGTGGTGGAAGAGAGAGACAGTTTTGTGTGTGTGTTTGTGTGTGTTTGTGTGTGTTTGTGTGTGTGGAGTGTATCAATGAATGACTTGGATATTGTAACAGACACCTGGGGTGAGTCCTGTCTCATACCGCACCATGCCAGGTTGAGGTCAGGTTAGCGGATGCTCTTTCATGCCCCACTTGAATTAAAGATAAACACTTCTCTACAGCAGCCTTTTGTGCCAGCACTTACTATAAATAGGTGCATTTTGACTGGCTGTCTGCATGTAACTCAGTCTGCCTCACAATGTTGCCCTTTGTCACCTGGTTCCATCGCTGCCCCTTAGTGAAGACTCACTCTGCAGATCAAGATGTTATCTTAAACATTTCCTTAACCTTTGTAAAGGCTTACACGGCAGCTTTGGCAGAAGGAGCACTGCGATTGAAAGACTGCTCGATAACCTTTACAAAGAGAAACTATTTTTTATTTGATGATTTTTCTCTCCTTTGGCCCACAACCAACAATCTCATAATCAAGCACTCAGAAAGGTCCAGTTCAGAGTTTAATTGAATATTCTGCGAGAACTCTTTACAGCAGCAGAGAGGCGGCCACATTTCATGGCTTACCTACTTAAATCTTCAGGATGAGTGAGTGTAGGTATGAGAGTCTAGCTATTACTGTAACTATTTTTCTCATTAAACCTTTTGTTAAAAGCCTGTCATTCAATAAGATCAATTAGAAGTTAGTCAAATGTACCAACATTGTAACCCACGTCAACCTTTAAAAACCCTTTAAAGTCTTTTTCAAACCTGATCATTGAAACTTATTTCTGTTAGGGCATCCATATGCTGCAACACATTAAAGGCAAATAACCACTTTCACCAAAGAGCACTTCCTCTATGTGCCGAACCAAAAATACTATTTGACCTCTGGAATGGGGAAACACTGAGCACCCCGAACAATGGAGCGTTTCATCAGAATGAGTGGTGCGCGATCAGTTTTGATTTAAGTTCTGTTGGTCACTGGGAAAGTTGATTTTCACCTGTTTTGAAGACCTGAAATGAGTTCTACTGGACTGACCTTATCAGACACAGAGCTGTGACTGTTGACCTGTTAATGTGTTGTCTGGCTTTCACTTGGCTTAAGTACCTTTTTGTTTTTATCCTAACCATTGGCTAACACATGAGTGAGTCAGGTTATGTTTTATATGTTTTATATAGACTTTTATAACCTTAATGAGATCACATACTTCTACACTGTGAGTCCCAGAATATCTGCATCTGTCTATTTTTTCCCATGAGCATCTCACATCAAACCAAATTACATTTGCAATCAGTGGCTTTGTCTCTTTCCCTACTTGTCTGTTCCCCCACTTTAGGAGCACTGTCCACTAGCTTGGGGTAATATTAACTTGTTTGACTACACTCACACTCTTGTGGCCAACAAGATGGCTCTGAACCTCTGGCCTGTCCCTCATGGCCTTGAAGACCTCCTCAACCCCATCGGAGTCACTGGATCCAACCCTAATAAGGTACTCAAATTCAGCAATTCATATGGGGTTTGTTTCAGAGATGGTGCATAAGAAAGTAACAGATTTGAGGGATATTGTCATTTACAGAATGTGATAATATTCTTTTAATCTCTCTTGTCCAGGAAACCCCTTGTCTGGAGCTGGAGTTTGACCACTTTAGTAGTTCAGTTAAATACCCAGATATGAATGCAGTAGAGGATCACGCAAACTGGACCATCTCGAGGGAACTGGGGTTTAACTACAACCTCTCTGGACAGGTAAAGACCGGCTTACTAGCTGCTAACCAGTGGACGACTGGAAAGACCCAACAACACAGTGGGTTCATGAGTTATGGTTTTTAATTGTTTATTAATGAAGATGTTTGAATTTCATTCGAACCCTTTGTGGCGTGAGATATTTTGACATTGATTTATTAGGCCGTAATGCATCGTGTGGATGTATCCTTGTTGAAAGCTTTACATATAATGATCCAATCTGCTAAGTTAGCTGTGATGGTAGTGTGTAAGTAACATGAACTGATATGCGTGTTATGCAAGACGTCATATGTAATTACAGGTAAGTGCTATTGAGTGTGTTGTGTATATAATGTGTGTAAGTCTTTATAACACGCAGCAGGGCCAGTCGGTAGGTTGAATGTGTAGTTAGATGTCAATGAATGTTAGAGCTCTTTTCAGTTTATTTCTGACTCTTCTTTTTATAGAAAATGTAGATATTAGCGATTTTAGGTCAATAAGTGATTCGGTACATATGGTTCGTTTTCAGCCCGACAATTAGCGATAAAAAAGTAATTTTTGACTTAAACTTTGTGAACTGAGTTGGTCCCATGTGACTCGGCAGTGACACTGTGAGCTGTTCAGTTATTCACGGTGGTGTTGGTGGTGGTGTCTTATCAGATTTCTGCATGATGTGTGGCAAGAGAACAGGACTTCTGATGTGATAATGTGACTTGTGGTTGGAGTTACTTCGCCATGTGAGAGGATGTCTTAAATTATTTGTGACGTGTGTGTGTGTGTGTGTGTGTGTGTGTGTGTGTGTGTGTGTGTGTGTGTGTGTGTGTGTGTGTGTGTGTGTGTGTGAATCCCGACCAGATAATTGTTCGATCTTATCTGAAACACAGTTAAAATCTAAATGAACATTGTATTTATACAGACAGAAGCCACACTTGGTTTTCTCAAGAAGATAATTATAATACGATACAAAATTTGTGCTCTTGACGAAGCGAGAAACTCAAATTCAGGGTTTGAGGGTAATGTCAGTGTTGTTAACAACTTGAGCCAGATGCTGTGTGATGTTCACAGCATCTGGCTGCGTCACACTCCAGCTGCCCTCTGGCCCCTTTCGCAGTTTCAATGTCTACGACTCTATAAACTCTATAAAGATAGAGTTCTTTCACCGGCATTTTTTGTGTTTTCTGCACATAAATACACGTTTGCAGCTCATTTAGGTGTGTTAACAGAAGCTTTTTGGCTCTGTTGACTTCTTCTCTGTCATCACTCATCATCACAATAAAACAATGACTGTATCTGCTGTTCAGCAGCTTGTTACCGATTAACGGTTAACATAGTATTTATTTATTCGTACTTGTTTCGTTGTCTGATGACAGAAACAGAAAACTACGCAAATCAGAGCAACAACTTGTGATATTTGGCAGCATGAAAACACAGTGACCGTGAGCATAGAGAGAAACGGGACTGAACAGAGATTTTACAAGCCGTTTCACTTAGTGCAAAGAGGAAAAGCTAGTTGTAGAGATCAAGTCAACAAAGGAAGTGCAACATTAAAAAATCATTTCAAGTCAGTAGCCAGTGAATACAGGCAACTGAATACATTCTCAAGTTAATTTCATGCTTCAGGTACTACAGCATGTCTGGTTACAGAAGAAAACGGACTATATGAAGGAAGCACTGCACTGATAATATGTGACAGTTAACTGGAAAGCAGGACTGTGGTTATTTTAGCTCAGTTCTCTGTGCACTGATTTAGAACTGTGGTCAAACTGTTGACCAGGACGCAGTTGAGTAAATGAAGTACAAGTATAGTACAAAAAAAAGGGATTCAGAGCAAATAGATGTACATAATGTTAATGTGGCCTGTTTTACAGGTCCATCAGATAATGTGCGTTGTGAGAGAGCTGGACTGTTCAGTGTTGATTCATATATGAGGATAGTGTAATGTGATGTATTAAGTAATTCCTTCATCTGTAACTTGAGCTGTTTGAGAAGTTTCCTGAGCAGTAATGGGTCTTAATGGAGTACAACTTTTAAAGATCCAAGCTATGTTTGTTGCTCATAATGAGTACGTGGCTGAATGTCCAGACAAGCAGATATTTGTTTGGTTACTATTATGAAGGAAGTAAGTATGTAAAGCTTTATTTATATAGCACTTTTTAAAACACAGTTACAAAGTGCTTCACACACAGGACGAGAACAGCACAATGAGACACAGACTAGACAACAAAGTCCAGATTAGAGATCTGTAAAAAAATGTGTTTTTAGAAGCTGCTTGAAACAGTCCAAAGATTCAGCAAATCCGATTGATGGGCGAAGATGATTCCCGAGGGTTGGGTCTGAAACAGCAGAGGCACAATCGCCTTTTCTTTTGCAGTTGGATCACCATGCAAGAACAGGAGTAATGTGGGACCGTCGGCAGCCTGGCAGCTGCATTCTGAGCTGACTGTGAACAGTTTAGACAAAGATCCTGTGATGCGAGGAAAAAGTAATAAGGGAGGCTCTAACAATAAGTGACAAAGCAAATAACACTGCTGGTGAAGGTACTCGGTTACAATATGAGTTTTGTTTTGTTGCATCACTGTATTTTATTACAGAGCAAACGTGGGGAGGCATCAGGAGCTCATCCAGTAACTTGACAGCCAGCAGGTTAATTATAGTACTGTTAGTAAGGTAATAATGTAGTGTTTAAAGTATTTTCTTTGTGTTGTGTTTCAGAGCAACCGTGTGGCCAGAGATCACGCCTTGACAGAGAGTGACACCGAGCAGCTGAAACAGCTGAGTAACAGAGACCCTCTCTCAGAAATCACTGAGCAGGAGAAGGACTTCCTCTGGAGACACAGGTAACCTGCCAACCAGCAAACGTCACACTACTCTGCTTCACCACATAGTACTAAAAGGACAACTTTATGAAAGCCATAGATGAGATGGAACGACAGATTTCACAGTTCAGACTCGTTGGTAAATTTACTGAATGTCACTTCCACCCAGATTCAGATCAAGCTTAATCTTGCAGGTTAATGGCTGAAATGTGTTCATTTTTTAAACCACTACTCTTATAACACTTGTTTACAAAAGCCAAAATACGTTTGTGGGATTAGCCATATTCTGCATGCTGCATCCTTAAACTGGGATGCACACACAGTAGTTATCCTGTTTCTCTCTCTCCGTCAGGCACTACTGCATGAACATCCCTGAGATCCTCCCCAAGATCCTTCTCGCTGTCAAGTGGAACTCCAGAGATGAAGTAGCACAGGTAATGAGATGCTATTTCATGCCCGCTTGTTATATAAACGCGTCCTCAGAACAGAGGAACAGCGTTAAAGAAAACGCGACTGCACAGAGTATAGGTTTGTTTATTTGCACATTTGTCATTTTTTTATAAAATGTGTCTACTCAGTTGTAATTATGTAATCTCTCTCTATATATACATAGACAAATATATGAGTGGAAAATAAGTATGAATTCATATTTCTTGGTTTGTATGTTTCCCAGATGTACTGTCTGTTAAAGGAATGGCCCTCCATCCGTCCTGAGCAGGCCATGGAGCTGCTGGACTGTAACTATCCAGACCCCATGGTCAGGCACTTTGCTGTACGCTGCCTTGACAAATACCTGACTGATGACAAACTATCCCAGTACCTCATCCAGCTTGTACAGGTAGGTCTGACTGAGAACCAGGGCTGTTGAGTTCAAGGAACGGATTGACAGAAGAACCGAGTAAAAAGGAAGACATTGAGGAGCTAGCAGGGCACTGTGGAGTAGCTTTCCTCAGCCTGAGTGTCCTTGGCTGTCAGTCTTATATCAGTTGGAAAGCAGCTTTTGTTTGGCCTGTTTTTGTGTGTTGAAGTCTTTCTGATCCGTGATGCCTGAGGTTGTATTTGCTTTGCAGAGGCTCCACGGTGGGGAGACATCATAGAGTCTGAAATGGTTAATCTGAACCTTCTCCCCTATCCTCCTCTCTTGTTATAGGTTTTAAAATATGAGCAGTATCTTGACAATCCGCTGGCCCGTTTTCTCCTCAAAAAGGCCCTGACCAATCAAAGGATAGGGCATTTCTTCTTCTGGCATCTCAAGTGAGTCACCATCCAGATTGCTTTTTCTTCATACCTTCCTTTCTCAGTGTCTTCCTAGAAAGCTTCTTACACTCAATAAGTCTGTCTCTCCTTTGTCTTTGTCGCTCCCTCACAGGTCAGAAATGCACAATAAAACAGTCAGCCAGAGGTTTGGGCTGCTGTTGGAGGCTTACTGCAGAGCTTGTGGCATGTACCTCAAACACCTGAGCAGGCAGGTAGAAGCCATGGAGAAGCTCATTAACCTCACTGACATCCTGAAACAGGAGAAGAAGGATGAGACGCAGAAGGTAAGGAGGCCGAGTTTTTTGTCCTTTACACCTCAAAACTCCACTATGTAACATATGGGACACACTGCGGTGATGTTGGTATTCATCTCGATTCATTTTTTCCACATTATTGCCGTTCAAAGTTTGAGAAATGACAAGCCTGGCACACTGTAGCTGTGATAGAAGCAGCATTATAAGGCTTCATTCACTGATCAGTCTATGGCGGCACAGTGTCGTACACTGCAGCACTCCACAGATGTCATGTGGGTTTATTTTCTGTTTGACTTAAAAACACAGTGCTCAGTGTTTGTGGATGTAGGGGCACACAAGCCTCGCTTAGCTGTGTTGCTTATAGTACCAAGTCCCTAAGTACAATAAGCAGCAGTGACACAGCACAAAACATGCACACCCACACAGCAGATCAGGATTTTATTTATTTATATTTTTGTCACAGCTCATAATGTGATGCTTTTATCAGTTAAGTCAGGTTTCATCAGTGGGTTGTTCAGTTATTGACCCTGTTCTAAAAGCACGTTTCTCCACAGCTGACACCACACATAGAATTTTAATTATCACCCACCCGTCAGACTTTAGGTGTGATCTGTGTTGCGTTACTCATTCTCAATCTTCCAAACATATTCATTCAGCTATTTGATGTTTTTTTGTAACGACACACAAATGCAGCCATTTTTAGAAGGTTTCTCTGTGGATACGTGTGTTTGTGGGTGCGGGCACACACACTTAATGTGCAAATGCACGTATGTGTGTGTGTTGTTGTGGCTGTATGTGTGTCTTGTGGAGGTCCAGATGCGGTTTCTTGTGGACCAGATGAAGAGACCGGACTACATGGATGCTCTGCAGAACTTCACCTCTCCTCTCAACCCTGCACACCAACTGGGAAACCTAAGGTTGGAAACAGTAGTGAATGAGCTGTGTGTGTGCATGTGTGTGTGTGTGTGTGTGTGTGTGTGTGTGTGTGTGTGTGTGTGTACGATTACTTTTGTTAATAACTTGTAATAACTTGAATGGATTTGTACACAGGTTAGATGAATGCAGGATCATGTCGTCAGCTAAGAGACCGTTGTGGCTCAACTGGGAGAATCCTGATATCATGTCCGAGCTGCTCTTTCAGAACAATGAGATAATCTTCAAAAATGGAGATGGTAACACACACACACACACACACACGCACACACAACCTGTTAAACCTCATTTTCAGCCTCTGTTCCCCCAAACATACCAGAAACTGTTCTATCCTCTCAACACAAATCTAAAGCAATATGCGTTTAAACTGATGTCATAGCATTTAAGCTAAGTGTGTCACTCCTACCACCACGTGCCACTGAAAGCTCTCAGTTTGCGCAGGGACATTAGTTTACTCTTACTGATTTGTGCTACAGTATACAGTGAAGCAGCATGTTTCCCCGTCCCAGTCCTAAATGTTGACACAAACTGTAAAGTGCTGTTTAGAGGCTGCAGAGCTTCGTGGTAATGTTTGTCTACTGTAATCACACTAAGTCGTCCTTACGTTTTTTTTTATGTGTATAATCTGTCAGTATCCCAGGATGTTATTAACTTTAACTGTCCTCATTGTGTGTGCTTGTGCTGCAGACTTGCGGCAGGATATGCTGACGTTGCAGATTATTAAAATCATGGAGAATATTTGGCAGAATCAGGGACTGGACCTGCGGTACTACTCTCTCCAATTATCTTGTTTTATATTTCTCTTTCGCTCTGTATCTTACTGCTTCACTGTCTTTATTCTCTGACTCTTTCCTGCCTCAGTGCATGGGGCTAAGAATATCTGCTTTATGTTTCTCCAGGATGCTTCCCTATGGCTGTCTGTCATTAGGAGACTGTGTGGGTCTCATTGAGGTGGTTCGCAGCTCCCACACCATCATGCAGATTCAGTGTAAAGGAGGCTTGAAAGGAGCCCTGCAGTTCAACTCAAACACTCTGCATCAGTGGCTCAAGGACAAGAACAAGGGCGAGATGTGAGTTCTTCTATCCTGCTGTTATTTTTGCAGCGTCTCCACGTCATTAGACAGTACAGAACAATGTCCATTAGAGTGCAGAAACTGTACTAAAAGAAATGTCTTAGGGAAAAACTGGTGGTGTGAGTGAGTTACAGCCCATTTACTTTTGCCTGCATTCAGTTTTATGTATATGCTTTGTTTCATTTAACACATTCTCATTTCTAATTTCTGTTAAGATGCAAATTTAATGGTGTCACTGCTTATGTGTGTGTGTGTGTGTGTGTGTGTGTGTGTGTGTGTGTGTGTGTGTGTGTGTGTGTTTGTGTGTGTGCAGGTATGACATGGCTGTGGATCTGTTTACGAGGTCCTGTGCTGGCTACTGTGTAGCTACATTTATCCTTGGAATAGGAGACAGGCACAACAGCAACATTATGGTTAAAGATGATGGACAGGTAACTTGTATATGCACATACACAACACACAGTTTTGGTCAGAGATGGACAGGTTACAATTTTCACACAAGCTATACATGCACAATTTGAGATATGATTGACATCTAACCACATAAACGCAGAGCTCGTTTAAATAGATGTATGGTTTGGGGTCAGTGTCCTTTTCATTGATGTTGATTTATAGTAGCCTTGCTCCTTCATGTTTCTGGCTACTGGAATTATGCTTCTATGGTCCTTCCCACATAAATGCTGCCCACTGACCTTTAGAGTCTTATTCTTGGGTATTAATGAAGTTATGACCTGTCAGTTGTTCCAGAAATATTTGCAGTTTCCTTGTTTTCCTTGTGTTTTTTCTGTTTCAGTTGTAGAAATGGATTTTATTTGTACATTTGGCTGATAGACATTTATTATTTAGCAGTACATATGTGATAAAATGAGTAAGTTTAAGCGAATAGTAAATGACTGAATGGCAACTTGATTTTGGAGGTAACAGGCTTACTCCTGCTTTCCTTTTTGTTTTGCTCTCTTCCAGCTGTTTCATATAGATTTTGGCCATTTCCTGGATCACAAGAAGAAGAAATTTGGCTACAAGAGAGAGCGAGTGCCCTTTGTGCTGACACAAGACTTCCTCATCGTCATCAGCAAGGGATCCCAGGAGTGTGCGAAAACCAAAGAGTTTGAAAGGTACTGCGGCATCTTCTTTTCTCTCATCCCTCATCTGCAGCTGGTATCAGTCAGTCGGTTTGTGAGCAACAGTCATTTGTCTTTTTCACATTCCCGTTTCCATCTCCCTCCAGATTCCAGGAGATGTGCTATAAAGCCTACCTGGCCATCCGGCAGCACGCTAACCTCTTCATCAACCTGTTCTCCATGATGTTGGGCTCTGGCATGCCTGAGCTGCAGTCATTTGATGACATTGCCTACATTAGGAAGACACTGGCCCTGGAGAAGAGCGAACAGGTAATAATGCTTTCCTCACATTTGACTCTCTGACACCTCTGCAGGATTATTTCCTCCACTTATTTGTCTATGTTTTTCAAATTTTTCTGTCCTTTGTGCAGGAGGCGTTAGACTACTTTATGAAACAGATGAACGATGCTCACCATGGAGGATGGACCACCAAGATGGACTGGATATTCCACACAATCAGACAGCATGCACTAAACTGATTTTCCCGCACACAAACAAAACTCATCGGTCCCGGACCACGGAGCATTCGTTTGAGTTCTCCATCACAGCAGACGTCACAAACAGCTCGCTGATCATGAAAGTCTGCAGCTTGATTTTTTTTTTTTAAACACCAGCACCGTTTCTGTTTATTTAAACGAGGTTCCTCTTTTTCTGCATTTTCTTGCCATGATCATCTTCCTTCTCGTGTGGTCTTGATGATGTCCTCACACTACCCTCTGCAGCGTTGTCCTCATGCCCCTCTGAAGATGTGCCCTACCCGGCTGATGCTTGCATCCTTGGCTATGATGCAAAATGTGAAGGAGTGTTAAAAAAAAAGATGTCTACCAGTGTGTAAATGTAGCCACAAAGTAAGTTCATCTCGCTGCCCTTCTGCTGTATTAGTGCTGCACTGTGGCTCCACCCCAGAAAGGAAGTGCATGGGAAACTTTTTTTTTTTCTTTTTTTGAATCTTATCACTGCTGAGAAGATAGCGGGCACAAGGAACTGTCTGATTAACTTAGATTCTAGAGGTGGAACTGAAATTTGTTGTACAGTGCAGGGTTACTGGAGTGCGGGAGCTTCTACGATGACTTCCACGGCACAGTCTTGCCCTGAGCTGATTTGGTGTCAGCTTTTAACCCTTAAAACTGCGGGAGGGTCTCTGGGTTGTTTTGCACAGCTCCTCAGTCTCCCTCGGCCTCAATGAAAAAAGCACTCCACCCTTGGGAACATCTGTGGGTGGTGCAGCATTGCATAAACTTCAGGGTGACGATGCCTCTCCTTCAAACAAAAACAGCACTTAGAAATACCAGAATAATATACAGATTTAATATGACTTTTTAACTTTATTTATGTATCGTAGTTTCTTTCGGTTTCTACGGCCTAACTCGACTCTCCAGAAACACACCATTGTTTGTGTAAATAGATTTTTTTCTATTTGTGTTTACCTTTCTGCTTCCTTCTGTCTTCTTTCGACCAAGAGTGCAACAGCTTTTCCCTGTTTTAGCAAGACTGCTGATGAATTTTAAAGATTCATTTGTTCAGGAATACAAAATGGCAAGTGCCAGTCCTCACATTTTATGAAGAATGGGACCTATTTTAAGCCTCTGGCTGTCTGCTCTGACGGTGAGCAGAGGCCCAGGGGAATGTCTTCCTGTTGATAAAATGCCTTGGCGTCACAGCACAACACTCCACAACAGTGCACACTGTTAAATCCTACAAACTCTTCCTAAGCCAGCTGTAGTAAGTAAACCCTCAGCACTACCAACATGAAAAGCATGACAAGTTGGCTTTGCCCTTCATTGTGTATTATTTGTATTTCTTGCCGTGTTAGGTTGATGGTCTTAAGCATGCCCCCCATTAGAATGTCTTTAAAATGTTGACTCATGGACAAAGTGCATTTCAACATGTTTCTCAAACGCTGCTGACTGAGCCCGTCGTGCTGGCGGTGTTTGGGCCACGCTTCCTGTTGCCCGCCGCTGTTAAAGCCATGCTCTGCACCTTTTTGTCAGAAGCTTAAATTTGACAGACTTTTCCAAACAGAAACATGCGAGCATGTGGCACATTTTAAAGTCAATGAAATGGCAGCTTCAGCTTCTTTAGCGAACCAAGTGAAACTGCACACAGATTGATTCATGAGAGGGATTTGAACAGGTTTTTGAAATTCAAGCTACTGTGAGCCACTAGCTGATAGGCAAGTGTGGTTTTATAAGACGGGCGGGGTAAGCTGATTGCCACAATCACATGTCATTGGATTAATTTGTGTATACGTCTCCATGTTTAAGAGGAATCATCAAAGATATTTGAATAATTTACAGGAGGAGAAAAGGGAAGGATTTTGATTTAAACTGTATCTGTAAAGTGACCATAGCTGGCTGGGCTCTGAAGATGGGTCACTCTCGAATTTTCACAGAAACTATTGTTAAAAAAGGTTTTTCTATTGATAAACAGAGAACAGTAAACCTTCTAAACTTCTTTGCCAGTTTCATTAAGAAACTCTCATACAGTGTACTTTGCTGAGGAGAGAATGTAGTATTTTACAGGAAAAGGTGCCTCAGAGCAGCCTCACTTGCACCCGACACCCTCACAATGTACCCAGAAAGACATTTGGATGTGCCATAGCTAAATTACTGTCTTACCAACCCTACAGTTTGAAACTCAATCAGCCAGCGAAACAGAAAGTCTGCACTTTGCCAGTTCAAACATTGATTGTATTGAAAAGCCAAAGTTGTGGTCTGTTCTGATGTGGCGCGTGTGTGTGTGATGTCTTATCATTGCAGCATTAATGGCTAGAATGTACCTTATTGCTGATACGGACCTTAGGTGCACTCATCTCTTTATGTTCCTGCATCGCTCATGTTTCCTTTCTAATGTCAGATGCAGTGCCACTCAACGGACGACAGGCTATCAGCAGAGAGCTCTTCTGTTCGTCACTGTTCCTCCTTTTTCTCAACGTGCCAAATCAGGCATCACTGAGGCCTGTGAAAACTAATGCTGGACGTGCATCACGCAGTGAGGCATATCAGTTACAGACTTTAAAAAGAAAAAAGGAAAAGGGTTCAGAATTCTAGTTCTCAATGCCTTTTTGTCCAACAGGACTCTGTAAGAAGAACCTTAGCCTAGTGTGCATGTTTCTCAAGCAGCATAACCGTGTGTATGATGGACATTTTGAAGCAGCATTGAAGGACCGGTGTGTACAATTTAGTGGCATCTAGTGGTGAGGTTGCAGATTGCAACCAAATTGCCTCATCCTCCCCTTCTATGTATGTAGGATAACCAATGGCTAAAAACCAAGTCGCTAAAAACACGAAAGGCGGGGTTCATATCAGTTCGGTTCAGTTCGGTTTGTCCTACTGCAGAAACATGGACGAGGACCCGCTCCCTCTGTAGATATAAAGGGCTCATTCTAAAGTAACGAAACACAACGATTTGTTTTTTCAGGTGATTGTACGTTAATGAAAACATAATCAAGAATATTATATTCGACTTCTGCCAGTAGATCCCCCTAAATCCTACACACTGGACCTTTAGGCTTTATGTATGTACAGTTACAGTCAAACCTCTTTTTTAATGGGAGGCCTCGTGTGACAAACCTGTAGTGTTGTTATCTTTACTATTCTTTCCCATGTATTCTCCAAACTGATGTATGTGAGTGTGTCTGTGTGTGCATTAATCGTCTTTCTGTACAGGTTGCAGAGCTTCATTGGCAGGCTCCAATGGAAACCCACACTATGTATGTGTGTATGTCCATGTGTCTGTGTGTGACACTTAACTGTTGAGGTGATGGTGTCTCTAAATGTTTTGTAAGCCTTTTTTCCCCACTGGCTCGTCTGTGCCAGAGGAAGGAAAAACAAACAAACAAACAAAAAATGCTGAAGTTTTCCATTGTTTGTAAGGAAACAAGCGAGGGGGAACGAGGGGAGAAACTTTTTTCATACATCAGTTGTACATGTTTTACTTGAAATGTCGCGAATCGGAACCACAGCTGTATTTTGTTGGTTTAAAGTGAGGCGGGGGTGCGGTGTCTATTTAGTACTGCTTGTGAGAGTGTGTGTGTGTGTGTGTGCGTGCGTGCGTATGTGTGTATTTTGCTGTACATAAGCACCGAAGGTTGAAGCATTGTGTACAGGCTGTATGTTTGATACTGGTAGTGAGTCTTATTGATACCACAGTCCTGAATTTCAAAGTGAATCCTCAGCTACTTCTTGAGCTAATGAAGGACTAAAGTTGTGCTTGAGTTCACATTTGTAAGATCAGGTGCAGCGAGAACTGTGATGAAGTCCCTTACAGGATTCGATAAGATTTAATAATCTTATATTTTCATCTTCAGCCTCAAAATCCCAAGAACGTCCGGCACCTAAGTGATAGTCCTCACATCCTCGCAGAGCATGTTTGTTTCTTCTGGTCCTCAACTTTGGCACTGAATTAGTTCTGCAGTAATTGTTGCACTAGCTTTTCCTCCCTGACGCGAAGGCTTTGATGGCACACGTGCTTTATCCCTTTTAGCTGTCAAAAAGCTCAGCAGTGAACACACAGGCCCATACTTTACAAATCTGCTTAGCACAGGATCGGCTAAACTGGCTCTGTCCATTTTTGTTGCTAAGCCGCCTTGTCGGACTGTGTGGATCAACAGTCTGCACAGATTGAGTGTCACACGATGATGCACAATCATTGTACCTGCTGTTTTACTCAGTAAATTCAAGTATTGATCTTATTTGAGCCCCTTAATAGTGCAGAGAAATACTGATAGACTTTCTGTGAAGTTTAACAGAGGAGGGAAATCCGGTTTTCGTCATTGGCTCTTCAGTTTGCCCCTGCTAATACAATCATGTGATCGGAGCTGTAATTCCTAGTCAAACAGTGGACATAATAACATGAACACTCAGAAAATATGATGCAATTCAATGCAATATCTGTGTCGTAACTTACGACTTTTAAGGAACGTATGGCGTCTGTCTCTGATGAGTGCTGGACGAGTTTTTATTCTAAGGTGTTTTCTGTTACTGTCAGGCAGGTGTTCACGTTATTGTGTCCACCAGCCGTATGAACATCGACCTGATATTTAGTGAATGGGCTGCAGACCTTCATCTGTGTTTCTTTGTGTGAAGCAGTTAAAAACAAACTGTCAGCCTGGTTTTAACACAGAGTATGTTCTTAGAACGCCTTCAAAGCAAATGAATGTGGAGAGTTTCAAGCTCCTATGCTTGGAGAAAAAAATCAGCATTGGAATCAAGGAGAAAATATGACTAATCATTTAGATTATTGATCATTTGCGATCATTCAATGTCCCAAGCTTTCACTTTGAAGAGAAGTATCGACTGAATGGTCTGTGGTTTCATGTTCTGTTCTGTATGCAGTGCTCTAATCTACATGTTCGTGTGTCACTAATCATTTCCATGCTGTCAGAACTATACTATGAATGAATGTACAATGGGCCACTGTATTGGTTTTCCACAACCTACCTGCATGAGACTGGGGAAAGATGAATATTCTTCATGCTCCATGTATTTTTTTGTATGTTTTTTTTTTTTAATTTAGTCTGCTAAGCAGCCATCCAGATGTTTATGAATTGATGCCTTAAGTTTGCTCCCTGTAGGAACAGTTTCTCGGAGAAGTTCCTCCTTACAATAACCTGCGTTTTTTATTTATGACTGTATATTGTGTTTCCTTTTGGCTCCTGGTCATAGAGTAAAGGTTTGTACCCTGACTGACTGACTGACTGACTGACTGGTCATCTGCGTGTTCTGTGAAGATGTACAAATAAATTTGTTAAACATTCACCCAGCTGTGTTTGCCCGTGCACTGTCCTCTCTTGCAATTTGACTGCAAAGAAGGCCTCTTTACAAACTCTTGCTTTCTTGATGTCATGATCTGGGTCTCTCTAACCTTGCAGCTCCGCCTGCTCTGTCTCTGGTTCCCGTCTCCCGTCCCCCTGCTTCTCTGCCCTGGACCCCGGCTCTTCCCTTTCCCCAGCCTTTCACAATAAATACCTTGTTTCTACCATATCCCTGTCACTTGAGTTCACCTTCTCTGTCCCCTGTGACTATTGAACAATATAATATGGAATTGACTCGGAACATTTTTTGAAGTTTGATCCACCATGTTCAATCGTAACAACTTCAATTCTTGATTTTTGGTTTATTCAGGGGTTTTCACTGTGTATGCATTTTAAAGGTGGATTCCTGAGAAGAGAATTTCAGGGTATGATGTTTTTCTGGAGAATACCAGGACTGTCAGGGGTTTCTCTGAATGTCACTTCACAGGAAATTGGCTTGGTGTTATTTTCCAAGTAGGTTCACACATATGGTGTGTTTTCAGCCCGACTGCTAAGTGAATCTGATTTATTTGTGTTTTAAAAGAAACAACGTTAAAAGGCTGGAAAGATCAATTTGGGTCAATGAAAGTGATTTTGTTGAGGGGAGTTATGGGACGCCTGAATTATCTGAAAACCCAGCTGAACATTGTTTGTTCATGTGGAAGTAGTTGACAACAGGAAATGTTCATAGAACGCATTGAAAGGAGTTTTTGAGTCGCGTTGTACGTTCACACATGAAACCAGCACACAAAGTTTGTTTTATTTTCTGTCAGATTTTCCCTTTGATACATTTCCAATGTCCTGAACTTTTATCCATTTTCTCACATATGTCATAAATGGGCTCTGGGGGCACTTAATCACTCATGACTTTGATTTCCTCAAAGGAAACCCACCAGTAATTAATGTAACAGTACAGAGCTCTGTCATCATTTCAGCCCTTTTTTCCAGTGCTTTCTGAGGAGTTACAGGACCCAACAATGGGTTGCTCTCTCTTTTCTTCCACCTAAACTGGGTATTTTATTAACTCTTTTAATGATTTTAATTGTGCATAAGACTCCCAAAATGTTCCCTCTGAAATATCCCTGCAATGCAACTCAATAGAATAGAGGACTAGTCTACAAAATAAGCAAAAAGCATCTGTTGAGAGAGTTTGACAGGTGAAATTATGAATATGAATGTGCTTCCCTTGAGGAAAAATTTATGCCTGCAGGTCTGTATCACTGAAGGCCCCATCTGCTGAAGAAGGTGGGGAGGTCTCCTCTATGGTAACCTTCGTCGGAGCTGCGATCCTTGGATTGAAAGGTTTCCAGGGCTTGGACGGGCAGTGGAAGGGCCTGTCATTCACAGCGCTGTCAGGGGAGGCGGACGGTGTGGATGTTGTGGTGTCCTCCTCAGAGGAGTCTTCTTTGGCTGAAGCCTGGGTGGTGGGCGGTGTGGTCGTGGTGGTGGTGGTGGTGGTGGAGGGGGGAACGGCCATCATAAAGTGCCTGAGCGGAGACCAGCCTGGAGGACGGCGCTTGGTCATTACCTGAGGGAAAGAATACAGTGTGTTCAACATGTGGATGAATGGGAAGGTTGGTGAAGGACCTGACCTTCCTCACTGGAGTTGAAAACATTTCCTGACTGATGCTTATTTTAGAGTGAGTCTAGCGAAGCTGACCTTTTAGGATTGGCGGTAACAACAAAGCAGTGATGTCATCAGGACATTTGATTGGCTTTTCACTCAGTCTTTACATCCTGTGACATATTTTCATTAGAAGCCTAACTTGTGTATAATTTTAGATTTCCAACACACAAGGCATCATCTATTTTAAGCATATCTTACTGTGCACGCAGCATCACTGATACTGATGCTGATACTTTATTACATCATGTAACTGTAACACCTTCAGCATTAATACATTATGAATGTGGGGTTTACTTGTTTGAAAATTCCTCAGCCATGACCTGAACGGTGGAAGACTGGTCCCAGACACTGCGAGATTAGTAAGTAAAAGTTTGAACTAAAACTTTATTTATGTATGTAGCATATTTCTAAACTAGGATTATGAAGTGCTTCACAAGTACAAAAGACAATGAGGGAATTTGAATAAGTGTTCACCACAAACAAAAGTCAGGACAAACCAGAGCGAGGAAGCATCACAGAGCTGAGGGTAGCATTATTGGATTTCTTAAAGAAAATGTGAAAAGTGGGTCTCACGATGGGCAGTAGACCTGGTTCACATTCTATCTGGGCCTGGGGGGGCTCAAGTCTCCACGGTGCTACATCTACTGTAGAGTTACAGTTGGCAAACTCCTGCGCACATAAAGACACACAGAGAGACACATCAGGGTGAGTAAGCCTGGAAGAGACATGTCAGTGGTAATATGTGTGTTGATTTCAGGTTTACCTTATTCTCTTCATCAAGGACGCACAGATCGTTGAGGTCATTGTGTTCGGCCTTGGCACACGTGGTCTTCTGCATGTCAAATTTCAGCTTGAACCTGAAACCTGCAACCACCTACAGAGACACACACACACACACACACACACACACACACACACAGAGCGTGTAGAACAGACACTGGAGGTTTCTCCACCTGACATTCCTCCCCTGCCCTCTCTCCTCACATCACCCAGCCTGTACCTGTCGGGTGGCATAGCCGATGCTGTTCAGGGTGAACAGGTGGGGAGAGTCGGACATGGAGTTAAACTTGGAGATGGAGGCGAAAAGAGGACCCTTAAGGTCCTCTGAGTTCATATCAATCTCCTCTGGGCAGCCCAAACAGGAAGCTCTCTCTGGAGTGATGTAAGCATCTGGAGAGGAGAAGCATTCTTTGAAACAACATTTCATAGATTGTGTCAAATCTTAAAACTATGTATAATCCTTTGAGCAGGAGAAAATCTAGGGAAAGACTAGCTTCAGTCTTGGAGGAAGAGAAGTGTTTACGGTGCCTCTTACATCTCGTTTCAAACCACAGCTTTTATTTCTTTAAGGCGAGGCTGAAGCAGGCAAACACTCAATTAATTTTCCAAGCTGAGCCTTAAAAACATTCTGGAAGTTGTACGGAAACAACATTGAATCTGTTGACTGCTGGCTAACGGCGATCTGCTTTGACAAACAGATTAAAGTCTAGACTGTCACTGCCTTTTATGGTGTGACAAGTTAATATTGTGCTCTCCTTATCTGCAGATCGTGTGCATATATTACACAACCGGGCCCCCTCTGTATCCCCTGCGCCTGTCAGTGTACATTTTCCTCAATGACTCACTGTTTTCTTAACGAGAAACATGCTTTCCTCTGAAAAACAGTAAATCAATACCCCAGAGATCCATGCTCGAAGAAAACTCTCCAAATATGATCAAATTATGCTTAAAAAGAGATGAAAAACTGAAAAACATCACTGGTTTAAGTTGTCTTCTATGGGATGAGACCTGAAAAGCTCCAGTAATATGTCTTAAAAGAGGTCCCACGTTGAGTAAAGTTGTTTGTTGTGCTTACTGAGAACATTTTGAACGTGTTCATTGTAATTTCTGTTCAAGTTTCCTGCAAAACAGAATCACTTGTGCCATTAAGTCTCCCAGATTGTTTCCCACTGCAGAAAACATGAGACAAGGCAAGTAAAGGGCTTGATCTGCACTCCTGATAATATTTATAGGAATAGTTTGAAGTTTTGGTTTACATGCTATTTCGGGAGTTAGATGAGAAGATGAACAGCAAATATGAAGTGACAGCCAGTAGATACTCAGCTTATCTCAGCAGAAAGACTGGAAAAAAGAAGAAACAGCTGTCCTGGCTCTGTCCAAAGGCAACAGAAGCTCACTAATTAATATCATCTCATCTGACTCTCTACAAGAAAGCCACTAAGCTTATTTCCCAATTCTGCTGGTTGTACTTTTGTTGTAATTGCTAAAAAACAAAACAAAACAAACAATAATCTGATGCTGGGTTCATCCACCCAGATTCATTCATTCACTCACTCACCAAGCATGCAGTCCACCTGACTGGCGTGTGCGTTGTTCTCTGACATGAAGACGGTTGCATTGCATGAAATCGGCTCCTGGAGGAACAACAGGATAGATGGTGTTAGGATTATGATTTGCGTTGTTAATGCTGTACAATCCAGACCTTAACATTAACTATGGCTCCCAACTTTAAGTAAAACAGTGTCCTCAAATGTCTCCCAGTGTTTGATTAGACAGAAAATCTACAGCTTTCTTTAAACTTTAGTATTCACATGAGAGATTATCGTTCTTTTTCTGTCTGCAGACATGAACGGGGGACAGTTTCATCTCATCATCATTACCGTGTCCTCATGCAGATAGGCACACTCTGTCCAGTGTGTGGGGCTCTCAGCTGAACAGTCAGTCCTCCTGCTGGTGAACTGCAATGAGTACACCGAGTGTGTGCCGTTCTCTGACTGTAGACGCACACACACACACAGAATCAGTGCATGCTTATTATTATGGCAAAAAAAAAAAAAAACACAAGCAGTGAGACACAAAGGTAGAATTAGCATGAAGAGGATTTCATTTTTTGTTCATATTTTTTATAATTTTAGTCTCTCCTATGTGTCTGTGGGTCCTGTGTGTGTGTTATAATAACAATGGAGTGGAAAAATGAAATTCCCAAGGGATTAATACAGTCATTCTTCTTTTAAGCAGTACCAAGCAGTAAAGAATGAAAATATTTTGTATCGCATCAAATCCTCATTTCTGTTGAATTTGTTGTGACTTGATTGATAGTACGTCCATCAGGAGGAGCCTTACTAACTTCTTCACATTGTGCACTGACAGTGAAAAGAAGCAACGTATACTTTGACTGTATATCATTTCCCCCTTTTACAGATGTGACAATGAACTTATAGGAGCCACTGAAACAGCTGTGAATCAATGCAACAATAAAGCAACACTGTGAAAGTATCTACTGAGACAAAGCAGGACAGGTGAATAAGCAGAAAGACGATCACTGCACCTTGCTGCCTCCCAGTATCTGAAAGAGGGCCAGCTTGTGTCCGGAGATCAACTCCTCGTTGAACTTGTGCACAGCGCTGTGGACGGCCTTCTCTACGAGTGGGTCATCACAGAACAGCAGGACGCCGTGGTGGTCCCCCGCTGCGTCCTGGAGGAGTAGAATTATAAGGAAAACAGGAGCAGAAGGAAATGCATTTATGCTACTTAAAATTAGGTCTGACGTACTACTTACTTCAACTGCACTACTTTTCAGAGGGATATTGCACTTTATACTCCACTACATTTATCAAACAGCCACATTTAGTTTCTAGTTACTTCACAGATTACACAGTTGTGGGAGTGTGTGAATGGGAAAGCACAGGTCAGGTCCTGTAAAAGTATTACTACTTTTTTTTCTTCCACCCCGGTGTTGCAGCAAGTTAACATTGCTTCATTGTGAAGAGCCACAAGCCAAAAAGGGTACGAATGGACACTGCAAGCATGACACATAATGACCCTGTAGCTGTCACACAAACCATGCTTGTAATCGAGTGGTGGAAATAACGAGGTACAATTTCTCAACTACTTAAGCAGGATTCTCATTTTCTAACTTTAAACTTATTCTTCTTCTACATTTCAGAAGAAATATTTATCTTTACTCGCAATATTTATGAGCATTTAATAGCCAGACTATCATTTTATATACAATCAATATGAAAATCTTCCAAAATGTGATACATTATACAGTAGATAAGCAGTAAGCTACAACATTAAAGTGCTGCTTAAATGACTCTGTATCAATAGTAAGATTTGATTATATCATGATCATCTGCTCTTTTATTTAAGTACAGGACCTGAATACTCCTTCCAGCACTGCTGTAACCCTTTGTAGCCTAATAGTTCATCTGTTGTCACAGTGTCATTTAAGTTTAAGCTTTGATTTTTGATTTCTTTCTCCTTACCTGCCAGAAGACTGAGCTGTGGAGGCACATCAGGCCCAGCACACACAAGCCCACACTGCTCCTCATCGTCCGATCCTGATGGAAATTTGGCTCTGCTCTGCTACAAGGGGAAAAAAAGAGGTAAATATCACAGCAATTGGTGAGTGCTTTCAGCATCAGTTTATCTTTAATATGAGTGCATTTCATGTCCGAATGACATCTTTACCCTTTCAATTTGCAGCTCGATCAAGCTCAAATTTCTAATTGTGGCTGAAAAGGAAGCACAGCTATTATTTTCAAGCTAGCCAAACAAACTGAACAGTTCCTTACTGCAAAGACTTTTTGAAACAGTGCTTACAGTTTCTGCAGATGGAGGCCAGCTTTCAATCCTGCCGGCTTGAAGCAGAAAAAATACGATTGCTTTCCACACGGAGATGGACGACTTACTAAAGTACTGCTGAAACTGTAGGTGGCAATCCTGAGAGAGATGATGACACACTGATAGACACATACCGAGAGGACAGGAGGGCACAGAGGATGCACACACACACACACACACACACACACACACACACACACACACACATATTAATGTGCAAAATGCCCAGTCAATAAAAGGAGAGTAAATGTTTGCTCTTTTGTTTGCCCTCCTACTGCTCGAGTCAATACAACAGTCACTGTCAAACAGAGCAGAGCGCATTTAAGGAGATGTTTTAACATCCCTCATTAGTGGCTTTGGAGAGCAAAAGCTCTCTTCCCGCAATACACACATACTCACAAATGAAAACATATAAGGAGTTGATTTTTACTCATGCTATGATAGCAATAAAATCCCAAACTGTATGTGTTTAGGGGCTACTGTGTGTGTGTGTGTGTGTGTGTGCTCTGTGTGTTTGTGTGTTTTAGCTGGTACTTTGTCCCTGTCGACCTTTAGCCCTATACCACTCTGATATCCCCTCTGCTGATCAGTGAAATAAGGAGAATTGTGCTCAGATGTTGTGCTCCATATAGACGCATCATACAGACATTGGGTTTACTTTGTCTGTGTGCAGTTTCTGTGCAGGATTATATCAAATTCACCAAGTACAGTACAACAAGGTCAGCCCTGCCTGTGAACTGACGACATGCCCAAATCCTTCATGCGTCCCTGGCTCCAACACGCACGGCTCTGTAATGATACATACAAAGTAAGTCCCTGCATTTATCTCTGAGACTGCAACGACAAAAAGAATTGTGAGTGTGTGCAAGTCTAGACAAGAGCTCATTTATAAGAGCATAATTTTGTCCTCTTGTGGTTCCAAGTGCGCCAAGACATACTGTGATGTTAGGCAGCACGGCTACATGTAGAAACACTACAGAGCAGTGGCTCCTGGCAGGGGTTACATGCAGGAGAGGAAAGCAGATAACACAAGAGCAAGAGTTAAAGATCAATACTACTCGCACGTCTGTCTGTTAAAGCTACAGTACAGCCAGCAACGGGTTAGCTTAGCAGAGTATACATGGACAGAAGGGCAAACAGCTAGTCTATCCAAAGCTCACCAATTAACATGTGAACTGTTGTAGAGTTAGTAAGTTTTGTTGAAACTGGACAGAGATGTTCAGGTTTTAGCTGCTCGCCTGTTTTCTGTTTCTGTGCAAAGCTAAGACAATCAGCTGGCTGTAGCTTCTTTTTTACCTTCCAGACATGAAAGCGGTATCAATCTTCTAAATCTTCTAATCTAACTTTGAGGCTGAAAGTGAAGATGAGTATTTCCCTCATTGTTGAACTGCTCCTTTTAACTGGTCACGAATAGTAGACACACAAATGCAACCTGTGACAAGGGCTCATTAGCTGGAAGGTGTGGAGCTGCTGCTATAAACCACAGTGTATAAACCACAGAGAGGATTTGAAGAGTTGTGCATAAGCAATAACTTCTTTGAAGGATAGTTTCAGCAAAATACAATTAGAGGGAAGTGATTTTTTTTTTTTTTTTTTTTTTTTAGGTGAACTGATGGTTTAAAGATAAGCGAGGGTGAGAAGCCAAACAAAGACAGACCGCTGGTGAGGGGAAAAAGAAATGAGAGGAGAGGAAGATATAGTAAAATACATCCAACAATATCACTGTGAACCTCCAGGACTCCAAGAAAACCCAACATTGGACAAAATAAATTGTTTATAATTCTCAGCATTTGTTTGAAGTCACTGTGAGTGTATGATTCAGACAGTAGGGAAGTGAACTGGACTTCATTTTATTATCGCAGCAGGTTTTGTAAAGTTAGAGTGACGCGTGGGAAACAGTCTTAGATTCAGCAGCCTTTCTCACAGGCTGACATGTCATGAAGTTACCGTCAGAGGTGTCATTTCAGTGCTGGGAGAGGCAGCGGTCTCTACACCCCCCATCCTGTCATCCTTCACTTCCTTTGCACACTTCATTTGTGTGTTTAGGTGTTCAACAGTCTCACAGTTACAAGCCAGACCACAGCAGCGACACTCACACTGCACTCATCACTCTGTTTCATTTCTTTACTAACTACGATGCTGAGGGGGCACACAAGTGGATGGTCTCTTGTCCTCCTGGCTGCTATTATTTCAGGTAAGATTAGAACAAGATAAGATTGAAATCTCACCTCAGCATCAGATAATGAGCTCTCCTGGTTGTCTTTTCTGTGTAACACCCCTCCCACCCATTTCATTGTTTGCCCCAAAAATGAAACAAACTTCTGTTCAGCATCATGAAATGATGAAAAAGGGAACAATTTTTCACTTTTAGCACCAAGATCAGCACTTCTGTGTCACCAGCTAATGTTTTATCATGTAATGTGTTTACATGCAAGGAGTGAACCTGTGAGTGGGACATTTCAAATGATCGTTTCTTTATTTTTGATAACGTGAGATTAAACGGCGGCCGTCATATTCCAGTTTTAGCTTTTCTGTAGAGAGTGGTGTTGTCTTGTACATGCATGGTATGAGTGCCGTCTGTCTCATAAGGAAGCTGCTCTGGCTTCCTCTCTCACACCTCTATTGTCAGTTTGGTGGTCTTCAGTGGTCGCCCACTTTCTATCTTTCTCAGTCTGTGGTTCAAAGCAAACGGGTGCTAGTCCACCCTGCTGCTGCGCATAAACCCCATCTGAGCAGAAACTATAAAGGATCGCGGGTTGTAATAATTTAATGGTTTTGAAACCTTCATACATAACAGTAAAAAACCTGGTGATGAGCAGACATTAGGAGTGACATGTCTCTTCCTCCACCAGGCGTCCACCTCCAGAGACATGACAGCTCCGTCCAGCTCACCTCTGAGTCTGAGGCTCAGATCTACCGGCCGGTCCTGGAGCCCTCTGAGACCACTCCTCAAATAGGTACACACCAACGTGAGACCACATTTATTACAAACATATAGACAAAAACACCGGCTTCTGTAGTCCATCTGTTGGAGAAGGAATCACAACGATGCTGGAGAAAGGCTGTGAGTAGTGATGGAATGAAGCTGCAGCATCAGAGCGTAAAAGCAGTCTGAAAGCAGACGAAACCCAAACATATGTGAGCATTTTGTGAAGAAAAGGCCTGTGGTTGCTGTCATGCTGATTGGCTTGATTTTTGTGTTGCTTTTTGAAGATGGTTGGCACTGTGAGTATGAAAACTCATTAATGTGCTTCATAACAGGAAAGCTGTGAAAGCTGAAGCAGGTTTAATCAGCACATGTAGCCCCCTCCCCTTACATTGATAAAGGCAACAATACATGTTCAAAAGCAAATACTTTCCATTAATGTAATGAGGAAATGTTGCTAATTAATGCACCTGGCAAGATGCAAAAATGTTACTGAACACATGTTCACTGGCAGTGTATTTCAGTTGCTTTCCATCAAAATGGGCAATCTTGCAATGCACTATGTACTCATAGTACATCACTATGTACTCATAGCACATAGTACAGTATAGACTCCAGCATTGTTCAGCTCTTTTATGGTTGTGTTTAGGCTCTGACAGCACGGATGATATTAGGAAAAAGTCAGCAGCAATGAAGATCTTTCTCTAACTTTAACCAAAGTGCTGTTGTTGCCTGAACCTGCACACAGTCGGGACCTGAACCCTGGATTCTGGTGTCACAGTCCTGCACTTTGCACGCCTCCCATCCACCCAGACCACCTCCCTGTGACTCCAGCATGTTACATAAACTGTAGTTTCATTCACTCAAACAAACTGTGACTGTGTGACTATGAACATAATCTAGCCAGAGATTATGTCCGTCAGCACGAAGTAATTATGAATGCAGATTAGTATAGTATATAAATGTAATTTCTAGGAGACAGTGTTGCAGTATAGCTGCCTATAGAATTTCTAATGGCTGCAGTAATAAAATTGGTGTGTATATCCACTCCTCTTTAAAAGAATGAAAACGACAAAATGAATCATTTAGAAATTATAATATATAATGAGATAATATTGAGTAGTTATGTTCTCAATCTAATATTACATTTATTATGTGTCTGGTGTGTGTTTTGTGCACAGGGACCTACATACTGAAAAACCAGGTTGGGGAACCCTGCATCAAAGCCACAATGGGAGTAGAGTACGTCGTCATTGAAAAGAAGGTTAGAGGATGTGACTGACTCAGCACTCTGTGTGTGTGTGTGTGTGTGTGTGTGTGTGTGTGTGCACTTCATGCAGAATGTGCACGTGTGTCATTGTGTCAGCATCTCATCTCTTTCATAAGTAAATGAAAGGTGTGTGCACTCTGGCTGAGGTTGATTCATGTGACATATTTACATGTACACTCACACATCTCATATGTCTCCAAACATAAGTGGTGAGTGTCAGTACAGTCACAGTTTTGGCAAAGGTTTAAACTCGAGAACAAAACAGACTGGTCTCTTGATATTGAGCAATAATTCTCTCCTGTGTGCCTTCAGAAGAGATGGTTTTTCAACCTGGAGCCCTCCAGAGTCAGGACCAGTGGCCACTGTGGCCAACAAGCTGCTGTTCTCTCTCTCACGCTGCCGGACAATGCTACCAGCCTGCAGCTCACCTTCACACAGGTACAAAGCACGTTGGACAAGCACCCTAGATTAGTACACATGTCCAGTTTGATGCCTGGGAAATGTTCAGAAATGCAGTCACTTTGAAAGTAATAGAGGTGGGACATGCAGGCTTTCTTTTGCCACTGCTAGTTGAAAAAACAAAAAGGTCTTTGTGCATTTGTATGCAAAAGTAAAACAAACGAAAAAAAGAAAGGGTTAGTTGTTCAGATCATTTCAGTTTTGAGAACATGTCTAAGTTTGTATTTTGCTCTTTATGGAAAAGAAAAATTCAAGAAATCCAATTAGAATAATATAGGCAATATTCAATCTACTGTATGTCATAGGAACATAAGCATCAGTGGGTCCTCAGGTTCAACTCCATCAAAACATCTACAACAAATGATGAAATGATGTTTGTTCACTTGGTGGGTATCTGATGAGAATTCAAGGATTTCTGATTCAGGTTCAATCTGTACTTTTGTCCCCAGGAAAATAATCTTTTCTACGTCACCACGCTGACTTCCTGTGTGTCTCCACTGCCCATCTGCTCAGGATGTGCCAGTAAGACCACACAAAGAGACAGAGAAAGACAGACAACATACAGCTGGTAATTCTGATCTGGAACAATAACACTGAGAATCCAACTGTCCCTGTCTGTCATCCTCTTCCCACCAGATAAGACTTATTCAGGTTTGGTGGCCCATCGCAAGCTGTTCAAAGCAGCTAATGGACAGAGCTTCAAGTGCAGATCTGAGAGTGTGTTTGTGATGTCGTCAGAGCTGCAGATCAAGCTGGTTCCTCTGCAGATACAGGCCTTCACTCTGCCCAAAGGACAGTATGGAGCAGGTGCGTATACTTCACAAGTTGATTGGCTCATAAATCCCTTTATTGGACAGGTTACAACCTTTTCTGGTCTTCATACCAAGTGAAAACACACAGACAAATAAATAATTATGAACGGCAACTTTGCAAGCTTTCTCGTGCATGAAAATACATTTTTGATTGTTTTCTATACAGCTCAGACAAGTTCTGGTATTAAAATGCTTTTGAAAAAGATCTACAAAAACTGCCTGAGAGCAATAGTTTTGAGAAGCTAACCAGTCTGTTTAGCTTCAGCACAGTCCAGTAGGGGAGTCTATTAGGGAATCAAAAGTGGCGATATATCTCAATTTTTGAAAACAGGAAGCTATAAAACCATGGTCACAATCCATGCTTTCTATCAGGTTTAATTGTTTTTATTTTATCTGGGACAGAAGCAGGAAGTTGAGTCATATAAAAGAAATTAAATTGGGTAGAAAGCCTGACTGGTGACCCCTTTTTTATTTTGAGAAGATAGATCCCGAGCCCAGTGAGAATCTGCTGCAGAACAGTATAAGCGACTTAAAACTACAGCTAATGCTAAAGCAATGCTCTGCACAATTTTAATTGATGGAGGACAATAGCCTTGTTCTAAAAGCAGTGGATCTGCTGTACCTCTGCACTGCAGCTTTCTGCAGAACAGGATACCTGAGTGGTTCAAATGGTTAATGAAACAACATTTTGCTCTCCTCCTGTCTTATGTTTCAGAGGTGGAGTGTTGGGCTGACTATAACAAGCAATTTATTCCCATCTGCATCGGGGCGACAGTGGTGGGTTTCATTCTAATGGTTGTTCTGACCCACCTGTTCATCAAAGACCGCCGCAGACAAGGATACGACAGGCTCTGATTTACTCCAGCTCAAAGAATATTTCAGTGACTGTTATGAAAAGTTCTCGAAGTTGCTCTCCAAAAGATGTCTAGTGTCTATTCTACGTATAAATGCAAACAATGTTATAACAGTTATCTATTTGACTTTTGTTCCATTGATTTTTTAAATTATTACTTTTTATTTTCAGATTATTTCACATTTTATTATAATCTTTCTCTTTGGAGATACTGTTTACATGAATTACAGAGCCTTTACTTGCAATAGCAATATCAAGAACCATCAGACATGGTATTGTTTATTGTGAGTTGTCATTCAATATATTTTGTTTTCAACTGCAAAGATAATACCTAACTCAAAAAAGTTATGATGTAGCCAGTATAGTAATTGAATGCTTAATTTTTCACCTAGTATAATCACTGAATTTTTTTGTGTTTTTATTTAAAAACAAATAAAAATAAATGAACATTTTTAATTGTTGTGATGATTTTCTGAACTGTGACTCACCACCTGCATGAGAGAAACGCTGCCATCTGCTGGTGATTTATAGTAACTGCTGCTTCCTCCCCACCTCCATATCTCTCTTTCTCATTGGCTGTCGGCGGTACGAGTACTTGGAAAGGTCATAAATGATAATACAATAATGAACTAACGTGTGGCTGTGTTTGTTAGTGCCAATGTACAATTTCAAGGCCTCAAGTACTTCTTTCTGTTAACACTGAGTATTTTGCTGCAGTTAAAATATAACCAAACGGTGTATGAATTCTATAGTAAATCACTACTTCGCCTTTTCCTCCTCAGCTGGTCAGTCCGTTAGCTACCTAGCAGCTAGCCTCAGTAGCTGGTAGCTATGGCTGCAGTTATTCTGAGTTTCCCAACTCTGCAGGGTCTGAGGATATTTACACAGTGAGTACATCAAACTGTTACATGACTGCTGAGCTTTTGTCTGAGACAGGCGTCCCTCTCCAACCAGCTTTTATAATTTCTTTTTAACGTTAGCTTACAGCTATCAAGTTTGCAAGCTGGCCAATGTTAACGCCACCTCACTGAGCTAACCTGACAGATCAAGCTAACGTTACTTGTCCAGCTATCACTGTCACACTCCTCATTGTAAATTGTCCGCTGATGCTTATGATTGTTGACCCGGTTAAAATCACGTTCCTTCTCCCGTCAGCATCAACGTGTTGATGGAGTGTTTGTCACTATGCGTCAGACAATGGGTCAGATAAGAGCTGAGCAAGGTTAAATAAAGGTAGCGAACTGTCAGCTAGCATTGCTAATGCTGCTGGTATAACATGCACACTGCTGTGTGTAACACCTGTGCCACCAGCCTTCTCTCAGTATCACAGTCAGCTCACTTATTTGTGCTGCTTTTGCTGGTTACTGTACGTGCTATTTTATAAATTAGCCACCATGGGACACCACATTTCGTCCATGTAGCGTCTGCGCTGCCCTTCACAGCCATGTAGAAATGAATGGTACTGACATTGTTCTCCTCTCCTCAGAAAATTGTCATGGACCAAAAGAGGTGTGAGACTTGTGTCAGGAGGTGAGTGACGGAAATCATAACAGATAGTGCTCTGTTGTAAAGTCAAATTGACAGGATTCCTAATATGTTGTCTGTCATACCCAAGATGTTAGAAAACATAGTAAAAAGCCCTACAGATATTTCTTGGGGCCTGACATGACAGATCCATGTCGCTATGCTAATTATATAATGACATAACACAGAAGAAAATGTATAAACTTTACTCCAGCAGACCTTTGAGAATGATGGTTGCGAGCCTTTTAAAACCTCTTTCACCACTGATTTAGTGAGTGAGAGGTGAAGACTGTCGTTTGAAAAGCTTTGCTGTCATTCAGGACAAAACTCTGAAATGTGTCCTGTGTCTTCACCAGGGGTGGGAAGGATAGAGAAGGTGCTGATTGCCAACCGAGGAGAGATCGCGTGTCGCGTGATGCGCACGGCCAAGAAGATGGGCGTCCGCTCTGTGGCGGTGTACAGTGATGCAGACAGACACTCCATGCACGTGGCCATGGTGAGATGCAGCATAGCCTCGTCTTGCGTAGGGCTTCGTGGTTGTCTGCTTCTCTGTCCTCACTCTCACGAACACAGTGAGGCAGCGTGATGCTAAAGTGGTCCGATGTTCAGTTGGTCTGTTTCTGCTTTGGGTTCTTTGTAGGCAGATGAAGCCTACCACATTGGCCCTCCACCCTCCCAGCAGAGTTACCTCTCCATGGAGAAAGTCTTGGAAGTGGCCAAGAAGTCTGGATCACATGTGGGTAATCCTCTACTGGTTGTGAACAGTTAGTGGGAAGTGGTGACGCTACTTCACTGAGGAAGTTTAGATTATGATCTTTAGATCTTTTTAAATTTTCTTCCTGTAGAAACATTCGTCTTTGACTGTGAAGCAGCACGGGGCTCTGACATTGTTATATGCGATGCTTCAGAAAATGTGTTTTTTGTGTGTGTAGGCGGTCCACCCTGGTTATGGCTTTCTGTCAGAAAACACAGAGTTTGCAGAGGCGTGTAAACAGGAAGGCATCATCTTCATCGGGCCGCCTTCGTCTGCCATCCGAGACATGGGCATTAAAAGGTAACACACGTATATACAAAGCTGTATATTCTCTCTCAGATGATCATTTTATGATTTTTGGGACCTGACTTGAAACGTTATTGGTCCCTGTGGAGGAGTTAGTGTCACTGTAGGAACAAGAATGGATGAGACACGGCACAGAACAGCAGAACAGAAACACAAATATGTTCAGAACAAAAGGAGTTGACTTTTATTGCTTCGTCTCCTTTTTCAGCACATCCAAACACATCATGTCAGCTGCTGGGGTGCCAATCATTGGTGGTTATCACGGAGAGGACCAATCAAATGAGAGGCTGCAAGCAGAGGCTTCTCAGATAGGATACCCTGTGATGATTAAGGCCGTCCGTGGAGGAGGAGGGAAGGTGAGCGGACATGAAAAGGCCTGAATAACTTTGACAAACGAACCTCAGGAAACAAAACATAACTTTGTGTGTGTGTGTGTGTGTGTGTGTGTGTGTGTGTGTGTGTGTTTTCAGGGGATGCGTATTGCCCGGTCAGACTCAGACTTCTTGGAGCAGTTGGAGTCGGCGAGACGAGAGGCCAGAAAATCCTTCAACGATGACGTCATGCTGGTTGAGAAGTTTGTTGAGGACCCCAGGTGATATTCATGTGTTCATACTGTGAACCAGCCAGCTCTGCTGCCTTGTTTTGTTCATTTGCTGGTATGCTCACATGAAAAAAGATGAATTTGTCCTTTTAAATTTGTGCCTGTCTCCTGCAGACATGTGGAAGTTCAGGTGTTCGGGGACATGCACGGTAACGCTGTCTATCTGTTTGAGAGAGACTGCAGCGTCCAGAGGAGACATCAGAAGATCATAGAGGAAGCACCAGGGGTGAGTGAGCGATGGTGGTCACACAGGTGTATCACAGAACTAATACAGGCTGATGGGGAACTGGGAAAAAAGCCCCAGTCCACCTGGGTTGGTAGAGTTTTGTGTAAAATGAGGACACTCTGAGTATGACAGAGGATGTGGATCTATGGTGTGAAGCTGGATATTAGAGCCATGATCAATTGAATTTGTTTCAGGCAACATTTGAATGTTTTCCTGTATTTTCATTGTACTCCTATTTGTGTTTTTTCAGCCTGGTATTAGTCCTGAGGTCCGGAGGAAGCTTGGAGAGGCAGCAGTCAGAGCAGCCAAGGCTGTCAACTATGTAGGGGCAGGTGAGACACACACACACACACACACACACACACACACACACTCTCAGCCTGACACATCCCCTGACATCTTACCGTTTGTCCTCCTGTGTAGGTACGGTGGAGTTTATAATGGACGCACAGCATAACTTTTACTTCATGGAGATGAACACCAGGCTGCAGGTGGAGCATCCCGTCTCTGAGATGATCACTGGAACGGACCTGGTGGAGTGGCAGCTCAGGGTGAGAGAGCGGGGAGGGAGAAGAAATACAAAGCTTCGATGTCAGCCGCACTGATTACTCTCAATCTCCTCCAGGTGGCAGCAGGTGAGCGCCTGCCTCTCCTCCAGGATGACATCATTTTAAGGGGACACTCTTTTGAGGCTCGAATCTACGCCGAGGACCCAAACAACGACTTTCTGCCAGGGGCGGGGCCTCTGCTGCATCTCTCCACCCCCCCACCCGACCAACACACACGCATAGAGACTGGAGTCAGGGATGGTAGGGAGTCTGTCTGTTTGTGTTTACATGAATAGGTTTGCAGTCTTTATGTAACATGTAACGCTTGATGTCTCAGAGTAGCTGTGCTGGCTGAAATGCAGTGCAGAAACCACAGCAATGACTGCTGACTGCTGTCCATCCATTGTTATCTGTTCTTTTTGAGAAAATGTGTCCATGCTTCAGTCTGTGTAGATAATGAAGGACGAGCAAGAGCCAAATGAAGTTAATTAAAAAGCTTTATGGCTGACACTGTCTGTGTGTGTTTTCAGGGGATGAGGTGTCTGCACATTATGACCCAATGATCGCCAAGCTGGTGGTGTGGGGAGAAGACCGATCTGCTGCCTTAAAGAAGCTGCGGTACTGTTTACGACAGTACAATGTAAGACGCACACACTCACCTGATTCTGTGCATGTTATGCAACTGAACTTACCAGAGAAATACAGTTTGTAGTGAACCCAAAGCCCCTGTTACCTCTGTCCTGTCCACTGCCGCTGTCCTCAGATCGTGGGACTGAACACTAACATCGACTTCTTGCTGAGCCTTTCGGGCCACCCGGAGTTTGAGGCTGGAAATGTGACCACCAGCTTCATCCCTCAGCACTATGCTGACCTCTTCCCCGCTCCCAAGACTCCCTCTGGGGAAACGATCTGCCAGGCGGCCCTGGGCCTGGTGCTGCAGGAGAGGAAGAACACACAGGAGTTCACACAGACCTCCACCGGTGAGAAGATGGCGATTATCAGGACAAATGGTTCTGAGCACTTTTGACCTGAAAAAGTACTGTTGTACTAAGTATATATGTGTGTGTGTGTGTGTGTGTGTGTGTGTGTGTGTGTGTGTGTGTGTGATTTTCAGACCCATTCTCCCCATTTGGCTCCAGCAGCGGCTGGAGAAGCAACATTCAGTTTAACAGGAACATGACGCTACAGGTGGGAGACAAAAGTGAGTAACAGACTGTGGTGATGGTGACAGCGGTGAGCCTTTATCGCCCCCTAGTGTGCAGCAGGGAGGGAAGGTGGAGGACAGAGTGTGTGAGCATTTATTCTAAATAAGTTAATCAAGCCATCTTCAATGTCACACTGTTCTGGCTTTCAGACTACAATGCACCATTAGATGTTCAGTAAAAAAGGAGGAATATATACAGTATTAAACATATAATGTCTGGGATTCATGTACGTACATTGGGCCTGTCAATCAAAATCTTGATTCATTTAATGTTTTCGATGCTTCAGAGTTAAAGAGTGT
The DNA here is from genome assembly GCF_051107435.1 of Chaetodon auriga. Taxonomy (NCBI): domain Eukaryota; kingdom Metazoa; phylum Chordata; class Actinopteri; order Chaetodontiformes; family Chaetodontidae; genus Chaetodon; species Chaetodon auriga. The sequence goes on along the minus strand of NC_135076.1, from coordinate 8,849,637 downwards.
CAGGGATGACAATTAAACCATGTGTGCAGTGTTTTAGTTGTACTAAGCAGATGTTTGAATAATTAAGCTCAGAGCTAGATGGTCTGTGACAGTTTGTTAATGAACCCGTATTCATTATTCAAGGCTTGTATTAAGAATGTCACTGTGAGGCCAGAAATAAATCCCCTGGCTGCTGCTGTCGGTGTGATGATGACGTTCAGCTAAAGCCTCTGCATTTACTTACTTCACTGTCTCCCCTCGTTTGCCTCAGTCCTCCTCTCAGACCTGTTATTGCCATTTAGAACAGACAGCAGCTCATGTCGTGTGTTTGTGTCCACAGAGGTCGACGTGGTCGTCGTGTACAACAAAGATGGAAGCTACACGATGCAGGTGAGCTGGAATATGTCCTGCATCCTCCGTCATTAATCACTGTTCTTATTTTCTCTTGTAGTCTTCTTCTCTGAAGCGTTCAGCTGCATCTCACAGCCTGTATTACGTCACTTGGACACATCTCATGTGTATATTTCTTCTTTCAGATTGGTGAGGAGGTGTACCATGTGACAGGGGAGGTGGAGATGGAAGGTGGAGCGTCATTCCTGCACTGTTCTGTCAATGGGGAGAAGTCTCGTCCCAAACTGGTGATTCTGGACAACACGGTGCACCTGTTCTCCACGGTATGCTGCTCCCACCACTGCTGACAATAGACACAGGAGCTGAGTGTGAGCTGAGACGTGTTTACATGCGTTATTCTTCTACTTGTGGTGTGTACAACACAGATGTCCATTTGACACGTTCCCTCTGTCAGTGGAGCAGAGTCATCATCTGTCATCGTGGTTGCAGAGTGTTTGATGTGTGTTTAAAGTAGCAACAAAGAAGCAGTGTTTCTTTTAGGGCTGCAGCTAATGATTATTCCCTTTTCTATTTACTGTCTTGGGTAATTGATTTATTGTTTAGTCCATGAAATGCAGAAGATTGTGAAAGATGGTCATCACAGTAACCCAGAAACAGTGAGTGGACTCATTTCAAAGAGCTGAACCATGAAAACGTGTTGTTCAGAACTCAGAACGTTCTTCCTCTCACTCATGTGTTGATACTTATAAAAGTCTACATTTACTGCTGTCTTTGTGAGCCTCAGCAATTTGTACAAAATGCGTATTTGTTCATTAGCCTGTTTAGAGTTCATTTATTGCAGGTTCATTTTCCCAAATAACACGTGACATAAAAGCTGCTCATCCAGATTTTCTCCAGTCAGTTTATAGAGAGCTGCACTCTACCTGTCGCTGCACAGACTGTCTCTATCTCCTGCCTGTAGCATGTTTTCACACATCAGGGGAATTTAAAGTCAAATCAAATCCTCTTACCTTCTGACATCCTTACATCTTTTATGCAGGAGGGAAGCTCCGAGGTGTCTGTTCCTGTGCCCAAGTATCTGGCTGGTGTGAGCGGCTCCGGGGCCCAGGGTGGAGCTGTGGCCCCCATGACTGGAACCATCGAGAAGGCGAGTTTGGTTGTGTTAGCGTATGATTAGAATAGGTAACGTCTCTCTGCCCAAGCCAATAACATCTGTTGTATCGTGTTCAGGTGTTGGTGAAAGCTGGAGACAAAGTGGCTGTAGGAGACCCGCTGATGGTCATGATTGCCATGAAGATGGAGGTGAGGGACTCCACCTTTACCTGTTGGATCACAGGTGTACACACACATACACACACACTCTGCTGCTTGTGTAATAAAGTTGTTTTTTTCTCCGCAGCACACGATCCGCGCGCCCAAGTCAGGCGTGATCAAGAAGGTTTTCTTCAGCGAGGGCTCTCAGGCCAATCGGCACGCTCCTCTGGTGGAACTGGAAGAGGAGGCGGAGGAGGGGGAGGGGGAGGGGGAGGGGAGCAGCCAGTAAACAGAGTCAAACGCACGACACCCACGAGTACACGCTGACAGGTCGGAGAGAGTTACTGTGACAGCTGGAGGGAAAGAGAGGCAATCTGAACCACGCTGGTGTCCAGCACTAGATTAAGATTTCCTAAAGGCAGGACCTGAAGCATCGGCTGGGGTGAGTTCGGTTCAGTCTGGAAGGGATGAGACAAAAGCTTTGACCCAGGGGACCCAAAATGCTTTTAAGAAGGTTAGAAACAGGTGCTGGCTTTGACTCGTGTGACGGCGGTGAAAAGGCTCACGGGTCACATGAATCTCTAATGTACTGTTGCCTTCTACACATCACAATATTTACCTTCATGTCAACTTCTCTCTGTTTCTGCTTCTCTTTCTTGTGTGTTGCAAAGCTTTATTTTATTCGTCTGTCCTCCCTGTGTTGGTTTCTGTCGGTGGTGTGGGGTTAGTTGAATTGTTTATTTCCTTGTTTAGTACAGTTTAATGCACTGGGATGGCAAGTGAGAAATTAGACAAAACTTACAGAATTTTGCCTTACGTGGCTGTAGGAACTGTTACTGATGACTGAAGGGGGGAAACTTGACATTTACATGAACTTAAAATAATTAGAATGATTACTGTCAATCTTCATCAATTGTAATGCTTAATTGCTGGTTTGTGTGGGGAAAAAAGCATGAAGTTATCGTCACTGTACAGTAAGAACCATGACATCGAAGCAGTTTGCTGACACGATTTTTTAACAGTTTGGAAAACTGTCCCATTAGTTGTAAATATCAGATGCCCTGCCAGTATTTAAAATCTGCATCGTCACTACGCCTAAAGCAAGGCTGTTTTTCTTAGTCATTAAAAATGGACTCTGAAGCTACACCATGACTCTCACTGGACAGTGATTGAAGAAAAAAGAGGCAGATGTAAACTTTTTGGTGAGGGAATATCATATTTGTAATTGGGGTTTGTTGATGTCCAGTTTTTTTTTAAATCCACTCACAGTGTCCCTCCAGACTGACTCCAAACTCTTCATCTGTTCCCCCTGAGGTTTGCCCTCACAAAAACAAGCGAGAGCAGAGGAGATTGTAACATTGCACTAAGGGGAAAGGAAAACACTCCAGAGCTATCCAATGATTCCCAACTCTGATTTAAAAATAACCCTTATACGATGAAATGTCGGTCACAGAGGGCTTTAAACGGACAGATGGTTTGTTTCTGTGTAAATCCGCCCTCAGTCCGACTGATTTACCCCACAGACCACATGTGAACTCGACCTGCTTCTGCTCATCGCTCTCTTCTTACTAACTGGTGTGTTATGAGGCCTTGTAGACTAAAACTGATCAACACTTGTGTTCATTTTCTAGACTTTTTTTTTTTTTTTAAATGACGTTGGACTGGTGAGATACTGTAATAAAAATATTTCAAATGTATGCACACAGCCTCGTGTCGTACTTGAGATCATCGTGTTTGAAGGTGGGTTGCTTTGTGTAACACTTTTATTCATTTATTTACTTATATTGGGTGATAAGACCTGTTCAGTGTGTGTTGACGTATCCTCGCTGGGATTGATTGACATCTCCCTCGTCCTCTTAAAATGCCGGCAACACACGCATATGAGTAAACAGAGGTGAAACGGAATGCTGACTAAGTGATGCTGTGTGTTTGTGCGTTTACTGATGATCTGAACAGCCTCCGCAGCTCTGCAGGCCAACCTGGCATTGGGCTTGTTGTTGCCCCCTTGTGGTCGTTCGGGGAAAAACAACCTTAGTGTCGGTTCTCACCCGCCCTCATGTGCCAGTGGGCGTTTACCGCCATCAGTCGTCAGGCGGCAGTAATGAGCCCATTACGCCTTAACGCAACATAATTAGCCGAAGAAGAAGACTTAACCTACCGAAAACCTAATTGACGTACAGGTGAGACTGGATTAACAAACGCGTTTTTGACGCAGAACTTCTCGTTTTTAAGAGAGAAAAGACTGAGAGGAAGCAGACTGACGGGTTAGTTTCGGTAAATGTGTATTTGTCAAACGGCCCAGCTAAGAGTCAAGAGAGGAGCTGAGTATACAGACTAAAAACACTTGATTTTAGAAGCTGGAAAAAGTAAACAGAATATTACAAAGCAAAAAAAAAGCATTTTTATGTTAATGGAAAATTCTTTTGCGCTGTCATTTAAAAGTTGCAGTTTGATGTTAATGTTACAAAAACAAAGTTTTAACTGGTGAGCACATGTGTATTCGGTATGAAAGTGGTTTGCAATACAGAAATGTCTCACTGTTATGAATCTGTTGACAGTTGTCTCTCTTACAGCTGTCAAATCTAATGTTAACTATTTTTATTGTCAATGAAATTCATTTATTATGATCATTAACCAGTTAAGCGTTTGCTTGTTTTGTCCAGCAAATCTGCAAACTATCAAAATTAGTGATTAATTGCAATCAATGAAAAGCTGAATAATAACAAAATAGTCACCAAAACAAAATGAGAAGTTTCCATCTTTGCACTCTGTAAGCTCCTCAGAGATCCTCAGTCTGACTCTTACATTAATTGCTGCTCTCTGCTGGATACAAAGTGTTAATTATGTTTTCTCTCCTTCACTGACTAAATGAGATTTCTCTGGAGTTCGTATGTGTGAACTGCTGAGTTAATGTCTCGCATATGGGAACCGAAATGAATGAAGTCACTCTCCACAGGCCCGTTTCTTAAAAATGTATTTATTTCGTAAATAGATCAGCATCTTCATAACCATCAGCGAGAAGATTTACAGACAGGAGGAGGGAGGACAGACAGACACGTCAACAGGTACCGGCCAACAGAAGACTGATGATGGTGCTTTATTAATCGTCTGCTGCAGCATGATTTACTGAAGAAACAATAAAACTGATTTCAACAAACCGTCGAGCACCGACATGATCTGCAGCCTGGTGTGGCGCCGGCTGCTGCTGAGTCACAGGACACACTGCTGCACACAACTGACCGCTTGACATTTCATTTAGACTCCCCTTTTTAGCTGATTTGATCAAAGAAACCTTAATTTGATTCCAGTCTGCAAACCGTGGCTGAGTTTTCCAAAAGCATCTCTGCACTGACGTCGCCCGTCCGCTCTTCAAAATGTTTTTCTTCCGAACTTCCTGACATTACTAGAAGATTGTTCAATCCTTACATAGTTTTTTCAGTACTCAGGTACGTATGCATAGTCAGTATCACCTGTAGATGGCGCTCAGCACAGCCCCAGTTTGGAGAAGCGCCAATTACCATCCACCTCCAAAAAATCTGAAGCATCCCTTTAAGAAGGAATCCAATTAAACTTAGATGGTGCTTCTGATGGACGACATGGTCATCATCTGCAGTGGAGGCTTACTAAAATATTCAATGGCCATTTCTTCAAAAATGATGTGGCTGAGTAATCTCCTGTTTCTAGAAATATTCCAGAGGCCTCGTGTCTGAACGCTGCTGCTCTTTAGTAACGACGCTTCCACGACGTCAGCGCTGTGATGCTTTGGAGAATCAGGTTTTGGTTGTTATTAAAGTCACGTCTGATGTTAAAAAAAATAGAGCATCTGTCTGAAGTTATCACTCGAGTGCCGCTTGGGCCCCAATTACATTTGATATGTTTAAAAAAAAAAAAAAAAAGATTCTGTACCTGGACATACAGTCTGGGTAGAAATGCAAATATTTGACCACATTTCCAAGTATTCTGCTCGTCTGTGACTGGATGGTGGAGGCAGAGACCCAAAGTGTTCAAAATGATAAATAGAGAGCAAAGACACTGTCAGATAGTCTTATAGGTCTTTAAACTGTACTTCATCCTGCTCCCATTTCTGATCTTTCTATATCCTGATAATTAGACCTTTAACATGACAGTGTCTTTTGTGTTTTGAACTCTTTGGGTCTCCGTAGATGAGCACAAGGGGGCATCAGAAACGCACCAACACTGCAGGTGTTTCTGCACATTCCCGCCTTGTCCGCCTTTGGCCGGGAGGACTCGCCTTCCCTCCTCTGCCATCTGCTCTGACATTGTGTAATAACTCAGCAGGCTCACAGCTCTGATGCTCCCAGATCCTCCTGAATACTGAGGTTATTGCTGAGTCCAGAGAGGTGGGCGGAACAGTTCTGGTTTCTACTTCCTGGCTGATTCTGGCACATCACATCTTCAGGGCTGGGTGATGGTTCCACTTTGTCATCTACTGACCTTCAGTGGAATCACTCTGACGTTAAGATGCTCGTATCTTTTCCCAAGATTTTTATCAACTTGTGTGTGGTTTTGCATAAGTGTTGCCTGTCAAAAGGAAATCCTGCGCAGTCTGAGAAAACCATCTTTTGTGGCTCTGAAGGAGCTTTCCAAACTCTGATGTCCTCATCTGGATTATCCCAGCTGGGGCTGGAGACTCGTGTGCAGTTGGAAAGATGTTGACATTTAGCAGGCAGAGGGGGAAGTTGCAGGATCCAGCGCTTAAATCTGTGCGCCTCTGCTTCTGCTACATCAAATCTGACCTTTTTAAGGTATTAAAGGGGTATTCTCGGATTTAGTATTGCATGTCCATAAAGTTCCATAGAAAAGAACGGTCAAAATGAATGCAGCAGAGGCAAAGACATCCTGGATTTAAGACTCTCGTTTCAAGCTCCGAAAATACTGGATCCTCTCACTGGCATCTTAACAAGCACTCTGCTCTGTTCCACGTCTTCATCTGTCAAGCTCCACGGTCCTCGTCTGTAACGAAGTTTCTGTCAATTTGCTGAGGTCGAAAGCTCAACTCAAGATGACATCAGGGTTGACTTCGTAGCTCCCTTCAGAGCCACAGGCAACTATTTCCACAGGCTGAGGAGTGATCTCCATGACAGGTCAACTGAGCTTGATGTGCAAGTGCCCCTTTTAAACAGCATTAACATGTATATTTCCACATTACAGGTATCAAAAGGTGTGTCCAGGTACACATTTTTATACCATGTCTGAGCTCAAGTGGTTAAGAAGACCTGTTGGGTTGCTGCACGGAGTGATCTCAATGGAAGTGTCCTTTTAAATGTCCTGTAAGAAACTAACATTGAGGCTTGCAGCTGACAGCGACCAGCTGCACAGTCACCTTTCAGGTCAGACAAAAACAGCTTTGATGGAGGCTCAACCTCCTGATTACATGTCTAATACCACGTAAAACATCTGGGAAGTTGCTGCATTCAGGCCGTGACACACGTACATATTGATATGTAAGAAAAGTTCAACACAAACACAGGAAAAAAAAAAAAAAAAACATACTGCAATAATAAATAAACTCTTTCATTGTCTCCTGTATGAACAGCAAGGATACAACAGGCCCAGGTACGCGTCACACAATGTGAACCGTAACGAACACAGAATATTCAACCAAGTGACAGAACCATTAGTGACTCTCTGACTTTGAGCTGACTCATCAGATGACGTGTGTGCTCCCTGTGAGCTGAAGCATGTACCGTCATTGCTGTGTGGATGTCAAGTTTAAAACGGTTGTCTTGAAAGGTTTCTACATTGCACTTCTGTCAGCTGTCAGTCACCTTCTGGACTGAATTCTCCTGAAATAGAGCCGTCAAACTTTTCCTCATTTCACCTTTTTTGGAGGAGAAACATTTGACCTTCGACCTGCATGTGGCCACGGAAATCATAGAGGAGCTCACAACAAGGCTACGTACCGAACTTCCTTCAAGTAGCCACACACACACACACACACACACACACGCTTCATCAACATGTGGACAGAAACACACATGACAAACAACATAACAGCAAAAACATGATTCGGATGATTTCAATGGTGAGAGGAGCAATGATTTGAGACGACACAAAAAAGAAAAAGAAATGAATGTGAGTTTTCTGTGTGCAAACGCTCTGCTCTTCTTTTCATAAACTGAAGCTGAATTATACTCATCTGAGATATCTACCCTCTAAAGATAGAGACATTCTGCTGTCCGGGTCGACCCGCATCAGCCGCGGTTTTGAAAAGCATCTCGCCATTAAAGCCATCGTCGCCTCACTGAAATAAAAATGGTACTGATCTCCGATCCGATGCTCAGGAAATTTTTTTAGGCAACTGTGAGAGGGATGATTCTACCTCCACGTCTGTTTGTCCAGATGCTTTATAAAGCTCCTCCTCCCTGAGCCTTGTGGTCTTCAATGCAGAGATGCCTTCGTTAGCCGGGCTGAATGAGAAAAGGCATTTAAAGGGAACACGTTTCCAAACACAAAGTGACAACAGCGACAGGCTCACACAGCTTCTATCTGCAGTACCTTCGATAATCTCTCAATTATAGAACCTCTTGAAAGTGTATGGCTTTTCAAACAGACCCCATCCGGCCTCCTTCTGAGCGGCGTACCGGGGAGGCCGAGGCCTCAACAGTCACACGAGAAAGCAGCACGAACAAATATAATAGTCTTCTTAACAATATAAGCTTCTATACAATCAGGCACAAAAATAAACATCTTTTGAACTCCAGTCTGAATCCTTTGGTCTTTGGTTCCATGGTAGAGATGACTCTCCTCGCACCGTATCAAGCGAGTACTGTCTATCTGAGGGAATCAAGTCTAGACGTGATCAGAACCGACAAGGCTCTGAAGGCTACAGGACCCAGAGCGGTCCAGCTTTTTCCCTTTCCATCTGGAGGAGAAACAACGACGCAGCGGGGCTGACAGCTCAAAGAGGAAGTTTACGTAGCGGTTTGGGCTGCAGCTGCTGGGCAACACCTCTGAGATGTGCTCTCAATGCAGTCCGAGTTTGCAGAGCCTCTGTCCTGGTGTAACATGGGTGATCTAAAGGCCACCTGTGCTGAGTCAGTCAGCATGTCCAAACCAGCTCAGCTCAGTCACAGTCCTCTGGCTGCGATGCATCGAGCAGGACTGACGCCTGACATTAGCTCCTGGAGCTAACCAGGTGGTCAGGAATCTCCATTCTGTGTCTTCAAAAGCAAAAGACTTACAGTACGAGGTCATGTTTATGTCAGTTGCAAGAAGAAGTACGTTTGGCAACTGAACAGGAAATGAATAATAAATAGCTGCGTGCAGAGGGCAGCACCTGTGAGCTGACTGTCTTTTAAAGGGTACTGAATCTAAATGTGGTGGCTTCAGATTCTTCTGCAGGACTTGCAGACAACCTGTAAGCAGCAGCGATCTGATCGTTGTTGCTGCTCAGACGTCTGTCTACAGGAGTAGCTCCACAGAGGTCGGCTTCATGTCATGCTAATTTGCTCCACAATTCAAATTTCCTTGCCTTCCACGCTGCAGCTCCCATCTGACGTCCTTCTCAACCTTTCTACTGAGAATTGATTCACTGAGGGGAAACAAACGGGTGAATGATAAAGCAGCCTGCCGCACCGAGCCGAGTCCTTTGGTTTCACATAATGCTCCCGTCTGTGTCCAGCTGAGAACGCAATGAAGCAGGTTTATAAAATGGTGGCATGGGGGTGGGGTGTGATTATGATTCATAGCGGAGCAGTAGCTCTCCCCCAGCTGTGTGTTACAGTCAGAGGCCCTGGGAGTCAGCAGTGGGAGGCCTCGATGGGCGACAGCGTCAGGATGCTGCGATCGTTGGAGTAGAAGTTCTCCGTGTCGCTCCAAGACCTGAAAACAGGCAGCAGTGACTGAGGGTTAGGACACTGACGGAGTGAGTGTGTTTGAGTGTGTTTGAGTGTGTGTGTGTGTGTGTATGTGTGTGTGTGTGGTGAGGGAGGACAGTGGGCTCAGCTGTCACTGGCTAACCCACTGTTGTCCAAAGGTTTCTCTGTTACACAACCAGGCTGGACGGAGCAGAGAGGAGCGAGGGGTGAAGAGTGAAGAGTTAGTAATGGGTGTGATGATGTTAGTGTGAGTATCCAAAGTCTCTCCTCATTCATTCACATTAATCCAGGTCCATCGAAGTGCACCTGTTTCATAAAGCAGGTACAAAGACAGGACACTGTACTACCACTGCTGTTCTGTACTGCACTTGTGGAGTACATACAGCTTGCTGCACTGAGTCCGGATCATACACTCATCCGGATCAAACAAAAAACCAGGCTGGGAATGAAAACAACATTTAAAATCCAGCTACATCCACTATAATCTCTCATTTGCTTCATTAGTGTAAAACGCAGTGGTATGGGATCATTGTTGATGTCCTTGGAGTGCTGGGAAATGCAAATGATGCTCAGGCTTTGGTACTGAGACAGTGTAAAGGTTTAGATTTAACAAAGCTGTGCAGAGGCAGCTCATTAGCTCTGAAGCACTGCATGTCTCTGCTGTCACACTTCAAACATGGTGGGAAAGGTTTTCTGCAAATGCTTCTTAAAACACAAATCTGTCCCTTTACATGTCTTTGTACCGCACGCCGTTCACGAGGAGGGAGGAAGTGAGGTGAGACTTGAGCTACTCAACTCATGGATGGAAATAAACACCATAAAGAGAAAGAAATCATGATAAACAAACATTCATGCTTCATGTATTCATTCGTAAGAAAACCAGGGCTAGTGTCTGATATCTGAAGTTCAGCCGGCCATTTAAATAGCTTCACTTTCTTACTAGAAAAATAAGTATGATACTATCTTCCACAACATTAAACATATGCATATAGTATAAAATCTGCACCTGCACTGTATTGTATAATCCTGTTTAGAGACGTGACCGAGGCCCAGTCCTTTCTGTTATTAGCTTAGTGAGCTGATCTGCTTTGGAAATGTCGAACAAAGATTGATCTGGTGCACAATCTCATCCATTTGTAAACCACTTCAAACTACAGGCTTTGGGCTGGACGTGAAGAAAATACAACATGGATACATCATGAAAGTCACAGCTCGTGAAGGTCGCAACAAACCAACCGCCACCGCCACCACCACCACCACCGCCACTCTGACTCACATCAAAGTGGTCATTGATCAGAGCTTCAGCTGGGAGGAGCAGAGAAACTTAGCTTCAACATCCTCTGACTTCAAACAGTGCTTCCTTTCTGGCTGCCTCACCTGATCTTCACATGGCTGCACGAGCAGAGCCACACAGCTGGATATAAGACGAGAGGAAGACCTCAGTCACTGCACCTGTCTGTCCATGTCTTCACATATTTCTTTTTAAGTCCTACAGGTCAGCTGTGAAACAAGCAATTGTCCCGACCTTTAATTCAACGCTGCTCTCTGAGATGAAGACAACCGTTTTAAGACCTGGTGAACAGGAAAACAGGGCCACCCGTAGACTTTAAATAGGCTGATGACTCAAATGGCGGTTTGACTGGAGGCACTCTCACGTGCTGCATCACCAGCTCGGCTGTCTACCACGGTTGGGGTCAAACTGAAGCATCTCAGTGCTAAAGCCATCTCTGCTCTGCGGGTTATGACAGAACAAAGAGGACGCTAACACCAGAACAGTGTTGGGATGAGCCGGTGGGAACGTGAACCCGAGAAAAGAACAGAACAGGCAGAATTCTGACGAGACGAAGCTCACGAGGGACGTTAACAGCACATGAATAATTAATCTGGAAGGTCGAACCACATTATGCAAATTTCAGACACAGAAGGTCGAGGACACAGAGAGGACAGGAGGAGACAAGTGCAAGAGGAGGAGTGTCGAGGGGGCACGAATACATACAGGTTTACATCGTATACAAAGTACCAAAGGCAACAGCAGCCCCCATGCAACAAGACAGAGTCTGGGCATTCTTGTTCTGTAGCCGGTAGTGACAGGACAGGTGGAGTTCTACACTGTCATATGAACCGGTGGAGAAGGTAAACTCCACCCACCTGGAGCACCCCTGGTTATAAAACAAGCACGCCCTCAAAGTTGGCCTCTTCTCAGAAGCACATATAAGGCTTCGGGATCCAGTAGAAAAGAGTAATACATACAGGAAGTAGCAAAAAAACAAACAAACAAAAAAAAAAGAACAAACAAAAAAGACTGAGATTTCCCAGCAGCCTCTCTGGTTTAGGGTGTGGCCCCCCTTGCGCGAGGAGGAGAGGAGAGGAAGAGGAATGAGCAGTGCCAGACAGCAGCTGAGTTTCCATCCAAGGATTTATTCATTTTTTTAGAGTGCATTAAGTCAGAAAATGACCCGACGTTACAACTTTCAGTCAAATGTCCAACAGACTGCTTTGAAAGAGGACTTGTAGAACTAGGTTTGCTCAGTGGTTTTGTACATTTCAAGCTTTTCAATTGATGCATCCAGACACTATCATCGAACGTTTTTATTTTCAACTGCATAAATCGTGATGTTCAAGACGCCTTTTTTTGGAAATTCCAAAACAAAGGCGTCACATTTAAAAAGGTCAGAATGAAATGTGTTTAACATTTGGATGGAGGCGCAGCTGCTGGGATTTGACAACAACACGTGGGCGTGTAGGTCGTTTATTCTGAAAAACATCTTTGACTCCTGACATTCGTGTCCCCTCCTGCTTTGACGCCCCTCGCCATGATTCAGCTGTGGTGAGCATTCAACAACAGGCCAAGTCAAGCAGCCAGCTACAGTTGGGCTTCCAGTATATAACAGATAAATAGTTGATGTACTATATACGTTTGTTAATATGCTTTCTACATGTCCCTTCCAGTCGTTATGCGTGTTATATTGGACTGGGTGCATATATTCCCTTTCCCCTATGGCAGTATTGTAGCATTAAGGCCAGATGTGGGCTGAGTCTCACTAGTCTTTCATACGTTCTTTGTGGTTTTCTGCTTTATTTCCTCAAACCCAGAAGATAAAGAAGAGGGAGGGGAAGGAGGAGGGGTGAGAAGAGGAAGGAAGGGAGAGGTGATATTAAGGGAAGGAAATGAGAAATAAAAAATAAACCTGCACATTCAGCCCCAATTCTATGACTTGATTGTGTATTTACAGTATAAAGCAGATCACAGCAGAGCATTTTATGATCACTGTTTATGTTTCTCCATCTGGGAGTACAAATTGACTGCTGTTTGCTCAGTCGGAAGAATCCAATCGGTGGCATCGTGCCAAGGTCAGAAAACAAATCAATCATTCCCACAGGAAGAAAGTCATCTAAATTGAATCATGCATTTAGTGGTAATTTGACGCAGAAGCAACAGGAATAGCTTCCTTTCTTCCAGTGAAACGACCATGACAACAACTGAAATAGATCATTTCATGGACGCGTATCCCACCCACCACCGTTAAAAGGAATAATGAAATGTATAAATCTTAGATGATGTCTAAGATGTTTTTCTTTTTAACACAAGCCTGGCACTGAATCAAATTTGTTACAAAGAGATGCCATTAGAGCCAGTCACAATTTCATGTCTCTATACGAGATGACTCAAATGAGTGCTGTCACCCCCCAGGCCTGACTGACTGGGATGAGCCAGTCCTCCACTCAACCACAGAGAGTCTGCAGGTTGCTGTCCAGAGGGGCTGATGGGAGGGTGGGGAGAACAGTGCATGTCTTATTTGACCCGCATGCTGTCATTACCTTTACAAACACGCACACACACACAGTCATGAAGGAACAAACATGCGTGCCCACACTCTGTGCAAGGTCCACTGCAGAAGACTCACACACAAAGAACAAGAATGCTACATCTTCATTGCTGATGGAATCAATACTGAGGGTCCCGTGTTGTCTTGGGGAGTATTGACTGCTCAGCAGAAACGGTCAATCAGGTCAATTAATCAATGATCCCTCTGCGTCACTGGGATTCAGACAATAGCACTGAATCTGCAGATTGGGCGGCCCAGCAAACTGTGAACTCGCCTCACTTGTCTTCAAAGCTGCACTTTAAAGCATCAAAGTTGTCGATGCTTTATCATTCTTTATCACAAAGTGGAGCTGTGGCAGAGAAGAAAATTTTATCTGCACTTACTGGGAGGTCACTCTGAGCAGTAAACTGACATCATGTTTCATTATTTATACCCCTCCCCGCCACTTAGGCGCACCAAAATGCAACATTGCAAAGTACAGCTTCAAAGTTCAGTCGCCACAAGTTCGGCGTTGAGATCAAATCTAATTCTACCAGCTGACCATTATCTGGCCTTATCTCAAGTGCAGAAGACCTCAAGTGAACCAGAGGACCTTCTGGACAATATACAAGTCAAGCTAAAGCTAATAAGTCAACTTAATAATTGACATACAGACACATGTTAAAGTGCATTACAGATTAGGCAGTCTTCCTTGAAAACTGGCTAATCAGGCTAACTCCCATTTGGGACAACAACCTTTGAATTCAAGGGAACACTGAGCAGAAACAGAGGAGACAAACAGGACGGACAGAACAACAGATCATAGCATAGATGATTAGGACATAGACACATGGGCTAATGGACAAACCCGCACTAATGTAGGGGCTAGACAAGACAGGTTACATAGTGTAATACTGAGACCGATTAGGTGCCTTTACATCGCACCCGGTCTCCATCGTAAGGGCCTTACGAAAAATGCTGGAATCCAAATTCTCCCTGGCTAAACTGCCAAACATCCACATCTGCATGCTATGTAGAGGGCATGGTCATCACAACCTACTCAGTCATTGGTCTCTGTGATTTTGGTTACAAGGTGTACTGATATATCTCTGACAGTCCACTGCTGTGGATACCAGATTGAGCACACATTTCCGCCTGGTTCATCAAAATGTTCCGACTCCACACTCTCCCAACATACACTTTGACGGATATAACAAACTCATTATAGTTCAGTCAACGAGCGCAGAACTCCTTGTCCGGCTGATGTCCCAAAGTTATGCTAAGCTGCTCGCTAAAACCAGTCTCTCAGACTGTCTGAGACCCTGCTCCCCCACAACTGTTTACTCAACTACAGATCTGAACAAGAAAGACTTACAGTAGGGTTGTAGCCACATTAAGGGCTAAAACAGTCACGCTTGCAGGCCAAATTTTTGTAACCAAGAGGTGGTGAGGGCTCATCAGGATGCATAATCATTGTTTCTTGCTGTCGCGGTCCTCCCCACCTGTTGCTGTGGCTGGATGCGTGGCAATGGTTGGCGCTGCCCCGACACTGCCCGGTCATTTGCTCCAGGAAGTGGGCCAGGCGGGAACAGCCGCTCTGCCCATGTTGGTAGCAGCACAGGGACTCCACACAGCTGAGGGTCTGCGCCTGGGGGGTTGATAGAGACTGGAGGAAGGAGAAACAAGGTGGAAGGACACAGAAAGTGCAGAGGAAGGAAAGGGTGAGGTGAACAGTTGGGACAGTGGTATGGAATAAAGAAAAAGAGAAGAAGAGGGAGAAGTGAGTGGAGAAAGAGGAGAGAAGAGAAGAAATTAATACCAACACAGCAGAGGTCCACTATCACATTCTGACAGGATGATGGACGACTGGGAGATGACATATTGCATGCTGTCACAGGAACAATGATGTACAGGGAAAACATTCAAAACATGCAAAACAAAGGGCTGAAATGTTGCAAATAAATACAAAAATCATAAAACCTGTAAATAAAGAAAAACAGATGAAAAAGCTCAAAATCATAAAATAAAATATTTTTGGGTACTTGTAAAGTAGATTAAGTCTGTCCAAAACTGGAAATCAAATCAGACTGAACAGCTAGTCAAGCTTAGCTGAACATTTCCAAGGATGTATGTCCATTAGATCTTTTTCAAATACAACCTGCTCAAGTTTACTGCAGAGGCTTTATTCTAGGTCTCTGATCAAACTTCCAGGCTGCTTCTGTTTGGACAAAAGCACTGACAGCTCCATGTGTATTAGAAACAAGACAGCATCCTCAACATCTATCCACATCTTTTCCTCTATTCTAAGTATATATAATCAAACTTTTCAATGGGCCAGTGACGCAGTGGTAGACAAAGCTGAATGAGGCTGCTGCCTAGAAGCCTGCAGGATCGGGTGGCTCTGTTAACCTGAGTCAGCACCCGAGGGAGAGACAGCATGTGATGGAAAAGAGAGAAAGTGAAGAGCAGAGCGACAAAGAGCGAACAGAGTGTGAGGTTACACTCGTGTGGACTGCATTCTGAACGCCCCCTTTCTACAGCAGCACGACCCCACGAGCAAAGGAGTTGGAACGTTGCGTAAAACATAAAACAAAACGGGATCATTTGCTCATCCTTTTTGACATATACTGAACTGAAAACAGTACGAAGACTACATATCTAAACCTCTTTTTGGAATTACATTTTCATTCTGAATAATTCAACATCCTTTATACAAGTTGTTTGAAAGGTGGTGCTGAATTTGATGCCAGCGACATCAAACAAGTTGTTTAAAGGATATTCCTTAATAGTTTTACTTTGGAAAACCACTGTCAAAGTTTGTTTGCAAATGATTGCATCCTGTTTTTATTGACATTTTAGACAGCGTAGCACTTTCTCTGGAATCGGGATTGTATTCTGTAGCTCAATGATGATGTTGCTGCTGTTGGATTTCTCTGCGGCAGAAACTGGAGACACTTCTGGCATGAAACCAAACTTCTTGGCTGGCAACAGCAAAACACAGACGGGACAAACTGAATATGGTTTATTCCTCCAGCGTCAGGTGTCCCTGGGTAATAAATGCATGGCTTTGTTCTTTACAACATATTGCTATTTTCCTTTTGAAATGGGTTTGTTTCTGTAGTTACGTTCACCCTCCACAGCAAAAGAGAAAAGTTGACGTTGGAGAATGTGATTATTCCAAACACACATTCAGTCCAAACCACAGTAAAAGCAGTGACAGCAGCCAAGCCACCGCTGTAGCCATGGATGGTAATGTATCCTGGACTCGTGTTTATCTGTTAGTGATGTGTCCTTGGCGTATCTATGCTGGTACGACAAAATGGGTGATAAACACTGTCAGCTTTTCATTAACTCTAAGATGACTGATATACCTGCATTAATCTACCAGTAACCAATCATATCAATCTGTGCAGCAGCACTCAGTCGTTGCAGGGCTTGTAAATCAGAAGCAATGGGAGGCAGAGTGAGACGCTGCAGTTTTCAGTGGTAGTCATGTTACAATAAAACTTGATCTCCGGTGCTGTTTATAAGAGATGGACAAGAAACAGGATGAACTGAACTAGCATTTGACCTTTTCACTGTGTCTCAGGAACTGTTTGGTTCATGTGTTTTTTAAATTCAGGAGCAGCAATCGGAAGCCCAGACTAAAACCAGGCTAAACCTCATGATTAATAGTTCTCTTGTAAACGGTGGTTTTCTGAGAAAGCGCTGACTAAATCAAAGGTTTTGTCATAAAATGACCAAAGCCTCAGCGGCAGTTATATGGGTGACATCATCCATTGGCTGATTTACTATATTGACTATAGAGTTCAGCTGAAGTTCATATCCACTGTTGGTTTACACAACTAAGACAGGAGAGGGTCTTTGGCAAGGTGTTTTTGGCAACTGAATATTTAATGTAAGTAATGATCTTGACTTTATAATATCATACTTTGTATATATATATAGTGCCCATAATGCATACTCTAGATGTAGAGAAAACAATCTTAAATTATAGAACAAAAGAGAAAACAACTTAAAAATACTTAAAATTGTACTTGAAATGCAAAAGGGATCATCATGACACATCAAATGCTTACAAGCAGACAACGATACATGACTCAGGCTTCAATATGGAGTATCATAATTATTATTGTTGTTCTTAATGAGTATGGTGGGATTAGATGGTTGATCAAAAAATACAGTGACGACAATGAAGTCAGCATGCCAACAGCATTCTCTCTCTGATAAACTCTGAACCCAGACCTGATCAGTAACACTGAGGGGTGAACTCAGACAGGAATAGGAAAGGATGGGGACGATCATGGTTGAGTAAGGGAGGGTGAAGTCAGTCATATCTATGTAGGGAAGGGTGAGGTTATTCATGGAAGGGCCGGGATGGATGGATTTGGGTGGGAGGGGATGGGGGTCATTCATACAGGAAGTGAGACCGACAAAGAGACATACAGTAATAATATTTTTACGTATGAAATCAAAGGGCAGTGCGGGGGCAGCTGTGACATATAGCCATGGGTCAATGACTGAATTGACTGCAGCTGTTAGGGGGTGCACAGGGTTGGTTGGTCCTCAGGCGAAGCCATAATGCTGGGACAGTGAGAGTACGAGGGGGACAATGGGAGTGAAGTATGGTACTACCTAGGGGAGCAGGGGTCTGGGCCGGGGGCAGCAGGGGGAGGATAAGCAGCTAGCAGGTGCCAATTGTCCTCCCCTGGGCTCCGCTGGGCTTTAACAGGGTCATATTCTGGGCCGACTGAACCCTCACCCTCTTCCATCTGAAGGACACAAGATGCTTACAATGAGCCCCACTGGCTAGTCAAACAGCTCCTCAGTCAGCCCGGTAGACTGTTGGTAGGTCAGACTTTGTCATAGCAACATAACCAGGAAAGCCAGCTTATTCACTAACCAATCGCACGGCAAAAATATCGACAAGAGTCTTCAGTCTTGTATTAAATCTTTAAATTCTTCTTAAAACAAGATGATAATGTCGTTTCAAACGCAGTTTCACTAATGCTTCCACGATTTTAGGAATTTTCCGCAAACAAGGACACATTTTGAAAAGGCACTTACCTCAAAAAACATTATTTGATCATTGAAATGTCATTTGTGAGTTGACTTTCATTTGGGAGAGATGTGAAATCATCTCATACCATTACCATTACTTCACATTTTGTTGTCGTACATCTAGAGACTCAATACAAGACTAAAAGACTGCAGATACAGTTGATATGTTTTTAAGTGCTGCTTATTTACCAAGCAGCAGATTCATTATTCAGTCAGTAAGCAGGCGGTCAGTCAGTCAGCGAGTCAGTCCAGGCTGCACTGCAGGGGAGGCAATTAATTCAATTCCTGCCCCTCCCTCTCGTGTGCTCTGATACACTTCCACATACAGCATATTGTGACCAAATAAAAGCTGGTTCCCTTTTTAAAGACCTTCACAAGTGACCTCACCGAACATTTCTGACACTGCAACAGAACTGAGGGCAAATTTTTGGATTACAAGGCAAATAAAAACAGCTGTCTCCAGCTTTTTCACACGAGACACCGACGTGCCTCCCAGGTCTTATTCCCCTGCGACAGATCTGAACCTCATTTTAATTGGGACTGTGAGATAATCATAAATCACTGCTCGAGAAGAGGTCCTTAAGAAAATCTGAGCGGGGTGATGAGGTCACCGGAGAAGGGCTTTAATTTCTCACAAAAGCAGAGACAGTCGAACACATTGGCGAGAAGGTAAGCTCACATATAGCTGTAAAATTGAGCAACAAACGAGCAGAAAGAAGCGGCAGGCACAAGAAAGATGTCTTGAGGGAAAAGGATCCTTCTCGTGCAGATAAGTGCCAATCTATTCGCATCCAAACCAATTAACCTGCTGCTGAATCTATCAGAGCTACAGAGCAGGCAAACAAGAGAAAAACCCAGGAGAGGCCCCTGGGTTCGTTAGTGATTACTTCCCTCTAATCTAATTAGGAAAAAAAAAAAAAGACTCTGAGAGATACTGGAATGCTTTCAACACAGCTGAATAATCTGCATGATAACAGCACATTAACATGAATACATGCTTTGATTTTGAACCCAGGAGGAGCATCTGGTGTAGTTCTACCAATTCAACAAACAAATCACTCAAACTTAAGAATATGGGATTTGTTTGTGTCCTCCCTAAACATAACGTACACAACACTTATGACCAGTCAGTCTACAGTTTGCTTCTGCTCAGTGAGTTTGACAAAAGAATATTAGCCATACACACTTCACAGGGTTAATTCACATGATATTGGGCAGTTCCATCAAAACAAAGTTAAAACTCTCAAAAACATTTTCAGTGTTCATTGGTCAAAACAGAGCTGTCTAAGATCAAGAACTATTTCTGGCTTCTGGTCCAAAGAGAGCTCACACTGTTCTTAGATTTCCCTTGGAGGCTGTTCATAGTGATATCTGCTCTGCTATGACAGCACAAGATCTTCAAGTCATCAGTCTAAAATAGCTGTGATAATAACAGAGTCTGCCATGCGTCTTGACAAGATAGCATCATGCTGCTGTACGAGGCAGCCCAAACCGGTCCAAGAGCCCGTCATGCAGCCGTAGTATCAGTTCTGTGGGTGTGCTAAAACCATGCAGAGGGAGGGAGTCTCAAGTGGTGAATCCAGTTTGAGGCTGTTTGGCTGGACGTATGTCAAGAGGACGGACCATGCTATAGATGACAGGGGTGATTCGACGGGCTGCACCATGCGGCTCTGTCATGTGTCATTTTAACATGAGCGTGGCATGCCAGACTGTGGTTGTATGACAAGACCACTAGCTGATGGTCAGGAGGCGGGTCTGACCAGGTGCTCTGGGACTACACAATCAGAATAGTGCCTTACAAATGACAAATTAGGACCCCAAACATGGTCACTGATTGACAACACTGCGATCACTTTATGTGCCAGGGAGGAGTAAAAAATCAATTCAATGAGGGTGCTCAGGTGGTTTGACATTCATTCATTCACTCATCCCTTTGTTCATGCAGTGGGGTAAGTGATGACAGTACCATGCTGTACCAGGCAGGAGGGGTGGAGCTCTCAGAACACATTCTCTACGTCAGCCTCTCACAAAAATGCATGCAGCGACTGAAATGCTTGTCATTTTATTTTGCTCCAGATATGTTTATCTCCCCCCCGATCCCAATCACAGAGAATGCTGATTGGCTTGTCCACGGCATGCAGCACAGACACGACACAAACAAAACCGCTCCAACATTAGCAGCACACATCTCTTGCAGTCAGTGTACTGCCAGTGTCAGAAACAGGCCTCAGTAGGACTAAATCAAGTCCAGACCTGAGAGAAAGAACAGTTCACTGTGACATGAACGATCCTAGACAGGAGCACCTGTTTCAAAAAGCAACATTTCTACTTTTTTGAGGCTGTCCGTGTTGTGCTGTAGATAAAGTTTGATCTCAGCATCTTAACTTGTGCAACAATACTACACCAGGCCATACAGAGCTAATGAATCATTTTCTGTCTATTTCAATGTGAACATGCTGCAATGTAGCAATGCACATCTGTGTCCTGAGAAAAAGGTGAGAAATCATACAGAAGAAAGAAAAACCTCAAAAAAAGGCATAAGATTTGAACTATATATTGTATTTTGAAATAAGTGAAGTGAGCATGAACACAGGTTAAACCAGTATAGATGGCTTAATATTCACAAAGATATACAGACACATCCCAAAAACTACTAATATAGAAACCTTGCTTTTGAAAAAAGCCCTCCTGTGATACTTTTGCTTTCTTTGAACTGATTTTTCAATGTATTTTAAGCCCAGGCCTGAATCGGTCTCATCTCCTCTACCTAATTTTGCCCAGCTGGCTCTTGGCTCTGGACAGAGGTTGCAGAGCGATGAAGTCATCACCTATCGCCACACGGTTGGAATACATCTATGCCAGAAGAATACACAGAGAGGATAGGAGGAAGAACACACACAGACACACATAGAGGTTAGATATCAGCCTCTCACACACTCGCATTTAAACACACAATTCGTACTTTCAGAATAACACACACAGACAAAGACAAAACAGGACAAAGGTTAGAGCAGAAGCAACAAACAGAGGAAACACACAGAATTGGACAAGGAAGCTCCTCGTTTTCTGACTAACCAGAGAAGAATTTTGAAATGAGGAACGTAGGAACATAAACAGTCTCCAGCTGGATGAATCAATACAGTAACAGCAGGGGTCTGCTGAGAGATGGTCATGCACACTCTGTGTTTGTGCATGTGTGTGTGTGTGTTTTGGATTAAAAGGAGGTCATGCGGTCTGTGTCTGCAACCGAACACCATCCCGTTCCTGTAAAGAAGTGGGTTACTCATGACCACAGAGGCTGAGAAAACAGTGAACTACTGAAACAATGAAGCACGCAGTTATTTTCTCTCTCCGTCTAGAATTTGAGCGACTGTGACATTTTAGCTTGTTTTCTCCCCCTAGGCTCTTGTCACAATACAGGAAGTATAATTTCCATTTTCGGGATACAAGTAGGACTATGTATGAAATCTAACCCCGTGTCTAGACCGTGAGAGTCACATGAGGCCTGAGCTCGTATGATTTCACCTCCAAAAAAAGGATGCGATCTTATGGTCGCTAAGCCAAAGTTAGCTAAAATAATGCATGTGGCAGCCTGTGAGTGGACGCTACTCAAACCTCCAACATAAACAAAACTAAGCTAGAACTGAGAACTGAGATAAGACAGCTTTGGAGAGGAACAAAACATCTGCCATTCCCAGAGTAGCTATGGCAGCATGGACGCCCAGGACAAATGCAGGATAGCATCAAAACGTGTTTCTTTAAAAATCTATTGAAACAGTGAGAGCTACACACTGCACCTTGGATCTAGGCCAGCAGGATGCAGGTAAAACCCTGGGAAACCTCTGGGAAGTAAACAGATAAATGCAAGATGAGCCTCTTTAAATCCCAGCCAAGAACCTGCACTTTTGTCCAAAGAAAGCATAATCCACTTTCGAGGAACAGCTGGACTTCCTTACGAACGTTCCCAGACAACAACCTGTAAAAGTCTTCTCTGATCACACATTCTTACATTTGGGCCCTCCTCCCCATGTTACCTGACTCTTCTGTGTGCTGGTGGGCATCAAATGTCTGTAGAGGACCTTCTTCACCACATCAGGAAAGAGGCAAGTTATGACGATGATGATGATGGCGAACCAGGCCGAACCGCTGGACAGCAGCTGTACGAATACAAAGTACATGTCCTGCGTGTGGAGGAATGGCCTGGAGGGGGTGGAAGAGACACAATCGTTACATATTGCAGAAGGAAAGGGACATATAACCATTTTTATGTCTTTTATCAGTGGAGGAAAGCATCAACGGGTGAGCTTATCTGAGAGGGACAGTCATATTTTGGCTAAATTAGCATCAGAACTGACTGAGGTAATAGGCTTTAGGCTGCAGACACAACTGAAGCATAGAGGTGAGCAGCCAGGCTCAGCCCTCTTCACTGTAAATTCCCCTCTCACTGGCAGTTGGAGTCGTGCTCTTTGAATGATTTTATGATTCCCTGGTACCTCCGAATTTAATAACCTGTGCAGATGTCAGACCACAAATATAAATTACAGTCCAATATTATCAGGATGGCTCCAGTTCCAGCCTGTGAGTTGACAGGACTGGGTCAAATGGCTGAGACTCATCTGATCAATCCAACAACAGCCCCAGATAGTCAAGAATGATTCTTATAAAGCTTCAGTGATTTATCTGCCATGACTAAGCTGGTATATCTTCTGGAAATCAGCCTGTTCCATCCTTAGCCTCAGGTTGATAACACAGTTAACAGATTTAGGGGGAAGGCAAAAATATTAACATTACTTAAAGTAAAGGAAATTCAATATATTTCAGAGAGCAACTTCTGTTTGATGATTTTCTCAAAGCAGATACTCTTAATGAGATATCACTGAAATTTTAATGAGCACTACCATAACTTGAGAAAAGTATCTTAATAATAAAAAAAAGCAATCATCCAACTCCTCGACCAGTCTGTTGAGAAGAGGTTTTCAGAGAGCTAGAGAAAAATATGTGAATACTATAAATACAGAATCATATGCAGAACGTGAGATTTGCTTCGAGTGGTGAGTTTTTTGGTCCGTTTATCCTTAGATATAAAACATGTGCATACTGTATCCCCTGTCTTTAAGTCATGTGGTATTCAGATGGGAGACCTGTGTCGTATATATACTCAATACTAATACTACTACTCTAATTTTCCATCATTAACTATTAGTCATTTATCACTAGCATGAAAGGATGTGGATCAATTTAAATGTGATGATTTGACACTTCAAATTTCACTTCACTTTCTTTTGCACGTCAGTCATAGCAAGTCATTCTCTCTGTAAAGACAATTATTTGATAGGTGTTATGTTGAGGAGGGAGACTGTGTAACATCACAGCAGAGCATCTTCTTTGAGTGTGAAAGCAACGCCTTGTACAAAAAAACCCCTCTTCTTACCAGATGATGCCACCATAGAAGAGAGAGAAGATGAAGTAGAAGGCAATCGAACCCCATGTCACAAAATGGTTCATCCACGTCCAGAAATGAGTCTCTAAAGCAAGCTGTCATTACACACACACACACACACACACATACACAGAAAAGAAAGGTAGACGTAAAACACAGGGGACATGACAGGGACATGCAGGGCATCAATAAACTACAGCAATCTGCCTCTGAGCTGTAAAGAAAACCATGACCTCAAACTGTGACAAATGATCATCGCCTGCTAATGGCCACTGACATCATCCTAACACTTCACAACACACTGCATTTCATATTGGGACAGCGGCAATAAAAACAAAAAAAAAAGTTGTGAGAAGATAAGACTGGGTGTAAATTACCTTTAGCGTGACAGTGATGACCATGACAGTAAAGACCAGCGTTCCAAATGTCCAGTTTCCAAACATCTATAGAACAGACATCCAACTGTTAATAAAACCGTCCACAGTATCACATTGCAAAACTAAAACAAACAGTGGCTGTGTTTACATGCATCTACTCAGTTACTTGCAACACAACAAAATGGTGAGATCATTACATGGTCGATCTGTTTATATGTGGCTTTGATACCTTGCAATTTGTCCTTCCTGTTGTCAAGAATGAACTAATTCAACATAATGTTCCTCCGCTTTGACTCAGCACCATTAGGCTAGAACAGGGATGCAAATTATTCCAACATAATCTCTGGCATTTTGTTGGCATTCATCTGCAATGAGTAACGGATGCCAAAAGCACCAGTTGCAGCTGCTGTATTTGATACTGACTGACTGTGTTGCAGGTGTAGTATAATATCATAAATGGTTCAAGTCAAACCATAAATCTGGCCAAAAGGTGGAGTCTGGACAGGCGGGACGAGGTGAGCAGTGTAGTGCTTGAGTGGAGGAATGGAGAGAAAACTCCTAAAAGGCATCGACCTCATTGAGCAGGTTGAGGGGTATTATGGTGCCTATAATGAGGCCTTGGCCTCCGACTGTGTGAGTAACTCCACCGCTTGCAATGAGAATCACTCTGCTGATCGGTTGAGAGCTGTGGGGGGCATTGTTTTGTTGCCAGCCAATTCGGGACCCTGCTGGAGTCTGAAAGCTGAAAACCAACCGTGAGAAGACCGAAACGTAGCCACAAAATCACTCCAAAGCCACTACTCTGAGCCTGCTGAAGTAATATTGTTCAAGTTCCAGTATATCTACTGTATATCGCAATCAAAAAGAACACTTTTTCAATAACTTTTTTTTTTTTTTTTAATCAAAGTCCTTTACAAACTCTGATTTGTGGGCTCCCTTTGTCCTGATTTGTCACAATCAAAGTACGAACTGGCCTTTGTTCTTCTAATCAGTCATAAACATTTACATGTGTTAGATGAATCTACAGTATATAACTGCACAAGATGAGCATACATTTGAAGCTGTCTTTATCAGTAATGATCCACCTGTGTGTGGATTTACAATTTCAGTGTGTGTTTTTAAAAAGAAATTGAAGTTGGAATGAATCTGGTTTTCAACAGAGCGCTACTAATACTGTATTCAAGCATTCAGACCCATCATGCCTCTTCATGATGGGTCTAATGCTGACCACTCAACCAACTTCAAGGGAAAATGGAGGAATCAAAACTGATCACCAGATAGAATCATCGGCGCTCAGTGACAGATATACTTTAGAGCAAATTCCTTTTTCACATCATCATTAGCAAGACAAAAATATATTGAGGAATCATCCTCATTGTCCTCTCATTAACCCCACCCCAGGGAGACATGGATTCAACTGTAGAGCAGACTCTTACCAGCTGCCTGTTAGCTCGCAAGATCTGAAGACATGCACAGCGTGAAGGCAGAAGGAAAAAAGAGTAATCAACAAAAGATTGAAGAAAAAGACAAGCGAGCGATAGAAGTGAGTGCATTCTGAAACACCGAAACTTCAAACAGAGAGAGAAAGATGCAACGATATGAAGTCGGAAACAGATTTGGTGAAGGATCACAGACACAGAGGATATGATAAGAAGAAAGGGTTAAATTACTGCAACTGACTCATTAAAAAGTGAATGACATCCATGCTGCCAGAGTAATAGAGACAAATACAGTGCATTAACAGGCTATTCAACAAAACGACAGAATGAGGAGACAAGAGCAAGATTTAGAGAAGGAGTGACTGAAGAAAGACCTGCAGCAATTTCTTTTCTGGGAATTCTACTATAAACATACAGTAAATAACAGACACACACAGCCAAAGACACACCTGTCCATTGCCCATAAGTGAGGTGTCTTCTCCCATCAGTATGTAGGATCCGAAGAAGAAGACAAAGGCGTGGCAGAAGCCCAACAGAGTCCAGTACAGGAACGTCCGGAAAGACAGCAGAGAGTTCTTGCTAATGTCCCTGTTGGACACAAACATTTTTTCATGTCTTAGTAGATACACTGCTTCAAAGTGCTCTTTCAGGTTTCACAGTGATGAACAAGTTAAAAACTGAAGAAAAACTTTGGAGTGAATTGTGGACCAAAAAGTGTGAAGATGGCAACAAACTCAAACTTGCTTTGATCTCATTTAAAATGTTATATCAAATTCCATCTAGCCATCTTTGCGAAATAGCAGCAGGTCAAAATTATGCGTTTGGATGGTTTATATAACAAGGTGTTATGAAAACCAACCAAAACGGCTTTCCACAATCAGTTAACGCTAACCCACAGCGTGCACCTACAGATTACATGTAAACTTACCTGTACAGGCCAGGTTTATTCTGCAGTATGTGTGGATGGACCAGCTGTTCAAACAGACTGTACACCAGGATGGGCAGCGAGGTGAAGCAGATGTTGTACAGTGTCAGATAAACACTGTCATATAGAGTCTGGGATGGACAGAGACAACATTGCATTTAATATCAACCCATTATCTTCAATTGATATATCTAACTTATCTAATCTGATGTAAATGAGTCTGACTTCAGACAGATTATCATACAAATAATTTATAGGACTGGTATCATTTTGTCTCGGTCCGCAGTAATAACCTTAATAACAGACTAAAGCTTTGGGAAAAGAATTAATGGCGATAATAGTTTGATAGGTTTGAAAGCTATGTTGCATAAATATTTGAAGAGTTGAAATGCAGAATGTGAGATCTACTGTTTAAATGTTACAGCAGTTTCTGATGACTCCAAGCATTCAGCAAAAGTCGTGACTGAACCTCAACAAAGTTCTTGCGTGTTGAACTTTCTGAAACCTTTAACTGATAAAAAATGTAAAATCAAACTAGGTATCACACTGACTCGTCTTAAGATGAGTTTAGGAAAGAAACCCTCAGAGAACGCATTCCATGAAGACAATGAAAGACTGTGCAACGTTAAAACCACAACCAAATCCACAATGACATATGAGAGAGTGGAGAGATGGAGAGATAAAGAGACTTACTTGTTGTGAAAATAGACAGAAGAACTGGTATAAAAACTGGGGCGTGATAAAACACACATTCTAGAAAAGACAGAGTGAAGGAAAGACACATTAAAAACAGTGAACGGAGGTGTGGTCAAACACAGTCTTAACAGCGGATGTCAAATCTAACTTTTGCAATTTAGTCCACTGAATTATCAGAAGTACTCATGAAGCTTGTGCAGGTGAAGCTGAAAAGCATTCTGTCGTCACATCCAAGCCTCACCTTGTAGAAAAAGTACTGTACAAGCGTAGCTATTCGAATGTAGTAGAAGT
Source organism: Chaetodon auriga (assembly GCF_051107435.1). Lineage (NCBI taxonomy): Eukaryota > Metazoa > Chordata > Actinopteri > Chaetodontiformes > Chaetodontidae > Chaetodon > Chaetodon auriga. The sequence continues at coordinate 8,822,177 of NC_135076.1, read as the reverse complement.
GACCGTGGACCAGCAGTAGTTTAGCCAGGAACTTAAACCTGGCAATTGCATAGTCACTGTTCCTCACGGCCTGACGACCCTCCTTCCCCATGATACCTGAAGAAACACACACATAGACACACACACGCACACATATTGGAGGACAGTCTTCAGCATGAAAGTTAAGACTATGGACCATAATGTGGGTGTGGTGAGTGTTTACCTATGCCCACGTGAGCTTCCTGTATCATACTGACATCATTGGCTCCATCCCCAATAGCTAGTGTAATGGGTTTCTCCGGAGATGTTTTTAAGAGACGCACCACCTGGACAGGACAGAGTGACATTAACATCTAAGTTTAAGCTCGTTCTCTGAAGATCCATCACATGAACATGAACCATGAGCAAACACATGGAGAGCTGCACATATTCTATTCCTCAGTCAGTAAGGAAATGACACCAATGAGATGATGGTGGGACCATCCAAAAAGTCATTTTAAACATGAGGGCATTGTCTTTGGGTGGGTGGTGTATGTGTGTATATAGCAGAGGTCTAATACCTTAGCTTTCTGGAGCGGCGCCATGCGGCAGCACAGCACAGCCGAACAGTTTTTACACACTTCCATAAAAAGCTTCTCGTGTTCCCTCAATGCTAAAGACAAGCTGGCCCCATCCACGACTAACCCATGCTGTATGACGTGGTCCTCCTTTATCCTGGAACAAAATGGAGAGAAGAGTTGGAGAGGAGATGACAAGGAGAGGACTGGACAGAACTGCTATCTCATGATTTTACTGGTGTGTTACACAGATGTTTCATTTACTGCACATTTGTCAAATTCTACTTTTAAATAGTGAGTTTGTGCTCTAAAGATTCAACCCTCAGCAGCACGTTTGAGATCATACAGCCTCAGGTTTGGCTGCTGATGCAAAGTATGCCGTAATAATATATACAAACAAACTTGAGCAAAAATTCTTGCTTTGCCTTTGCCCATGGCCTTTATCAAAGTAACCAAAGCACTTAACCGATCAGGTCAACTTATTCAGATTTTGTGCGCTGCTTCTTATGAAACTGCAGCATTTCAGCCTGCTGGCTTCTTAATTTTCATGTGGAAACTTCATTTCCAGAAACTGCCCTTCAGAAACACAACACAAAAACAGTAACAACAAGAAGTCAATCAAATGATCTGCATCCAATTAAAACCAAACTCTCAAACTAATAGTTAAAGAGCTCCAATGTCATCAGAATATAAGGTTTCCACACACATGCTAAGCTGAACTGTCAGTAGGATGACACCACACTCACCTCCTGGCCAGTATGCGGAGCTGTTCAGCACACTCGTTATCAGAACGCTGTTGAAGAAGCTCCAGGATGTTCATGGTTCTGTGGAAGTGACCACAGGACAGGCTGACGCTGACTGCCGTCTCATGTTTGTCCCCTGTCAGCACCCATACTTTGATCCCCGCCAGCCGCAGAGCCTCAATGGTCTCCTGGACTTTGTCTTGGAGTCTAAGAGAGAGAGATGTATCATGCTATCATATAAAATGTACTATATGTGCAAAGCTTCCAGTGATTAGAACTACATTAGGTCAATCCCCGGGTAACATAAACCTAAGGAAAACCTTGTTTTAGACTTGTGGATGAAGTCCAAAGCTAACGGGCATGTAAACCTGGTGTTTAACTTCTGTGTGTGTAATGTGGTCAAGCCCTGGAGTCTTGCTAGTACACTAACTATACATTTATCATGCAGGTCAAGTCTGTAAGTAAGGACAAATCTGCTTCAACAGACACAGAAAACAAAAACAACTCATACACTAAGGTTAAACAAATAGATGGTTGTAATCGTGTGTGTATGTTCGTGTATAGAAAGCACACAAACACACACGTTTTTGTTTGTTTGCTTTATAGAATAACTGTCCTATTTCTGGCCATCATTAATATTCTTAAAAAAGAAATTATAGACAAAGAATATGATCGAATATTCCACGCCTATCATTGTTACACTATTCACATTACACTAAAAACACAGGGGAATTTTGGTCATGTCTTCCGTAATGGAGAAGATCCTTTGATCGTGACCATGTGTGTCTGAGGAGGAATTCATTCCAGATTCCGACACAGAACAGCAGAGAGGAGAGAGAGATATAAACAGAGTGGGAGAAGCGAGGGGCTTATGTGAGGAGCAGATGGTGAGCGGATGCAAGCGCATATCAACATTCAATACCAGAGAGGCTCAGTGAGGTGACGTCTCTGTCCTTCTGCTGACTATACATTGTGTGTTTGTTAGACACTGCCCCACCCCTGTGTATCTGTTTTTGGTCAAGCATTTCTTCCTGTTTTATAGTCCTCCCTATTGTAACTCACATAATTGTAGCACTTATCTACTGTAATATAATCTTCCCTTTACTTATCTATTCTTTACTTTTCAAAAAGCCATTTGCTAGATTTTCTAGTGACAGAACATTTCAGAGGACCAAGAGTCTACATCCAAGCCAGTGGCTCTGTGAGGCTCCACCTAGACAGAGCAGTGCTTTTAACTAAATGCTAACATCAGCATTAGCACAAACCATTAAGTGTAGCTGAGGCTGGTGGGAATGTCATTAGTTCTGCAAGTTTGGTCATGAACCAAAGTATTGGACAAATGAAAATTTCAAACTACTAATGACTCAGACTTTGTCTATCTGGACCAAATTTCATGGCAATCAATATAATAGCTGTCAAGACATTTCACTAAAAACAAAAAAAGTCAAGCTGCTGGTGGTGTGAAAGGAAAAGTCATAAGATCACAAAAGCCAGCAGGCTAATCCTCTGGAGAACATACATTTCATGTCTATCCATCCATGAGATACTTTGTCTGGACCAAAGCAGTGGACTGATGACACATCCACGAGTACAACCATGACGTTAGCATGGCTAAAAATGCACGAGGCAATAGAACCTCAAACTAGCACATTACATAGATTGCTGTTACAGCTAACGATGCAGAAATGAGACATATGTTTCATTCAAACACTAACTATATGTTTTTTGCTTACTGCCAGTGGCAACACATCATAAAAAAAAAACATCCTTGTTACATAATTTTACATCTTACTGCGTGTTGAATATCGCTGTAATTGGTTAGGTGAAGTGGACATACGCATAAGGGGATGAGAACTGGTTTTCAGCAGTGACAGCACCAACATATTCTAATTTATTCGTTAGCCTCCATACTTGTCCTCAACCCCTGTCGCTCCCAGCAGCTGCAGGTCTCTCTCGATGTAGCTGAAGGCCTCCTGCAGTCTCTCCTCCCTCTGTTGCAGCGCAGTGCGGGCAGCATTCAGACGCCTGTCCACATCAATGTACTCCTCTGGGCTGAAGTGGCGACATGCTACCACCAAGGTCCGCAAACCTTTCTATGATGGGAGGAGGGGGGTGGGTGATGGGTAGGGAAAAAGAATAAATGAGTCAGAATATGAGTGAAAAAAGGCAAGAAGAGAGGAGAACATAAAGAAAAGAATAAATATAATGATATCAAATGAGTTTGTGTACAGAGAAAAGGCAAATGTGAGCAAGTCAAGAAGATGTGGATGAGAGAAGGAAAAGGAGACGAGGCAGAGAGAGAAAGAACAGAAAAACAAATTAGCAAAGCTTGGCTTTAAATCACGGAACCAGCCTGAGGGGTAGACGACCACAAATCAACCCAGTCCAGAGCACAGATTCCTGCGTACTGACGTCCGATGATATGATGTGGGGGCTGGATATGTGTGCGTTTGTGTTTGTTTGTGTTTATGTGGCTGATGTGGTGAAGAATTTACAGTCTAATGGGAACAGCGTGCGACAGAGCCAAACGTAATCACTACAATGCCGGGAAAGGCCAGGCCTACACACACACAGACATAGAACCGTGTCTCTGTGGATCAAGAGGCATTTCAGAGTCAGACCTTTGAAGGATTCATCATTCATCATAACATTATTACTCATTACTGTAAGAAAGTTATTTCTCACCAATGCAAACTCGTCGACGTGCAGTCTAGTCTTTTCTATCTCACCACCGGTAGCGAAAGGCAAGATGGCCGACTCTGCGCCCTTGGTGAACAGCACTGTGCCTCCTTGAAAGTCAAGACAGCAAGAAGACGACGCAGTAGGTTAACATATATACATATATAAAAAAGAAATATTAAATATACTGTTTGTATATGTACATAAAGAATGAACTCATTGAACTTTTTTTTTTTTTTTTTAAATTCTGATTTATTTGTTTTTTTTTGTCAAGCTTTTATTGTTGGGAAGGCACAGGTGGAGTTACCTGAGGGTGTCTGCAGTATGACGCTCATCCTCCTGCGGTTGGCATCAAACTCTAACACATGGAGCAGTTTATATCTGACACAAAGAGCAAAGACAGACACTCATGTTAACTTTCTTGGGACTCACAGACTGTCCTGAACATTTCTTTTTCACAGGCAGCTTGAACAACCATTTTTTGGTCTGCAGGCTAGACATCTGCCTTTTCTTGTACACATATTTGTCATTGAAGAGATGCACAGGGTTACCTCTCTGGCTTGCCAAATGTTTTGATCTCCATAGTATCTCCATTGCTGCAAGTGAAAGCCACTCCGATCCTGCAGGAAAAAACAATGTTCAAAACTGGAATTCTGGACATTTTGACCTTTAAAACATTGGGTTAAACTTTGGATGGTTCTGAAGGTAACTGGGCTTTCAAAGGATAAGAAATTAAATATTTAGCAATAGCACTCCCCGTGCGGGTGCCTTCGAGTACACCTATTTTGTTGCATGTATGTGCAGCAGTGCAAAGGGTCAGCAAGAATATAGATCAGAGGGTGTGGTGTTTGATAAATAGCTCCAAGCCAGTCACATTGTTAAGCTACAGGTACTAATATTTTTGTACTGGTTGCAATATGTCCAAATAATGGCCTGTATGAAATTATTCATCATCACACATTGGGAGGAAGTGGGAACTTCTATTGTGTTGTTGATTGTAAGGAACTGATGCATGTGCAGTTGCACATGGAGCTTGTGGGCAACACAGCAGTTGCCAATAAAGCAGTTGTCGACAACTTGCTGTTCAGGAAATCATACTGTTGTCTGATGGTGATGGTGACAACATGACGTGAACACAAAACAGCAGGAAAAGGCAGATGGTGTGCGTTGTTATTTAATCTGTACGATGATGACGAAGGAAAATAATAGAATGTTGCTGAAGTTGTTTATATGATTGCATCAATCCCAGGCTGTTTCAGTCTTAATTCTACTGTATTTCACTTTGTAAATGGTTATAACACAACTTAAAATGTGAACAACAACATTTGCACCGCTACGGATTTTGCAGTGCAATCGGAAGTCTCATGCAAACACAATAGAACACTAAGTTCTAATGGACCCGTCTGTGTGTAGCTGTATAGTCACTTTGTATCAGCCTGGTGTCACTTCTAATGGCACTGTGCTCTGGCTCGGCACTCAAATCAGAGGCTGCAGATTTGTGGCCATACTTGTCCTGCTGCCTTCAGGTGGATGCAGAGATTTAATTAACAAAAGGAGAAGCTTTCCACGCAGTATAAAGCAGCTGTGGACAACAGATAGTGTGAGAGTTACTCATATTCACCACTGAAGCCACTGCCATACCAAGAAATTCAGTCATTTTTTGAACACCAGAACACAGCATCAAGATATGTAATCCCTATACATTGTTTTTGATTATTGAGGGGATGGTTTCTCTCCTTTTGGTTTAAAACAGCAGAGATAAACTGTCTGCAGCTCCATGCAGCATGGAGGCACTGGGTAATGGGTGCAGGCCCTCACTGCTTGACATAATTTAATTTGATGGTGTGAAAACTACAATGGCCAGGATCACTGACTTCATGCATCATGAATCAGGACAGTTTTGTAAAACAACACAGTCTGACAATTTAGATGGGTGCTACACGGCCACATTTCTTAACCATTAAATTCTTCATTGCTATGTTGGAGGGCTGGAAGGGTTTCAGAACTTCAGCATCTTTAGCTGCCCTTTATCAAACTGGAGTAGTAAAATATGGGCATTTTCTATTAAGGTTTCTCCCCTTTTGAGTCATTTTCCACACAGACCTGTTTCAGGGTTTTCTACCACTCCCTGTATATCAAAGTGTTGCCTGCACTATATTTCAATGAAAATAAAATGAACAACAAGTGAGTGAAAAAGTGCCACTTTATATTTGGCCTGCAGTCCAACCTCCACAAGTATCTGAGCAGAATTTAAAATCATGTCAACAGCCAGGATTCACATGGGTGCAACAGTCAAGAAACGGCACATACTTTATGAGCTGTACCTTTAGGCTAAACTACAGGCCAAGGCGTTCTTTTAAACCTATAGAACATCACAAGTACGTAACAGCTATCACAAGTTTTGTTTTCTTGCATCATTGAGGGCCCACACAGACAATGAAGACTGGAATGTCCACATTTCCCGAGTTAGCATAACCACACACCCATGCAGTATGGTGAAACCACAAGCTTTTATGTAAATACTGTGGAACACCACCATGCACATGAGGATGGGAGTTTCTTTTCACACTTCTTTCCTTATTTCCACACCATAACCTAAATTTTCACAGACTACTGGATTACCAGGTTCCATTCAGATTTCAGCTGTTGACTTTGACCTTTACCACTGGATAAAGACAGGACAGGTTCCTCCCACAAATCAAAACATTCTGTGCCATCCCTGCAAAGTAACACACACACTCTCCAGGCTTGAAAATCAAATGTTGCTGAAATCCAGCACAAAATGCGAGCACTACAACAAAAACAGTATAGCTGTTTTCAACTGGGCATAGAGTGCAACTGCTCCTAATCATGTGAAGCACGAATCAAATGGGTGTGCTGTTTTAGTGGTGCTGGTTGGGGACACAGCTGGGATAAAAACTAGAGCGTCTTTGCTCTAATCAGCCAGCTTAACTGGTTCTCCAGTCCGTGCATTTGACATTTACTGGAGAGAAGTCTCTTGAAGAAGCTCTAATGTAACCGTACCTCTTTGCTGCCTCCACTAAAGCTTTCTCGTCCGGTGAAGAGGCGTAGTATTCCATGTGACTGGAGGAGAAGCCATTTGCATGGGCGAATGGGTCTCCTCCGCCAACCAGACAGTCTGGCTGGTCGTAGCTGATCTGAACCGTGTGACACAATGACACCGCCTTGAGAAATAATACTTCGTCACCAATCTGGATGGAGAGACCACAGGGAGGGATGAGGGAGGAACAAACACCATCAGTTCTTATTCTACACAGTGACGTACTATGTGTCGTAGAAAACATAAGTGAGATATGATTCAGAGTCACTTCATGAGCAAAGATTAGGCTTGAGCGATAGCAGATGTTGATTAGTGCTTACAATGCACATATTCTATGTTTGAGATAATTTCATGAATGGCCTCAGGTAAAATGCCTTTCCTGACATTTGAGGTTAATTTGTTCATATAATACGGTTTGCTGGTTTAACGGCAGCACCGAGAACAGTGTGCATGTATAGTATGTGTCTGCCAAGAGAACATGAATGTAATATACATATACATGTGAGTTACCAGGTGAGGCGTAGAACCATCTGGTGTATCATCAGTCATTCCCTCAGGGACCAGCTTGCCGTTAACTTCCCGGTACTTTGTTCCGTTAATTGAACACTCACGGAACTGCATCTCATTTTCCGTTAAGGTGCCCGTTTTATCGGTGAACACGTACTCCACCTAGAAACAAACACGTGAAATGATGAATGAAATTAAATATGTGCTTAAATACAAACAGCTGAATTCTGAATGAGTTAGGTGTTCTTGCACTTCTCTTCCGTACCTGTCCCAGCTCTTCATTCAGGTCCGAGGTGTTGACCTGAGCCTTCTGATCGCTCTCCTCGTGGTAGAGGTCCAAATCCCAGCCAATGAAAAAAGAGCCCAAAAACTTCTGCATCTCCACAGTCACATACAGCGAGATGGGGATGATGAAGTTATAGAGGACCAGAAATGCCAAGAAATCCGAGATGAACTTCAAGATCTAAAAGAAGGATGAGAGTACATTTATTAGAATGAGACACAGGAGGAGGGCGATACGCAATGACTACTAAAGCGAGTCCGGAAGCAAGATAGGAAGATAAACGAATGTCAGCTTGGCTTTAGGTAACAAATGAAAACAGATTGAATTGCTGTTGGAAGCACAATGGTGAGGAGGAGGATGATGGGTAGAAAAGAGAAAAATAAGGAAAGTGTGAACTTAAGTGCCTCTATGTCTGTCATCCGAATTACAAGTGAACTTTTGAAATGTCAAAAAGAATTAGACGAATCAAGTGAGTGTCCATAAGAAAGGTTTCATGTTAATTTGAGTTTAAGTTTAATCTCAGCCAGGTGTCATCACACGTGGAAAATCCAAAACTGCACTTGGTAATGTTGTAAAGCACAATGTCATGGTCAGATAATAACTGAATGCACCTCCATTTGGAGAAATAACCAGTGTAATGTACAATCTTTTTGTCTGGACAAAATGATTTTGCACTATTGGAGAAATTTTGCAGTTTCCATTCAAGCTTTTTAATGCAACTGATTATTGGAGAAATTGGAAGAAAAGATTACGATTACAAAATGAATGTGCCTAATACACATCTAAGGCACACACACAGACTGATGGTGCTTCAGCTAATCCTTATAAATCAAAACAGACAGGATAATTCATTCCCATTAAGGAGTTAATTACTTTATGTGACAGGAAAGGAGAGTGAGGAGAGGATTCCAGACTGAGAGATGGAGCATGAAAGTTCATGAAATATTAGATCTGGAACTGAGCTCTGACTAACTTACTAAACAAAATAACGAAATGAATCTCATAAAATCAGCCTATTGCTGGTGTCTAGGAGCTTAACAAAACATACTGCTCCTGTTATGGAATAGTACAAATATAATATGTTTAGTAGTTACCCTTTCTGGACTTGGACATTATAATCTTTAGACCTTACATTTAGATCATTTTCAGACGTCCCTGGAGAGACGAGATGGCTGTGACGTGGAGACAAGCAGTCTCCAGGCCACACACTGTAACAGGGCCAGCAGGTTTATGGAGCTCCTGATATACGAAATCTAAAAACACAGCCATTGAATTGTTGCAGGTATTCCCGTCTCTCTCTCCAGGGAAAAGGAAGCCAGTGTACAACTGTGATTTTTTTTTCCTCTCTGTCACAATACATAGAAGGCTGCTGTCCTCTCTGACTGATTAGTGTTGGCAGGTAGGCTGATAGGCTGGCAGACCGGCCCTGTGAAAGGCACTTCCTCTATTATATCTTGTCACAAAATCTAGAGACACTAAAAGCGCCCTTCCAGCACCCTGCTAGGACTGTATGTGTGTGTATATGTGGATTCAAGCTCAGTTTTTATATTTAAAATACCTCTCCCATATCAATTGGTATCTGCATTCAAGAGAAAATGCCCATTCATATTTGTTGAGGAGATGAAGTGAAGGGACGTCAACTAAAACCTTTCCTCATCTTATCTGTGGGCTGATAGCCAGCACTACTTACAAAATCAAATCAATGAGAATGGATTGACGCCCAATGCGACGCAGACTAACCGGACTGCTGTTTCTCTCTTGTTCAGTCTTTTGGTTGTAGAAGGGCTCGTCCCATTTGTCCTCAGCCTGCCAGGCATACTTCAGGATGGTGCTGAGGATGGCCTCGAACAGCAAGATGCCCAGGTAGATGATAAGGAAGGTATTCATGGACCTGACACACGATAGTATTTTAAAGTCGAGTGTTAGAACTTATCCTTAAAGCAACAATATTTTGCTTACTCTGAGAGACAACAGAAAAAGCTCACTTCTCCACTGCAGAGCGTTTCTGGGACTTGCACTTGTAGTTGAGGGCCATCTTGGACTCCATCCCGGTGTAAACTGCCACACCTGCAACAGCATAGTTGGTATTACACTGGGCTTGTAGGAAATCAGAACATCAGACTGCTGATGGAGTTGCGCATGAATTCATCACACAGAGACAAAACAGTGAAGCACTGGGACATTGCAAGTTACCATACTCAATTCAGTTCGCGTAATCAGCCATATGATGAGTGGACTGTCCCATAACGTCCACTGAGCCTGGCTGGCTTGTGCCACAGATGCGATGTGGCTGTGTCACCTCTCTATCACGCCTCAAATACTCACTGGAAGCGTTTCAGAGGCAGCCTGTTCTTGAGCAGCTACTATATCTCGTCTTTCTTTCTCTCTCAGTTCAAATGGAAACTTCACATTGTTAGAAATAATTTATCACCCAACTCATGTTTGACTCACCAAAAATCTCTTTGGTATTTTTCAATCTGGCTCCTCGCAGCAGCAAATTCTCTGGGCCCAGCGGTCTGACATATTAGCAACAAAATCAACATAAATACAGAGAAAGATGAATGTGGCTATAGGATTTTGGTACAAACAAAGTATACAGAACCCTTAAAAATCAACTAAAACACTCAACAACAGTCTGTGAGGCTCGTGCATCTTCTTTATACATTATGTAATGAATCATTTCTATTTAGCTGCATATTTTTCTTGATGTCTGTTTAGCTGTGTCTTCAGCTTGTCTTGTACACCTTTATTTATTAATCTAACTATTAGTCAAAGCAGCTGGATAAATCTGGTCTCACCTGACTATCTCCTCTCCGTGCTGAGTCACCGTAATCCGACCAACAAACCTGGAAAACACCAAAAGCATTTTAGTTGAGGGGCAAGATGGAGACAGTAAAAATATCCAAATGCACAGAGGAAACAGGCTACTTTCAAAAAAACATCCTGCAAAAGCAAAAAAGCTTTTGCATGCATTTCAAAAACCTGGTTATTGTAAAACCTGTGTTCATATGCAGCTGGTCATCAACCATATTTCTCTCCAATCCTTTGTCTTTAAATGTGTTCCAGGACTGGCTCTGCAGAATGCACAGGTAAATATGTTTCGATTTTTCTGATAGATCAAGTTAAGCAGCAGATAGTAACCCTAAAGCAAAGTACACAGTTTATAATTTGTTCGAACCTTGTGCTAGTTTTTGCTAGCTAGCTGTTACCATGTGGGGCGTAGCTTGATCAAGCATGCTGACTGAGTTAGCCCACAGTCCACACTGTTGGCTCAAACTTTCAAAATACATTTTCCCATTAGTTAACTTAACTCGAAGGAGAGGTAGCTAACCTGCCAAGGGGCACTTTTCACATTGAATGTGTTTGACAAATGAATGTTCAATGAAAGTTCAATGAGTTCAGATGAGTCAGTTTGCATAATTTAAGTTCAACTCAGCTAAAATGTTGATTTTTTCATTTCTATTAGAAGAGTTTACAATTCTGTTTGATTATGATATGGTAAGAGGTTTGTTTCTATCTGCATATGACATGGTCAATATAGCCTGAGAAAATAACCCCTATATTCCCATGGAAAGTTCCCACCTTGAATATTCCCAGAATTTTACCATACTCTTTGGCGTTTACTCACAGTAATCTATGGCTGTAGCCACAAGCTGCCGTTAATTAGTCAGCTCAGTTAGCCGTGCAGCTAGTGGCTGAGTCTGCGACACAGTACACAGACATCTTTGACATAATGTCAGAACTGTTTCTTCTTCGCATTATGTTGGTAATGTTGGTTCATTGAGTTTTTGAGTGTGAAAAACTAAATTTCATATCTTACATATTGTATCTTTCAGTGCCTTTAGAGCCAGTGAGTGTTGAGAGCAGGGTTCTAAATTAACTTTTTTGATCACCAGCCAATGTGGCTGGTGACCTTCTAAAGTTACCAGCCAATCAGAATTTCCACTAGCCAAATTTTTTCCCGGTGAAAATAAGAGAGATTATGAGTGCCACTGAATGCATTTGATCATTTTTGAAAAATGCACAGAAAGTACAACACATGAAACAAAATATACACAGAAAGTGCAAACATTTAATTTATACAAATTAAAAATGCTGTCAGATTTATTATTTTATAAAAGACATTTTTCCAGTAAGTATTTAGTATCATTACATTCCTAATAAAATGTATTTTTCCTTTCAACTTAAAGTGTTTTTGCTTTCCTTCTTTAATAAGAAATATATATAAGTAACAGCCATGACTTAAACACTTGCAAAAAAATTGCATTGGTCATAAATTGATATATGTATGTACAACTAGAAAACACAAATAGTGCAGCAGTCAGTATTGCAGACTCCTTAGGCTCTCCTGATGACTTCGGGCACTCTCATGGTCCTTTACTGCCTCGACTTTAAAATTATTAGTCCCCACCACAAAATTATTCGTCTTGTTTTTTTCTTTCGTGTACATGCGGCAATCGTTACAAAACATGACGGCATTTTCGTGATCAAACACAAGTCATTCACGACCTGTCAGCCATTTAGCGTTAAACTTTCTTTTCTTCGTTTCGCACGCTTTGTCGACATTCTCATCCCCTGCCTCCTTCCTCTTCTCCCCCCAGACGTCTGTCCCAACCACGCATTTAGTTTAACTTTACTTTTTACTTTTAGCTAGCTCAGTCTCCTATTACACGCCGCCGTTCATTCTTCTTCTTCTTCTTTGTGTTTCCGTGGTTTCTCGCGCCGGTTGCACTACAAACTATAGTGTGCCTGCGCACAGCCAATGGGCGTCTTGTACGTCATCACGTAGCATTACGACCGTGTTCATGGGAAATGTAGGACGGACTGTCCGGGAGACAAATGACCAAGAACTGTAGAGCGGCTCTGACTGACATGATTGCCTAATGCATTACCGGCCAAATTGGCTAGTAAGTTTTTATTTACACCCGCCAATATGAATTTTAACCCGCATTTGGCGGGTTGGCGGGTGTTAATTTAGAACCCTGGTTGAGAGAAAGAGAACGCAACCAAGAGGGGGGAAGGGAGAAAACTGCCACTGAAACAAACGGCCTGATCTAAAAATAAACTGATCGATCCTGGAGTAGCCAGCTGAGACAGACGAGAGGAACAGCGGCCGTTGAAGAGGTGATGAAGCCACTTCTCCCTGTAACCCATTTAATAACACATCTCTAGCAGGGCAATTCTATCATGTATTCATCATCGTGGATTTTAAAGTGGGTTCTGGAGACTTCAAAGGGTTCTTAGGAGATTCCAGCAAATTAAATGAGTCAAAAGAATTATCTGCACAATACTAGGATTCCAATTTCTAATGTTCTAACATGTGTTTAGCTGGGAGGATCCTTAGTTTACTGCATGTGACTTCACCCTGGTGTTTTTGTGGTCTGACCCTGAAGGGGTGTGTGTTCACGCAGGTAAAAATTACCTGTACAGGTCAGCTTCTGGTTGCTGACACTCCACCACAGCCTGCAGAGCCTCCAGTTGGGACACTGACTGACACACTGCTGTCTCCGCCACAGAGTAGTGAGTCTACAAACAAACATTACATACACAACACATGATACAGTCAAATGCTGATGAAAGGGAAGCATTGTTTGAACTTGGACAAAGATACTTCAGTTTATAAGGGAGAAGTTTTCATAAAAAAAGTGCAGACTTGTGAACAAATAGACTGGCAGAACAAAAAGCTTTCTATTGATAAACAGCTGATTGGGTCAGTTGCTGCTGGCTGCACCTCAACTCTCAACCTGACCATAAGACAGAGGGAGAATGTCATGAAGCACTTGAGTTGTACAAAGACTTTTTATTTATGTTCTTGGTCAATGGAACTTTTTATATATATTTATGTAATATTATATATATATGTTAGTCCTGTCTATTCTTAACCTTTATTTGTGAAGCTTTGTTGTCCTTGTTTTTAGCTTCTATGTCTATTCCTGTTTCAGTCCACTGAGAGAAATGAAGTCAAATTCTTGTCAAATTAAGCTAATTGTGCTACTGCTTTCTAACCTTCTAACCTTATTACACACCCACCATACTGTATTCTGACCCACAGGTGAGCTCTTTTTCTGCTGAACTTGCCATATCTATATATTTGATAAAATGAACCTGATCCACTAATACTTTAGCTATAATATTTTAGCAGGCTCCTTAAGGTGAAAAAAGAGAGATGATGATAGGTGTGCTACTGGTGCTGTTCTAGTATCACTGTAACAACACAGTACAGCATAAACACCAATTTATAAAGATATCAAAAGGTGCACAACTGATAAAAACACATTTCTGGACCAACACTAAAACCCATCATGCTGTATAAATAAACTTTAGCAGACGCAGCACCAAGTCCTCAGAGAGACAATTAAACAACATAGCCTCTGGCCAGCCTGAGGACAGGAGAAGAGAAGTGAGGAGAGAGGAGAGGAGAGGAGAGGAGAGGAGAGGAGAGGAGAGGAGCAGAGAGGAGAGGAGAGGAGAGGAGAGGACTTGCTGAATACAAAACTGAAAGTTGTAAAACTCTAAAATTAGAAAATGACATCCAAGTCATCTGAAGACCTTTTCTAAGACGTGCATACATCTGGCAGACACAGGAGCTGACATTACTCATGACAGATGGGCAGGGATCTGCTAATCAAACTCTATTTGCTAACCAATTAAAAACAAATTTCCAATATATGCATACCTATTAAAATGCTTTTAAGTGAGTCTCAATGACTATCAGCAAGATGTCACTGTCCTGAGCCCATTCATAAAACTCACACAGCTACACAACTGCAAGGTACCCTGTTTGTGTTGCTGTTTTTAGCCACCAGTATCGCCATGGAGTTATGTTTTTATGAGTGTTGTTTGAACCGTGCACGCACATGAGGATGCACGGCTGGTTTCACACTACTCCAGTGATCAACAGCTGGAGTAACTACAGTAACCACAGAAATGCGGCAACAAAGAAAACATGGATTTATTTAAATACATGGATTTAAAATATCAAAATAACCAGTTTTGTAAATGTGTTTCATTTGTCAGGCCTCAAAGACAAACACAACGCGATTGAAAAACACTGAATCTTTTTCTGAATCTAACTTTTGTTGTTTACACTTCACGGGTCACCTTTAAGGCAGCAGTTTTTATTCTTAGGATTGGTTGTGGATATGCGGCTCTCTACTTGATCACATGGTTGTTTGCGTTGCTACTGGTTAACAACAGTCTGTTTCTTTGAGTTTTCACACCACAAACTCAGACACACCACAGATATTCTCACATATTCTCCCAAAGGCGATACACTCTCTCACACACACACACACACACACACACACACACACACACACACAGACACACAGACACACAGACACACACACAGACCTTAAGGTTGGTCTCTCCATCGAGGCTGGCTGTGGTGATGTGACAGGTGCCATCTGGACGATCTGACGAGAGCAACACCAGGTCAACAGGGAACGTCTCATCTTTAGCCACTCGAACAATGTCCCCCACCTGGATGGAAACACACACACACGCACACACACACACATACACACAAAAGTTAAAGTGTGAGCTCTCTATGAGCTCTTTATATGTATAGAGGGAGCAGGAGTGGCCCTGGTCCTCCTCCATGGAATCCACCATGGAGGAGGACCAGGGCTACTGTTTCTACAGTAGGTCACAACAGACCTTTCATAGCCACCATAGGTTCCCTTGCACCCTTGGAAAGGGAGGGGTGAGGCAACAGGTATTCAGATGGTTGCAATGTGCAACCTCACTGCTTGATGCCACTAAACCCTACACACCAGTCCTTTAAGAAGATCCCCACTCTCTCTTTGTTGTGCACTTATTTTAAATAAAAACTGTATCAACTCAATAACTGTCCACAGGTAATCAAAAAACTAAACTTTACCAGCAGACAGCAGCATCTACTTGTTTATGGAGATTCAGTATCAGGAAATGCTTTTTTGTCTAAGCTGACTGGAGGGGTGTGTTGGTGTCTGTCTTTGACTGACAGCAGCTCTCTAGCTGCAAACTGACGTCAGTGCACTTTTCCCAGATGAGCATTTCTTTGGGCGCTCATTCAGGATAAGACGTGTGTTCATGCTTGTTGGTTAGATAAGAAGGAGAGTTTAGCAGGAAGCATAATATGGGTTATTGTTATAAGTCTGTGGTTCTTGCGTTGTGCAGCAGGAGGCTGTCCGGCTCAGTGTGACCGTCTGCTCCACCTGGGACAGAATGCTGCTCACTGCTAACCATCATGAAACCAAAAAATACAGATCAGGAATTTCTCCCTTTTGGTTTCTGATTTTTTCTCAAAGGAGGATATTTGATTTGCAGAGCAGATATGTAGCAGAGAGGAAAAAGAAAAGCCATTTAATTTCATTTGGACTTTAAATGAAATGTCTCGCTACTGTTGACAGCAAGTCTCCTGACTGTGACTGGCCAAACAGTATCAAGTATGCTTCCTTCGCTGTCTGACTTAAGGACACACATCATTAGGTAGCGTTGCGTCAGCTCCAGACACAATAGTTATAGTGTCTCTGACCTCAGAGGGTTTGTGTGAACCACCATGTTCTGAGTTACAGGCATATCCAGGCAGCAAAGTCATGCCATCTGTGACAGGAGAGGTAACAGCAAGACTTGACTGTACTAACGGCTGGGCTGTAAATATGCTGTCCAATAGTACAAGCATACACACAACAAGAAACAAACAGCAGTGTTTGTGTCAAACACCATGAATGGCCCAGTTTCTTGCAGTCCTAACATGTGAAACTTCTCTTTGCACGGACAGTATCTCATACTATCTTTCTACACCGACTAGCTCCAAAGAAACACCACTAGCTCCTGGAATTTAACAGCCAAGCTTAAATTAGTCATGACTGTTGGCTATGAGCTCTGAAGGGCTATTTTTAGATACTTTTATGTATAGCTTTTCCCCAGAAACAAACTCAATAATTTGCCTTGGTGAAAGTAACATCCTGTTCTTAAAGAGTAAAGTTTGAAACTGGAATAATGAAGTCTTTAGCTTTTGCCATCTTACCCTGATGTTCTTGGACCTCGTCTGGACCAGACTTCCACTGCGAACCACAAACACCGGAGCCCCATTCACCTCGTTGTCCGCCTTGTGTCTCAGCCAATCCTCGTAGCCCTGTGACGAAATTCATTCAATAACCAATCACATGCAGCAAATGACCTTTGCCAGCTTCACAGTGGAATACAGTGTGATCGATCAGCAGTGGAGGTGCAGTGCTGGCATGACAAATAATTGATCGACTCAAGTGACTAATGGCTGTTTAAGTTATTCCAAACACACCTTTTTATGTCAATGAAAAAGTTTATTACTGGTTACAGGATACAACATCATATTTTTAACATTGTGACTGAAGTTTTGAATTCAACTGAACACTGCAGATGAAACCAACACAAGTCACTGACTACAATAAATCTCACTTACATTTAATACATGATACATAATATATGTATGCTAGTTCTCCATCAAAGAGGAAGCTATCGTGCACCTGTGTTCTCACCTGTTTTATGGCAGTTACTGTGATCACAAAGAAGAGAGGCAGACCACTGGTGACTGGGGAAGTTGGGGTGTCTATCATCAACTGGAAAGACAAATACAAAGGCAGGGGGGTGAAGAGATTTCAACAAATTGGAAGTGTGGCAGAAAAAACTGACACCAGAGACTCAGTAAGAGTGAGTGGGCCCCGTTACAGAGACAACAAGCAAACTAGAAAGACAACAGAGAGAAGTAGTGGTTGATGTGCCAAACAGGAAACCCCTGCAGCTTCCCTCAAAGGTAAACTGTCAGTTCAGAATCAAACACACAAAAGGGAAACTAAAAGCTTCAGAAGCAAAATTTACTGCAGCAGACACATCTTGTTCAGAAAGTGGTAAAGCCAAGGTATTATTCCCTGCTAAGGTTAAACAAATAATCAAGTACTATGTTACTTTTGATTCATTCATTCATTTTTTTGTCATTTGTTGTTGAGGGGGTTTCTTAATATTCTTATTTTTGGACATGACATGCAACAAAGGTGCGTGGTTGGATTTGACCCGAGGACTTTGTGGTTATATGGTAAGTAGTTACCAAGTGCCGCTCAGCCACCAGGACGCCCTGGTTCCTATAAAAGCATTTTACAGACATACTAATTTAGAGAAGAACAGAACACGGTAGCACAGTGACTGTCCTCTTCATGTTCCTGTCATTACTTCCTGGATTACATTTTAACATGTTGTTGATGCACATGCATCATTTCATTACGACAGACAAGTAAAAACCTCTCTTAAAGGGAAACTATGCCCTCAAATACTATAAGAAACTACCCTGAAGCTTGGCGCCGTGGCTTAGAGCTGACACGTTTTCAAACAGTCACAGTGTGAGAGGGACGACACAGAACTTGAAATCGAAGTAGATGCACACAGAAAAATCAGTCTTAAACACAGTATGTGCTTTGTTGGAAAAAAAAAAAAATCACTGAATGTGTGTGTGTGTGTGTGTGTGTGTGTGTGTGTGTGTGTGTCCACCTGTCTGCTCCAATGTGAGGAGGTTATGTAACCTTAAACTAATGCACACTTCCGGGGTCCCTCAGAGAGACAGTCTGTCCCCGTCTCCTACGCAGCATGTTTTGCCCATGTGGAACTAAAAGTGGTGAGATTTTTGAGTGCAAAATCTCACCACTGCCTTAGGATGGCATTATAACTGTGTGTACTGTGTGGTAGCAGTGTCGTATTTTTACAACTTTCCATCCTACGACCATCCTGATCCAAACCATTCAAACTGATCTTGACTGCTCTTTATAATTTTCATTTCCTGCATCAGGACAGTGGGACGCCGTTACGTTTGAGTACTGTGCAAATGTAAAAAAAAAAAATCTAGGTACAAGGTACTCACATCACTGTTAGGCCTAAAGCATACACACAATGGCTTTAGGCCAGTGACTCTGAATGTAAAGTGAAACTGTGTTCACAAGAAAAATCCTGCAAGGCCCTTTAACACACACCAAAGACATACAGTATCTGAACATTTGAACAAACAGTATGTCTGGCAGAAGAATGTATGTAACCTACAATGACAGCAAGACTTTACTTGGTTTGAAAAGGAAATACCAGGTATCTAGGAATCCAAATAAGACCTTCCAAAAAGTGGTCAAATTGGCCATCTAAGAAAACATGCTCATAATGTCAAGATGAAAAGAGGCCCTTCTTTCAGTGATTTGAGATTAACTGACTTCAGCTTCTCTGACAAGTTGAGTGGGTGAAAAGAGAGACTTTCCAGACAGAGTCAAGTCGATTGCTCTGGCTTCACTACACAAGCCCAAATAAATCAGGAGAAGCCTGAAAATTTGAACGCCACATCCTACTTCAGCACGGGCTGACGGATGCATAGTGAAGGCCTAACACCTCGGGCTGGCTGTAAAGACACAGATATTAGTTAATGTGTGGGTGTAATGTTCTAATACACAGGCAGACCTGTCTCTCTAGAAGGCCATGACTCACTCACACACACGCACAAACAGACACGCACATGCACACATTTGCATTTACGGTGGGAAAACCGAGGTCATATTAGGCTCGTCACCATCTGACTGAGGAGAATAAGCACCTGCAAACAAGACCTGTGTGTGTGTGTGTGTGTAAGTTTTATTACCTGTACGAGGAAGATGATGAGAAAATAGAAGTTGGCTATTCTTCTGAACTGCTCGAACAGATTCTTAGGAATAAAATTCCAAATTGTGTACTGAAAAAGAAAGAAAAAACAGCATTTAGGACAACAAAGCAGAGCTTATTTAGGTATCAAAAGGCCATACTTAAGAAATCGTCAGAATGCTACAGGGTACTGCATTTAAGAACATGTAAAATACATGTAAACAAATACACAAGGCAGGAATAACGAGCCTGTTTCTGACTGGCAGTATTCAAACAGGCACATTAATATAACAAATACCATAAAGTAATCATTAAAGGATACCCTGAGCACAGCGCTCTGCAGACGACTGCTGTTTAAGAGGCTGTTTTTGTTTCAATCTCAGTCTCACTCTGTTTCAGTTCATTACTTCCTGTGTAGCATGGTCTGGAAAGAACAGCTGATGGAGGAAAAGGTGCAGCAACACTTTTTCCTTTCTTTCTGCACTGAGCTGAGCTTTGACAACCTGCTTTTACCTTCCTGGAGGTGAAACTCATCGCATTCGTACACAGCGTCACCAAGAATAAGCCACTGACAATCACTTAATCAGCTGCCTAATCAATGACAGCCATCACTGTTGGTGCTGGGCAGCAGCCTCTTTGGATTATTACCCGTCTCTACAGTCAATCTTCCAACTGATCTATGAATCCTCTCACCAACACAAAGGCTTTTTTTTTTTTTTTTTTTTCTTTTTTTTGAGTTGATCCTGTTATGTACAAATCAAGCTTCAGCCCTTATCTCTCTCCTTCCACACCAGAGCTCCACATACAGCTTTTTTTAACACTGGCTCTGCTCAATGCAAAACATCATGGTTCACCGCTTTCAAAGAAGGGCCAAGACCACTTCGACCACAAATAAATAAATAAATATATAATGTTTTCATCACCTGTCTGTTTCGCAGGTGCTTTTGCAGCGATGACATAATTTAACATGATCGTGACAGTTATGAGAAAAAATTATTAGTTAAAACATTTTTCAAGGCAACAACTTTAACCTCTTTTATTATGCTGACAATAAACCAAGAACTTACATCTAGTTAAAAAAAGAAAAGAAGAGCGACATACTGCCTCATTGTGACTTCCTAACATGAAATCATGTAGTGATAACACCGCAGAGAAAATTCAAATACTGAAGCTAAAACCATTTGGTACCTTGGAGGAGATGATTCTGTTGTCAGCAAAGCGTTGTGGTACGTAGTGGCCATGCTGAGGGAAACGGTTTGCTACATAAACCGTCCTGGTCTCACTCTGATGAGGGGGGTCAAAGCCCTAAAGGAAGGGAGAATATGAGAGAAGAGGTGGAGAGGGGTGGGAGAGAAAGAGGGGACAAAATGTGGAAAAAGAGGGGAATGAAAGAGGTTACTTCCATAACAACTAACATCCCTTATACTGTAGTAGACATCTCACTTATGTTCTCTTTGCACAACTCAATAAACCACTCAGTCGTTTTACTAATTAGGACAGAGCTGCTGAATTTAAGGGCAAAGTGTTGTTGATGTTTCATGTACCAAGTGTGGAGTGTAGAACTGAAGCAATTAGTTAATTAACTGATTAGTCGACTGACAGAAATGGCTCCAACTGTACAGACCAGCTAATTTGAATATTTTGTGCTTTTTTTCTGTTTTCTATAATTCTTAACTATATTATTTGGGGGGTTTGATCTGTGGGTTTGAACAGTTTTAGCAGCAGTTTGGTATATTTTACCTTGGGCTCAGGGACACTGTGATGGGTTTTCTTTTCTCAAGATTTTTTAAGCGATTAACTAAAGAATCTATAAATTTGCATGCATTGTTTAATAATTTAAATATTGTTGGTTCAAATTCAAGATCATTGTACACAAGACCATGTGTTTTAAACAACTTACCAAGATAACTATTACTATAGCTGAGTAATAGTAACTGAGGACAAATATCATAATAATACTGCAACTGTCTTTTATGATATTGCAATAAATCAGACACTTGGTCACACAAAGGCAAATAAAGTTAATCAAACATATTATCAATCAATCAATCAATCAATCAATCAATCATTCATTGAAAATTTGTCATTTAAAACATGCAAAACACAAATAACGGCCAGGAAAATCCAATTCCCTTTTCTCTGGCACATTACTTAAATTTAGCAAGTCATTTTACATCGTTGGAATTAAGCACAGGCAAGACTAACCCTGAAAGTCTACACCACGCTAAAATCCATCTGGGGCTACATTTTCTGCTTCTATTCAATGCGGTTTCAGTTACTGTCTAGTTTAGCTTGTAAAGCCATTTCTCTATGGGCCACTATTTTGTCCAGTGCAGCAGAAGTCAAGATCCTACAGTGAGAAACAGAAATCATGCCAGACACTACACTAGTGTGTTACATCATGCAAGTACAGATGAAAGTATACACCTATGGTGTAAGAGCTTAAATGTGTGTATGAAAGCAAGACAACTTACATAAGAAACATGTTTTTGGCTCACAACAAAACAGAAGCTCTACGCCAAAACACGTAATATGTGCACAATAAAAAAAAAGGGTTCAAATATGCCACGCATGCCACGCTACCTAAAGTGTCGATGGAAACATCTGGCACAGATCTACGCATCCTTCAGCACAGTTTAGTGGCCAGCCTTGCCACACGCTCTTACCTCTAACCACAGACATGAAGTGACAGTATAGGAGCAGCTGACTAGCTGTGGTCAGCTGTAATTATTTATCTAGCAGGCGCTTTAAGAGGAAGCATAATGACTGAATTTTATGCAAATGCTCAGTATGAATTTAAAAATGACATGGAAATCAGGTGTGGCTTTTTCAGCATAGTTATTTTGCATCAATTCATCTGGAGACCAAAGCAACGAGATGCACTTTTCACTATTAAACTAAGAATGTCTTTCTTAGTTGCAGCATCACCTTCTGGTGCTGTCCTGTGTGTCACGCGCTACCTGCTGCTACACTAAAAAGATTAAAGCAAGTGCCTACAATCATTTACAAATGTGACATGACGTAGATCCAACACACACGCCCGTATGCATACAGAGAGCAATACATCCGGGCCACGTCACTCACTCCCACACAGATTCACCTCCGTTCAGGGACGCATGTGAACTATTACTGCCTTTCTGTTCTTTCACTCTCTCAAGCTCTCCAGCTGCTGCTGCATTCTTACTGTTTATTAAATAAGTGCACCACTCCTAACACGGAGCTTGAAGGACGGACAACGGCACGCCAGCCTACCGCAGTGTTTACGGATTGATATCAAGTTCTCACCTGAACATATATGCTTCTTTCACAAGAGTCAATGAAGTGTTTAGCAAAGTAGCAACAGCTAGAAAGCCTCCTTCTCTTCCTTTCACTGATACTGTAATTTACAAAATTCACATTCCTATTGTCATGGTTCTGCAAGCACTCAAACTTTGCACAAACAGTGTCCTTTCCATCATCACCTGGCATATGATCAGCGATCCACATTTAGGAATGAAAACAATATGTTCAGGATTTTCCATTTCAGCTGATCCATTCTTTTCCATTTGGCTCACAGCTGTTAAAAGATGGCCCATGTGAGATCTCTGTACCCTCCCTGCTTTCTTACTCCACACGCCCAGATTTCTTCATTTCCAACCAGTAGCCTTCCACCCAAACCAACGCCACCTCAGGTGAAATCACTTATGAGATTTAGCTCTGGAGCGTTTATGCAACCTCTTTTTTTAACATACGCAGTAGCACTCACCAAGACCAGTAAACAGAGTTTGACTTGTAAAATCACTTAAACACGCAGAGACTCAGTAGGACAGTTGGATTTAAAACCAAAATTGAACTAAACATGAACAACACCAGTCAAACCAGTGTTTAATGAAGTTAGTCATGGCAAACAGCAGCATTTCTCAACTCACTGTAAATACCTGACCAGGGAAACACAGCCAACAAAAGGAAGTTCTCACAAAATGAGAGTAAATGAATAAGCCTTGGTTCCTTGGTTAAACTTTTTCTGTGTCCTGCAGTGTTAAATTTAGTTAAAAAATAGCTTCACAATCCCTAAACATTTAATCTGAAGTTATGTGAAGTCACGTGTAACTATTTGTCAAAAAGAAGAATGCCAGTATACCTTTCTTTTCATCGGTCTTTGAACACAGCTCTAATGATCTATATCTTAAATGGGAAGATCACCTGAGCATGCAAACCATGACAAACCTTTTAATGCAACATCCTGCAATTGTACAGCTGCACATACCGTACTGCATTCATAGCTTACAGCTACCTTTGACAACTAGAGTTGACTGCTGCAGGAAACAGGAACCTGCCCAATACTACAACTGCTTATTTACATTGGCTGCTGAACAGCTCCCATGAGGCAGTTACATTTAGACAGACTTAAGTAATACAGGATTGTAAATCAACCTATATGAGCCGGCAGTTGCAGACACTCGTGGGCCAGGAAGTGAGTTTTGTAAACTAGATATCCCCACATCTAACAAAGTCACTGTTGAGTCACTGGCATTGATCAATGAGCTATTACATCCCTGCTGATAGATTACGGTAAATTTGTAACATTGCATAATTACTGTATGGATATGTGATGGTGGTGGTTGTTGGAGGAGACACTTTCCTCTCTTTACCCACCCAGTTTTTCAGACAGTCTGAGAAGTCAGAGATTCCAGCTCACCACCACATCAATCTGCCATCAGTTAAGTTGCTTAATCATTAAAACGTTTGCACACAGTAGCTTGGTGGCTGAGTACAACCCTGCTTCCAAAAACACTGGGACACTGTGTAAAACAGACATATACTCAGTTGAAAGCAGTACAAAGACCATACATTTAATGCTTTGTCTCATCAACTTCACTGATTTTTGTAAATACATGTTTATTCTGACTATGATGCAGCAACACATTTTAAACAAGCTGGGACATGAGCAACTAAAGACTGGGAAAGTTGTGTAACACCTGTTTGGAACATTCCACAGGTAAACAGGTTCATTAGTAACAGGTGATAGTATCATGATTGGGTACAAAAGGGGCATCCTGGAAAGGCTCAGTCATTATGCATGATTGCATAAAGGATATTACTACATGGGCTCAGGAACACTTCGTAAAACCGTTGTTGGTAAACACAGTTCGTTTCCAAATGACAGCATTCTGTTTTTAATCTATGTTTAACACAGCGTCCCAACGTTTTCTGGAATTGTACAAAACTGCCCACTCTAACTGTAACAACGATGTGGCCTTGTGAAATTAGGGGAAGAACCTCACCAAATGGTTGTGACAGCACTGCAATGCAGCTTTAACATAGTGATTGTTGTTTGTGCTTTAGGGTATGGCTAATGCCACTTCACATTGAAAAGACCTAACACTATTAAGAGTTTCCAGTTCATCTTGTTCAACTAGCGAGTGAGCTAATAGTACAGACTGCTTTCATGCAGGCTCATTCAAAGTTTATAGAGCTACAGCAGAAGACCAGCATTGGCTGGTATGTCAAAAATTTCCTATTGGCCCACATCTGATGTAGCTAAAATGTTTTTCAAAAGACTGTTGAAGAATCTACACAGAATCACATTATTCTTTACATGATTTGGATTATGAATGTCAGTGCTGCACAATGTGCAAAGGGTTGCTCAACTAACATCTATCTGTCCATCACATCAACAATAACGAGTGATTTCAACCCCAAACGATGAATAAACAAAAAAATGTACAGTGGTCTGGCAGCAGGATTATTTGGAGGATTACTATTATGGCATAAAACAGAAGTGGTAAAATGGCACTTTTTAATGGGTGGGTAATCAATGGATATTTCATAATCAATTAAGTATCAAGAGCATTTATTGGCCCTATGTTATGGCCTATCCTGAATCAACTGCCTTAGCTTTATGCTCTTTTGAGGCAGTATATTTTCAAGGGATAGTTCAGGTTCAGTTTTTTTGAGTGGGGTTGTATGAGATACTTTCTCATAATCACTGTACTACCTACAGGAGATGGAGGTCAGCACGCCCCCAGTTTGGAGAAGCACATTGGAGTACCGGCACAGAAGCTATGCAATGCACTGCTGTGGACAGGGTCAGCAGAAAATGTACTTCAACCACCTAAAAGAAGGCCCATATAAAATAACCCAGAGCACTTTAAGTGTACGCTGTATGTTGAATATTTTCAATGCTTCACCTTGCCATTACACGGTCCTTTCACTTGTTACAATATTTTTACAATATGTAGCCTACAAACAACATACAGTATAGCCAGTGCATCAGCAGGGTTGTGTAGAGCTGCAGTGTAACAGTTAACTATTGTATCTTAACATAATCTTAACTTAGTATCCGGACAACTTCACATTTGTGAAATGTTGTTCCCTGTTGCTTGGTTTTGGCATTTCTTTCATTAGAACATCCAAAAACAGCACAAAAGTCTGACATTTTCTACTATTTAAACAGATCAGAACCTGCTGCAATATGGTGGCAGCAGAGCACGTCACAAGCCAGATGCTTTATTAACAGTATATATCTGCAAGCGAGTTGAGCAAGATGACATGAGGAAATGAAGCAGTACTTTCAAGTTATCAACCAAAACCTCAGACACTCCACAAGGAAGAAACAAGGAACTTAAATTAATGTCAGCCCACACACAGACCATCGCTGTGACCAATGAGTGAATCTTTGGATTCCAGTTTTCAGATGTACACCACTGCCCATGTTTGTTTGTGTAAATGACTAATAACAGAACAAGAACACTGTACAGATTTATACTGTACAACAAGTATGAATTTAATAAGGGTGATATTGCATGTACGATATAAATTCACCGAGATTTGCTAATTTGAAGCCTAACGCATGGATGTTTCGTAAAGCAAGAGATGTTATGTCCCTACAACTGACCATTATGAACAAATAAAGAAAACATTTGCCTGAAAACACTTCTTGTTAAGGTACGGATGGTGCCTCGTATGCAACACGAATGACCTTTGCCAGGCACATGACTGTTTAAGTGATCAACTGTTCTACTTGTGGTTGCTTTTATAGATAGTGATATATTTTATGTGTTTTATACTAGGGCTGTAATTGGTTGGCCCTGGTTGGTTATGAATTTTTTTTTCTTTTTACAACCTGAGGAACAACAGTAATGATGAGCAAGAGGCCTAACCTGATGTCTAGAGTTTTATATTTACTTATTTGGGACTGCCTCTAGTCAGAAATAACAGATTGAGTAGAAATATCGGAAAACTGCATAGGGCTGATGTCATACTTGGCTGACGGATAGGTATGACTGGCACACATTAGGGACACATACCTATTTCATTAAGTACATCAATGAAGTGAATCCAAATGGAAAACATTTCAAAGGTTTTTAGCTCCCCAATTAAATTGTGGCCAATCACAAGAGAGAAGATGGATATAACAAATAGCAGATGAGTTGAAGAAGGATTTTAAAGCTTTCAGACCAATGAGACTGTGCAAAGAAGCTGATACTGAATATCAGCTTCTGACTGAACTAAGGTTGGGGTATCCAGATCAGATATAACCTAAAAGAAAAATAACAGGCCTCCTTCTCATTCTAAAATGAAAAGAATACTGACGGTATAGCAACAATTTCAATGTGGCTTTCTTGAAAACACTCTCTTTTATCCCCGAACTCTTGTGGCCCCATCAATTTGTAGACCGACAGGTAATTACTCCCTGCATAAGACCTACAAGTCCCACAGTGCCTTGGGGGAATCATTGCCCTGAACAATGGCTGTGTGAGAGACTAATGCATCACAACCAAGGCAATGCACTGAGTCACATCATAGTCTATAAGACATTTAATCAAATGGGATGAGCTAATCAGAGATGGAAAGAGGGAGAGAGGGAGTTGAATGAAGAGCAAGTGCTTAAGACAGAAAGACTGCACCACAAAGAGGGAGAGAGAGAGCAAAAGGCTGTTGTCAAATGCAAAAAGTGCTGCTTTTGAAGGTATCCATAATGACAACAGCAATACCAACATTACCACAGACATGCCAATCAGATATCTAACTACATGAGGTATGAAATAAATAGCCAGAGGCAGAGCTACAGATGAGAAGGAAGTTGGCAGTTTTATCAAGGGTGGCACAAGACAGTTAATCAAATGTTTTTCTGATTTACTGTAACAGATCCTGAATGAGACAGTAAAAGTGTGCGTTAGCTCAGCAGGCTAACATGCACAGTACATATAATGTTAGAAATACCAAATAACATTTAGCCACACATAATCATCTAGATTTCCCACTTCTTACATCACACAGCTATAGTTTCCTTTTAATTTCCATTTCACTCCGGCATAATAAATCAGCTTGCTGAGACTCAAACCTGATTGAGATGCAGATAATGCATCAAAGTGTGCATTGAATGAACTCCACTTATGTTTTTACAAAATGGCATCATGCTTAGCTTTACTTGATAAGGTAGTTGCAAGCAATGAGTATTTTGAAAAATGTCACATTGAAACATCCATAATCCATAATAAGCCTCGCTGCAGAAAAGATTTACATTTGCAAAATGTGCCTTTGTGAAATCAGATTAAAAACACAAACAATTACAATGTATCACTAAAGTTATGAAAGGAACAGTGTGAATTGGAAAATAGTCACTAATAATATATACATTGCAAACAGTGATCTCCACAGGAATCACAAGAGAGGAACAAGTTTAAGGGGTTTTCCCAGGTGCAACTGCAGCTTGTACTGTAATCACGGCAGGTCTTTTCAGATGTAAATGCAGTGTACTGCTGATGGAAGACTGACATTAAAAACATGCCACAGTTTAATGCCGGCCTCTCCCACATTCTTCTCCTCCTCCTTTCTCATTCTTAACGTGGACCAGAGTCACCAGAAAGACACCGATGAGCAACATGTGAAGGAAAAAGCCTCACTGCATTACATTCCAGCTGATATCAAGGCCAGACAAATGCCCCTACAAACTTTTGCATTAAGCCAGTTGTGTTAGGATGCATTTTAATTACGCCTTTAATTAACTAGGCAGGTCAGATAAATGGGAAGGGTCTAATTAACTGCTATCTCAAATTAGGAGCAGGCTACCGTTTTTATGGAACTGTTGTAGCTGCTCTTAAAAAAAAGAAAAAAAAAACGAAAGCCAAAGTTAACCTCTGACAACAGAGAGAAAACGTTTTGGTACAGACTGACAAACCTGCAGCTGAACACCAGTCACTCTAACCCAACCCGAAGTGCTACGGAGTGCTCAGAGAAAAGGACATGGGAGCTCAGAAACACCTTAACATTGATTAAACTCACTGGCCGTGAGGTGACAGCTTGGCCAACGTGTGGCTGATCTGCTAACATGCACTCATTCATTCACTACCATGGGTATGAGCCCTCACACGCTCGCACACCCCCTCCACCATCACCCCCCTCTCATTCATAATGGATGTTGATGCAGGATCTTCTTTAAACTTTCAATTCTACTTTGACAAACTGCTCCAGCTAAACGTACGACTCCGCCTGTCAATGCGCCAACACACAGCCATGTTTGTAGGCAAACAACAGGTGATTACAGCAAATACAAGATGCTCTCCGAGCATATGTAATCATTCAAGGACGATGAACGTTAAAGTTTAGCGAGGGCATAGAGATTAAAACCAGGAAATGAATTACAGCAACACCAAGCCGATCCAAAGGTGTCACAGAAGTTATGACGAGAGATGCTGCAATACGTTACTATGTTCGAGGGTTGAAAATAATATTTAAATAGCTTTTAAAGTTAGTTTGTTGGCTCTCTTGCCATAAATAAGTAAGTGTGGGGAAGAAAACAACAACTCCGGCTGAGAGTGGTGTACTGTGGCTAACTAACGTTAGCACACATTTAGAATAAACGCTAACTGCTAGAGGAAGAGGAGTTAGCAACACTTTAACTTTGCCAAGTTTTACATCGTTAGCCAGCAAGCTAGCGTTAACTTGGTTAACAGGCTGTTAATTTTTACAAACGATTCAGAGAACTTCAAATCAGCTCTCAACTCCAATTTAAACTCAGTCCCGGTCTGTTTGTTGCTTTGGTCTCAAGCAGCTTCGTCGGACCTTTTTTTAGCTAATTACCGGTGGCTAACTGGGAAGGAAGCTAACACAACCTACACCTGACTGTCAACACCTCACGACAGTCAACAATGTTTTAGACACATCGGCAACAGCTAGTTAGATTAGCGTGCTAAATATTAGCCGAATAAAGTTCAGACAGCTTTCCGTGGGCTAAGCGATGTAGGAAGTAACTGCAGTTGTGAGACAATGAGGGCTAGCGTTATGAGAAAGGTAGGAGAGCAGTTTTACCAGCTGCTGTCGTATCCACCGTAGCATCCTTGCAAAAAATACGTTCGAAGTAGCCAGCACAGTCGCTAGCGCAGCGCTAGCTACTAGCTACTCCAACAAAACCGTCCCGAACCATAAATATTTCCCCCCGAAGGCAGTTCTTCTCAGTCGCATTACGCGACACATTCATGCAGTGCGACTGTGCAAAATAATAAATCCAGTCTTTCCCATTCCGTGCTAATCTCAGACAAATGATCCCTGGTAAAAGTGACAGACGGCTGGCCACGGAGTCCCAGCGAGCTACACTACATCTCTGGTCTGCCACGACCAGTTTCTCTCTGCCAGCACGCAGCCCTCAGCAGACAGAGGCTGCTCTCTAGCGGCCTATCAACGCCCCCTGTCTGTCTACACTCACTAACCATAAATGGATGGATGGATGGATGGATGGATGGATGGATGGATAGATAGATAGATAGATAGATAGATAGATAGATAGATAGATAGATAGATAGATAGATAGAGTTCAGTTTGTTGTAGTGGTAGAGCAGCTGAAGATCATTTTTTACCAAGGCCACAATAACATGGTCTGAGTGTCAGTGATCATTAAAGCCTACAATGATAATGCACTGTGCAATCTAGTTGTTACACTTTTTCTGCTTAAGTTTGTCTGTATTTATTGCAGTGGTGCTATTAAATTGCAGAGTGTTCACTGCATTGCCAGTTGCTCATACTGTATACAGTGAATAGTGGTAATGCAGGGCTCTGAGTCATATCTAGATTGCTTACTTGGCACTTTTTAAACTGGTGAATGCTCTTTGCCAACAGAGTGGAGACTTAAAGTGGATTTGCTTACTCCAAGTCTGTTTTGAATATCTTAAGCCAGAGAGAATTTGTTTCTCATCTCCTGGAGTAAGTCCTTACTGAACATGAGCTGAAAAACTAGTCCCTTTCACATTAATCTATTGTCCCTTTTATCCTTTTCTTCTAAATCTCTCAGCGATGCTATCCAGTCCCCCTGTTGGTCCTGAGCGTCTCTTGTAAGGCATCTCACATAAAGTGAGGTCATCCAAGTATTAGTGGCTCTCTCCCAGCGATGAATCCTTCCCTGTTCCCTCCCTCCTCCGAGACTTGGCTGCAGCACATCCCAATCAGTCACTAATGTAATAGACAATAAATGATAGCACACAGGGAGGATGAGAAATCTAAAATCTAAGTACGCGGAAGGTTTGGCTTCACTGTGTTCTTTCAAAATTGATTCAATATGCTACGCATACTGTATGATTGAAAACACTGAAGTGATGTTCCCATCAATGGCAAGAGACACAAATGATAATGATCCTATGTAATCAATGTTCCAGCAGCTACATTTGAAGCAGAATAGCTGCAGCTGCCCACCAGTGAAGTGTTTTTTCACTTCTCTTTCTGGCATCCTGAATGAAAAAGTTAAACATATTGTATTTGCATGTTTTTGCATCATTCTCAATACCCTCGCGGTTGTTCCTTAACGTGCTTGTGTGACTCACCACCACACAAGACCTGTTCCCACTGGCCTCTCCATCATGAAAGCCTTTTTTAAAAAACAGGAAAAAACAGTGAATCTAAGCCAAATGCCACCAACACACATTTATCTCCAGGATTAAGACAGCTTAAGGCCACTCTGTGAGTCAGCAGAGTAAGGCACTGAGTGTGCGACAGTGTTCGCAACATCTCGGGTTCAAGTCTCACTCATCTATGACATACAATAGCCAGTGCCACATGCCACATGCCTTTTTGTGTTTTTTTTTTTCAACTGTATATCAAGCCAAAGCAGAAATGTCATAAACTGGTTTTAAAAAGACAGCATTACGTTGCAAATCCTGTGGGTAATCCGCTATCTGTCTGTATTTGTATGCGAGTCCTGAGCCCAGCGGTCCAACCCATGTGACTGTCAGGGTAATCTCTAGGTTACACTGATTTACATAACGCCACTGCAGCAGCAGCATCTGGGAGCTCCCACCTCACATCTGGATTGGATACATTATGTTAGTCTTGTGAGAGTGTGAGCCGCTGGCAGGGATGTGCATGTTGTTGGTGTGGAGATGAAAACCTCACATTTCTAAATGTCATCTTTTTCAGGGACTGAGAAAATCCTTCTCAGATGACGCTGCAAACTCAGAAGTAATCTCCAAGAATTTCAGCCTTAAAGTAGTGATGTTTCTTTAGAGCCAGACCAAGCTTCTCCTATTCAGTATATGTTGCACTGTCAGAAAAAAACTTCAATTTAATCCTTCTGTTTCAAGTTTACTGTAAAATGCTCAGATTCAATACTTTTGTTTGCACTCTCCAGAACATCCCCCTATTTTTTTATGTCTTGAAATAATGCAACATATATCAGTATTAGCTGAGGTCATGTCATATACTTTTGGCTTCATGAAGCAGAAGTGAGATCATGTACTGTGGTCGCACACAGTTGCTGTCAGTTGTACTTCTGCATGCTTAAAGCACACCTTCATTCCTCAGACAGGAGACTGCTGGTCAGTGATCCACAATGCCCTTGATGTCTGCCATGGAAATGGATGCTGGCAAGGGACCAGATAATATCTGGCTGCATTCCCAGCCCTGTATTGAATTTAACTTCTGTTATACTTCTATCTTACAAATGCTTGTCTTAATAAATGTTGCAGGCGAACAGGTTGAAACCGTTCCGCAGACTGCACGGTAGAAATCCTGCATGTGTGGCCTATGAGGTAAGTGTAATTCATTTTAACTGTATACTCTGGATAAAAATTATTAGAGTGTATTAGATTCTAAAATTCTGCTACATACATCAGAATATTACAAACATTATCTGAGCTCATATTTATCATACTGATGTACTACGGCAGTAAATTGGACCAATCTTTTATTACTAAAATACTTAGCGTCAATTTACAGATCTCTAGGCTGTGACAAAATTCTTGTATATTTTTATCATTTGGCACTCAAACCTGCATTAATGTGTTTAGGCAACAGGAAAATGGAACCTGCAGTCCTCTGATGTGATTCTGAAATGTGGCTGTCAATTTTAACTGATTAAAATCGATAGCAGTCCTGCTCTCGAAATAGTTGAATGCACAAAAGCTCACACAGGTTTATATATGAGGCAAGTGTTGCTTCTTGACACCCCCAGACGATCCCCATCACACATGCAGTAGAGTAAAAGAGAGGCTATTCTGAAGGGACAGTCTCTTCTCTTCTCTTCTCTTCTCTTCTCTTCTCTTCTCTTCTCTTCTCTTCTCTTCTCCTCTGGTCAGTGTAATTCTCAGTTACAGACTGAGCTAATCCATCAGGCCTGTTTAACCATGCTGTGGCTGATCCCCTTGGTAAATACACCAGCGCTAAGTGGCTTTCAATCATTACTACCAAGTATCTCTAATAGTACTAATAGGCTTAGGACAAGTTCTCTCTCCCTCTGCCAAGACCCCCTCTTCTATGTAACGGTTGCCTGCTCGGGCCTCGGGCTTTGGCTACCACTTTGTATGTGTGTATATTAGTGTCTGTCTTGTTGCATTAGCATGAATATCTGTCTCCCTGTGAGGACTCCGGGGAGCCTGGCTGAAACACCCGTCCTGCCTCTTAGGGAAATAGAAAAGAAATGGATTGGCTTTTAGACTAATCAATACCAATTGACCATTAGTCAAAAAAAAAAAAAAAAGAAAAGAAAAGAAATAAATAAAACACTGCTTTCCAATCGGGACGCATCAGGACAAGCATACATAAAAGAAGTGGGTTTAGTGTAGTTTTTCAGATGCTGAACAATGGACTTCAAGAAAAGCAGCATTGTGTTAATAACAATTGTTATAAATTCACTGGTTGTACTTTTTAATAACTGACCACAGTAAAATCAGTGTTAGAGACCTGATTTGTGGTGTGAGTCTCCCTCTTAAGGACAAACTGAGGTGTTACAACTACAAGATGCATTGTACCATAATGCAGTTTGCAAAACCCAACACAGTAAGACATTAATAGCATAACATTACATTTGGAAGACTCAAATGCTTTTTAGATATGTGTGCCAGTGTGTGTGTATGCGTGTGTGATGCATATGTGTGCGTGTGTGACTCAGCTTCCAATCAGCTGCACACGATTCCTGGAGGCCGTTGGTCACAACTGTGTGAATCACTGCAGCTCTGTGTGCGCGCGCGTGTGTGTGTTGTTGTTCACTGTCTAGGTACTGTGTGTGTGTGTGTGAGACAGAGTGTATGTGTGTGGCCAGGTGGGTGGTATTGAGTTTCCTAAGAAGCTACTAATTCTTCACCTAACACCCTGACCTCCTTAGTCCATGACCCGGGGAGACAGAGGGAAGGCATCTCTTCATCCACTTCACTGGACCCGGTCATGGATGACAAATCGTGAGTGTGTGTGTGTGTGTGTGTGTGTGTGTGTGTTGCAAAAGGATCACCGTTGAATGAACTTGAATCTTTATAAATAATCCACATCCAGTGCAGAGGGTTTTTCCTTTCACTGAGAAGAGGCAGACGAAGGGCCAGGAGGAAGGCAGTGCAGTTCTTCAGCCAAAATGCAGCAAGAAAAACATGCTGTCTTTCCTGAAGTTTATATGAATATAGAGGAGGCAAACAAGAGGAGAAGAGGGACAATCCCATCAGTCATAGCACCACATGTGAAACTCTTCGTCTCACATAGGCTGAAACTGGAGAATCTTGATAACTTGGGATGTTACATTATTTTTTTTTGCAAGCTTCTTATATTCAGTGGTTTTTATCTGATGAGATTGGTGTAATGTTGCAGCAGCTTCTTTTTTCAGCTCTTAGATTTACTCCATTGCAACACATTTCCCAGTGATGCAGTTTGTTGTGCATCTAAAAGATACTGAATCTCAGAGATGACTCATGGTTGTTGGTGGTACAGTCTCCAGACAGTATGCCATGCGGCAGCTGCTGCAGCACAGCCCCCCCACTGAGCGCCTAAACTGCTCTGTATCTCATGTCCCACGGTTCCCTCTCGAGTAAGATGTGAAGGTATACGTGTGTGGGAAGGGGCTGTCCCTGCTTTCCTGCTTTTCCGATCTGCTTCATTTCTACCAGGACAAGCAGCTGCTTGAAAGTGCAAACTCTCGCCTCTCCATCATTCTGACACACACAAGCACATTTGCTGAGACGTTTGGTTCAAGAGGGTAGAGACAAAATCCTGTCTATTAACTCACAGATAGAGGAGTTGTAATGAGAGACTTCATGCACAACGTTCAGAGGTTTAATTAATTAATATGTGTAAGTGGGAAACATTCAATAGTTTAGAGCTTGAAGTGATTTAATTTGCACAATTTGTTTAGAAAAACTAACCAGAGCTCCCTGTTAAGTCTTATGAAATCAGTATCATATTCAGTGTTGGCCCTTTAGTTACACAGAAAACATTGATTCCTGGGCTTGAGACAAATATTCTAACTTGCAGGGGCTTCAGAGAAACCTTTAAAATAGATTTCCGATGAAAAAACAAAACGAGAGGCCAGTTGTACAACTGGTCTGCTTCCATGTGAAAAAGATTTGCTTGAGTCATTGATGTATGAGAGAAAAAAGCACTCCGCCCTCTGCTGAACTCTCAACTCATCATCTGTTTTTTGATACGTGCAGGAAAACCAAACTCAGTCTCCTTTCCAAACTATTCCAACTAAAAGGGACTCATGAGCAGAGCACACATGGTCTGACGAGCAACACTGAGGGCTTCAGGGAGGACCTGCACACATAAAGGTGTCTGTAAATTAACTGTGATAAACCCTCCAAAGTCTCCACACACTCATTCTCTTCATGATGACGTGTGTGTGTGTGTGTGTGTGTGTGTGTGTGTGCTTTGTATGAAGTTACTGCAGTAACCTTTTAGCTCAAAACATGCATCTGCCTGTGTGAGTGCATGGGAGTGTGTGTTTGATGCTGCCATGGTGACGTTGGCCCCCGCTGACCTCGGCCTTTCCGGGCCCCTATCCTGCCTCTCTCTCTCTCTCTCTCTCTCTCGCTCAGCTTGTCTCTGACTGAGCTGCAGCTGGTTGGTTGTGGTGTTTCCATATGAGTTCAGACACGCTCAGTGGCATCTGGTTTGTTTTAGCAGACAGCTAGCTTAGCGCTAAGTTGTGCCTTCTTAGTCAGTGGTGACTCCTTCACTTAGGTAAATAATATAGAAAAAATACGACATTTCATGTGAACGCATTCATAACTTTACTTAATTTTAATTACACAGATACTTTCAGTAAAATGTACTTAAGTAGCAAAAGTTAAAGTACACATTGTGCAGAATAGCTCCTTTCAGTTTAGTAGTACACATATTATTGGACCATTCATGGGGAAACAACATGAAAACTGCATTTTAATGTCACCTCTGTTAGAGGAGGAGTTTATTTGACCTGTTGTACATTAACATTCTTTATCTTTAATGTGAGAAGTAGATATAGCTGTCATTGTAAATATAGTATATTAAAGTTCAGCATAGTAGCATAAAAAACTCAAGTAAAGGATACATGCATATCAAAATTGCATCCAAATTGTACTTAAGTAAAGTACTTGAGTAAATGTATGTAGTAACTTTTGACCATTGGAATTTAGTGTGTCCACATAATGTTCAATGTGTAAACACTGCATAGTAAAGACAGAGAGAAAGCATTTTTCTCTAGATCCTTCGGTGTTTCCCAGAGTGAGGAGAGCTGACACACTCTCTGCCTGTTTGCAGAGGTACTGGAACAGTTTCATAACACTTCGGTCAACTGAGAGTAAAGCCTGTGTGTGCGTGATGCGATGGCCAGCCGTGTCACAGGTGTGCATGTGCAACTGTACGTTATGTGTGAATGTTATCAGGAAAACCTCTGGTTGAACTCTCGATGGATTGTGCACATTCAAACCAAGACAGCGGGCGAGTGTACAAGTGCAGGTGTGTGTGAAGGGCTGTTGATGGAGACTTACAACATCTGCTGTCTCTGCCTTCCTCGCAGTGCGGTTTTTATGACTGAATAATGATAAAAATAAACAAGTGTTTCATGGTATATAGTGTAAAATACATGCTACAGTATCAACGTCCTCTCAACCTTACAGGCCCCTGCAGCCTCCATGCCTGAGGCGTCAAACCTGTCTGTCCATCAGTGATTATAAGCCCTCTAATAGTTTGCTCTGTTAAAATGACAGGCCTTTCATCTGTCTGTCTGCCCTCTCCAGCTACATGACTTTAATGGCCCTGACATCATGTAAGCCGCAGCAGCTGGCTGTTTGAGTGCATGAGTGTGTGTAGGTGTGTGCGTGCGCAGATGAGCGGGGATTTGTTGGTACCTGCATGATGGTGTGGCTCTAATCCATGTTTGTTCTGCTCCAGCACCAGGAGAGAATGTCTCACACACGCACGCACACACACACACACACACACACACACACACACACACACATACACACACACACACACACACACACGGCACACCTGCAGCCTCACACACAGACTGACACAGAACTCGAAAGGGTTGTTTCTCCACATTCATGGTGCATATAAAGTGGAAGTAGTTAATGCATCCTGTTTGTGCAGAAGTTTATATCATCAGAGGTAGTGATTGTGATCTTTAGGAGACTTGCTTGAACGTGGTTTAGTGGCAGCATACTGTGTTTGTAATGCAGTTTCACTAGATAACACAGATACAAGCCAATATATTTTCTAAAGGTTCTGTATATGTAATATCATTTTTATGTAGATACAGATGTAGATTATGAAGATGTAGTTAGAGATATTGAAAGTTTATGTATTTACAGTTAATCTGAGCTAACAAAAGTGTGCACTTTTAAAATCAAATGTATGTCTTATGAGTGTGCTAAATTTAGCGCATAAATGCAATACATATTTTTTTTAAGATTGTATATACAAAATAAGACTCCTTAAATTAACGTCATCAGTTCATTCAGGTGTGTTTTCTCCGCAGATGTTTGAGACCAACATCAACAAAAAAAAAAAAAAAAAACCTGTTGACAATCACTGTTAAAGCCTGACTCTGTGTCTGGGAATTGAGATACATACCACTCAGTCAGTAGGCTAATCTAAGAGAGAGGCAGACAAGAGGGGGTGAGACCACCAACATAGTTAGCAGGTCTATCTAAAACTGTGTGTGCGAGAGAGAGAGACGTTATCGCTGAACAGCTTTGATATGAGACAGAGTTTGAGCTGAAGTGGAAAGATTTGCACAGTTCGTTTCACAACTTCTCTTATCTGCGCTGACTGAAGTAATGCCTGATACTACCGTTACTACTGCTACTGTGCGTGTGTGTGTGTGTGTGTGTGTGTGTGCAAGCATGTACAAAATGGGACAATATCAGTGTGTAAATCTATGAAATCTATGGAGGGAATGAGTGAAGGAGCACATGCTTTAACACTGCTACTGCTGGTAATGCAACACAGTAACCTGTTTTATATGGATTTTAGAATATGGATTCTGAGCTTTGCAAGTTCACAAGGTTTGCATGTAAAATCCTGATTGTGCGTGTTTGCAGATTCTGAGTGTCTGATAATGCTTGAGGGGACAATGGTGACCTTTCTTTGGCTAAACTGGCTCCAAAAGACAAACTAAAAGCCAAGTGCTGGGGTCAGATTTGTTTCACAGCGCTGTCTGGACAGATCACCATGCTCGCCTGTAACCTGACCATATTTGGAAGGCAGAGTCAAACTGAATGACACTTCCAGGTCAAATCTAATTGTGGAGTTTGCACATAATGGAGGGTTTGTGCTCGCTCAATAATCTGGTGATTTGTAAACCTCTGGACCTTGTTGCACCAGCTTTTCGTAAACTCAGACTCAGCCAAATTATGATGTATCACTAAACCAAAAAAGCACAAATTAGTTCATATGCAGAGATTAGTTGCTAATATATTACTTGTTTAGACTAATGAGTAAAAGATGTAATGAAGTTATGGTTGACGTGTCTGACCCTTAGTAACAATGGACTTGGAAGTTTTTAAATAACGCTTTAGAAAAACAACACAATGTATCTCAAATTACAAAACAGTGTGCCAATAAAGATGACTTGGTTGACCGAATAAAATTTTTTCTTTATATGATTTCTTTTTTTCAACTCAAGCAGGCCAGCTAATTGTGGACAGTGGATGTGTGCAAATGTGAAGGTTCAGAGTGAAGACAGAAATCCAAAGTGCTGCACAGCTTTCAAACGGTACCTCTGAGATAAGGGCTCAAAATGGTGTCAACTATGGTAGAAGGAGGAATGGTGAGGAAACTGGTCATTATGAAAAAAGTCTTGGATTTGGAAGTATCTGAAAAAGTGGTCCTCAGTAAACTGAATACATGCGTTAAGTGATGCAAATGTTCTATCACTGTGAAGATGCTTTACGCTATGCTACAGCTAACCAAAGTGGCTGTCCTTAACCTTTAACAGCACAGCCCAGTTTAGTAAATCACTAGTTTGCAAACTAGCAGCTATGAAGAACTTGGGAAGGACGTTTACATGAACGTACTACTGAATTTATGAATAGCTGGTGTCCCCCATAGAAAGAGAGGTAAAGGGAGAGATGGGCTGTCAGCTGCCTGGTCTGTTCCTTCTGCTACATACGGAGTCAGGTGTGTGCTTGGAGGCAGGCGGACCAGCATGTTTATCTGAAGCCTCTATCAGGCACAGACCAAACATTTGCTTTACCTGCTTCTCACTGTATATCTCGTCTTCTCTCCGTCCCTCTCTCTACCTCCATAGCTTTTCTTCTGAAGAGGCAGCATGCTGCTAAACACCCACAACTATCAAAGACAAAGCAGGGAAACGAGGGGGACAGGGGCTTTTGAAAAGTGTCTTGGCATGCACGTGTGTGTGCTAATGTGTGTGTGTGTGTGTGTGTGTGTGTGTGTGTGTGTGTGTGTGAGTGTGTGTGTGAGTGTGAGTGTGTGTGTGTGAGGACTGCCTCAGAGGCCAAGTCTTCCAGTGGTCTCTCTTCTTTATGTAAGTAGCATATTATCTTCAAGCTATTTGCTGTGATTACGTGGTGTGTGTGTGTGTGTGTGTGTGTGTGTGTGTGTGTGTGTGTGTTGTGAGGCGATGATAAATGAATGCTCACATACACACATAGCTGATAAGTGACATTAGCTGAATAAGTCATATTTGGGGTCTTATTTTGAACCTCAGATTTTATTAGATCACATCACTGCATGTCCACCTTAAAATAGCTGTGATTTATCTCCTGAGTGTAAAATGAAAAAGTCTTGAGTGAAAACAAAATAACTGTGTAGCTATAGCTTTATAGTTGTACATGTTTTCCACCTTTTTAATGTCAGTCTAAATTCCATATCATATCTTTTTCATGAAGGACTAAACTAAAGATACCATTTGCATTTTTGTGTTATTTATAGTGACTAATTGTTTAGTTTTAGCTGCAGATGTCAGTAGTTTCACAATTACAGAAGGACTTTTCATAATAAAGTGGCACCTCACGTCCTCTTCATGTCATCTTCAACATTTGAATATCATATAAACTTGCTCATTTTATTTTTAACGTCACACATATCTGTGTAATTATGGCATTGGCTGTTTATTGATAGGTAATGATCCACGAAGTAATAAAAAATAGTGATTGTGATGTTGTAACTGAAGAATTTGACGAAAGAACCTTCATGCAAGAAATCACATGGAATCTGAACAGAAACTGTCAAATAGGTTAAGATGCAGTGTGATTTACTGCACTCCAAGTTTAAAATCATTGCAAATGGCCCCAATATTCTGCCTCTGCCATCAATAGAGTTCTATTAGCTGTATGTAAACCTTTAACCATCTGAAATCACTTATTGTCTCTTTGCCTTGCATGGCAGCCACAAAACAAAGACCTGACGACACATAAAGCATTTTTTTCAACAGCAGTCTTAGAGCTCATCAAATGCACTTTTTGGGTCTAAATCCCATCTTTAAAAGTTTCTCTCATACAGCTAGATACAGTTTTCCATTGTACTGTCTTGGTGTTCCATGAATTTTCCTTCCAACCACTAGATGGCGATACATCCTCAGCAATGAGCAGTGAGCATTCCCGCTTCCTGACAAGAACTGTGCTGGCATTTACCTCACTGTTCAGCTCATCATTTCTTAACCCTCTGACTATCTTCACAAATGTAAAAGTCTGACGGAGTCTTTGGACTGAGAAGCTCAAAATGAATACAAAAATACAAATGCGCTAAAAATTTTCCTTCAATGAGAAATGACATGCACAAAGTTATACTTTAGAAACACACACATTACTGTTTTATTGGCACTGACACAAACAAAAACTCTGAAGAAGTGCTTCCAGACACTCACATTTACCTTGTGTTGTCCTTCAACTAGTATCCAAGTGTGCATGCGTGCCACTGTGTGTTTGTGTGTATTTCCCCAGTGGTTACATCACTCCTCAATCTGTCACTGTACACCTGTAGGTAACTGCTGTCCTCACATACACACACACAGGCAAATACTGTACACTGGAAATTCTCTGTCCATGTTTACCTTCTGTTTGTCTGAAGCAGCTGCTGTCTCTTTGTCGTGACGTTAATCCCAACCCAAAATGGAAATACACACAAATACACGCATACACACACGTAGCACGGCACCTGAGTCTGTGAGACCATCCTGCCTCGCCTTTTTCAAATTGAGTAAATATTTGCCTCCAAAGGCTTCAAAGATCTTTGCTGCATTTTTGTTTCATCTATTGTTACTTAAAACCGCTTGTACAGAAGAACAGGTTGACTCTGATGTTTTACAGAGACAAAGAGAGGGAAAGAAAGAGAGGAAGAGCAGGAAAAAGGCTCATCATTGTCCTGTTTTAGACATGTTGATGAATGTGTGTGTGTGCTAATGTTCCTGGTTGAGTTACTGTTTAAAGGTATTCACAGATGTAACTTTTTTGAAGGTGGGTGTAATTGGTTTTTGGCCAACAGACACCAAAATCATCCCACTGTCTGTGCTTTTTTCTCTATTGTAAAGTAATAATGTACAGTGTGTACAGAACCGTGATGTGCTGTGTCTGTATCAGCAGGAACAGTCGGGAATCTTACATTTGTCTCCGGCTGACTCACGATTCAGAACTACGATCCTGTCTCTAAGCTTTTCCAGAGAAAGTCGACCTGTTTTAAAAATGACCTTAGCAGGAGTGACTGGTTAAGTGATGATTTGTTATTGTTGGTGGAAATTTCATGGACACACCAAAAACAATAAAAAACAAACAAACAAAAAAACAACAACAACAAGTGGAGCTGCAGTGGAAACAGGTGCAGTTATTATACTCTACTGGGAAAATCTGAAAAAGTTATTGTGTGACATTTTTCTGTCTTCATAAACCCTGTTGCTGCTGAGCACATAGAAGATATTATTCGTGTTTGTGTCCCTTCTCCATGTCACTTATATTAAAAATAAAAAATCAGATGAAGAATCAATAGCAGCCCTTTGTGGAAGTATAACACAGTTGGGTGTAAGTTGTTGATTGTGATAGTAAGTAAATGTTTCCAGTGTGGTGCTGTGAAAGCACACTGATTTTGCGCTGTGAAGCCAAATACAATACAGAGAGTAATAGTCAATTTGAATATAATTCACAACATCGATTTTATGATTGTCGATTAAATTCAGTATATAACCTGCATTGATTAAGTTGGCCACTTGGGGGCAGCAGAAATAAACTGTAAACACTGCACTGACATATTACCGCTTTGCAAAGTTAACGTGGCTAAAGTGTTAGCAAAAAATTACCTGCTGACTCATCCATCAGACACAGAGCAACGCTAGCATTCATATGGATTCATGTTTCTGTCTAAATGACGACGTAATATTCAGTATTCTCTTTTGAGATCTGTAATTGGTCTCCACCACAGACTGAAGGATGTGTCTGGCTCTTTCTGCTGTTTGGTGCTGGGCAGGTAGACGCAGGTTTATCAGAGAACAGAAACTGAAAACAGAGTTCAGATCAAGCTAGAATGGAGGTGGATGTGATGAGATTGACCCACAACAGCAGAGTTGAGGGATGTAAAACCGAAACAATAAGCTTAAAGAGGTTAAAATGCTCTGCAGAGCTGACAGTTGGGTGATTTCACTATGAGTCATCTATTCCCCATTACAAGCTCTCATCTGATCCATTGACAACAAGAAATAGTGATTATAGCAGCTTGAATGTCTTACAGTTATCCTAAAATGTTCTGCAGCAAGAGCATCACACACACACACACACACACACACACACACACACACAAGCACACATAAACTAGACTATTTCCTCTATAAAGTGCTGTTCCTGTATCTGTCCACTGAATGCTTTACTTCCTCAAAACTTAATTTCACTTTCCAAAATGCTAATAGTGTGGACGGGGAGTCGGATCTGGAGCCTGTGACAGCCAACAGGAGGAGACATTAGAAGTGGTGATTAAAGATGATGGTTGTTAAGGAGAGAGAAACGTCTCCCTCCCTCTCACTCCGCCTGTCTCTCTCTCTCTTTGCCTGTCTTACTCGCATCTCGGTCTGGCTCTACTATCAATGGGAGCTTTCACTTTGCTTTGCATGATAAATATGATGGTTGTGTGCGTGTGCGTGTGTGTGTGCGCGTGCGTCCGACAAGAGTCCAACAGTCCACTCCAATGCATGAGTGGCTTGGAATGTTGCCAGCATGTAAAACCTAGCAACAAGATTTGACTTGGCCCGCTAAGAGAGAGAGAGAGAGAGAGAGAGAGAGAGAGAGAGAGAGAGAGAGAGAGAGAGAGAGAGAGAGGGGGAGAGAGAGAGAGAGAGAGAGGGAGAGAGAGAGAGAGAGAGAGAGAGAGAGAGAGGGAGAGAGAGAGAGAGAGAGAGAGAGAGAGAGCTGGCATGTGCACAGTATGGACATATGGATCTTTGTTTGTTCGTTTTGGACCATTTAGTCATTCTGTCACTCCAACTGGACTACTTAGCGAATTGGTGCTACTTCTGGTTCTGAATTACACACACACACACACACACACACACACACACACACACACACACACACACTCACATTCACGAGCCAGGCCTTGACTCTGCTGCTTTACAGTCTGTTACTGTTCACATGGCCTGAATGAAATGAAGAACCTTTTCCAATCAATCCTTTTAACCAACATGTGTGATCCCTGGCTCACGCCGATGTGGCCTTCAAGCTAACAGGGCCCACGCCAAGTCAAGTCAGTTTACAGCCTCTGGGGTTTTTCCTGACCATCAACACTGAATTGGCTTTGAGGGTAGGAAGCTCCAGCACTGATTTCCATCCACGTCTGAATCCAATATATTACACAGGGTTGATTTAAAGACTGGTCTCTCTTCACCTCTGTCTCCAGTCTCATTATTTTCTTAGTTTGATAAGGAGTCTGACAATTTCTAGCTGTACTTTGCCAGTTTTGGGCCAAAAGCTATACG
The DNA here is from genome assembly GCF_051107435.1 of Chaetodon auriga. Lineage (NCBI taxonomy): Eukaryota > Metazoa > Chordata > Actinopteri > Chaetodontiformes > Chaetodontidae > Chaetodon > Chaetodon auriga. The sequence continues at coordinate 8,778,109 of NC_135076.1, read as the reverse complement.
TGACAAAAAAATGTATTCTTTGTTATTGTGATGTGGAACTCAAGGATACAGTGAGCGTACTGCTTGTAAGTTTAAATGTGTTCACATGATTCAAACAAAGCACTTGACAGATCTTTGAAAATCATTTGAAACCTCATCCCTACACCTAACTGAATCAGTGGCGCTATATCTGAATACCTGTACAACTTTGTCTCCAGTCAACATTGCCCATGTGTGCTGAGGTGAGAAGGTAAGCAGGATTTAAGCTTCTAATTCAAGCAGAGTTGTGTCAGGAAGGGCAAACTCTCTCATCTCTCCTTTCCTTTGGTATCAGTGTTACAGACTGATCTGGATCATAATGAAATGAGTGCCGCATGCAGTTTAAATCACACACCTTTAAACATCTCTGAATGAATGTCCTTCCTCCTCACAGTGGACAATCCATCACTTCCTCTCTGCCATTTGCAAACCCCTTCTGTCTTCATGTTTCCTGAAAGCCTCGTATAGTGCTTTGCAGTGCTATCAGCATTTATGGTTCCCCTGCTTCAGTCTTGCTCACAGCAGGGTTGTTGGCTAGTTTATGTCACCAGAAACAAACCTTTTAAATACACAGCCTTGTCTGAAACAACCTGGCTGCCCTGCCATCCCCTCTGCTGGACTGAACAAGACTTAAGTTGAGAGAGCTTCTTGGTGCGTCATGTAGTCAACATGGCAGCGTGTCAAACAATCCCCCAGGGTTCCTAGACCAGCTTCAAACCTCTGCAAGAATTAAACCATTTTTAAATTAGCCCCGTTCAGAAATACTCTAAATCTGTCATGCTCTAACGTGGTGTCACATTCCCTCAGATTACCATCATTACAGTAATTAATGCTTTAATTTCTGGGTATGTTTTGAAATGAAACCCAAAGTGCTGTGATTTTAATGTAATATGGGACTAATGTGGTGTGGAACATTTGGTAATCTGGCTCCCACATGCCTTGGATCTGCCGAATGGGTTTTATCTGCCGTAATACGGTTCAAACACTGAGCTACAGGCGGTTCGGAGGAAAATAGACTGGAGAAAATGACTTTGTGCACAAGTATTGAAACACTTTTAAAGAATACTTTTTTTAAAATTATTATTTCTGTTTTTCTTGAGGTGTTCAGGGCAGAATGTGAGAAAAGTTGAAAAGATGAAATTGCATGACACACAGTAAAACATGATGATTATGAGAAACGCAGCTTTCACAACATGTGGAAAGTAACTCATTTCAGCACTTCAGCTGGCTCCTATTCTGTGGGTTTACGTATCTCTCACTAATTGAAGAGCATAGAGGCAAAATGGGAGAGAAATAATGGAATAAAAGAATATGCAGATTTTATAAACTGTGATTCCTCTTCTTCAGAAATGAACTGACCAACCTTTGAGTGAATAAAATGAATAAGCTTTTTTCTTGTCACCAACAGATGAAGCGCTAACTAGGTTACAGTTTCACATAAATGACATAATGGGCTGCAGGTCCTGTGAGTTCCACCTGGCCTCTCTCTGCCCTCATACAAAATGTCTAATACATCCAGTTCATTCAAACGCTGTTAGTCATAATGAATATTGCCAGCCACGAGGCCACTATTGAAATATACTAATAATCCAGAGCAGATGAATAGCCCACTGTCTCATTCCCTGATGATAATGTTATATTTGTCTGGGGTGCTTTGCATGTTGTTGTGAGGCTTTGTTCGGCTCGGAGCTGTTCCTCTCCCTGTTGTTCTGTCTGTTAACCACTTAGCACATCTCCTACTGGCTCCATGTCTGTCTTAAGTCTCCTCTGATTGGAGTATGACGGCCCTGTCCATACCTGATAAAACCCTTTGGATGTGAACACAGGATGGACACTTTGATTAATCACTAATTTCTTTCCTTTGACTATATTCAATCATATTGAAGTTATAGCAAGGACCAAAAACCCAGTTCCTAGAAGTACATTTTATTTTTAACATCCTGAGACTCATTTTATAGTCTTCATCATTGAGTTATGTCAACGTTCATGTTTAGATATGAGGGTCCAGTGACATCAAAAGGTGGGAACATGAGCAGTCTGATAATCACACAGATTTAAATCACCTTTATACACAAAAAATGTAGGAATGCTTCAGAAATGGGAGAACCTTATTCTAATAGTTTATGCGTTGTGAAGCACTTCCACAATACATGACAAAGCTGCAATGTCTAATTATTGTACAATAATAGATTGAATTAGTGTTCGTGACAGATTGAGAAACACACTGACAACAGATGTACACATGCGCGCGCACACACACGGACACAGTGTGTGTAAACATGTTAGTCCCATATAGCAGAGGTGTGAAGTAATAACTGAAGCTGTTAGCAAGGTGACAACACACACACACACACACACACACACACACACACACACACACACACACACACAGCTGCACACACACAGCTGCACACACTGTGTCTGATGACCCCTGACCAACCCTCACTTGTTAAGTACAGGAAATTCTTGATGGGTATAAACAGTTGTTTATTAGACTCACTGCTAATTCACACACACAAGCCACTGCACACACATAGAGCCTCACATGCATTAACACTCAGCATGTGTACACTCACATAAACAATACTCTCTCTCTCTGTCTCTTACACACACACACACACACACACACACACACACACACACACACACACACATACTCTATAAAGGATGCTTTACAGACAGCTAGTGCTCCCTGTGTGTGTGTGGACTTGTATTACTCATGTTGTGGGGACATAAATCTGTATACACACTGACATCATGGGGACAAAATGCAAGTCCCCATGATGTAAATAATACCTTTTAGGGTGAAGACTTGGATTAAGGTTAGGGTAATGGTTAGGTTTAGGCGTGTAGTGGTTATGGTTAGGGTAAGTCTCTAGAAAATGAGAGTAAGTCTATGTAATGTCCCCAAAAATTATGGAAACATGACTGTGCATGTGTGTTTGCGTGTGTGCACATGTGTGTGTGTGTGTGTGTGTAGTATAAGAGGTGGTGGGGGTGGGGTTCCAGTCTGGTAGCTCTGTACTCTGTAAACAGAAACACTTGTACTAATAACAGCTCGTAGCCAAACAGGCCCAGCACTGGTAGTTTGAGTGTGTGTGTGTGTGTGTGTGTGTGTGTGTGTCTGTGTGTGTGTGTGTGTGCGTGCGTGCGTGCGTGCGTGCATGCGTGTGTGTGTGTAAAAAAATATTTTCTCACATATTTGCAAATGATAGCAAAATTGGGACATTTGTAAGCTAATTATAAAATTGGCCTTACTTTCCCCACATTATTGTTGTTGGCAGCTCTGTCTTGAGTCATCCTCTAGAAACTATGTCAATGGCGATGAAATGAATGATGAAGATGATGCTAAGGATGATGTTGATGATGCTGTTGCCAATCAAAGTTCAGTAATTAAATCACTGTTGAATTTAACGTACAGATCACAGTTGAATTTAACACAGGATGGTTATATTCTACATTTTTTATTGTCAGTCAATCCCTGGAAAAGACCAAAACCAACAATAATTGGATCTCACTGAAAGGTATTGTCTGTGTAGCCAAAGCCTGATTTTTTTTTGTGCCAAAGAGCTGCATTGATCCAACAAGTAAAAGCACATTTACGAGCCGCACTAGTTGACATGTTTCCCCCTCACAATGAGCATAAGTACTGTTTATTTTAACCAAATCCAACACATACACCATCCTCCTGCTCTGAACAGCCATGCATATGTATATGCATATACTGAATATTAGGTTTATGTCTTTGGGAGAAACCAATAGGCTGAGAGCCACAGACAGTTAAGGAAAAAGTGAGAAAGTAAATGACATATTAACATACTGTTGGTTATTTATTCAAGTAATACAAATGTAAAATAAATTAAACTTAGCTTTAAGGTAGCAACAAGCTTTTTTTCAAGGTTGTATTTCTGTCATATTTAAATTAGATTTATCGAGTAGAAGGGCAATCACTGTGACCTCAGAGAGTCACTGCTGTTCAGCTTTCCATTTCATTGATGTGAAGGGAAGTGATTTATCCGTACTGTTAAGGATGCACTCAACATGCGTGAGACCAATAATCATCATCAACATCAACTGTATGTTCAATGTGCAGCCTAAGATGTTTACAGTAGTCAGCTCTGAGCTGATTCTCTTATTATTTCTCTGCTTCAGTGAATTCCAATCAGATGACTCAGAACGTGGCAAGAATTTTGTTGTTTTCCTCACAGTTTTTCTTTTTTTTAATTGTTTTTTGGTTGAGCGAGTGGAGCGAGGGAGGGCTGCCTCAGCTAACACTGGAGGAATGTGATGGATACATGAGGGGATGTGTGTGTGTGTGTGTGTGTGTGTGTGTGTGTGTGTGTGTGTGTGCTGTTTTTAAACTGTCCCCCTCCTTAGTGCCCTTGGATGACACAGCTCACTGATGCATCTCGCTCATTATCATCACACACACACACACACACACACACACACACACACACACACACACTGGAGACTGTGTTTCCATCACTTTTGGGGACACAACATAGACTTACATTCATTTCCTGGAGACTTACCCTAACCATAACCCTTACCACTACCTGTCTAACCCTAACCCCAACCTTAACTCAGATCTTCACCCTAAAATTTGACGTATATCATGGTGACTTGTGTTTAGTCCCCATAAGGAAGTAAGTCCCCACAATGTGATGGTAATCAGATTCATGTCCTCACAACGCGAGTACTACTCTCCAACACACACACAAGCATAAATGATTGGCTACTGTGTGTTAAACTGTCTATCATGAGAAACGCTCAGAGGGTCTGTGTGCAGAAATATAACCTCTCCAACCACTGACCAGCCAGGGGGTCAGCCATTAGAAACTCATGTTGTTTCAACAGACCTCAACTCACTCTTTAGTTCACAAGCCAAAAAACAGTTTTTGTTTTAATGTCCTTGTAGAGCCCACATTTTTGAATGAAACTCAATGTGTTAGGCTACATTTCAGGGAAATGTGTGAAAATAATGCGCAAAATAAATAGAATATTTTTTCAATACGTGATTACATAGCCTAATGGAACAAGATCACCTAAAAACATCAAGCACTTCAAGGTACCTATTTAATGTAAGTGTAAGAAGGAAAATGCACATCTCTCTCTCAAAATTTTGATTTGAATCTATAAATACTTGGACAAAAATTATGTAGAAAAGCTGCTGCTCAAATTATACATTTTGGCATCAAAAATAACTTAAAACAAAATGTCATAATATCCCCACTGTGTTTTAGCTCCTTAGTTCCACAGTCAGCTGCTAAACCTCCTGAAATTAAATCCTCGAAGCTCGTTTAAAAACGGTTCAGTTATACTGTCTGTTACAAGAAAATAACTGCCAGCCAATCAGAATCAAGAAATCTCAACCACCACGCAATATAGTATGAGCCTGTATGCATTTTTTTTTTTATTAAAAACATGACCAAGATCGTCCCCTAACCTTAACCAGGTGTTTATTATTGTAACACGGGTTCCCTTACCTCCTAAACCTGTTTATTTGAATGCAAACATCATGTTTCTCTACACCTAACGACCCATGTTTGAGCCTAACACTAACCAAACCTTGATCCTAGTGTCATTAAAAGCATGTATTTTTCATTTAATCTGGAGGACTTGTTGGTTATAACGTGGAGCAAAGTTATGTCAAAGAAAGCGAAGGAGATATTATTTTCTTTGGGATGAAAATGATTTGAGGCTCATTGTTAAAGAGCTCACTTTCCGTCTTTTAAAACTGCCTCTTTCTCCTGTTCTGTCTAGTTCTCACACATGCCCACATGCATAAAAACACACTTGCACACAAATGCAAGCGCATGCACACACACACTCATGCAGACCTGATTAATGGTGCCTAATTAGCAATGGTAATGACCAGGTGTCTGAGAACCAGCCAGCTTCTTCCAGCGCGAGGGGCCGAAGGGGGAAGGAGTGTGTGCGTCAGTGTGTGTGTGTGTGTGTGTGTGTGTAAATGTAGTGTGGTGTTTATGGGGGGCTCCCAGTTCCCAGAAAATCTATTCCCACTGACTGTCACTCCCTGTCTCCCTGTCTCACTCTCCCTCAGTCCAGAAACGCTCACTCACTCACACACACACACACACACACACACACACACACAACCAAAGGCCAAGATCAATTAAGGTTTTGGGCAACTAGGATGGGAACTGTGTTGGATGGTGCTGATGGTGGTGGGGGGTGACTGGAAGCTGTTGTTGGTAGTGTATATGTTTGTGTGTGTGTGTGTGTGTGTGTGTGTGTGTGTGTGTGTGTGTTGGGGTGGCACGGTACGAACATAATCAGGGAAGTTATGGAGAAGCTTATTTCCTTTCATAAAGAATTCTATAAGTTTCGAGTGTAGAAATGATAAACTTGGCTAAGTTGCATCAGAGAGCATCATATTTTTTCCAGGTCTGTCTTAATGCAGTGTCCACACACTCAAGTGTAGTCTGGCAACATCTGAAGGCAAGAGTGTTTGTAGTACCCCTTCCAGACAACAGACGCGCATGTGATGTGGATCTACTCGATGTGTGTTCAATCAGAGTTGGAGCCATTTGTATGATACAGCTGTCATGATGCTTGTCCCTGTTAGCAGAGACTCCAGTCTGCAGTGCGGTTGTATTAACATGACTCACAAAGCTGATAAAAAAGTTTCAGTTTCACGTCTACATGGATATTTATCCCTCTCTCTTGATTGCCCATGTGGACTTTTATTCTCTCTCTCTCCTCTTCTTCTTCTCTATCCCTGTCTTTTCGGGGGAGGCTGGTAAAATGTCATTTAAAATGCGGCATCGTTGAATGAATTTACACTTCTGGTGGTGACATCAGTTCACCAAAGCTGGGCAGCATGTTAACATGATCTCAGTGACAAGTAGGTACTTGGTCATAAACCAAACTATTGGACAAATGAAATGTCTGTTCTCATGGTGGTGCAACAGGAAAAGTCAGAAAATCATCAAAGGGGATTAGGATTCACTATGTGGGAACCATGACGGTCTGTTACAAATTTTCTGTGAATTCGTTCAGTAATTCCTGCAGTAATTTATTCTGGACCACAGCAGTAGACTGACAGAACAACAATCTGGCCAACCAATAGAAAGACCAACATGTCTGTCCCTAGAGCCACATACACATAACATGTCCATAGGATGACTGTACTTGATTCTAACACTTTGGACTTGGTTGGTATCTTTGTTGAACCTTGATTCATATTTCCTTTTCTTGGCTTCAGAATTTTCCTCAATCTCACACTTGCACGACTCAGGTTACTCAAACATTCAGATGTACTAATGCGCGCACAGACACACACACACAGACACACACACACAGACACACACACACAGACACACACACACACACACGGGGTGTTTTCATAACTTGTGGGGACATTACTTAGACTTACATTCATTTCCTGGAGACTTACCCTAACCATAACCACTATTTGCTTATTCCTAACCCAAAATGTGTGTAATACATGGGCACACACACACACACACATAGACAGATACACAAACCCTCCATCAGCACTCACACATTTGCAGACAGACAGACACACACATGCATGTGCGCACACACGCACACGCACACACACACACACACACACACACACACACACACACACACACACACAGACCTCCTGCTGTGTAGGATTTGGTGATAACCAGTGTTAGGTAGGCAGGTGAGAGGGTCATATGGCAGCAGTGAGAAAAGCTGTTATCAACCTACCCTGTTCCCACACACACTGACACACACACAGACACACACACCCACACACAAACACACCGACACACACACACACAGGTTTATCACCCTCTCCCGTTCCCACACACTCACCTTACATCATTACCTGGCTGCAAGAGCCAATCAGCCAATCACACCCCGAGGCCGCGGTCAGGTGACTCGATCAGGAAACTTTAGCAGGGGGATGAGGTTACACACACCCCTGCTCTGATAACAGCTCTGTGTCTATCCCTCTCGCCCTCTCTCTCTCTCTCTTTCCTTTTCCCTCCTCTGCAATTTACAGATTCGGTTTCACCTTTGCTTTCATGCTAAGCTGTTGGATCCCAAAGCCTGATGAATCTGTGTGTGTGTGTGTGTGTGTGTGTGTGTGTGTGTGTGTTTGCTGTTCTCAGGTTAAACACTTTGACATGTTGGAACAACCAACAACAGAACTTGTCCCTCGTTTACCTGAATATCCCAAATAAAGCAACAGACAAGTCTAATAATTATTGTACAGCACATTTCTGTGTGTTTGCATTGGTTAATTTCTCTCCACGTCATTTAGGCCCATCTCCTCAAGGTCAGCAGAGGCTGCAAAGCATTTTGAGAACATGTAAAACAGCAAAATAGAGCAAACCTCATGGAACAATATGATGTTAAGCAGATGCAGAAATGAAAATGGGCGAAAAATAAAGGTATGCAGTCAAATTAAACCGACAAAGAAATGGGTTAACAGGTGTGAAATAAGTTTAAGGGTAAGATGCATTTCCTCTAATGCATCATGTAAAAACAAAGCAGCTTACAGCCAAAATCCAGCAGTCAAGGGCCAGTTAGCACTAGAGGGAGACAGAGAATGAGATGAAGAGCAGATAGCCTTTAAACCTTGTGAACTACATGCAGAAGCAGATTTTTATCTTTTATTGAGACATGATACGCAGAGTTAGGAGTGCTGGAGTAGAAATTGTCAGTAAAACAGAATCTGAATCAGTTTCAGACCTGAGCCACTTCACACCTGTACAGCATATTGCAATTCAGTACAACAGCACTGGCATAAATTCTACCCTCACCCTGTTTTTAATGTCTACTTTTTGATGAAATTGTTGGAAATCTGTAAATTAAATTATTTGTTTAATTCTGAGGCCATGGTCACTGGTAGTTTTGTACTGAACTACATTACACTGAGAGGCTGTTTTTCATTTTCTGTCCTCCTGCAACACCTCTGAATATAATGCAGTCCACCACCACTAAGTACAACTTCAGTGCTTGAACATACAATTGAATGAACAGTCTCGACACAAACCCTGAATATTATAGGCACAGCTGTATCGGATTGTGTTGGACTGTGTAGGTGTACCTAAGAAAATCTAAATATTATGACACTTCATGGCGTCCTGCAGCGTTAAACAACATTTGACACGATATGATGTCGTGCCATATGAACACAATGACATATAACAATAAGCATTACTGGCAACCGTTGTCAAAAACAAAGCATCTGTAACTTCATTGCTGCCTTTGTTTACATGTTGATTACCTGCAATGCTTTGTTACAGAAATGAGCTCAAGTAAGACATTTAGACAAAACAGAATGTTTGATTTAAAGTCTCTGTCATCTTCTCGAGGTCAGTAACCTAATATTGATCCATATTCCTGTCTCCTGCTCTGACTCTGGTCCTTGGAGGTGCAGGCTGCCGTGCTGAGAGATTTGTCAGAGAGGTGAAGGTTATGGTTCAGTGCTGTATACTGTTGACAGTGAGTGACAAGACCCTTCTCCTGTCTCCTCATGTGTAACAGGACCCACGTGCCTGAGCCTAGGCCTGACCCTGTGACCTCTGACCCCTCCCGTCGGGTCATTCTCATGCCACCCTGACCTGCTGTGAAACCAGAGAGCCCATGGGAGAGAGGAGGCACGCCAGCATCAAACAGTTAAAGCCTATATATTATCAAACATTTTTTCAGGTCATAAGACAAAACTGGAGATATTGTCAAAGTGGCTAAAGCATGTAAACCATATAAACACAAAAGAGGCGTATTCCTGAACTCCACAGTACCATGAAAAACTGTACTTAATGCTGGAGGCCATAAATAATACATTTAGAAATCTACGTTTATTTGTGCCTTGTTTCTATCTCTATTTTTAGTTTATATAGTTTATAGATTGTGAACATGTAATTTTAAAGAAATCCATTTTCGTACCTTCATCCTTGTCAGAGCTGATACAGAAATATTGTTATAAAAAGTAGCAAATGGATACAAAATATTTCCAATCTGTTTCCACTGAAGATCACGAGGCTAGTTGGTGCCTATCCCAGCATGCACTGGGTGGACAGGCCGCTGGTCCCAAACAGGGAAAACATGGATTGATAGGGAACCACTTTCACACACATGGTCATTTTAGAGTGTTAAGTTCACCTGAGCTGCATGTTGCACTGATGGAGAAAGTAGCACACCTGCAGGAAAAACCACATGCACACGTGGACAACATGCAAAGTCCACTCAGAGAGGACCAGGGCAGAGGTTCACACTGAGAAACCTCTTATTTTGATCCCCTGCAGTCCACAATCACATTACAATTGTCAAAATTGACCAATCCAGGAACAAGGCTTCACATCAGTATGCTGATGACGACAGTTTGGTGAGCCATGACAAATTGAGGACAAACAGATGCACAACGGTAATGATTTCCTTTTGCTTTCAAGTCACAAGATTTGACTTATTTGACTAAACACAACCTCCACGTTAGCTTCCGCCGCCGTGATAGAGAAAGATGCCAGACGACCAAGGTCACCTCCCCCCGGTGTTTACCAAAGCAGCTGGATGGCACTGAATGTACGTTGTTACCTTGATGCTCACTGAAACTGCAAAGCGAGAT